>NC_080706.1:43304097-43982847 GCF_943734765.1 Anopheles ziemanni | reverse complement strand
AGTGTGTGGAACCGTTAAAGGTCAGTGCTACATACCTCGGGTGACGATAGACAGATTGTTTTTATCTCTGACTACTCCTTCCATGCCCGATGTTGCTCACCAGCGCCGCGAAGATCATATCTAGAGAATGGCTAGAGTAAACCTTTATTTTAACTACCTCCAGCTGCTCATTTCACGCACTGACCGCCGGCAGTAATTTACGACGTTGCGCCGCCGAAAGTAAGTCACTAGGGGAGCAAATCTGACCCACAGACCGATTCTTTGCGCAAAAAAAACGTGAGGAAACACATCCGCGAACGGTTGGATATGTGTGTGCGAGGATTAATTAAAGTCAACAACAAAAACCACTCTTTCACATACTTGAAACTCGGAAACTGAGCCTTCCGGACGTTTAAAGCTTTCGAACAAAAACATCAAACAAAAAACCACCATCTTGACCGTTGCCAAAATAATTGAGTGATGATGTACCGCTTCTCTCCGTACCTGGCAGCTTCTTTTCGTTGAGCAACGCAAGGGCGGCGCAAGTAAGTCGATCTCGAAGTCTCACGCAATGGGTGACATTTGAGGGCAAGGTTGTGTTACGTGCAGGAAAAATGGTCGCCACATTCGCTCGTGGCTCTTTTGCGGTGGGAACTATGCTCATCAGCTGAAGATGCACGATTAAACGTCGGTGTTCCATGGGAATGTTTAAAAAAATGTTTCATTCGGACTAGTATTTTGTTCTCTCCGCTTTTGTTTTCTTTATTTTTTAAATATCGTAAAAACAGTGTTTAGACATTTTACTGCAGTTACTATAAAAATTCATTATTTTTCAATTTAAATATTATATTTAAATTCGTTTGTTGAAGTTATGATTCCTTTCAATTCATTTCTTTTCACTAATGAATGCCTTTCGTGTTTTAATCCATCTTATCAATTGTTTGTATTTCTTTCTTTTTATATTGAAGAAAAGAAATTATTTATGAAATATTTTGATTGAATTTATCATTACAATTGAAAACTAATATACCTATGAAATTATTATTGCGAGGTATCATTTCAAAATGAAAGTACATAAATGTATATGCTGGTGAACAAAATTGCTTTTATGACGTAACGTGTAATGGATGGATTGTGAAGAAATGTTAGTTCCAATTCGAAAAAAACCAAAATCCCTTGTGCGTGAACCTAACCTTTCATCCTACCAGACGGTGGGAAAACAGCGTTCATATAATTTTCAACTAACGATGACCCAGCGCAGGCTGTGAAAGGAAAACAATTATTCGCTAATAGATTTCTCGTTTCGTGCACCGGACGAACACCGGCGGCGGGGTTTCGCTTCTAAGACGCGGGAAAAGCTAAAGGAAAACCTGTTGGAGCCTGGAGGTTTTTTTCTCCAAACTTTAAAAATCATTTCAATAAACACCAACAATTAGTGGGGCGTACGCCTTGCCGAGGATTATGTTTGCGTATCCAATTAGGAAGCGATTATGCGATTTCCATCATTTTGGCTCACTTTTCATCTTTGCGAAGGGCTTTGGCTTTGCAGTTTGCCTTGAGGGCGCCAAGAGAGCCCTAATGCGCGCAATTGTTCTGTAATTGTTTTCCTGCCATTCAGCGAAGGCGCTCGTTTGCGACACAGCGTTCGTTGTTTGGTTTTTCACTTTCTGTTGTGTCGGTTTTTTACCCCTTTTTTTGTCTTGTCGGTTGGTTTTGGGGGAACTGGTTTCGATCCGGTGCGCCCAAATGCGCGGGAATCTCTGCTTCCGGAATGTTCCCTACGACGACAACATACACACACACACTCACATACGGAAGTCATTTGCTCCCCTCAGTGGCAGCCTCAATGTCAAGCGGAGAGGGCAACCGGTGCCACTTCAAAAGGGTCCAAACGCGTTGCTAAACTCCCAACGATGGCTTTATGGTAGTATCCATTTCTGCTCGTTGGCGCTGGAAATCGAGCGCATCTGTTTATGGTCTGGCGCGCTCGGGAAAAAGGAAACCGAGTCCACTCAGCCGTCGTACCTACCACCCGGGACCCGGTGCCGGTTTACCCTCCTTTTAGGATATGCCTCTTCGGGTCGTCGCATCTTGCTGCATGCTTCTTCGGCTCCTTGGCGCGCGGCCCCCTGTGCGCCTGTTTATGCTAGCTTTTCTCCGCCTCTTTCGAGGCCATCAAGTAACCGGAACATACTTCCGTAATTGAAGTGGTGGGCCGCTGCTCTACCCTTCTGCAACGTAAGTGTGCGTGCTTCAGTCGGCTGGAAAAAAGGGTGTTGTAGAGCGCACGGTCGTGGCACAACAAGATCGACCGATCCCGCCGAAGCACACGCATTCGGTTACCCATCAGTGAAAATAAGCTTCACTTTCTTCCCCCTCGATGCGCGGTGCACGCCAAAAGGGGCGAAAAGGGCCGGCTCACAATAGGGCGCCTCGTTTTTTCCCGCATTCGAGAAAACGAGTGCGAAAGTAATTCATGGGAGCGCCGAAAACGTGGAATCAAACAAAGCAAAACAATGCAAACACATTTTAATTACGGCGGCCCATTATGTTTTTTTTTTTTTTAATAATGGAAGATGCTGCGGCAAACAACAAGCCCGAAGGGGGGGTGCTTATTATGGTTGGATTTCCATAATCCGGCTCGGTTCGGAAGTTATGATCCACAATGGTTTGTAAATGGAAAATTGAATGTTTAACTACTTTAAAACCAGTGTAGATGATTCGCATAAACATGCCTTGCGCTAGGGCGGGCTGGGCACAATTGAATATGTTTTCTGCGGAAAACAGGAAAGAAGAGTGACATAACATTATGTTGCTTTCTTTTCCTAACCATTTGAACATTTAATTCAACTTCACTTAAGTTATATCGTAGCAGCTGTTTTCTATTCGTGCTTTTAATCAATAGTGATTCTTTGGTACTTTGTTGTTTTGACATAAATTTTAGTTAGCATAGATCCTAGCATAGATGATAATGTTTTTCAAATTTGGATTTTTTCATTGAAAATAGCCTGTACAAAATATATTTATTGGTAGCACAAAAATAATATCTCCACAGAATAATAGTTTTTCAAAAAACCTGTGATCGATGTAGACATTAAATAGAACTCAGACATTGGGGTTGAAGATTGAAAGTGAAGTAACTGGAGTGCAAAAGTGTAGTAAATCACGTGTATCTTTGTAGTTTAATCACTCTGAAAGTATGTTAAACTGCTTGCTTATGGGCGCAATACTCCGATAAGGCAGCTGATTGAACTCTAGGCGGCGAACCCCGCGCGATTTGGGTGTTCCACATCAATCGGGAGTAGGTGAAGGCAAGCATAAAACAAAACGAATTAAAACAGCATCGCCCAACCAGCACCAGGAGAGATAAAATCTCCATCAAAGCGACACTTTCGCAGTTGCATTTCATTTTTGCGCCACCGAGCCCCGTTCCTCCCGATGAGGCTTCCACATTACGACGGCCCTATGCAGGCCCCGAATTCCAAACAGACCGTAAAATTCCACCGTCGAGAACCCCAACCTCTGCACGTGGGGACGGGGGATGAAAAATGGCAGCAGTTTAAAATTGGAGCTGTACGCGCGCGCACGCGCATTCAGAGCCTTACTTTACCCGTTTTGTTGTTGAGCTGCATGTAGCCTGCGTGCCCATTTTCGGTTCCAACTGCTGCGGGGCCAGCTGGTTCCCCAGCAATGGCGGGGGAAAAGATGGTGCTACCCAGGGCGATCAGTGTCCACGAAGTTCTCGTACCGACCGTGCGGTGACACGATATTGCAAATTTATGCATACTTTCATTACGGGCAGCTGCGGTGGCATGGACCGGTTAAGTCGTGGCCTTTTTCTTCTGCGGAGGACAAGTGCGTGGGCTCCTGCACGCGGGAGCCTTTTGCGCGCGGGTTCTCCACCGACTCCCGACGAATAGGTTCAAGGCGCACGAGTGGCCATTGCGGTGGGACTGAATGTATGCCGAACTGCTTCGAAGATCGGAGAGGGCCTTTCTTAGACTCATGGCAGCAATGTTGCAGTAACTGGATCGAGACCGATGCCTTCAAAGTCTCAACAGAAATCTGTCATCGTTGGTCTTCAGTCCGCAGTGTTGCATCGTCTGAGTGGTTCTGGATTTTGGAGTCTCTTTATTAGCCAAAATGCCAACCTCCATTGAACTCGCATTCCCTCTTGCCAGGCGATGATGGAAATCGAAAGCCCTCGTGTCTCCGGCCGGCCTGCAAATGATCGCGGACACTCACCTCTTCGGTGGCGTGCCTAAATCACCACGTCTGCGCAAGCCAACCGGCACCAGCTCGCCGTCCAAAAGGGACGTTGAACCAGCAAATCCAATTGGTTCTCCGTAAAATCGCTTCCTCGCGGCTTAGGTCTCCCCCTGGGAGGCACACGCACGTACACACACGCGTTTGGTCGTGAGGCAGCTATTTCATACTTTCACTTTCGTGGCGCTCGCGTCCCCACGCTCGTGACTGGACACTCTGGAGTGTTGGGCTCGGGCTGACGTGAAGACGAGCGACCGGATCGCGCTTGCCCGGGCGCCGTTTGACATTTGCAGCCTTGCGTTCGGAGCTCCCGCCTGAAGCCTGGAGGCTGCGCACGGCATCCAACGCGCTCCATTTTTGGACGGCACGACCCAACCGTGGCTGCAGCAGCGAAAGTAAAGCACGACCGAACCGGTCATTAGGCTGATTGAATCATTTCTTCCCACAAAAAAAAAACTTGGCAAAGTCCCGGGACGTTGGTTAGAGCTTTCCAAGGTTTGCTGGAGTTCAAAATTTGAGGCGCTGACAAATGTGCTACCAAATGCGCAGAAGTGTTTGGTTTTGATTCTTCCATACGTTTTCTTCATTTTATTTTTAACGGTCATCCTCTCGTCTCGGATGGAGTCTATACTCTAAGATTTTTTGTCTGCGGTTACATAATCAGAAAACCTAAATTAAAGAGTTGACAACAGTTCCTTGATCTCCAAAAAGTTTGATAGAAACGTGATGGTTGAATTATAGTGATTGATAATTTTTGTAAGTCCTAGCAAAAGGAGAACAGGAAGACCGATTTTATACCCGATGTTTGTAGTAATTAGTGCTTTCAGGAACCAGATGGTCGAGGAGGTAGCATTCTAAGAAGAACGCTCAGTCCGTTAGCCCGCCGTTTTTCTTTCGGAAACGCTACTTTCAATGTTTTCATTGACGTCAAACGTGACCCTCCTGGGTCGGGCTTAGAGTTTCAACTCTAATCAGCTCATCACACGCTCCATCATCACGTGCCGGAGAGAGGCATCGCTGTTCAGAGTCGAACGCATGACCATAAAAGTACACGGTTCGGTCTCAGGTGCGTTAGGTCTGTTTTCAGCCGTCAGGTTCGTGCAGCGCGTCGCGGTTTAGTGTCGCGCGGGTCACTCGGGAGCTCGACGCCCTTTACGGCCCATTAGCACAGTGTGGAAAGGAGTGGAAGAAAACATCCTCCAACGCAAGGGAGCGTGAAAGTGTGAAAACTGATCGATGGATCCGTTGCAAACCGATGGGGATTGTTTTTTTTTCTTTTCTTTATAAGATCGATCTCTCGAGGAAGGCGGGATTAGAAAGTGGTCGGGTTCGTTGTCGGTCGACATTTTGCAAAGACGCCGCGAGTGATCGCAAGGCGATGTCAACGACTTAAGACTTCCGGACCGGGGGACGGATTCGACGGAAGTGATTGTTAACATGGAGTAATGTTTAACCTTGAATTTCTACATATTTTACTCAATTGAAAATGTTAAAACCGTCCATACTAAAAGATTAAGTCCTTCTTATCCTTGAGGAACAACTTTCAAGCATTTTGATCGCGAACGATAATGTCCCATAAAAGCGAGAAGCTATAAAAGTTAATGCACTTTCCGAGAAAAAAAAATGCAATGATTGCGTGAAAAAGCTACTAACGATCGTATTTTTGTGTCAAACAAATAGAAAAATTAGACAAACCCGTAAGGCCACCATGCAGTAGAACTCAGTTGTTTATGGAGCTGACAGGAAGTGTTGAAGCATTTGCTATGTTTTATTAACGAGCAATTAGCATAAATCCGCTAGGTTTTGAAGTAGATAAAAGGTCACCGTGTGGTCCGATCAAAGGCGATATTATAGTTCTAATGATCTTTTTCGTTGTGCGAAAAGCAATGGAGCGCCAGATATAGGTTACCTCAAGGAGGTTTATTGGTGGGTTTTTATCTTGCGGAGGTTTGCGTGAATTCTTCCTCATTCTATCGTTTCACAATGCTCTCCATCGCCTTAAAAAAGAACTCTTGTATTATGGGGTGCCACCTATTTGCCGTCAGGATCCGTCGACTCGGTGTCATAAAGTTGTTCGAGCTCGAGTTGTTGGTCGGTTGAAATTCGGCCACCACCCAATTGGCAAACGGAACCCCTTGCCGGGGGATTTTTTGTTTCGGTGTCAAGCAGCTAATAAACTCGTCTGCAAGACGGTTGCCAATTAGTTTGTTGTGCTGCCCGACGCTCGCTTGTGTGTGCAATAAAATGGGACTCTTTCCCTTTGTGAATTTTCTGACCGATGCTGTTGTGCATCGGTTGCTAAAGACGGCAACTCGCTAGCTCGCGGTTGACAGGATTGCCCCACGGAAACGTATGGAAATAGTTTATGGACATGTTGGTAGGGAGTATATATTCCGCGCGCTCTACGGGTGGGAAATCGCGGTTGAACGTTTAAAAAAGCTGTCGTATTTGAATACACCTTTATTGGTGCCTTACCACCAATTAAAACTTGTCCCAGTAGTATTGGGGAATTGAAGGGACACACCTTTATCGTCCTTTTGCTGCGAACGAATTGGCGGCGACGCGATGAAACGGTGGGCCGTAAAACATATGCATTTGCGAGTTGGATTGATTATCTGTTGGTTTTACATCACAACTCGAGACCGATTAAACTAGCGGGAATCCAAACGAAGACCCAGAAACGCGTGTGCTACTTATGGAGTCATTCGTCTAATTATCTTGCACTTGACATCCGTGCTTCGCATCGTTCACACACGCTGTCGCCATTCAGTGAAATCGGCACGAACAACTAATAAAACATACTTTTCATTTCTAACCCCCTTTCGGGCTGTTAGAGCATTGGAGGTCTTTAGTTTATATTTTATTTTCCATTTATTGTTGAATTCTTCATGCTCATTTCACACATGTTCGCCCATAGTTTATGCAATACGGTCTGTCGAACGTCACAGTCGCACGGCAGAACATTCCGAATGAAATATGAGCCCGTCCCGAAACATGCTGGCGTGCTGACCTGATTCGATTTGAATTTCAATTCAAATGCTACCGCGAAGGGGGTACCTACATTTGTTTCTCGTTTTATGCATTTATTGCTTTCCTGTCAACAGAATGACTGCCCCCGGACTCGGTCCGTTGGGTTTTCAACGTACTTTTTCGCGTTGCGTTCTGTTTGAAATATGTTATCATTCGAACGCCACGTCGTCGTTAACCCACTCAGAACGGGAGCAGCACCTGTCTGGATAAAGTGTGTAAGGTTTGCCCAAAGCAAGGAAGAGTTGGGCCGAAAGGTGAAAAAGAAAGCAATACCAAAAGTGTTAAAATACGAAAACGGGGGATTTATGGTATTTTAGGAAATGTTATACATCAAATCAATACTGTTTTCAAATACCGAATCGAAGTCAAGGTCGAAGATCGATCATTATCGTTACACAAAATCAACAAATTGTGAATCAGAGATTCGAATCACATCTATTACATATGTATTTTACCATTTTTCATACATGAAGTAGTGTGTGCACTAAAAACTCGACCAATACTGAAACGTCGTTTCTGAAACTTTCAAATATTTAGTTTGAGCACTGCAGATGTTGTTGAAGATTTGTTTGATCACTAGTTTTTTTTTATAAAATCATCACAATTTTTCAATTTAAACTAAGTTTCATTAACACAAACAAAACAAGCAACATATGTCAAGGTGTGTCCACCAAAGCTATACAACAAGGTTTATACAACAATGGGAATTCGATGAAATATCAACCATTTCAAATATACCGTTATTGTGGCTATTAAATTAAAACATAACTCTCAACTAAAGAGTTAAAACTATTATTCTTTTATCAATCACTATTCTCAATCCCTAGTTGTTACTATAAATAAGAACAACGTTAATGCAATTAGATATTGAACTCAATAAATAAGATCAATATTTCGTTTTATTACTATGAAAAATTATTCATCCCAATTAATACTAATGATTTTCCCACTTTTATTTTATTTGCAGGTAAATACTTCACTCTTCGAAACTGGTTGCGGGCCAAAATAATTAAACGCCAGTTATACAACAGTATGCCGTAAGTGGAAAACGATTTCCGTACAGTAATTAATTTTTGGTTAGAATTAGAAAATTCGAAAAAAGTTACCAACATGTTTGATACCATTTGTATCGCCAATCAATCGACAACGCTAATCGTGACCCGGGAATAAAAAAAAGGAAAACTGTATGCCCCCTCGGGGCCAATTCGTTTAACCTGTTTACAGCCCCCGCCGAGTGCTGCGATTGTGATCGCTATTGGTGATCATAGGTCGATTTTCAACCACTTTGCTTGCGTCCGGGGCGTAAATTATCGATCGCAGGGGCCCGAGAGCAAAAACGCTCCACCGCAGCTTATCATTAACACATTAGCCTGTCGGGGCGCGCATTGTCGGACGGTGGACGATATTTGGAACCGTATCCTGGCGGGGCGAGATCCGATCGAGGCCAACGCGAGGGCGTACTCCAATCATAAGGACCACCGACCGCTCGAACCCGACCCGATTGCCTCCGGAGTCGGGCGGGGGTCAAAACGCAAACCGCGGTCCCTCCTTGCGCCCCCGATTGATCGTAATTTTCACCTTAGCGTGCAGCATCATCGGCACGGAACAAATGGTGTGCGATAGGGGGAAGAGTCGTGGCGGTTGAAAAATTCACTCATCCCTTCCGGTAGTTTCCAATCCATATCCGCGTCGCAAGGGCGTGGCAGCCGGGCGTGGCCGCGCGTGGAGCCCAAAGCCCGGGGTTCGGGTTGCCGAATGTAGGGTCGGACCTCCCCAATCACGGGCTGCAGCAATCTGGCGCAGGCTCGCCGGACGCCGGTGCATCAAATGCATCACCGTAACGACGAATTTCGACTCCCTCGGGACAAAATCTCCCGGAATGGGAGGAACCGAAATTGGCAGCGGGAGGGGGGAAGTACATACAGTTGGAAAGCATCACAGCAAAAGCGTGACTCGGATCATGATTATGGTCATTAGGTAAACTCTGGCTCACGATTTCGGCGGACGGCGATTTTCCATTGCCGTTTTCCCCCCCCTTCCCCAATCCATCTGGTGGTCTGGTGTGTGTTTGTGGGAGTGTGCGCACATTCGAATAACTCCATTTCTTCGTCGGACCGAAGGGAAGGTCCTTACGGCGGTAGTTAAGAAGCTTCCCGTGTCTGCAAACCGTGCGCTTCGGCTTAACTCGAGCAAAAGAAAGGTAAAAACACACAAGAACAAAAAAAATCCTCCACTGCAATATGCATCTACCCTTCCAATGCATCAACTTTAGTACAAGTAAAACTGTTGGCGGAGGCTATAGACCAAAAATTGGAGCAAGAAAAATGAGTTTTTGGAGGTCTTGTCCCGAAACTATTTTGAAAATAGTCTATTCAATATTATTTGAATAACCATTCTTTTTCTTAGAAGGGAAAAATATTAATATTAATATGTTTTTATTTCACTTCGTTTATTGGTTTTCGCTCGTTTGCAGACCAGGTCTTAGTTTCCTTCCAAATAATCCTTTTTTCCAAATAATCCATTTTTTTTTCTGAACACTGGTTTTCTTTAAATTAAATTTATTTTTACCTTTTTTTTCTCTAAATGGTGAACCATCGATAACCATCCGGAGGAGTCCATCGAGAAAAGACTTGATCGATATGTGTTCTGAATTTGCAATTGAGATATTCCAACCGACGCCGCCGGGCAGAGATGGAAAGGAGGTTCGTTGGTTGGTTCGCCAATTCGTTATCATGTTTCGATGGGTGGCTTCCACTGGTCTCGCTTCAACGGTACGACGTTCTTGTCAGAAAGTGGCGTGTTGTTTCGTCGCTGTGTCCAGGGTATGTGAGGAAGCACGCGACTGAATCGCGCCCGGGTGGATTAGTGAGCACAGGGAGGGGGGCCGGGAAGACTGTCCTCCTCAGAAACAAAAGCACTCGATCGATCGATCGATATGTTGCTGTAGCGCCTGCTGCTTTCTTCTCCCGGGGGGCGGTTCGTGATATGTTTTGTGTGTCCGAACCGACGACATGATATTTAGTTGTGCCCGACCGCATGCGCATGATTAAACGGGAAATGAATGGGCGGGGAGAGGTGGAAAACTCCTCCTGCGAGCGGACATGAAAGCAGCAGGCCACACGTGCGACTGCTGACCTAATTTTTATGCTGTGAGACCGACCAGAACGCGGGCTGCCTTCCGGACAAGCTGACGGATCGGGAGAAGTTCAAGGTTTGCTTTAAATTTCTGGCAGTTTTTTGTTTTCGTTATGCACTGTTGAGGTAAGAGAAAAGTGCTCGCAAACCATTGCAAGATGCTGGATCCTTTCGGGGTTGCGGTTTTTCGGGTGCGCCGTCGCGAAAAATGTCGTGATGATCGTATGTGACCCCGTTTTGGGCGCTTTAAAAAAGGGTCCCCCACTTGAAGGCACGTCTAGCGAAGGCGAAACACAGGGCAGATGAAAGACGAGTTAAAAGGAACCCAGACTCGAACGAAACAAAAACTAAAGGAATCGCCAGAAATGGAAAAGAAAATAGCAAGTCGCCGGGTTGACCCAATAAGAAGTTTTTCGAGGAATTTGCGGTAAACCTTGGACGACGATGGTGTGTGCGTTCTTGGCGTTTCCTCCACGCGCAGCGCGGTGGAAGGTGATACTTCAAAGTACTACGTGACGTTCGGGACCGACGATTGGCGCTTTGGTTTTCTTTCACTGTGTCTCCGTTCGTCCGGAAGATCAACAGTTAGGCAAATATCGCAAGAAGGCAGTGACCAACTGCGCCACCCCTGGGGTCGATGTTACGATCCGATCAACAACCACCAGCCCTATATGGGACGGGGAAGGAAGTCGTCTCATTGGGGTTTGTTCCATCCGAAAAGGAATCCCTCCCAAATACCGACTGTGGTGGTTCGCCACACACACTCTTCAAATAACACCTTTGCAAAAGCAGAAAAGGCAGCAATCACAATCTGGATGGAATTTTCGCCAAGCGATATATACCTTAGCTTCTGACCTACATATATATATTGGAGAGTAAAAACGAAAAATAGATCACAGGGTTGAGATCACGTCCCGTTTGCAAAAAAAAAAAAAAACTCATCAACTACACCCTAACATACTGTTTACGATAGTCACCGATTTTTTTTACGAACCATACTAAAACGATTTGTTTTTTAACGTCACAGATTTATTTCTTCCCACCAGCTTCCCTTTTTTCCTTCGTCCAATTTCGCACCGTGATCTGTCCTCGGGCGGATTTCAGTTCGTAGGGAAGAAAAATGTCCGAATTCTCGGGCAAAGTTTGTCGCAACGATGAAAGGTTTCTCCTTTCCCTTTTTTGTTTTTGCATGGCCAATGGTGGGAAAGTCCCAGCACCGATTGCGATTGATTAAGTTTGAAAATCATCTCCCCAATCAACAGGAAGGAGGTTTCTTTTGCCAAACCTTCAAGGAAAAGTGTGTCGGCATATTGAGTCGATTAAGAGGTAAATCTGTTCGAAACTGGTAATTTAATTTTTGTTTTACTTGTTTTGGTTTTTGCTTGCCTTTCTTTTTATCGTCCGCGTTTATCGTTGGACGGGAAATTTAGAAACATATTTTCGCAACATTTTCACTCTTGACTTGTAATGAAGGCTGATAGGGAAGGTTTTTTACTCCCATGTCAGATAAAAGGGATACTTGGGGTGGGCTGGGAATTGGGATAAACGAAATCGGAACCATTCGGTCAAGGTGTAAGTTACTTCAATAGGTATTGATGCTGCCATTTCCGCTCGAAAATGGAGGTAATCGGAATAAGTAGCCGATTGTGAGGAGTTTATATAATGTGCATATCAGTATGATTTCTCTGGCACATTTAAAGTAAGCCTTACTAGTTTATTGAAACTCTCCAGTAATAAGGCAATTATTTGAAGCTAAATTTCGACTCAAAAATATGATTCCTTGGCGGTGCAACCTTTTGCTTTGAGTTATATTTTATAATGTTTTATTTAGAATTAATAGAACGAAATTTTACTTTTTCGTTGTTGTCTTTCACTTTCAACGAGATAACTGTAGAGTACCGACCGCAAGGTGTGTTGTCCCATTTTTGTTGTCCTTATTATATACCCTGCGGGGTTTCCAAGATGAAAAAATTGCTAATCATCGACTTTTTCCTTTCCGACGACGGCTCGCAAAACTGGAACTATCTCTCCAGCGGCGTTATTGTGCTCTGTGTTTCTTATCGAACCCAGCGCCGGCCGAACCCGGACTTATCCTACACACCCCGTTTTAATTGAAGCGCCTTTGACGTGCGTCGCGAAATAGCAAAACGAGTAAAAAAGAAAAATGGCGATAAAATGTGGAGCATTGTGGACGCAGTTTTTCCGCAGCCTCCAGACGGCCAACCGAACCCGAGCTTGCGCGCGATAGCGATAATGAGAGAAAGGAATGTACCGTCCCCGACGAGAAGAAGAGACCTGTGTTCGCCGAGAAGATAATGAAATGTGTGAACAAAGTTTTCACTTTTTATAATTTCCATTTCTTTGCCGTTTTGCGCGGAAAACACAATCCGACACTGACACCTTGGGAGAATCCGAAAGGCGTCGGATGCTGTGGGTTGCGTACACCCATTAACATACTCTTAGCCGCTGCCGACGGACGAGTCACTTTCTTTCGCGCGGGCAGGGCTTTTCCTCGGGGCGCACACAAGACCAGACACACGGCGACGGGCGTTCGACGATGCTACGGAAGCAGGAAAAACGGAAAAATCAGTTCAATTGCCGACGATTGCAAACAATGGCGCCGACAGCCATCTTTCGCTGCAACTTCTCACCCGTTTCTGCCAGCTCAGATTGGGTTTCCTCCTTCCTCTTTTTCGTCCTGCATTCACTACTTCACAGCGAAGTAGAAGTGTGTTTCTCTTTCCTTCTATTTGAACACTCCCGGTCTCAATCGGGGTTTCACTATATTTGAATTTTGTTTCGCTTTCATAAACTCACGCCAAATTTCTCACCGCTTCGTGTTTGCATTTGTGTGTCGGGATGAAAATTAGCTGTAGAAATCGTGGGCGATGCAAGTTGCCAAAATAAATCGCTCGGTGCGAAAGTGTAGCACATTCATAATTTGTTTGTCAAACAACAACACACCGTCGCGTGCGAGTTGGATTGTGATCGAACACATACTCTGTTTCCACTTTTTATTTTTATTTTCGTCCATAAACATGAATAAATGTGTATGTCTTTTCCAATTTTAATGCATGCATGTTTTGTCTTTTCTTCATGTTCACTGCTTACAAAATGAACACCCCAGAACGAACGGTTTAAAGGCATTGAGTTTCAAAACAGTGTTCCTGGTTTCACACGGCGGTATCCTGGACCGAAGTTGACGTTTCGAAGAAGCTCAAAGGAAGAAGAGATCTTGCAAAAGCCTTCAAATTTCCTTCCCAATGCAACATCTGCATCTCGTGCAGCGAAAACGTCGTTTCCGCCAACCAAACGGTTCCCTCCCTCCCGCCATCGTAGCGTTCGTGCAGGGAAGAAAGCGTGTGAAACTCACACATACAACTATACAGCCCAAAATTATGCTCCAGGTCTGCACAAAAAAAAAGACACCAACTCCGGCGGTTGGTGTTTGTATCCTCGGTTTTCGGGTTCGGTTGGTGTGTCCTTGTGCCGCCCCGAAAAACTGTTTCTTCCGAGAATCGCCGCACGCAAAAGGATTAATACTGAAACAAAAATCAGCAAAACGAAATTGGATTCAAATTATGTACGATTGTCGGTCGGATACGGTCGGATTAAATCTGTGTTATAATTTTTGCCCCGCGTTGTTGTTTTTTGTTGGTTTATGATTCCTTGAAACGGGCTTTGGAAACCCTTCTAGGTGCGCCTTTACTTGGGGCCAACCTTCCAACGCTGGTGTGTGGCATCGATGTTAGGGGTTCCTTAAAGAAAAAGCCCTGCAACATTCGTCTCCCTCCCTTTTCTCCGTGCCAACATGCCACCCAGCGCTGCCTCGACGTTCCCCGGGAAGCACGTTAGCTTATTTTTCTTGGAATTCACATCCTGCTTTAGTTCGGTGAAGCTTAAAAATGTGCATAAAACGGTTATGTTGGGGCAGGAGAAATAAAGAAAAAAACGCCTGAACATCAAGAGGTACTCATGTATCATTGTGGCATACATACACACACAACCATACAGGCATACTCCTTTGGAGCACTCGTGTTCGCTCTGACACGAATGTAGCATACTTCAAGGGCAGGGTCTCGTTGGATGGGGTGCTGCATGCTGCTGCAATGGGGATGGTGAGGGGGGAGGGTTTGGGTAACGAAAGAGTTGCGTGCGGCAGATGCACATGGCGCACAAGATGGCCAGGAAAAACATTGAGGAGAGTCGTTCGGGGGGAGTTCATTTTTTTTTTAGCTCCTCTTCTTATTCGGTAGGATTAGCAACTGCAGCATGGCAGCATTTTTATGCTGCTTCGTTTATTTAAAAGGTAGAAGAGGCTGCTTTTTGTTTGGTTTGTTGGGTTCCTTTTTCGAGGTATCATAAAACTGACAACTTGCTGCCGCTGTCTCCTCCGCATGTTGGTCAAAGGTGGAGGGAGGTCTCCCTTTTTTGTGAAATTGTTCATGAGATTGCTCTTAACGTGTTCACACATACGTAAGCTCCTCGGAGCGGGTCAAAAGGTCACTGACCACATTGGTGAATCTTTATGCGGTTTCTCGATTTTACGTGGGACATTACAGGGTTACAGTTGTGTACATGCCGTTACCATCTATAACGTGACGTGGGTAACGGAATAATTTGCTTGCATACTAACTGTTTTTCCATTGACTATTCGTTTTATTCACAATAAGAAGTAGAAATTTTAATATTTTTGTGAGCATATGTCGAAAGAGTGAAAAATAAAAAGAAAAGGTTACTTATATTAAGCCGTGTTCACTAGATGTTATGCATAAGGTAATGAGTTTTTATATGGCTTATCCATATTTTTTCTCAAAGGATTAGTCAGTAGACTGCTAGTTGTTTATACAATACAATACACGTTCGTACAATAAACAGGATAGTAAAATAATATGCAATAAAGTACCAATATCAGTAGTGCTTAGTAGATTATTTTAAGAAACATAAACTGATCGATTTTACAAAGCCAACAAAATTGCGCTTCGTCAAAAGCTGATGCCTTAGAGCCAACATGTTTGCGAAAAACTGTTTATAGCAAATTTAAAACTTGGTAGAGTCGTTGGGTTTAATTGATCTCCGGAATTCCTCTCGATTGCCGTGATTAATTTGCAAAGCACTGGACTTCCACCTTGATCGATTCTTTCAGTGTAAGCTTGGGCTGAAAGTCACCTGAACGCCCTTTTAATGATGGCCGGCACTCGCATTAGTTTTCGGTGAAGGTAGGCATTACAAAAATCAATAACCATTATTTCATGTGACGCCGGATTTTGAATATGGATAGCGCACCGAAGAAAAACCATTAGCTCCGACGCGTCGGTCCCTCGTCTGATCATTAGGAGAGCATTCTTGGTGTCCAACTTAGGAATGATCCTTTACCGTCCAGTGTGCGTGCGGTGGAGAGTTTGTCGGGGTACTATCCATTTAGGATCGCTGATGGTTTCTTTTTCGTTCACTTGCCCGGTTCAAGGTTAGCACAAATCAATTCAAGCTCCCGTCCCGCTGGAGTAGAAACGTCGCCGTCCGGGCGTCCAAAACCGCGCGCCAAACATTAATTATCGATTCAGGTCACATCGCATATCGCATTCGACAAATTCGGCGCAGTCACCGTCCGATGGCTGGTAGCCCGAAAAGGGAACGAGATATTGACTTCATTCGTTCAGTCCTGGCGTCGATTGGTGTTACCTTTTTTTATTCCTACAGTCGTTATTATGGTCGTGTGGTGTTCGGTAAGGACAGAGCAGCCCTCCAGGCTGTTTTGAACCGTATCCGGAAGAATCCTGCCGTTGTTTGAAACCCTCTCTTGAAGGTCAGCGTGGCTATCCGATACGATCGGAGGATCGCTCGGAGGAAAGGATCATTCAATCTTCCACGGTCCGCCGCACCAGATTTGATGTTCGTGCCTAAAGGAAGTTAGTGTCGGACTTGGGCTGAATGGGGCACGATAGAACAAAACCCAAGAAAAACTGGTGCACGAAACAACGTATATCGCTCAATCCCTGCGCGGTGGGAAGAAGCATGAGATTTGAGCATATCGATATGCGCGAACCGAAGCGGCCCGGTGTATGGCATACTAAAACTGAAATATCATCCGGTGCTAATCTAGCGAAGGTGAAACATAACGACGACCGTGACCACGAGGAGTCGGGCGGATCGGACGCCCTTCGGACGCAGGTGGAACTTCCTGCGCGCGTGGTGTCAAACTCGTGAGCACCTTGCTGAGGTACCAGAGGCGCTTGCCGCAACCCAAAAGTCGATTAGGACGTTGGACGTTGGAGGAGGTGTTGCCATTGTTGCTTCCCCAGGGTCACCTCAGGGATAGCCGGTGTCGGTTGGGCGCGATACACAAACCTCGGGATCAGAGTTCTTTGGAGGAGAAGAAATAAAACCATTAAACCGATCACTCCAACCTGTCACTGGGTAATTAGATTTTAACCTAATCCATACGGCGATCAAGCGCACTCTTCCATATAGGGGTGACGCTCGGATTTAGGGAGGACTCGAGCAATGACCACAACATTACCAGTCCAGCGTCGGAGCGCGGGCACTAGAAGCTAAATCTAATTGACAAACCGATAGAGGGTTGGATAAAAGTATTTTCATCCGTCATTTCCTGTCCCAGCTGGAAACGGCATCAGAGAGCGCAGCATGATGCGCTCGTAATCGACAGAAGCCCTTGGGATATAGACAACTAACACAGTAACTGGTGTGGTGTAATGAAGGGTTGTACCTTTTCGAAATAAATTTAAATTATTTTACTCTTGCATTGGTATGTGCTGGTATATGAAGGTTTTGAGCAGTCATTCCCCACTTTACAGGGCTGTTTTTCTTTGGGCGATCGAAACGGTGTCAAAAAGTTCTTTCTAGGTTCTTTGACACGTCTGACACTGGTACGGAACTTAAGTGCTGAACGGTGTTTCTTTTTGGACATTAAATTTGTTTCATCAAAACACCTTCTCATACCCTGGCCAGATATTCTGAATCGTAACGACTTGAAGCCCTTTTCATTGCTCTCAATAATGAGGCTCCGGTCCCTTTTCACAATTCTCGACTGATTTTATGAAGATGCGCATAGTCATTGTTGGCATTTCTTTAAGTTTCCCCCACAGTATATTCTGATTCCGTTGGAAATTGTTTGGAGTACTGCATCGTGCATAGAAAGCCAAAACAACTTTTCGGGATACATCGACTGTCTGCATTGGGGCGAATCCTCGCAAGTCTTGGGATATGAAAGAGCCATAGCTGAAAAAGAAAACAAAACTCCAAAGAAAAGGGAGCCAGTCCCTTAAAATTATGTTTATATTTCTTTAACGATCAGTTCCCGTCCTTATGCGTCCGTCTCATATGTGTGGTGTGCAGTGGAAAGGTTTTTCAGCTTGGGAGGAGAATGCTTTTCCTGCGTCGGGTTCTTGTTTTTCTTTTATTATTGTCGATCATCAAACTGCAATCAAAACGAAAGGTGTGATTCGCTACCAACGACGCCAGGTCCTCCAGGGGTCCATGGATTTATGGTGGGTCTCGGATCTTCACAGTGAGCAAAGAACGGAGCCGGTGTGAAGTGGAATTCCTCAGCCTCAGCCGTCTGTTCTGTGATTGAATTAATTTTCACTTTTCTCGCTATCTCCCAGAGACTCCTCCAGTCTCTTGCGACGCGACTCTACCTTGTGTGTCGGTCAATGCATGTTGTTGTTGATGCGCGGCGGAGATTCTCAGCTCACAACAGCTGTGTGCAGTGGAGTGCAATGGCCCAGCAGCGGAGATCGCACTCGTCGGCAATGACCCGCGTCCGGATTGACGTGAGCCACGAACTTTCCCGATTGCTGCTGCGACGCTTGTGGCGGATGTGTCGCCGGCGAGTAGCGGTGCCCCTAATGCGTATTGTAGATCCACTGTAGATGGCGTGCGACTGCCGCCCAGCACAACACTGGGTTCAATTCAACTGTTGTTGGTCTGACTGACTGCAGGAAGCCGGCTCATCCGGCGACGAGACCTCTCGGTTTCTTGATTTATGACTTGAGTACTTTCTCGGGTTAATTTGTTTTTGTTAGTTACGATCTTTCTTCTCGCCGGTTGTCCTGCTGCGTTTGGAGAACGGGCTCAATGAGCCATTGCTTAGGGGTCCACGGTTAAGAACCGACCGCTGCTCCATCAGCCAGTGTTTGACGGCCACTATGATGTAGCACCCGGGCCGTTGTAAACTTCTTTGTATAGGCTCGTATCTCGCTCTTTCTCTGTGAAGGCTTTGCGGGTGCCGAAGATAGGAATCTATAAAGTGAACCATGTTGAAATAGAAGCAAAGTTTAGATACGATAGCCCGATGGAGAATAGTTTGCCGACCGAAAACGCTTCTAAGCTAGGGAAATATTTCACCAGGCTTTGGGGTTGGCCACAATGTAGTCGAATGATAATTAACCTTCGCCTCCGGGATTGTGGAGGCCGCCGGGAGTTCCTACCTTTGTGTGTGCCTTCCTTTTGACCCACTACACCTGCAGGTACAGTTAGAAGGCCACGCTCTGGCTCGGTGTTTGCGGGACGTGGAGCTGTATAAGTTTACAAAGTCGAGTCGTTCCTTATGCGAACATGATGTTGTCAAGAGCGTTCGTAAGTATGACTTGTGGTGCTTTCCGTCATATTAATTTGTATTTAGTTGCCCATTTAGAAAGCACCTGGCAGAAGTTATATCCCCCGCGCATTGCCTTCCATGGGTTAAGCCCCTTGCCGGAGCCTGCTCTACTTCTTCGAGTGTGGTAATAATTTCGTAAAGATGATGGAAAAGCCTAGACGAGGCCCTAGATGTATTACCCTGGAACGTACTAACCACCGAAGGGAACGGTTTTAACTGGAACAGCAAGCATATGGTAGAGGCCCTTCACTATCGCGCACGGCGGTCGTCTAGCGCTCTTGGAGGGCTTTTAGGATCTCACCGGACTCTGGAAACTCTTTACCGGTAGTTTCCCAGGTCGCGTTTCCTCGCGCGTCCATGATGGCGAACTAATTGTGTATTTTCCTATTCACAATAAATTAACATTATTTATGGCCTTCTCTCCCCTTCTTGCGCATTACTTCGCTTCGAGAATTGATGTAAAACCTGTTACAGCTCTCACTCCCCATCGCTCCCCCGGGTTTGGATGCTGTCATATATCGCTACGCCGCATTTCAAACGGAAGGTGCCGCAATTTCCCGGAATTGTCGCACCATCGCCGCCGTCGAATGCACGCGAAAAGGTTACGAAAGATTTCAACATCTATAATGTGCTGGTCGTGCGGCACCTTCCTTGGTGTGTTTGTGTCTGCTGCCGACATTAATAGTAGGTGCCAAATTGGCGCTCGAGGGAAGCAACGATGGGGCCGCACTAAGTGGCTTGGAACCACTCGGTCGGTCCGTCTGTTTCGCAGGTCGTTTCAGAGTACGGATGTATGATGTACGATTGGTATTTGCAATCGATTCGTTAGGGTGCAGCATACTCCTCCAACAGTCTTGCGGGGGAGCGGGAGAAAGGACCAAGTAAAAAAAAGAGTAAACCAACTAGACTCAACCCCATGATGATTCCCTTTTACTTTCAATTACACACCGAACGGGTCTGGAAAGGCGAACAGGTTTCGCCTAGACGCACCCGTAACGAGACTCCTCCTGCTCCTGGGAGCTTTGGGAATGGCGGGAAACGCTAAAACTAACATTACGGTTGATCGCAAAAGATCGAAAGCATATTCCGCGTTCGAATTGAATCCTACTCGTCGCCCCCTACGGTAGCGGGTCCTGCCTTTGGAGCACAAACATGGAAGCTGGGAGTTCTGCAACTCCACACGAAAAAAACTGAAAAAACACCACGTGCACACCAGCCTCGACAAAGACGACGGTGGACTAACGAAAGAGTTCAATAGGAGGGATTGTGTGTGTATGTGGGTATTTCTATTTCTTGCTTCCTCGAAGCCACACCATGGAAAATTGCAAACTACTCGCAGGTTTTACGCCACCTGAACGTGCGGAGTACACACCCTACGAGAAGGTGGACAAGGGGAGTAGGAGCGCAACCAGTGTAGACTGATGCGAATGGTGATGGTTGGTGTGGCGAATTCATGCTTGAAATTACGGTTTCACCTATATCTGTTCCCCATCTGCGAGTGGACGGACGGCCCCGGACAAACCGGTTTTCCCTCCATGGGCGGCGGTGGCGGCACCCTCGTCTAGCCTAGGCCTGAACTCCACCAAAGGGAGAGGCTCCTGCCCGCTGCCCGCCTCTCTGAGTGGCTTGGCGAACGCGATCGTTTAGCGTGCCAAAGCCGGCACAACACTACACACGATCTTCCCCGATGGGTGCGCGCGGTTGCCATGGAAAAACACATGACCAATCGGTGCGCAAACGGTGGGCGTCCGTAGTCCGCGCGACTCCAGCCGGCCGGGTAGTCATCCCCGGTGATCTTCCTGTAAGAAGCCTAAGGCTATAGCGGGGAGCCTTTAAGGCCCCCTCAATGGTGCTAATCGATCGTCAATGAATCGGTTGTAGTTAGACTCTTGGTCGCACTTGGAGCTGGTCGGTCTACTGATGTCTAGGGCTTTTTTGTTTTCCGCCTTGTTGTTGATGTTTGTAAGAATGTTCTGCATGCTGACCTTTGCTAATTATCTCCATCTCATGTGCGACCGGTTCGCAGTGGCGGGCGCTGTTAGAACTTGCCGGCGCACGGTACGCGCCTGGGTTTCTTAATGACGGCGAATGATGAATATATGCGCACATCGATTGATAGATGGCCGTTGCCGTTGAACTTTGTCACCGGATAGATTTGCACTGCGCGGCTTAGTGAACGTAGGGGAAAGTTGTGGCAAAATGCTCCGGTGGGGCAAAAGGCACCGACACTTTTTACACAGAAGTAAGCCATATGAACCATATTGAAGTTGTAGAAAATGTTGATAACCGTAACTAATATATTATATGTGTATATGTAGGGATCTGAAATAAGGTTTAACAAAGAAACCAGAATATAGCTAATTACATCTGGAATGATGCATGATTTCCCAACGAAGCTTTTAGCCGCTACAAATGTTGAAATGAAACATTGCGATCAAGCTTACATTCATCAAGTACCTAAATTTGTTACTTAACGAATGATGCAAAGAATTGGATTCGTAATTCTTACATTCTGGTCGTGAAGAAAAAACGAAAGCATCCTCATCAGGGTGCAATTTGCATCGATTACACCGACTTATGGATGTTATGGAAAACACTTAAGATTTCAGTATGATACTGTTCCAGCTAAATTAACTCCTGGCTGTACGAGTCGTGCATCCACAACACACACATTATTTATTGGTGTTTCTTATTGAAATCTATGAGTTAAAATTCTTTCAAACAAAATGATTTTTTATTTGAAGTTGGAAGCACATTCAACTAGATTTCTTGACAAAGTCTGTCTTGTGTTGACATTGAAGACACTAAAAAAATATCATGTTTCGATTAATACGTCTAGCTATCAAAGGCGTGCGTTTTTTCCCAATATATGGGTCATTTTGACCTCAACTATGAATACGTGTGGTAAAAAGTGCTCTTAAAAATCGTTGTTTTAAAAAAATTCTAGAATCAATCTGTGGGGTTTATTAAGGGGGGTATATTGCCTCACATAACCTTCCTAAGAATAGTCCGCGACAGCCGAGCGGTAGCGCCGGTTAGAAAATCGGCCCATGAGCGCCGGGGCTCACCACCTCGACGGCGTGGGTTCGAATCCCAACCGAGACCGGACCCCTCCCCTGTACGAGAGGACTGACTATCCACGTACAACAGGGAAACAAGTCTCGTAAGCCCTTAACGGGCAGGCATGACTAAGAGGTCGTTACGCCAAGAAGAAGAAGAAGAAGAATAGTAAGCGAAGAGATCGTCACACTGAGGTTATATCGGAACGGTTTTAGAACCACGGAACTACTTTTCTGGCAAGTTCGTCCGCTTTCATTTTGATGAGAAATTATAAATAGTGTCTGTAGTGTTTGGTTTTTTTTTTTCTGAAAAATATATCTCTTTCAAATAACTTCTCTATATCTTTTTTTTAAATATAACGTTAAGACATTGAGACTAAGACTTAGGTCTAGGTTTAAGTGCTGGTAGGTGTCAAACCTTACTCCTTTTGCGAGTAAACTTTCGAGCCTGAGTTGTGAGTGTTGTCACTTGACATCGTGTTAGTGTCAAGGAACAGCCTGATGAGTCTACTAGCGCCGGATCTCGCTTCTGCTTACAATCTCGTTCCCCTTGGCGCGCGCCGTCTCTTATCCTACGCCATAAAAGGGGACGACATTGAAACTAGCCGCCGTCGGCGATCGTCTGTCCAGCGTCAAGAGCTCGTCTTCCACCGCTCAGCCCGAGTAAGACAATATCCACCGCACCGGGTCCCACTTGTTGTGGTTTGTAATGTCAGCAGATCGGGTCCGTCTTCGTATCAACCGCACGGAACGTGCTATCCTTTTATGGTACTGGGCCGGTTCGTACGACTCTGGTTCACGCAGAATCGTGTACCAGACACCGGCGCAGTAGTCGCGCTAGAAGCAGGAAGTGAAGCTCTAAATGTCCGCCAACGATGACGGGGCTTGGTTGAGTTATGATGCCACGGGCTCAACGGGGACTAATGTGTATAATCCAAGGACCGGCGGATCACGCTCCGTTCGAACTCGCTCCGGCACCATCTCTTGAACGGAAAAAGGTGTGAAGGATTCCCCCGTTCCCGTGTTGCCTGCGGGTGGTGTGTCGCATTGGATCTTGGAGCTATCTGTACCTCTCCCGCTTGTCTAGGCTTTTGGGGTCAGTCCGCACTCCACGTCCCCGATGGTTCGTTTAAACGCCCAACACCACCCGGGCAGAAAATGAAAAATAGTTCCAATCCATGATATATCAATTAAAAACCGTCCGTCAAATGCCTGTGCAGCATCAAACGCCCGCTCTTTCTCCCGCACATCGGTCGGTATCTCCGATCATCGCTGCATCGGATTTCATCGCGCCCGCTCGGTCCAATTCCTGCTGGATCCGTCGTGGAGATAGGATTTCGCCAACATGCTGGGCGCGGTGCACGTTTTTAACGTTCGTTAAGGAGAAAAAAGCCTGCCCAAAAAGCGCTCGTGGTGGGCGCCTTTCAAATCTAACCTCCTCTCCTGTTCGGCATGTTCGGGAGGAAAAGAAGTAGTCCGACGCCGTGGATGGATACATTTCCCGTGCCACAGCGTGCCATAAAGCCGGCGTGCGTTTTGTTGCGTGCCCGCGGGCGATGTGCGCTCCGGTAATTAATCGATATCGGTTTAGTAGATCACACCAGCGCGCCGCTCATCGGTAGCTCGATCGAGCGTTTTTGATCGCCTATCCTCGCGCTATCGATCGATCAATCCCTCCTCTCCGGTGCTGTTGATGGTGATGATGGTCCAAACGCGTACTACGTACGGTTGTCCGCGCGAAAGCCACCCAAACGGCAATGGTCCGGCGAGAAAGGTCCGGCATAGATTTGAGGCTTTTCCACACCGACCGTTCCGGTCCACCGCAGGGTTTTCGCTTGCCTTCGCACCCTGGACGACAGGAGGCTGTGAACACCGCGCATCCGATAAAGCTTGTAATTAACGAACGCAGCAGGAGGAAGCGGCAGATAAGGAACAACTTTCACATTCACGGGCCAAAAGATCGCGCACAGCGGGGCGGGGCAGAGTCGGTACTGAGTAGTGCTGAAAGCTGCCAACGGGAGGAAAATAGTCTGTGGGAAAAGGGAAAATGTTCGTGTTTGTGTGTGTATAGCGGGATGCGGGAAAGTCATGGCAATGCACGTTGGTGCAAGCGTTTGATAGGAGCTAACGAAAAATGACTCCGCTTCATCAGACCATCATCACTCTCGATCTCTCTCCCCTGGACACACTGATCGGTCGCTTCCGTAGGACAATTTTCTTGCGTTGGACCAGTTTTGACCACCAGCCTCTCCGGCACCCCCGTGTCCGGAGGATCTCTTCGTCGCCTTCGCAGAGATTGAATATTTAATCAGCATATTGCAGACACTCAAGCAGATACCGACTCTGTCAGCTGGTGTTGATGGACTGGTTCACATCCGGTAGAAACCGTACCGCATCGCACACGGCGGAAAGAAAGTGAAGCATAGGACCGGTGATAACGGGCGTGTACCGATAATGATTTCAGCAGCCTGTTTTAGCCCGCAACTACCTGTTGGGGAAGCGCACATGCTAACGCACTAAAACACGTATTAAAACACGATTAGTTTGTGCAAATGAGACATGGATAGGGAGCAACGGTGATGACACTGGCGAAGGGTTCGCCATTCGTGCGGTTTTACATGAAACGAGTTTAGCTTCCCGATAACGGTTGATTCTCGTTTGTCGAAAGTTGCTTCATAATTTCCCACTGATGCGTTTACTGTCAGTTTTTATCACTTTTCTATACGTTAATTTTTATTACTGTGCGTGCATAATTACATTGAAATGGGAATAATTAATTTGAGATCTCGAACCCGACCAGCAGAGTCAGGTTTCCAATATTTATTAACCACTTTTTAAACAATTAAAGTTCAATTCTGACTGTTCTCGTTCTGTATGTTTAAAAATAGAAATACAAGAAATATTATTTTGCGTTGTTATGCTGTTACGAGTTAAAGTAGTTTTTTGTACATTACTTTGCATTCTTACCGTTTCGATTTACCTACCATAACAGGTATAACATGACTTTCAGTATTATTTGATTCCCCAAAGTTAATCTATTTTCACCTTCTTTTCATTTCGTGTCACCTCTTTATTCATCCTAATTAAAGTGAAGTACATAGTTTTGTATCAATACATCTCAAAAAGTACTGACAATTTTATTGCAATTTTATTTACACATGTTTTCAATGAAACTGTTTCAAAGCTTCATTTTGCCTTTTGCATCGTATCTTGTTTATTTCTATTTGTCTATATTCTTTTCTATTTTGTTTATTTCTCTTATATTTTCAACTGTAATTTTATATGTTTACGTTAAAATCTTATTGTTTCATTTATTATACAAATACTTATCTATTTAAAAATTTTCACTTATTAAAAGTATTTCATTCTTCTATCCAGGCATAAAACGTATCCAGGTTAATTTTCTTCAAATAACAAAGTACTATTTTGCTGTCGCAACTCAGCTTCCCTCTCCAAAGTGCATCGGGGGCGATTTACTACAATGAAATCTAGTGCATCGCATCCTTCCTTCCTTTACTCCATCCACCCACCCACTGCAACTCGGCAGCCACTTTGGATCGGCTGCGAAAGGGTTGGGTGATCGTTTCACTTTTTTCTTTCGTTTTCGCAATAGACGACCCAGACCATTTGTCATAACGTTGTGACAGCGCAGCATAAACCGTTCATTTTTATTGCATCGCATCCGTGTGCGGCTTGCGTGTTGCGCCTCTCGCGCGTTCCTCCCCCCAAGTCTCACGAAGGGGGATAGAGTAAGAGAGTTAGAGCGAGAGCGAGAGTGAGGGAGAGGAAGATGCTGGTTCCAAACCAACTCCATCCCCCGTTTTACACGTTGCGGCATTTGAGGTTTGATGCTTTAAGAAGGCGCTTCTGTCCGACTCGTGTCAAAGGTGGGAGATCGGTTTTGAATGGGGGTGGAAACAAACCTGACCCGTCTTCCTTCTGTTGGAAAAACAGAAAAAACGCGTGAGGGAGCATCTTTTGTGTCGGTCTTATACGGGGGTGGGAAGCGGAGCGGGGGACGAAACAAAGTTATGAACCTTTTCGCCGGTTATCATTATCGCCGATTTATGTCGTTAGCATTTTGTCGGAAGACGTTGTTTTTTTTAATGCTTTTTTGTGTATGTTTGCCATTCTGTTGCTTGTTCTTCTTTGCCTCCGGTGCTTCTGCTTCAATCTCAGACATGTTAACACTTTTCCTCGTCAAGACAACAAGCTATTGACCTCGTTATCTAGTGACCCAGTGCGAACCAAACCCCCTATGCATCCACTGATTGGCCACACACAAAAAAGGGAAATAGTGAAGCGAAGGTGTCATCCCTTTAGCTTTTTCCTATCGTGCAGTTTGTTGCGGAATTTCTCTGCACCTTTGCATGAAGGTACACCCCACCGTTCATATGGGTTCGGTTTTCCCTTTTCATCATCGTGGAAAATTCCCGTCGTGTCATAAGGGAACGATTATTTAGTTCATACTCGCCGTGAAACCGACAACATCCTTCTTTTCCTTCCCTTCACGGACATCGGAGTGGTTTATATCAGCCCCATCCGATCCGCGTTATTTATTTTTCCCGAGTGGATAATGCCCCCATCCCATGCGCGTTCCCTTTTCCACGACTCTCAACCACTTTCGTGCATGGAAAACGCGGCGAAGGCAAATGGTTTGTGACAGTTCTTGTCAGTTTTCTCCTCTAGCCACAGGGTTAGCCACAAAACACTTTCTAACAATGTCGGGGGAACCTCGGGGATAGGAGAAAGAATAGCTTACGGCGTATGATTAATTGCTTTTGACGGGCGAAGCAATTGTTTCTTCACCTTTCTGCCACGGGCAGAAGAAGACGAAGCCGGCAGCATCCGGTAACGAACAGAAGATGTTGTCTTTTGCTTCGTGATTTCTGTTTTTTTTCCTTGTCGCTTGTGTTCGGTGTTGGTTTCCTCTACCATTTTGCAGCCACCTTTGGAGAAGGGTTAGGGGACAGTGTTTCTGTTCGATAAAACCGCTCCCTTCGCTGGGCAGATTGTTAAGTGATGGTGACATTTTTATTACACCTTTCCGTACCACCGCAGGCTTGAGTGCTGGTTGTGTGTGGCGTTTGCAAGATCTTGTCCTCCATTGTACGCGATCACATTATAAATTGTGCCCTTCTGTAGTCGCCGAAGTTGATCCGACCTCACGCCGAGTAACATCTGATACTGGGTTGGGACAGAATGTTTGCAACAATGTCACGGCCGGTGAGAGAAAATGGTCCCATCTTATGATCGATGATCACCAAGAACTTCGAACTTACGCTGTTTTGTGTTGCTGCAGTTTCTGTTTATTTATTGTAGCGTCTCTAGCTTTGGGAAACAAGTGCAATCGATCATTTTGTTCCCATGATTTGTTAAGAGGTTAAGCACTCAGGTTTCTAACAACTTTTTAATTTATCTATTAGACATTTTAGCAAATTTGTTATGCATGGAATTTTGTGTGCAATAAAAATTCGACCAATACTGTAACGTCGCTTCTGAAAATTTTCACACATTAAGTATAAACCCTGGAAAAGTTGTTGAAAATTTGTTTGATCATTGTTTTTCTTTGTAAAATCATTCGAATTTTACATTCCAAACTCAGTCTTATGTACGTTCTCTACACTTCTTGGCAGAAAACAGCACATTGTAAAAATGCACAAACTTGTTATTTGTGTTGCACAAACCAGAGATTTTGTAGTGTTGTATTGAGAGTTTTGTAGTTTTGTTTTTCATTAAACAACATTTATTTGTAGCAATGTCGGGTATTTCGTTAATAAATACCCACATTTAGATACATATACGGATTTTAAAAAAAATTCCAAGGTTATACAGCATGGGCGAATCGATGGAAAATCAATCACCATTTGTTACTGAAAAATGTCATAAATTAGAAAATTATGTCCAAAACTGGATTTCAACCGGTGGCTTCAAGCTAGTATTCAATGAAAGTCCAGATTGGTTAAGTACATGGTAGAACTCAGCAACTGAAAAGATATAAAGATATAAAGTTGTAGATTGGTTTAGTCTTTTCAACACTGACAGTTTAATGCAATTAATCCTCGTGAGGCTCTGAATTTCCTAAGGTAAAATGCCATTCTAGGGTGAACCCTGTTGAAGTCTTCTCAATTCAAGTAGATCTGTGCTATCATAAGATGGAAAATCTTCCATTAAAGAGCGCATAACTTTAGGTAGTTTGTTTAAAATTTGCAGAATGAAAATCCGATGTATTTAGATTTTTGACTAATAATAGTGTCAACAAATCGTGAAAAGTGGTCGAAATTAATTAAACTACGCAGCTTTAGGTCTCTCGATCAATTGGCAGGTGCTAGCCCCTGATCCAACTGCAAGAGCATGTCAAATTCCATAGCAATAAACTTGAAAGTCCGACTTGTGCATAACGTTAGAATATTTCAATGACGGCTTCGCCGCGGAAAGCTTTGGAACTTTATTTCTTTGACCATTTTCGTGGAGGTGTTAATGGCAGCACCCTACGCTCTGCTTGTAGCCACTTAAAAGAGCATCAATCCGTATGGCCCACAGCTTTACATTCTTCGGCTCCCCATCCACCTCCCCTCTCCCGTCTTTGGCCGCTTTTTGTGCCACATGAAAATAGCACGTAGGCTGCTGCTGTCATTCTCACTGGATCGATGGCAAATTGATATGGTGGAACAAACAAAACACATGCACTAGCCTCAACAGCTAGAGCTTTTCACACCACCACCTTTGCATGCCTTTGGCCGCCCCATTCCCTCCCTTTTGGAGGTTTTTGAATGCAATTGAATGGTAATTGCGACCTGTCGGTGGATGCATAAATCGTTGCCCCAACGAGCCAACCAACCAACCGATAGGTTTGAACTAAATTAGATGCAACTATTCTCCCGGATGTGCGCGCGTAGGACCGTACTGGTGCGCGGGGAACCTTTCGCGTGGGGTCGTTGACCAGGGAAGGTGGCAGAACTTCGTCTAACAGTGCCATTAAGTGGCGGTAGAATTGCAGATTACGCCCTCGTTGTGATGAACGGGATACATACATACAGCGATCCTCGTGACAGCGATCTTTTCATGTTGGGCCCCATGGGATCTAGATGTACCCAGAACGCCTTTGGTCGATGCGTGTACTATTTGTGTTGATGGTTTTCCATTTGTTTGTATACTCCGCTTGAAAATTGGTTTCGCTTGCTTTTGAAATTCGCAATTGTATTTCCTCCTCCCCAGTGGAAGCGCCTTATTCGATGATAATTATTACTTTCCATTCGCGGTGACAGCAAAACGTCGCGTTCTGCCAGCGTCTTTCTGCTTGTTGCGTTAATGCTTCGTTCGGCTTCGTGGCGGCTGGTGGACGCAACGTTTCTTGAGGCCTTTATTTCATGCTCGATAAAGACACCGAACCATCCCAGAACCAGATTGGGAGGCGGAGCAGCAGCCGTCTTCCGATGCTGGCGGGGAAAGGAAGGTATGCCAAGCATGAGAAAAATCCTTCTAGATGATAGTGGGCGTACGCGTTCTCGAACGGGTAGCGAGAGAGAGGGAACCGGTTGCCGATTCGTCCGACAGCTTCTCGGGTCTCGCTTCGAAATTCTTGATCTCGTATGCTCCAGTGAACCCCCCTCTCCCGCCCCAGGAATACGCACCGTCAACGCGGCGAGGTGGCACTCTACTATCGGTGCGTTTGTTAACATCTCTTTTTAATGCTCCTTCAACTCCTATCATGCTTTATCGAGTGCTCTGTGGTGCGGACAGGCTAGACGATTTTTTTCGCCCCATCTTACAATGCCCGTTTTCCTGGGCTTCTCCCTTTCTTATCGCGTCTACCTCCTCAGACTTCTACAACTGAGGAGGTTCGTCGCCTGCTTAAATCATTCGTCGGTACCGAACGAACCTTTCTTTCCGATTCCCTTCCAGCAAGGCGCACTAATGGAACATTCAAATCCGTGAATGGTTCGAAGGTGCGAGCGAAGACGAACCCAATTCCCCCTCCTCCCGCCAGTGGGGGTAAAGAGTTTTCGTAGAAAAGATCTCCCCACGGAGAACGGAGAAACGGAGCATTGAAATCCTTTGATCATTCGCTAGAGGGTGTGGGACAATCGCTTCGAGGGCAGACCCGCGTTCAACCCGAAACTAGAAACACATTCGTGAGCCTTTAACGAATCACTTATGGCCAAAGATCTGGCGTTCGGCAAAAGTTATTCTTCATTTAGCATTGATGATGCTTTCAGAAGGGAAATCTGTAGCCGCCATTCTAAGCTTCCAACAAGTGAAATTGCGAACGATAATCGATTTACGTCACTGCTCGTCAGCGTCGTTAGCGTCCGAAGATCGTGATTGTACGCTCTTTCCTCGCATGAGTTCAAACCGTGCCCGCCCCAACCTGTCCGCGAAACGGACGAAATAGTTCAACTGCGAGGACGGGAAGACTGCTTAATTTGTGCGCCTACATAAGCGCCGGCCAGCGAAGATCTTTCGCTTGACACGAACCTTTTCGGGCGAAAGCAACTTCAAACGGCGGTTCCGTTCCCTTTTTGTTTCGCCCGGGGGGGTGATGGTGGTGGGGGTGACGAGTGGTTCGCATGAAAGCGAGTTGGAAAAGTAGATTGTCATGATGATGAGCTCACGAGCATCGAACCGCCGGACGTACCGCATCGTTGCTGACGGTGTTGATGGTTCCGATGGTGATCGATGAACTTTCCAATGAGGCTGCACCGTCGATCGTACCTCTAACCTCTTACTTCTTATTGGTTTGAATGGATCTGAATGGTTAGAATGGCAGCATGAAATCGATATTCTTGATGATTCACTTAATTAATGTACGTCAGAACTGAGGAGGGCACGGTTTGGAAAAGAGCACCGTAATCTATTTAAATTGATGGGCTGAATTTTATTCTAACTCAAAACGAACGTTTTAGTTCTTGAATAACAAAAATGTCCGAGTTCCAAGTCTCCTTTCAATGCTGAAGATTCTCTTCTGTTTTGTTGGAACCTTCAAACTCTCCTGCAGGGTTTAGTAGATATTTAAACCCGAAACGCGCTTCGGTAACCCTATGCACTGTGCTCTGGATAGTTCTTCGTTGGGGGGAAACAATGAGTAATGCTAACCACTTCAAATATCTTTTACCGTAATGCGATCCTCCAGCATACCGTTCGCTACGAAGAAAAAGGGCTCTGCAAAGCCACACTTTATGATGCTGCGTCCTTCAAATTCTTCAAACTTTCTTCGGTCGAACAAATCCGTGCTTTATATCCCAAGCCAACGAAGCACCAACAACACAACGGGGTGGATGGTTAAAAGGCACCTTTCGGCTGAAGGGCCACAGTTTATTTCTTATGGCGGTGCGTAGCTCTTTTTTTTTGCCTAAACGTTTGAGCTGGTTTTGTTTTGGATGTTGTCTTCCTCTCTAATTCCCACCGTTAATCCAACCTTTTTTCCTCGTGTTTTTCGAGGGTGGAACGATGTTTGTTTGGCGGACCCGTTGCCTGCCCACAGACGGAACCATTGTTTCGTGCGGTGGTTGATTTATTCATTTCGCTGGTCGAGCCTTTGAGCGAACGATAAATCGGATCCATTTATTCGAACGATGCTGTGCTGCAATTGTGTACCACGCTTTTGGGTGGTACTTTCTTCTCGCCACAAGCGATGGCACGACATTTACATGCGCGAGCCGTGGTGTTGACCGCGTTCGATCTTTCACTTTCACCTGATGTCATCGTGATTGGGGTGGGAACCGTGCGGCATCCAGCTGCCATCGATTGGATGTCGATACCCTCTAGGCTCTGTTGCAGGGGGGATTTTATTTTTCGATTTTTTGGTCGTTCCTAATAAACTGTGCGGTTCGAGATGCATGGTTTGATCGATCACAGCGCTCCCAGTAGTCACTGGAGATGTAAATCGCGCCGCTTGTGCATTCCCCCGAAGCACAGGGAATTGATTTCCCGAGCTGAAATTTGATGGATTTCCTCGTGACACGGTGAGATGCGGCGTTGATTGCTTGGCCGAACTTTCTTCGTTATTAATGACTCTGGATCTAGGGGCATAGACACACAAGAGGTCTTTTCCTCTCAAAATTGCTTTCGTTCGATTGATGGTGACTTCTTCAGCGAATCTTTGTGTTTTACCGATTTCTGATGGATTGAGACAGTAAAACTTGTCAAGTGAAAGCCTCTCAATATTTTAATCTCTCGTGGTAATTCTGTAGAAATTCTGTATTTAAATAGCTAACTTTCATACACATTTAAGTACTCAGTATAAAAATTGAACTTGGGCACTAAGTCTTGATCTATCTCTTATGTCTCAAAAGGGCAGAAATAGCACAAATCGTAGCCATCCACTCACTGACGCAGACTATCCCCATTCAGAGCTGGTTTGACATTTAACGTTCCTCGTGACATTTGCAACAAAACAGTTCAGTACGCTCTCGACAGTACACAAGAATGTTGTCCACAAGCTCCGGGGGGGTACACTGTTGCGTCATTTCCGCGTACCATACCAACTCCAATATTTCGTGCCAGAAGTTGTACGAACCTGAAGGCTCTAATACTTGTAACCAGCATCTTGGGTGTCCCAAAGTCGTGACGGTTCGTTCTAGCTTTTATCCCCCCTTTTTCAGTCGTGCAACGGTTCGGGTGATCTTCAAAGCGTGTGTTCTACAAAATATACCTCCAGCAGAAGATTCCTACTGTGTCCTAATCTGGTCCTCACTCGCGGTGATCTCCGCTTCGCATGTCGATAGGTCGGCCAAGATTTGTTGCGGGAAGCTGCTCCAGAAAAGGAGTCCACACTTGCTCGAATGATCCCTCCTTCCTCTCCCCGGCTTACGGACGTACCGTGCCCTGAATGGCGAAAATGATACTTGACTCATAAAGCACGTCTAATGTTACCGTGTTGCGGCTCATAAATCACCGACCGTTTTGAAGCTAAGCGTTTGCGGCGTACGTTTCCTCATTGGGTGGGAAGGTTGGATTTAAACCCAGCAGGAGCAAAGATACAGCTTACGTCAGGGCTAATTTTTCAATCCCCGTCCGATTTTGGGATCGTGTACTGCCGGTGTGTGTGTCTGCCCACCTTCGCGCGTCTTTGGCGAATCCAAAATCCATCGGCAGCGCCTCATCGAGGGGGAGATAATCTTTTAGTTTTAGCTGTTTTAGCTCCCTCTGAATAGCAGGACTAAACCGGGTGCGATATGGCGCAGAGTTCGCCGACATGGGATGCGCCGCGTGATGAAAAGTTAACTCTGGAACTCCGCTTCTCCAACCGTGTATTTTTTGTTGTTGTTTTGGATTAACAGTTGTTTCTTCCCAGCTTCTCCCGATTTTACGAGGGTTAAGTCAGTGATTTGTAGCCGTCAGCAGCGCTCGACGACGATATGTAAGCCACTCGTGATGGGCCAGTGGTTGCAGACTACTGTTAGATTGTGCCGGAGTTGGCTACTTCTTCCCCCCTCCCGGCACAGGTGCGATGTGCGTTTTCAGCACCGGCGCGCGCGTCCGCCATGTTTCTGTCCCATCATTCAAGCGCCTCGCGCGAACGAATCTCCAATTGGCTGCCAAATGGGTAACAAAACGCACGTGTCCAGCGTGGCGTGGAAAGTGTATTAATTGAATTCACCAAAAAACCACCGCCGGGAGGCTACCCGTTACGCGCCGGACGTCAAAGTAACATTTATTTTTCGTGGAATTTTCCTATTTTTCGCTCCGCGCTGTCGATTTGGGTTGGAGTTGTCGGCCAGCGCAAGGTTATGGTTATGGAAATCTGGATAGGAGGCGAAAAAAAACCTTTCGAAAGCAGCACTGCCGAAAGGCAGTGATTAGCGATCCGCTGCTGCTTAGTTTTAGTTGCCTTCCTTGCTGCGTTTTTAGTTGCCTTCCTTCACTCACTTCCGAATCCGCCGCGACTCTATGTAGCTTGCGCGAGAGCAGGTCTCTTCTCTAATTTGATGGTTTAGTTTTGATGGCTTCATTTCTTCCGACGTACCCCGGGTATTTGTTGCAATATATACCGCCCAGTTTTCCGAACGCGGAGTAGCGCGATAAGCGATCTTGTGTGCCGTTGAGTTTTAGTGCCGAGAGTGGGCGTCGTCATGGATTGAGTAACTGGAAACCGGGATTAAAAGCTAATATGATTTGTCTTCGGATTATCCTCCCCGGTATTTACCGATGCATACCAACGTTTACGAGTCGAAGAACTCTATCGCAGGGACCTTTCATGACCTTGGCTCGATTTTCATATATTTTCCATTTTGTTTAAAGATTTTCATTATGTTTTCGATACATTTCATCATAATATTTTAATATACTTTATCACTTTATCATATTCCAGCAAAATTTAAAAGTTCTTTTAATTAACGGTTTCTAACACAGAGGTGTTTCAAGAATAGCATACCAATAACCTCCATCTTTCTATATGGCATATTTTAACGACCACCACCGTATCGAAAGAGGTCGCTACTCGATTAACCCTAGTCCCCTTTGTTTTCCTACTCTTTTCCATTTTTTACAACTCATATGCAGTTCGAAGGTACTGCTGCTTATGCAAATGGGCCCTTGTTTTAATTGATGTTTCCCCAAAATCCGAAAGAACACGAAGGCATTATGATCCGTTTGGTTGTTGAGTGTTTCGTCTGGTCGGGATGCAGCGAGAAGTAGGTGGTGTGCACACCCCACCCCCATGCTCTGTCTTCGACCACTCGCAACAATTGATTCGAGCGGTTCGTAGCGTATGTGTGTGTGTGTGTTTTTTTACTAGACTTTCCTCCCGCGTCCAACGATTCGTATACAAGTTCTAATGTCGGCGCATATGTTTTGCCCTACGCTAAGACCACGGCGCAGCTTTGGAGCGCCCTTTAAACCCCAGTCAGGAAAAGAATAATAGATGTGATGCCCTTATGTTTTAGGATGGATGGAGTGGTCTTCGGGTTTTTTTTCTTTCTTCGTTGCCGTTGTTGCTGCATTGCGCTGCCTGGATACGGCTGAGTGGATGCATATTCCCACAATTGTCTGAATAAGTGTTGGCTCGGGCTTTGTGTTCGCTTTGGAAATGTGGGCTACGTTTTTCGGCACTATGAACAACGGCAATTTTTCGGGCGCTCAGCTGATAGTATATGTCTTATATTTATTTTAATTTTAATTTCTAGGGCTGTAACAGAGAGAAATATTTGTTGCTTCATTAATTTACTTAAATCGTATGCATCGTTCAATGTCGTTACGCATATGGAACCCGCTGCAGTAGCTTCGATAAAGGGCGCAAGGCGTTGTTACTGCCGGGGAAAACTAAATGCTTCCCAAAACAATTCGATAAGATTACGCACGAACCGAAACATACACATCAATTGTGTGCGGGTGTTACGCGTGCCACCCTGTCCATCGGTGTACACAAGATCGTGCCTCAATCGCTGTGTACCTTTGGCAATGTTTTATAGGCGAAAGATCTTCTTTCCCAAAACAATGGAACAATCCCGCGGGTCGTGATCTCGGGTTGTGCGTGCACACATCACTGGATGGCGCCAATGGGTGTCTGCACCGTTGAAAACGGTCGGCCTCTTAATCTTTTCCTTCTCCCGCCCGCCTCGCGAGTGTCCGTACTGTTAGCATACCAGCACGCAGCCGAAAATAATGTGCGTGCGGCGAGGGTTGGCAAATTGGTTACTTCTTGTCAGTAACAGAATTTAAATTATCGTAAACACCCGCTCAACGTAACGCTTTCACGTGTTTTCAAATCTCGATGGCTCTGTTTGAGACTTTTTTTCACCTTTGTTTTTGGTCTTTTTGTATAATGCACGTGTTTAGCAGAGGAGGAACTGCCCTTTCGTTTCGAAAAAGATTTCGTTAGTTCACTATCCTGTACAGCTAAATATTTTTCCTGTATTTTTTTCTTTTTCATTTGATTTGTTGATCTCATTTGATCTCAAAATACAAACTCTCGTGTGTCATCGATATTTGGATCAAGCGTAATATGCGCTTTGTTTATGTTTTTCATCATTTGTGGTCGTTGTTTCGCAAGCAGGTAAAAATTACGGCCATAATTTTGAAGTACATTGTTTGTTTGTTTATGTTTTGACTAGAAGCCAAACTTCTTTTTGACAGCTTGAGCATCGAAATTACACGATTACGCTAAAGATTACGCTTCGTTTCTCTTACCCTTTAAAGGTAACACACTTGGTTGTAAGTTGTGTCAATGATAGTTTTAATGAAAATGTCGATTACTTTTGAATCACATTTTCGAAAATCTACATTTGACAAATGCTTCGACTCGTGTACTGGAATGGGATTTTGACTCAACAGGGTTATTTATTCAGTGATACCCGACTCGACTATTGGAATAGGAACCTTCGTCTTACTTTATGCAGTTATTTAGTTCATGTTCTAGATTGCAAAATTTAAGGTATGCGAAGGGTACATTTTATTCTTTTTAATAAAAATAAATTGTGCAATTTACTCATTGACCCCGGCCTGGATTCTCCCACGAGACCAGAAGAAGATGTCGTCTCATGACTTGCATCTGCGAAGCAACCGGCTGCACGAACGAAGAAGCGCCTTTTCGTTGCATCGGTTGGTGGCCTAGTGGCGAACCGACTCACTCACGGAGCTGCGCAATACGATGACGAATGTTAATGCGTACGAGTTCGTTAACACCGTGTCACCCCTTTGTGTCGGGCGGTGCCAACGTACCGGCAGGTCACAGGGATGATGGCCACCACCCCACCGACGGAGGGCGGACGTTTCACTTCAATGGAGAGAAGATGTGTGTGTGTGCTTTTTTTATTTTCGTTCAAATTTATTATTATATTCTGCATCTTTCTGCCAAGATAAGTTGTTGTTTTTTTTTGCTTTGGTTTTGTTTTGCACCAACAGTGCAATCATTTGTATGCACATCTCGATCTGTGCAGCATCTGAATGGCGCGGGGCTTTTTTTACATTTCTTTTTTCCGTTTCTTTCTCATCGCTCGCATGGAGGCGTACCGTACGAGAACCGTGATGCCATCTCTCGAGTGCTGCGAAATGCATTTGCATTTGCGTTCACCTACGCGCCCCGCCGACCCCGTCGGTGTCTGTTTGTCGGAGTTTAAATTTAGTCGCAAAACGGTTTTTGCTTTTTTTCCCCCCTGCTGCCTTATATTACTTGTCGCCACTTGGTGATGATCCCGGTAATGTACGCCGCCTTCTCTCGGGGGGGGGGGGGGGGGGGGGGGGGGGGTGACTCACGCTGTTTTCGACTGTTTTACCCGATTGTTTGAAACAGATCAGCGCGAGGTGTGGCCAAAACGAATAAACAGAGGTAGAAACTTTCAACAAACGGGAGGAAGCCGTTTATGTCAGTTTGTATTTCCGTTACGGAGCGGTTGCCAAACGTGGTGACATCCAAATTCTTTGAAAAGTTTGTCACGAGTTGTCGTTTCCTAATTGAGAAACGGTGCTCTCCCTTAAATTTAAAAGCAACTATCTGAAGGTATGATTTCGATACATTGAGTAAAGGTTAGAAACACTCTTAATAAATGTGTAATTAAATTAATAAATTAGCTCTAGACATTTTTCAATACTTCCTTGTTACTAGATTAATGCTGATTAAATTAGTTTATTTTCCTCCCTAAAAACGAAAGGAAATAATGCATCGATAAACCTTCAACCTAGAGCGCCCTACATTTTATCCTCATTAATATTTTTCCAACATTACACACACATCATTTTTCGCCCCGGAATTGCTTCCCGTCATAGCTAGAGTCCAATGATCATGAACCCAGATTTTGATCGAATGGCGCCCGAGAAGAAAGGAAAAGCCTGCCCTTGCGTCCACATCTTTTCCGGTGTCATAAAGCAATCCGGGTCCGGATGTTAATAATTTTCAAAATGCATTTTCCACCACGCCGATAATATCTGTGTCATGTACCACACAGAAACACAAATACGCATGGAAATTTGATTGATTATAAGCTTAAGCAAACGTTCGGAACACTTGGCCCCGAACCCAACGAGGAATTTCACATGGAAAATGCGGTCCAGTTTGGGGAGCATTTCTGTGAAAACGTTGTTCAACAGTCTCTAATCCCTCCATGTTGTTACCGGTTGTGAGCGCCGGGTGTATTGGATATCGAGCGTCCGGCAGCTCGGTCCCATTCATCCCAGTTTCCACCGGGCGGTTCGACCTTATGCAGATGTGGAGTTCGTCAAAACGGGTCGCCCGGTGAACTAGTTTCCTGCCTCCTCCACTCCATCGTCGGTGAAGCACGATGGATGGGGCCGGATCGGGCTGACAGTTTGTCATAACTTCCGAGCGCTTGGGTGATCTACACAATTTGTCCCAACCGAGAGTCTCGCGTCGTGGCAGGTAAATTGGTCATGTTTTTTGGGAGTTTATCTCGTGTTTCTTCAGCAGAGCCCCTTCGGAAGCTTTGGGGTACCTCGTTGTAGCCGAATTACAACGAAGGTGCATCTGGTGACGCGCTCCGTTTGTCCACTGCGGAAGAGCGACGGTTGCTGAACATGGATAAGACACAAACATAACAAGATAAATAATTACAACTCCAAGCATGGTGCAGAGTGGTCAGACAGACAGAGACTCCCTTGCCCTACCGACCGACCTGACCGCCCGACTCGTTCCGGCTTGGAGCTTGTCTCCGGTTTGACTGATGGGAGCTGACATCTGGATGGTCCCGAATGTTTCGGAGTTTCGAAAACTACATCCAGATGTCACCGTCAGCTGCCTTTGTGTGTGTGTGCGCGCGCGCGGTGTAGACCTCCAGGAGTAACCCAAATCTGGAGATGCTAATCTACCGTACCGCTGGTTTTCGATGACTTTTGATGTCCGGCGGGTAATTCCGAGACTGGTGCGGCGGTCACTCATCATCCGGTGCGGTGAAAACGGTGAGGAAAAACGAATCCATCTTCGGATCGGAACGGGCGAGGGAGTGAGGGGTTGGCCGTGACCATAACCGCACGCGGATTCCGGCCGGCGGAACCGGTCGCAAGATTCATCCCTTTTTCCGCTTGACAGCTGGTTCGATTTCTTCCGCTTTCTCGTAGCGAACCTGAACGATGCCGAGGGGTTGAGGAAAGTGCTTTGCGGCGGCGGTGGCCACCACTAGGTAGGCAAATGTTTCATAATTACTATTCGGGGGATTGATTTATTCCGCGTTCCGATGCCGCCGTCGCCTCCAGCTCCACGGTTCGTTCTGTTTCGGGTTCGTTGCGTTCATTTTTTGGGACGGCATCGTAATTTCCTCTTTGCCACGCCAAACGACTTTCTGGTGGTCACTTTCACAACGCTTATGGAAATGTGTCAAGAGTGTTACCCGAAGTGGCATTTCGAAGCTGTTAACCTCCGCCCGCTGTTCCGTCCGGGAGGAAGCGGGGGGATGCGTCCGCTCCATCCGGGATCGGTCATTCTTTGCATACGCGCACACTTATTCTACCCGTTATTCGGTGAGCTTTCTTTTGGCCGAGGCCTCGGGGCATCTTCGCGCCCGTTGGAAGTCAGCTTGGTTGGTGCAGCTGAAAATTGATAAGCATTAATTAATATTGCCGTTAATGAGATCCTGTGTAACTTTTATTTATTGCGACACACTAATGATACGATGTAAAAATATTACTTAAAATGGGTTTGAATGATGGCTTTCTTGTGACTAATAATTCTTCACGTAATATGCATTTTTCAACGCCCTTTGTTTTACCGTTGCAACAGTTTAGGTGGAAAGGTATCTCGTATATCAAAGTAAATTCCTTCGATTTGAAAAGGGTATGGTTGAAATTAGTGTTTCTTTAGATGATCCAGGATTTAGAAGTTATTGAAGACTGTAAGTTTTTCCGGAATGAAAATATTGTTTATGAAACTTTTTTAAACATATATAACCTACCTGCAACTGCACGAGGGTGGTTTATGATAACTTTATTAACAGCTTTGGAAAGACAGGATTCTTTTACAAACAAAAATATGTTTCTAAGTGCTTTTTCATCGAGTGAACTTCTTATTTATATAAACAGTGTGTAGTCGTTGATTGAAATAGTAATAAATCATTTGCCTAAAAATGTCAATTTACCAAGTTTTTAGGATCCTTACTTTTTACTTGGTTTACACACACTGCAGAAATTAAACAAGCAGCTAAATTATCATTTTAAACAGACAAATACATATCTGATTAAAAAAAGAAATTTGTTCATTGATTTTAAAATCCATTGAGAAATTTAATCTCTTTTTAGACGATCTGTCATGAAAACAAACTGTTTTGTGTTTTTACACCGAAAAACTACAGTAAATATTAAATGTTAACAGGAATAAATCTGCTTGTGGAAGAAAAATTAAAGAAAATGTAAATAGAAGGCCTGTCCTTGACTACGCTGAAACTTGACGGTGCAACCTAGCATACTTTGCATAGTTTTCACCATTACCGCCAGCCGCCTCCTATTTACATATCGTTATCGTTAGCGGCAAGGTCGCACCTTGACGGGACGTAAACGATGTGAACGACTTCACATTTAACCACCCGCGCAAAGCTCACGTTTGTTGTAGGTTTATATTTTTTATTTTTGGTGTTTTTTTTCTTTTCTCGTAATTTAGCAAGTGAGAAAGAAGAAAAAAAAACTTGCCTTTAGTGGGTTATTTTTCCTAGCCAACTTTGCATACGCCGAAGGGTGATTTTCATTCATGGTGGTTCAATGCTAGGGCTATAGCCTTTTTTGTTTTGTAAATCGACATAATTTCGTCGTGCGTCCTTTCCTTCATCGAGTTCACCGGAGTGACTTCTCAGTGTGTCCAATCGCAATCCCCCGGACCATGGCGCCCGGGCGGTTTCGCTAATTAGACAATTTATATTCCACTGGCGCGCGCTGGAGTCGCGTCTTCAGGACGCGGTGGTGGGGTACGCATGTTGTTGTCGTTTCGAAGCGCCAAAATATGGTTTATCGTCGTGGGACCACGAAGTGAGTCAGTGAGGAAGAGGTTCACCGTGGTCGGGCTTTAGAACAAATTGCTCACCGCTACGAAACGTGGGGATTTTTCGTCTTCGTCACATCACCACACAGTGGTTAGTGCCCGTGGGCGTGCGGGCAAACGGTTCTAGCCATGTTTGTTCTGCGATACTCATCTCGCGGGGCACCCTCGAAAGGTGTTTATTATGTTCTGCCCCTACGGCGCCCCCTTTGCCGAGCTAGCTTTTATTTGAGAAGCCTCCCCAAAGTCCGGCGCGCCGTGCCTAAAACTGTCATAGCACACCGGAAAACACAATAGCACCCCGGGCCCATTAGAAGCCGGAAGGAGGCCCTCTTTGTGTGCCGGTCGCATCTTTTTGGGCGGCGTGATTTTCGGCGAAATCGTCCTTTTTTCTCGTGCGCATTTTAGCGCATTGTTCCACGAACGAAAAATAAAGGGTTTCGTTCTGTGTGTGTTCCGTGCGTGCGCAATGTGCTAATTTTTTTAACTGCTTTTCCGACGTCCCGCTAATAGATTAGATGTACAGTTCTCACTGTTTCGCTTTCGGGTGTCGGTTTTTTTTTTTTATAATTTTTCTTACCTTGTGTTCCGCCTGCGAGCATAGAATTATCATCCATCAACGCGGCAAGTGGCGGCGGCAGCGTTCACAAGTGCGGTATGGTGATTCACAAAAAGGGTTGGGCTAATAAAATACGACCAGCTAAACCGAAACCCACAGTTTCCAACACCTGCATCAGTCGGAGGATCGGATAAAAATGCGGTGAGGTGACTAAAAACAGCGTGTCTGTGTTAGGTAGCGTTCACGTTTTTTAATTTATTCATAGTCGGCGGTCAATTAGCTCCGACCGCCGGTTGGAGTTAGCTGCTTAGAAGTGCCAAGCTCACCGATGGTTGAATCATGATGATTTTCACCTTCAACCCAAACCGCCGGACGGTCGGAGCCCGGTGCGTGCTGTTGTGCGCTTGGGCGGACAAGATTTTTCCTTCCTACCGAGGCGGTTCGTTGACACCTTTTGCTACTGGCTGGATTAAGTAACTAACCCTGAACCGGCTTTAATTATAATGCAATGTTCCATAAAACATTCAACTACTGGACACCGGGTTGTGGCGAAAATTGTTATTCCATTTTGAATGGGGAAAATTAGTATTAGAAATCAAATAAAAATGAATCACATATGATAAAGCACAAACATACCACGCCATACACTTTTTATGAATTTATGATTTAACAAATAATCTCTGTTACTCCTAAATTTAGATTCTGTATTCCATACCTTTTTTAATTTAAAATAAAAAGAAAATATCAGCTGCTGGCAATTTTGAAAAGAAAATTCGTAAAACTTATTCAAAATTGCTGTTATATTTCCATTATTCAAAGTTTTGTGCCTATAAGTTATCACTTTTCATACTAATATTTCCTTTCTTTTGCAGGTATGCTTAAACACTATTGTTGTTTGTTGCATATATACATTTATTCTCATGTAAGTAAAAGTAGCTGATCTGTTCTTATTAAATAGTATATTTCTTTTTGGATGATTTTTCACAACGATCCCGAGGATAAATAATTCTTCCGGGTTTCACAATTTTGACATTGATGAATTATCAATTACCGTCGTCATGTTTTTAAGAATTCATACTTATAGTTCTTCGAATTATTACACTGCGTGTAGCTTACCCTCGCGCGTAATGTGAAGCGGAACGGATATGAGTGTGTCATATCTTTTCCAGGTGATGGAGATGATCATGATGTCACGATGAATCGTTATGTTTCGCCGTATGGTGGACAGCTGCCGGCCAACCTACCTCCGCCTGTTCCAGGGTCGGTTGTCGAGCGAAATTGTCATCGCGATGCTTTGAACCATTGTGCCTTCCGCCCGGTTCGGTTATGCTGCCAAGCATAAGCACATAAAAGCGCCGATGTTGTAATGTGTCACCGCAAAGTTTTCGGTCTCGAAGCCGGGGCAGCAACCGATTGGACAACAATGGAAAACGACTACGATTCACGTCGAGATGAGAGAGAGAGAAAGAGAGCACGGGGATATCCCGCACAACACATCCGGCCATTCCCCCCCTATGGTGCACTCTTCGCCAACCTGCGGTCATTACTCGTCCGCTAATGGTTGCACAAATTGCTGTTACGATGATGCGGGGTACGGAGGTGGGAAAGTTCCACCGGTCTGTCGCGCATAATATCGCGCAAGTTCGCCCCGTCAGTGTCAAAACGAAAATCATGTAACGGCCATACGACATGAATGTACAATTGAGTGAAGCTTTTCTTTCGGCTGCAGCAAACGCGTTCAGCTTTTCTTCACCGGTTTTATGTTTGTATTGCACGTTGTTTCAGAACATGAGCACAATTGAGGGACTAGCAAAGTTATCAATTTAATGTCCCGTATCTAGCGGTTTTTGTTCCCTAAGTAACACCTTAGAAAGGCACAACCTGCATGCACTATAAACCTTAAAATACTCCAGCAATGCGGGATGCAACGGCGTGAGGGAAAGAGAGAGACGAAGCCCCTGAATGCATGCCGAATACATGTTCGTGGGGTCGCTGAAGTAACAGACGAGCAAGAGAAAGTCTCGTCACGCGAAAAACGCGAGACAAAGAAAGGGTGACATGCGGGTAAGGTAGGTGGAAAATGGGGATGAGAGCGGGGGGCCAAAAGGCAATGACTGAAAACTTCACTTTCACTTGTTGACCCGGCTGGTGGATTTGTTTTATGGCTTCCCCTTTTGGCGTGGCGTTCGTTGGTCATGGACAGGAAGGTGGATAATCGAGAAAAATGATTGCTAAATAGCTTACAAAAAAATCTTCTACCATAATGTTATACCAAAGCGAGCCGTATTTAAGCCTTGCGGGACATTTGCTTGATATACATCTCAAATATCCAAACCGGGTAGATTGTGTTTCATAATTCCTGATGATTTTGTTTGAGTAGGAAAGCATGTTCAAAGGGATGCAAAAAAAAGAAAGATGGCATTTTCTCTCCTTCAATAAGTTCAATCGTCAGTATCTAGTCTAACCAATGAACCTTTGCATTGGCTGGTTGCCCCGAAGCCGTCGTTTATCTTGATAACCTTTTTCCATCCCCAAAACGAGCAAACCTTCCCGGTGTACAAATGTTGACCTAATTGGTGGAAGAGAGTCGGAAAAGGCAAAGAATACGAAACACAAAAACTCCCCACCACAGAACAGATACTAATATCTGCTTAACATGCTTTTACTGGGATCATCGTAACCCCAAATTTGCAATTTCACGACTCCCGGGTGCTCGCGAGCGTGCGCGCGCGCCCTCGTGCGATCATCAATCTCGCGAAATGCATGGAATCCAGCCAAGGGCCAGAACAACCAACAGAACCGTGGACAGAAAGCAGAGGAGAAAGAGGAAGAGCGTACTCCCGTTCCCCCTAAAAACGGTCGCGTAAGAGTACGTACGGTAGAGAATAATTGATGATCACCTGAGCCCATTTTGACAACTCTTTTATGGTCAGCGAGTGCTTTCCTTGGTTTGTGTTTTGCCAAAATCAGACGGAGGGAAAACCCAAACCCTGGGCGGACTCCGCCTAACGGGGACCTACCCCGTTTCTAAATGCGGAGTGAGGGAGTGGTGGGTTCTATGCCGAGGACGACGCGTCCGTTGACGCGCTGACGCGACGTGTAGGCCCCTGCCCGGTGGGTCTCGGCCACTTCGAGGAAGCTAATCAATCAACACACACGACCCTGCGTCGTGAATTTTCAATTAGAGGCGCTTTGATACAGAAATGATTTATCATTTGCTTTCGGACCAAGTCCCGCTCGCGCGGCGGGGGTGGTGGGGAGCGAGTTTGAGGAGGGCAGTGACTTCTTCGCATCTCCCAAAACAGGACACTCCACTTACCCGAAGGGCAGGTGGTGGCCCATCCTGAGGCCCTGGCAAACGTTGCGGTTCGTTCGTCGGTTTCCTCTCCATTACGCCAATATTTAGCTGAATGTGGCATCGCTCGGAATACAAACTAACACCACACGCGCGAGCTAGGAAAGACGGCTATGTTAATTCGTTTTTAATTCCACCATCACCATCAGCATTTCCCGCGGGCAGGGATAGGATCGAACCTGGTTAAAGGTTTCGAGTCGAGGGCCCTCTCCGAAACGGTTGTGTATTAATTATGAACGTTTACGTCTTTCTGGTTCTGTTTTGTATTCTCTCGTGTCCTTTTGAACTCGAGAAGGTTGCTAGTTTTTGGTTCTATTTTATTTAGTTTATTTTGAAAATGCAGCAGACTTCTATAATATGTTGACTATACGGCATTCAATATATTCTCATACAAATTCAAACTTCAATTATTTAATAACACTGAGTCAGATCTTCTTCGTCTTATTTTTAATTGAAAGCTTTGTTTCTATTGATCAAATACAGTACATGTGTAAGTGAACATATTTTGCTTGTTTTTATTTCACAATATATATGGCTACTCAAACTAATTCATTGAATTAGATTGGGAGGTTTGGTGAACTGTCAGGTCAGCCTTTCTGGATCGAAAAGTCAATTAAAATTGGCACGTTATCGGTTATGGAACAAATCAGCTGTGTTAAAAAATGTTCCATCTAGTTTCTAGATATGAAACATGTTTCATCTAATAACACCTCTTCTTACTTCACCTGTATGTTTCCTATCTATTCCCCTGTATTGTTACTATCTTATGACCCTGCATTCTTCCTATGTTTGTGGAGTACAATGCCCATTCAAGAATGTAAAACCCTATAGAACCTTGCCATTTTGGAGTTTTAAAACCTTGAAATTTTTCTATTGATGTCCAGACTATTCTATATAATAGATTTCGTTTCAGATTTCAGAAAACGCTCTGCCAACGTGTGGCAAAAGTGAAAGAGTTGCTTTTTAATGTTTTTTAAATTGTAAAATTATAAAACTCCTTCAAATCCGACGATTTTTTGGCACCATGGCATCCCGAGGTATTTTACAGGACACACAGCTTGTTATTTTTTGTCGAGTTCGCTCATTCGTTCTCGGTACGACTTAGACAGGATTTTCTTTAGACATCAAATCAGCAAATCCTACTGTACTTTCTAGATGTTCGATACAGAAATTACGTTGAGTTCCCATGTTTTGTAAGTTCTTCAAAATTGTGCATTGGTGCACTTTCTTTGAATATCATTTTGTTATTTCAATATCTTTTATTTTATTTGTATTGTATGGTATGGTAATGGTAAACATACTAGATTATTATAAAAATATGTAGAAAATATATAACATGTAGCGTTTCCACAACGATTCGATTGAAAAAGTGCATGAGAATATGTAGGACGCCGTGTATGTTGTATCATTAGGTGTTCCACCTGTCAGCTCAATTCGCGTCATTTTCGTTTGAGGTTTATAACAACCTTCCTTTTTCGACCATTCCCAATTATTTTGAAGATTTGCAAAGGAAAAAAAGGAAAAATTTATGAAAGAAGCTACGATAACTACGTGAAAGAACCAACGCAAAGCTTCCCACAGAGAAATGCGAATTCTGTTTATATCCGCCAAACGGTAACGGAAAAAAGAAGTACGAAATGCTAGTTCTGTTTGTTCTGCTCATCCGTACCGAGAAGATTTGGAAGTCATCCTTCCTCGCCGCGGCATATTTGGCTTGACTAATGACCCGCGACAATAATACCGACCGTTCAAAGTTATGCAAATTGTGACAATTTAAATTCCTTTCTTTACATTTGCTTCACGGGCACATTCCATGCCGACGTGGGCTTTTTCTTCTAAGGGATCTAAAATTAAAAGTAACGATGGCGATGACAACTTGCAAATAAAGTTAAAAAGAAGTGGAAACAATTATCCCTCTCATCCCGCGATGATCAACAGTCGCGCTTGGAGCGCTACGCAGGCGTAGAATAAAAAAGGTTAAGAAAAATGGAACCATCCGCCATAAATCACACGAAGCGGGAAGGAACATTTCGTCAAACGCACGTGAGACCTTTGATTACTCTCGTCGCCAGAGAGGAAGGTGGGGACGATAAAAGAAAAGAAGTAACCGCACGACGAGATGCGTTGATATTGGCATTGGACAGCCTTTTGCGTCCTCCGGGCTATTATTTGTCACGTTGGCAAACTGTACGCTCTGATCTCCGCGCGCCAAGTGTCCACCCGTCTGCGAACTGCCGTTTGGGCAAAGAAAACACAAACAAGTGAAATAAATAAACCCCTTTCCAACCGTTGGCAACCTGTGACGGTGATGTCCTGAGCGCTCCGAAGTGGAAGCTTGCGCTCGCTCGCAGCACAGACGAGAGTTGCGTGTTAGAAAAGGAAAATGCCATTCGCTTACCCTCGAGCGTTCACACGCTGGCTTTGCGCGGGATCAACCGCTATTGCAGCGAGTTTATGGGATTTTATTAAGATGTTTACATGAAAGACCCCCGAAGGACCGATAAGATCGCGCGTCTGCGCGTCTGAAGACGTTCACGCTACGCGCATAAGAAGATTCTCGGAGCGTGCGGAGCCTCGAGAGCACACTTCTGACCGGGGGCCGGTTAGCGATGGGGTTAGAATCCGATAATGATCACTTGTGTCAGTGCCCTGCCAATTATATGCTTAACCGATGGGATTCGCTAATTTGCCAGGTCGTTAAATAGCTCCGTGGCCGGCTGGCTCGTTGTAAATGCGTGCGCGCTCTGGTACAAGCTAACGAAAGCAAACAGAATCGCGTGATCAAAAATAGTCCTCAGCCGTCGAGACGGAAATGCTTTCACTTTTACTCGATTTCTTTAACACGATGACACACGATGATAATCGCCGAAAGTTTAAATGAGAAAATATTGAGCAAATGCAAAACAATTTGATTTGGTGGATAAAAAATTATTGACGATCGATTTCAACAGCAGAAAAATCCTCCTACTATCATTAAATGGAGGTAGTCAAAGCTAAGACTTTAAGGACTAGTCAAAGCTAGGAATCAAAAAAAGTAATTTCTTGAGTTGGGTCTTATAAATCTTTGAATGAGATTCGATCATTTAATTTTTTACGAAAGAATCATTCAGAAAAATTCATGAATCTCTGGAGATTCATGAATCTTTACATATGGGAATTCATAATTCTTTAGGGGCTCATCAATCTCTAGAGGTACACGAACCTTTGGATTTGAAGATTTATTAATCTTTGGAGATACGAATCATGATACCTTTGGAACAAACTTTTGGACAAAGATTCAGATTCATTTATTTCGTTGAACAAAGAATTTTAATCTGTGTTGCACATCTCAAGTCATATCGCCTTTTCATTTTAAGTTTGTACAAAAACTGATGTTCGGTTGTTATGAGAATATAAATTTTACTTTATAGAAATTAAACTTATGCTCTTTTGGTGTATCCAACGTCGCTTACTTGGAGGAATACGAACATGGATCCGACTTGGAATCGATCCTCTGAATCCAATCCAAATACCTACTGTGACAACACAAATGATAGATCCAGATCCCGAGAGATCTGAAATGTTGTCTGGATCTGGATCTCAAGGAACCTGAATTCAAATTCTGAATCTAGATGACAAAGGAATTGAATCAGGATTCTGGATTGTATCCAAAGCATCCCAAAAGTTAACTAGAGACTTTCTCATTCCCATTTTGTTTATGATTTAAGTTGCATTAGATCCTATAAAAAATTGTTTATTCCTATCTGAAGATATTTAAACCATTGATTTAATTTCTGGTTGAAAGTTGTTCGTTTTTCCATAAGAGCAAACTAACCATCTTCAGTACTTTGAATTCTCTTTCAAGCAACCAATATGGATAGGATACAAAAAGCTTTTAAGTAGTAAGACTTAGCACAAACTTACCCCGAAATCGTTGATCATTAAAGTTTTAGCTTGCCTCACACAACTTTGGTACGGTTAGCTTGTGCAGTTTATTGTCGTCGTCCAGAGCGTGCCAGTTCACACGAATCGGACCGTACGCGACGCTTGGATTTAGTTTTAAAAGTGTGAACAAATCAAATTTAACACCTTTTACTGTTTACAGCCATTTCGGTAACTCCGGTCCCTGCCGACCGAAGATTCCTCTCCGCCGTTTAATGTTCCTTAGAATTCTAAACATGGCATCGTGATAAATGGCTTCCAAAATAACCACTTTGCTTCCTTCCGACGTTTGTTGTTTTGTTTATTGTCTGCACCATTCGTTTTGGGGGTTTTCCTTTTTTTTCTTCTCTTTTTGTGCTACGCGAATTTTCTGAACAAACAACATTCGTCACTTTCCATCGTCTCGACAAACGCGACATTCCCGGGCCGCAGACATTCTTCAAGCGCGATTGAATGCCGTCAGACGATGGAGAACTCTTGTTTCCAGACAATCCCGTCCGTCAAACGGTTGTGGTACGATCTCGGGGAACAATTGACAATTTCACGTGTCGATTTCCGTGAGGCCGCCTCCCCGCTCCGTGTCTATCCGTAGTTTGCAAACCTCGTCCCCTCCACTGCGAATGGGAAAAGCGAGGAAAAAGGCACAAACTCTTTCACTCGAGCGAGAAAAAAAATGGCATGAAATTGAAACCAACATACAAAAATCGATCGTGCCGCAGCAGACGATCGGATCTGGTTGGAAAGACCGGGAATGTGTGCGAAATTGTACGGGGGAAGGCAACAGCAAAAGGGCCCAGTGAAAACACACACACACTCTTTTTGCTACCCTCGTCGAAAAATCTTGCCCCGCGGGGAATTGCGTTTTTCCCGCCGCGTTTGAATTCTTTTCGTTTTCGTTCGCCGCCAACCGTTTTGGATCGCGATCGGTCTTGGCGCGCCGAAGAAAATAGAGTACGCCGAAATAACTGGCACGTGGGCGAGGGAAAAGGGGGAAGTAAATAAGAGAGTGAAATTACTCACCCCGCACTCCCCTTCGCCGGTCACGCCGTACCGCCAAACGGGGCGGAATCATGAGCATGAAAAGTAAAAACAAACACTATTTACACTACACAATTGACTTGACTCTCCTTCGTTTCCCCGCCAAAAAACACTGTGAACTTCCCCCGTTCTCTTCCATTCGTTGGGTGGTTGGAAAATTGGTTCGAATTTCCCGCGCAATTTCCGTTTTCCACCCGCTTCCCCGCTACCGCCCCCGGCATCATCCATCATTAGTGTCGAAAAATGGCGGGCACGTTCGTTTTTCGTTTCAGTTCGTGAAAGAAAAGCACCAAACCATCCAACCTTCTCCACTCTCCCTCCTCCTCCCCCTCCCTCGACCCTAACATTCGTCTGCAATTCCAGGGGAAGGAAAGGTTGAAATAGGTTTGCGAACCGAATTATGTATCTGGGGTGCCGGGATTGAACGAGATGAGCCTCCATTGGCCATTGTTGCGCCAAGAAGTGTTTTTGTTCCCTCCTCTTTTCCCCTCCGGTTGGTGAATTTGTTTTCGCCGCCACGGGAAGCTACAGCTTATGCTACACGGCTGGAAAAATAAAAACGTCGAGTCTGTTTCGGGTGCGGGTGGAAAATGTTATTGCGGGCGACGTCGGGCTCTCGAGTCTAATGAAACTGTCGAACATTGCGACGACTTAATTCGAGTGCGCAGTGCGGCCCCTCCTCCCGGAACAATGGCTGCTCCATTTTCTTGTCACAGGACCGTGACGGACGGTGCGAGATCTCACGCCACGATCTCTCGCCGGGACGGGAACAACACTTTCGCTCTCGCAAATCGCCGATCAATCCCGAATCGCGGGCCTTGAGATTTTCTGGCACCTCTAGCGACAATCTTAGATCAATCGCGACGGTTTGTGGTGTTGTACCCGAACCCCGGGTTTAATGATAGTTGTTTAGTCGAGGTCGTTCTGTGAGCGTTTTCCACGAAATTGGTGCCTCGACTTTCCTAAAGGCTTGAGAAGATACCACAATCAGCACAAAATGGTTATTTAAATTTGCGCTCCTGGCGAGCGCGGAAATTGCTCTTTCAATCTTCATCCCTCATTGTTCAGCTCTGTGTTCGGAAACCGTGGGGGATAATTTTACCATGGGCCTTGTGTTGGATGTGGTTGGTTTTTTTTTTGTTGTAAAGCCAAACATCAACATGGCAAAAAATAAACAACTAACCTCAAAATGACACCATCCCAAGGTGTCAACCGTCGGTAATTGACATTACCGAAGTATGTTTGATGAATATTTTATTTAATGCTTTTTCTCTTGGTATGTACTGCTTTTATCACATTACGTTTAAAAACAGCCTGTTCAATGTTGTTGTTGATCGTCGGCACCCTGCGTTTAAATGTCAAGCAATTCAAATAGCATAAAATTGACTATTGTTGAGTTGTTTGTTTCGCTTCTTCAAACTTTGTTGTAAAAAAAGTGGGTTTTCGTAAACAGTAGTCCTACCAGCAGCACAACTCGTTTGGATGAGTTCTTCTTTTTTTTAAGCCGTCTTATTTCCGCATGGTGATTTGTAATCGGTTTTCGGTGCATTGTTTCGATTCCCTCACCTGCTTGGGTTGGCTCAGATCGGCACCTAAAATATCACTCAAACTAAGAAAAAAAAACACCATTTAACTGCTTGTCAATACTCAAGCGTCTTCGATGTGTGTGCCTCCCGTCTTCAAAGATATTTGCTTTATTTTTGATTTCGCCGTCGTCTCATGCATAATTCAACGAACGCGGCGACAAGAGCTGGACTTGGCAGGCTGTGCGACGATAGCTGAGGGCTACACTTTGGGGCCCTTTTGTCGAAGTTGTCGACCGGCTCCAGTTCCAACGGAGTGCCGCCATCGATCAGACGCGCGACGGATGGTCAACGATGATATCGGCCCGGTCGGACGGACGGGGATGGCAAAGTGTTTTCCGTAAAACCACCTTTTGTCGGCTGAAACAATCTCCGCGATCTTTGTGTGCTGCTTCGGAAGGCTGACAAAAAAGGGCTGAACCGAACGATCGATAACCTTGGCGATTTTCGATGCCCTGGCGTGGAAGCCGGTTACGCACATGTTTTTCTAACGATTGTGCAAATAAGAGCAAAGTGGATGACAAAAATGATGGTGGTGGACATAATGTGTAAAGGTAAACTTGAGCGCGTCGTGGGAAAAGGGATTGGTTCCTTTTGATTTTGAAGAGTAGACGAAACTTTATGCCAGGATTGGAACAAAATAATAAAATCCTTGGAGAGTTTAGATGATATTTTATTCTACAGGAAACCCTGTAAGAAAAATAATTTGTCAAGCACATGTTCAAAAATCTATAGAAGAATAATGGCAAGCAGAGAAGAATAAAAAGCCTTTTCAAAACTGAGGAGACCCTTATAACTTGTCCAACATCGGCAAGCAAAACCAAAGCAAGCCCTTGTCCGAGTTCGTTTAACAAAAAAAAAAACACCGAACCAAACTCCAAAACAAGAACCATCCTCGTCCCTTGATGCGGTGCCCGGTTTCGGCCGAACGTGGGCCTCTCCGGGAAACATGAAACCATTTATCGCTGTCAAACGCGCTTGCAAAGATCATTTGATATGCTCCGGTATTTGACTGTGTGAGAGATTTTTATGTTTTTAGTTTTATTTTTTTTCGGGTATAGTTGAGCAAGTTCTGTTCTTCTTTCCTCACCCGGACCCGCGGTTTAGTTTTGCCATTTCTCGACCGATCGCCAATCGCCCTCCAATCCCCCCGTCCCTTCGTTGAGTTTTGGGGTCTTGCGTCTTCTTATCTCGGTCCCTTGCGAGAAACAAAAAACCAGAACAGAAACGATCCTGCGTATTTTGGTGTATCGCGCAGCGGGGGCTAATTGTAATGATTTATTGTTTCACATTTCGCGCTCGGAACATACCTATTAGCCCGGGTGTCCTGGATGATTCCACCAGCCTCCTCCCCTTCCCATACAGTATAAATATTCCTTTTCCGGGGGCAGGTCACGCGCAAAAGAATGTGTTAATTTGTAGCATCGCGGCTGCCGCGCCGAACCGACGGAACCAATCCGCGCCGATACATGATTTTTAGGGGGCCACATTTTGGCCACCCCATGCCTGATTTATGTAGGTATGTTTGAGCCTGTTTTTTTTTTCTTCTCCTAATTTTCCCGTCCCGGGCAGGAAAGCACGCTTCGCTTGTCGATTTTCAAATGGGCGGCCACGCTTCCCAGCCTGTCGGGAGAAATTTTGGAATTCTCGATCCGCAAGCAGGCGAAAAAAGAGAGGCAAGCATCGATCGTTCCAGCGCAAATCAGGTGAAAAATGGGCTTTCGCTTCGCATCGGGCAAAAGATCGAACCGGCGAAATGCGATTCCGAAGGCACTAAATACCGTTTTAGTTTTGGCTAATCGCGATCCACGGGCAATCGGGCGGCGGTGTCATTTATCATCATTTTTTGGCATGCGGTTGTATTTCGCTGTTGAGTGTTGGGAATTTCGATCGGCGCGGTTCTGCTCCGTTGGCCCGAGAATTTCATTTAACAAAACCGTGTGTAATTGTGTTTAATCTCGTTATCTAGAGGTTTTGCTTACTTTTTCTAAATCCAAAATTAAAGGTCTTATAAATTAAAGACACTCGTTTTAACGACTTCTAGTTCCCTTTTTACGGCCGATTATTATCTCACCGATGGTGCATCTACGGTCGAGACTGGCTTTAAAATGGCTTTAAACATCGTAAACATTTACCCTCTCCATGGACTCCTATCGCTGGTCTATCTTACGGCGGCTTGACGCTATCGTCCAGCACCGATTATCTTCCATTTTATGTAAATACTATTAATTGGATTGCCTCGATCGGATGCAAATCGCCTTCAGGTGTACACTCACACGCACGCAGCGGGCTCTCTGCATGTCGGAATTAACTTCCGTTCTACACTAGTCCGTGTAGCCGTTTTCGATAAGCGTCAGTCGCATGATGTCGTCCACGCTTTGCTGCATTTCCGATCGCCGCAGCTTTCGTAGATCGTATCAATCGGCAGTAAATTTGTTACTTTATCTGCTGCTAAATGTCATTACTCCCATAAAGCGATAGTTTGCATCTTCACCAGTGGGAACGAGTGTGTCACATGGTTATAAGCAGCAAGCCTAAACGGATCTATTTGAGGGACTCTAGGAAGGGACCCTAAGAAGGAAGTCTTTCAAACTTATATCGCTTACATATTCTGCTGTGTTGATCATGTCGCAAACTCCGAAGAGAGTTTCCGTGATCGAAAGACGGTATATTATAGATCGGTGATCTATAATAGATTCGAACCCACATCTGTGGCGTGGTGTTTCCTCGCGCTACCGCTGCGCACTGGGTACCCCAAAAAAAAATTAATTTATACCTGGTCGTATTATACACCATTTTTAACCTTGCTTTGGTTTACCTACCTTATTAACACTCTGACGTCCGGATATACGCATAGGTGTAATGAACCCGTATCGGTTTCCATCCGCTCACATCATTTTGGTGCGCTGTCAACACTGTCACCTGACGCGCACCACAGCCTACTGGGTGTAAACAAACATCAAATGGAAAGTAAACAAAATTTCACAGGGTGCGTTGCTGTTCGTACGTTAATTCTAATAAAGATTGGAAAAGAATGATTACACAGGGCGGCCTGATACTGAGGAACTGGTGCAAACGCGCCGGTCGTAAAGCGTGGCGACACCGTGAATTGTGCGGACGTCAAAGTAATGTATTCGTTCAAACTTTGGTTTATGGAACTTCCATCAAGCAAAAGTACGTCACGGAGTTCTTTTCACGCCGACCTCTTATTGTTGTTACCCAAACCAACCACAAAACTAAAGTCACTTTCAAATACTTACCACAAATTTTTCGATTTTTAAAACCACGAATGGTGGTATCGTTCTGGCGATGAAAAATTATCAAACCCACGTCGGGTCGCATTAAGCAATGAATGATGCTTTAAGGCTCCAAATTGACACTGACTGATGAGTCGTAAAAAATTACCATTGAGTGGATTGTGCGAACGGGAACGGCGTTTTGTTTCTTTTTTTTTTAAAGATTGTTGAGCGTCCATTTATGATACACGAAACCGCCGTGCAATCGATCCAGTATTGCTGTATCGATTGCGAGCAGCAACAACAACAGGAAGAAAACAACACAAAAACACTCGCGTTCTCGAGTGACTTTGCCCCGGTACTCCCAGATTCCCGCTCCACTCCACTCGCGGCCGTAAAGGAAATAAAACTCCAAATGCCTCTTGAGCGGAAATTTGTGACAGCAGAAACAAGACCGAACCCCCGAAGGGCTCGTCATATATTCATGCAGATGAGAGTTAACAAAAAATGATGTCCATTTTTTAAATCACCACACGTTCCTTCCAGCTTGACGATGGGCCTTTTTTTTGTTCTTTGAGTGCGTTAGCAATGCTGCATCGCGTTCTTAACAACTGGCCCCATCTGACAGGGCGACAGATCGCCCGACAAAGACTCCTTTTCATTACGGGATCGCCATAAGCATTTGCGTGATAGTCACCATTTTTTTTTTTTTGTTTTGTGTTTGTGTGTTCTTGAGACGACACCGAGGGCAGTGGAATAAAAAACAAGATCGTCTTTTTTGCCTTCCGTTCTTCGTTGTTGCTGCTGCCCACTGATTATTGTTTTCTTGCACGATTTTCGAACCTCCCCCACCACCGAGGCGCCCTTTCGATCCTCCCTTCCGCGGCACGACGTTAAGTACGATGATGGAGGTTCAATTGTTTCCGCTGTGACATTGAAACGTTCGAAATGGATGCGCTGTGCCGGTGTTTATTCTTCTACCGTACTGCTCCGTGTACGTGTTGTATGGAATCCTGTCACAGGAAGTGGCGCAGGGTAGCGTCTTTTAAGTGACTTGCTGTTTCTATTTTAGTTTGGTTTGTTTGTTTGTTTGTTTGTTTGTTTGTGAGGTGTTATTATTTTTTGGCATCTTAAGGTTTACGTCTTGCATGCCGTCAACATAATAGAGATGTTTGAATGCGAATAGCTTTCTTTATAAAAACTGAAATCACCTGCAAAGTGCATTTTTCAATTACCCCTAACCAGAGCCTCTTTAACCTTAATTCTTTTGATGTCTGAAAAGGTGAATTAATATAAATGATTTCCAATACCCTCGTTTCAACCATATAAATTCATTCAGAGGATAAATTTGACTTTTCGATGGTCCTTAAAAATAAATTGAAAAGAATGACAATTAAAGTGAGTAATGATCGTTCAGGGGAATTTTTTACATGCATACCGCTTTTATGTAGGTGCACTTTTCGCTTAATTGATTCGACGCGCCGTAACGACGGACTAACGCAACGTTAAACGACCCGACCGTCGTTTCGTATGCTTTCCAGGTGTCGTTTCGCACATTTGCGCACCGCGAGGTCGGGTCGTAAATAAAGGCATTAATTTATAATTATTCTATCCCTTTCCCACCGCCCCTTCGGCGCCCACCCCTCTGGGAAGATGCGGAGAACGCAAATGCATTCTCACGGAACGCAGCGTCACATAATTGCACATTCCTAACGGTATTCCGGGATCGCTCGCGATCGACCTTTTGGCATGCGGTGCTTCACACACACGCCCGTTTTCCCACCACTCACCATCGAAACCTCCTTTCCGGTTGCAGCCTGGAAATACCTCGACCGCCAGGGGGCGCTATTTGGTGGAGCGTTGCGTGAAAGTTGTTTGTCCTTGAAACTCGTCCTGGGTAATGAAGCGGGCTGGGAAGAGGGGTGCGGGGGGCAAGAATCCCGGTAGCCAGTGGGGCCGAGGCGACCGGTATCGGTTTTACCAGGTCGTGTTGCATTTCTGCCGGCGACCCGTTGCAAAATGTCACCAATGTGCGGTGACGCCCTCTCTCGCAGGGATAGATTTTCTTTCGAAGAAAAATCAACGTCACACGCGTCCGGTGCACTTTCATTTCTGTCCGCGTGCTGCTTGCATTAATGTCGGGTGACATTTTCCAGCCAAGTACCATGGGAAAGGTCATCCCGGTCGGATTGCACCTCAACGGGCGGCATTCTCGTTTTACAAAAGCCCGTCCGAGAGCGTTAAAGTGACACATCAAAACCGTCACGGTGGGATGTTTTATGTGCACGTTTTTCTCCATCACTTATCGCACATCGGCCACGGAGAGAAGAGCGATCGAAGGGCGAATAGATTTGTAACATGCATCAAATATTTACGTAACAGTAGCACGCCCGACGCTCGTTTCATCGCGCCCGCCTTGTTATAGAATGAGTAAGCTGTCATGTTCTTGTTGGCTTTTCCCTGGCTAATTGATTTTTAACCCTTCGCTACATGAACATCCCGATTAAAGCAGAATACTTTTTCCATTCGTAGCTTCATCCTACGACAGCATGAAATATCGTCCATCTTCAGCAACGGTGATGTCTTGTGCGCAATGTATACAAAGTGTCTTACTAGCCCCCTCAACAAGGCCAGGACATGATCCTTGTTTTTCTCACCAATTGCAGCCTATCGATCTACCACCGTTCTCGTAATGGTTCTCCAACGATAAAACCGACCTGTCCGTGTTCCCCGCTTGTGGTTTTCTCTGTTCTTACAGTTGAAACACACTGTTCAACAGAACCGATCGAAGACCGGCACCTAAACGGGGGGGGGGGAGAACGGAAAAATAAATCGCAACAATGTGTTTAAACGCGCGGTTCGTCGCTTATCGGCGAATATTTATCTCGGCGAAAATGCGGTCTGCCTATCGGGCGGTTTTTTTCCCTTCACATTTTCCATCCTTCACGTGGTTAACACGAGGGTTGGGGAATAGCCATCACCGGTGTGGCGTTTGATCGGTTTCGAATAAGCGCTCTCGAATTTTACCCCTCCCATACGCACGCCCCCCTCTCACTTTCGCGTAATTTTTGCTCTCCAGCCTGAAAAACCGTTTCCTTACGGCGGGCCCTCTGGGAAACGCTCTGGCGATCGTTCTCCACCGATAGCGGCTGATGATGATGAATAACGCATCACTCCTTGCGCGGAAACAAACGAAAGATGTCAACGGTGCGATAGGCGACGAACCCGCGAAAAGCGAAGGCGCGTGACGGGTGGAGCTTGCTGTCGGCCGCCTCGTTGTGGTGCGTCACATTCCGCTGTCATAGGAGTTCTGCTTAGCACACCCCCCCCCCCCCCCCACCCCCCTCCCCGCTCTCCATTCCTGATCATCATGATATGAGAAGAAAGGTGAAACATTTCAACGTACGGTTGTGTGTCTGTGTGCACTCGAATGTTCTTCGAGATTCATTTCGCTGCCGCCGCGCACCACGCCCTCGTGTCATAAATTAAATCCGCTCGGTTTCCGAACGCATCACGCGCGTCTCGGGCCCTAGACTATTAGTCTACAGTTCGTTCCACATCAATTGTTTATGGGTTCAGCGGGTGCTTTGAATCGGTTTGTTGGATGGTTTGTGTTTGTTCGTATTTCCTTTTTCGCCTATTGTCGCCGAACCCATATGAACTGCATATTTGCATTTGCGCGTTTGCGAGCAGACAATAGGCAATAAAAAAAAGAAAATCACTCCTCCCCACCTTAGGGGAAAAGGTTGATGGGATTATAATAAAGCATAATAAAAATGGAGATAGCTCAAATCGTCCATACGAAGGTAATGTATTGACAAAATAATTGTACAGTATTTTCCACGCGGAAAAGCTATCTCTTTCCTAACAGAATCTTGTGTATGTGTAGCTTGGGCACTGGGAAAGAATTAGATAGACTGTTTAAAGTTTAACTGATAATCATCCTCAACCCTGTTTAATTTGTTTTGTTCGTGATTGTTTTATGCATGATTTTCTTTGTTTTTATAATAATAGAATCAAAATTATTTTCTAAATAGTTTGAGAATATCTTTTTGAAACATTTTCAAATGAATTTTGATGCAACGCTGTATTTAGCACACCATGAATGGCTGAACGACCACAATTAAAGTAATAAAATCGTATGCACGTTGTGCACGGGGAGGGTGACCAATTTTCGATACTTCAAAACGATCCACGATCGTTCCCATCTAAAGAACCTCTCTAAAGTGTTATATTATACGTTCCACACGAGGGCAACCAATGTTGGTGGTGGTGCGTCCGAGCCAAGGGTACGTACGCATCATCAGCCGTAATTGCCTCTCAATTACTATAATCGCTGGCAATCATGCCCAAAACTTCTTCCCCAAAGGACGCTCGCGATTTCTGGGTCTACATGGAGATGTTCCTTCCATGTCGTCGTTTGCTGGGAGGTGTTCTTTAATGTGGTTTGCACAAACCGAAGCAAACGTTCTTGGTTCCGATGATCGGCGGGGATCATCAATAACACGCTGCAAGCTATTATTCACATCGAGCCAATGAGACCTAGAAAACCTTGTGTAGACCGACATCAATCAAATGTGAGGGACCAAAATAATGCTGCTCAAGCAAAGAAAAAAAAAATCGAGCACAAAAAACATTTCTTTATAAAAGATTACACAACAGATCGTGGCACACTTATCTGATCTTTATCGGGCCGAATCGTTAATTGAAATGTTTTCCTATGTCTGACATTTTCGTTCCAACACTTTTTCATACCTTTTGTATGCGAAGGAATGCATTTTTGGGTGGCCGTGCGTATTGGTTTCGGGATCGTTTTGGTTACCGTTTTGCCTTGCATACATATCGATTTCCTTGTTCGGTATGCATGATGCGTTTCCGTTTCGCAAACAACCAAATGCAACAAACGGAATCACTCAATCATTCATCACCTGGCAGGATTAACTGTTATGCGCTGGCAAGGTTTGATTTGATTGATGAAGGTTCGGTTTAAGTGTGCTATTTATTTGATAGTTTTTATTGCCAAATCGGTATGATTTTTGGGTGTGTTTTATTGCAACGATTATTTCTCTACCTTGCGTGTGAGGCACACTATGAATTGATCAATTTTAAACTTTGGTGCAAGTTTTAATCCGTTTGGCACACGTTCCTTCTTCACAGATCCAATGCACGTTTGAAAAACGATTTAACGATTAATTTGGACAAACTTTATCGTTTGCATCTAATTTAATTATAATGATTACATTTTTATCCGGTTTCACTTAAATTTAAGCTTTTACTTCGAAAGTTTATTTGCCCTTCCATAAGTCCACCTACTTTTATCCAACACGTTTACTATTGGTATTTTTATGTTTCGTTGCTATCTTTTTATTATGTCTCTTTCCATTTTTTCTCCCTTCAACATAAACATATTCGGTTACAAGAGGTCAACGAATTTACCCCACGTTTCCAAAAGAAAAACGAAACGAGCACATCTAACACCGGTCGGGTGAAGTGTTGGAGACTTTTGCAAAAGCAAAAAAAAAAAAGAGCAAGGGACATAAAAGGGGAAATGAAACTCCAATGCTTGTGTGTGTCGTGCCCGTGGAATGCTGGAGTGATCTTTCTTTCCGAAAATCCGACTCTAATCCGCCCTCGGCCATCACAAAACGGGATGACGCAAACGGTAGGCCAGGAGGAGTAGAGAGCGATCCGCGAGTCCGGAGATCGGAGGGCCGAAACGGTCGAAAGATAGAAACTCGTGATATCGTTGACAGATACTTGTCAGCGCAACGACGGCCCCTCTCGTAAGCGCTCAAGACCCTCGCCGTCGGCTCGGGAGGATGCTTAAAATTGTCAAATTGGAACTCCGAGAACTTAGACGCCGCCTTAGACGCTGCGCTGGTGTCCGTCGGAACGTGTTGCGATCGTTTCGCCGAGGGCCGCGATAGAGGGAGCTCTAGGAAGTGGGTAGGATTCCCCGGTTTGACCCCTTCGCATTCTATAGAACCAGAATATGGTTGCTCCGTGGCGCAAATCGCAGCTAATCCTGTTCCCAGGCCTCGCGCGACCCCAGGTCCCGGGCGAAGGAGTTCAACGGCCGCACGAACGTCGTGGAGTTGGTCGAGTTAGTTGCCAACGAGTTTGGCACCAGTGCGTTTTCCCGCCAGCAACAGCACTAACACCCGGGTCGCGTGTGGAAGAAATTGAGAAACAACCGCGAGCCCTTCGCGAGGGCATAAAACTAATCCGACAAGCTTTAAATTAATTACCGAAATGGCAATGCCGCAAGGTACACACTACGCAAGCCTCGGCCGCTTTGAAGGCCGGGAAATGGAAGCGTCGAAGGGATATAGAGATAAGCAGCTACGAATGCTGATGATGGTTCGAAAAGGCGCACATGAGGGACCTTTAAAAGCCGCTTCATTTTGAATCATTTGAAGACCGCCAGCCGCCAGGAGGAAGCTGTAAAACTGGATGCCTCGAGGCTCGGGGGACCACAACCATTTGTGTGTTTTCGTTTTCAAAACCTCACTTTAATCGAATCTTAATAGAATCTCCCGCAATACCACGGTACCAATATGTTGACAGAACCTTAAACGGGTGATTAGAGCTTTGCTCGGCCCCTCGGGTGACTTTTTATGATCAATTTTCTTCCTTTAAACAGCGCCCCCTCGGGCGACAGCAGGGAATAGACAGTGTGTCGAAAAAATGTCGTTAACGTCCGCGCAGGAGATGCCCCGCGGGCCAAGTTTCCGCCCCGCGGTTATGGCGAACTTGGCAAGCCAATCCAAACTAGATCCTGACTTTAGAAACTTGTTTCGGCAAGATAATAAACGAGAAAAAACATTCCGCCTCTACCAGTGCCGCCATAACAATGATGCCCGCCCTTGCTGTGTGTGTGTTTTCTCTTTCTGGGCAAGAGTTTTCTAAGCTCAGGACATAAATGAAACATAAGAATAAACCAACGACAAATTAACGACTGCGGGAGAAATGCTCCATCAACGCACGGGTTTCGATGTTCTTGTCCACATTCTAATCCGGTCCTTTCCGTAATTCTACTCCTGTTTTCGTTTCCTTCTTGCCTGCCTTCTTACTGTTATGGCATCCGTCGGAACTGCTTCTAATTTGCCGTATTTTATGTTTGAGGTAATTGGGGGCCCGTTCTTTTTCGTTCTCTCCAGTGGGAAACCCTTTTTTGTTTTGTTGCGGAAAAAAATCGCTCATCGGATACCGACAGCTTGCTGTGTTGCGTGGTGTGAAGATTTATCGAGATCTCTTCGGTTACCCGGTTCCTGGGAAGTTTCCTGCGGCGGCCACTCCTTCGACATAAAGCCTCCGTCCGTTTTTCTTCCCGCGAACTCTACTCCCAACGCGATGGGAAGGATTCTTCCGACGCCTTAGGAACGTTTGTGGGTCATTTGCAAAGATTCTATCGCCATTGAACCGAACGTGCGGCAGCACTACACACGCACGACCCAAGGCGTCAACGGATCCATTTAGCATTAATCTGCGCAGCAATGCTGTTGTGTTTGCTGCTTTGAAATGGGCCTTCTAATTAATCGTGCCACATTAGGCGGAGCATTAATTGATCTTGATTCCTTCCTGGGGCCTGTTAATTGCGTGCCGGTTTTTTTCCGAATTGGAGGTGGTGATGCACAACAGTAACGTCTGTGTGAGTGCCATAAATCAATGCCCGTCGAAACAGATGAGCAACCCAACCCAATGTTTGCCAAGTCTTTGGGGCAACGGAAAAGTAAAACAGTGTCACCTCTAAGTCGCGCACGAGTCGGACACGGGTTTTGATTAAGCATTCACCGTTTTTCGTTCGCCATGATTAAGCTACACTAATTACCGTTGATGTTTTATTCAAATCGAAAAACTCGTCCCCATGTGGAATGTGGTTTGATGCACGTACGAAACCGAACAAAAAAAGGCAATCCCTCTCATCGTGGAAGCGTTATCGTGTTCCACTTGATTAATATATCAGAAGAAGCTTCTTTTCTATGTCTTTCAGCTTATGTTTTTTGTTTTGAAATCAATCCCATTTTTAATAACAGATTTTTATCCATCATCCGGCCTTTTCTTTTACACCGTATCCTGTGGCCCGTGAAGCCACCCAAAGCGCATTAATTGTTTTTATTGGTCTGCCAAATTTTTGTGCAGCCTTTTAAAAAAAAAATACATCGGTGTGCGGTCCGAGTCGATTAGCATCATCGAGCATGAAATGGGCGACCATTCGTCACAACAGGGTTGGGATTATCGATTTAACGAGTGAGTTCATCGTGAGTTATTTCGCTCGCGGCGGCTCTAAGCAGGTGTGGAGTCGCTCGGAATGCAGAGGACAGCGTTCCTAGCATTCCTTCGCGTCTAATTTGCCTACGGGGCGGGGGGAGAGGATTTGCTTCTTTTTAATGCCCTTCCACTGTTGCCATTGACACAATTTATTAGCTTGCACATGAGCTTCAGCGCACAACTCCCTAACGCTCCCCGGTTGCACGAGCCCTCGGTTAATGTTTGTTTTTTACAGGTCGAGTCCGTCAAGCTCCGTCGTTTGACAACCACCGATGCACTTCTGATCGTATCGCATCTGGGCAGAACACCCGCCGCGATCGACCAACCGATGCCGATGCATGCCCGCTGATTGGACGTAATTAAATATGAATTCGCAAAGGCATGCGCAACGTCCTCCTTCACGGTCGGGAGCTGTCACTTCGAGTTGGAATGTTCGACGAAAAACCACTGCCTCGAAGGATTTGCGGTCCGGCAAATAATCTTATCAAATTCTTCCTTCGTGCACGGTGGTCTTCAATCCACCGTCGGTTTTGTGATTTACATCGATCCGATAATGCACAGGAAAATGCCAACATTGACGCAACGGCGTCAACCTTGAAGGTGGGATTTCTGGTTTTTAGCGAACGCTTGGAGCTGGTCCGGTGGCTTTTCGCGATGAAGATTGACCGCCTAATTGATTTATCGATGCGCTCTGGGGGTTATGCAAATAAACCATTTGTGCGCGGAGTTGGATGTCATAGTGTATCGGCAAGGTTGGAAGTCGAACGTTGAGACGTCAAGTTAGTTTAGCAAGAAACACAGCTCTGAGACGAACTGAACAGTTACCACCGTATCATGCAAGTAAATATAAGTTCATTACTACTTCGTACTTCCAACTTGCGACAGTCCTTGAGAAAAGCCTCCACAACAGATGCACCGACTTAAGATGACGCCGCTTGCGAACCTAATCTGAAATCAATTCAACTAAAACAAGCTCGCTTAGTTCAGCTTCTTCGGAGGGCTGCGTATAGCGAGCGATTAGTAGCGGGATTAAACATCGCTCACAAGATCATTAAGCGGCGGGACTACCTTTCTTGAGCTTCAACATTATTGGCCCAATAAAAGGAGCCTTTTGGCCACCCGCAGTGCCTTGGCTTTGGTCGAGCTCGGAGAACACATTTCACACCGAACACCGGCCGCCGAGCTTCCGATATCAATCAAAGCAGCAACAGCATAGGAGTTTAAAGTTTTAATGACGATTCGCTGCGCTCGAACATAATTACTTCGGTTCGTTGAAGCGTATGGACGGCAATCCTAATGGAAGCGAAAAAGCGCCATGATCGGAAACCGGTCCAGCGGGTTTAATGTTTAGAGTTCAGAGGAGGAACAAAAAAAAACAAACACCGAGGTCCATCAGGTTTTGCTGCGTGTTTTAGTCGCTAGGAATGTAGCCTTGTGCCTTACCACCCGCTGACATTCGATAGTGGTGAGGCGCGGTGTGGTAGCAAAACCGTGACAGACCGATGTCAAGTGTTGTCGCACCACCAATTTAGCTCAACCTTATTCTAGTTTTGTTTTTTTTTAAGTAGATATGCAAAAATGTAAAATTTCCCAAAATTTCTAAAAATGATATACGATCTGCGAAGTCTTAAAGCGGTCGAAATGTCTATCAAGTTTTTATTCCGCTTATACAAAACGAAACAAATTGCATTATACGAAGCGAAGCTCTATGTTACAAGGCTTTACGAATATTTTAAAAATATAATAATAAGCATCTATTTTACCTAAATAATATGACAAACAATGAACAAATACTATTTGTTGAACTTTAACAACAGTCGCCAACAGGGGCTGTCAACAATTTCGTGTTGAACAAAGGCTCGATTAGTAAGAAGTACTAAGGCAATTATAGCAGTAATATAATATCACGTCATCACGTTACTGGAATTCCTTTGTTACTAAAGCGCCCCTACTCTTTTTCTCCGGTTAATTGAGATCATTGTCGCATGTTTAGTCTGCGATCCATCCGCTGACATCCTCAGAATCGGTATCGCTATTGCGTGTTTGGTCTGCCTTGCATCAGCTGTCTTGATCTGGATGTTTTCGATATCCAGACCATAATGAGTCTACTCTGTTCCATCAACGTCGTTGTTGTTCTAATGCGTGTTGATGCGTTGGCGTTACGTCCATTTGAGCTTGAAGATACACAAGTTCCTCTTCGTCCAATTATCGGCTGCCGTTGCGAACTCCGTTTGTATGTTTTGTTTTGACTACAGCCAGCTTTGACCGACTTTGCTTGTTGAAGTATATCGGGGGAATTATACAGGGACTGACCATGCCTCTAATATAATAACAGTCACAACTATGAACTGTGTTCTACAAACATATTTATCTTTGTCCGTAATGACGTAAACTGTGTTTCAATGCTGTCAAGAAGAACCCGATTAGTTGTAATACTTTTTGAATTTTTTTTTATGAATTCGTTTTCTTCATATCAATTTTTATGTATGAAAACACTCTTCTATAAACTTTAAAACCAAGAGGCTGTTTGAGTTTAATAAACACGAATTTAAGTTTCTTTTTTAGAATAATCTCTGGCACTCTCATTGACCTGGAGATAGTGCTAGCTTTCAAAACCCCGTATGCATGTGCCAGAGTATCCGGTGTTATGGACAGATCTAACCGGACATAACCTCACGGGATATGTACTTCAAGTGGTTCTTCACAGTGATTCACTCAATGGTTTAATCCTAGCGAGACGAACGAGTATGAAAAGCGGCGCACTGCAGTAAACAAGATCCGCTGAATGGCGCAAGGGCTTTTGTATCTCGTTTTGACGATGGGCCCGGGCGATGATTAGCAGCTCCGACGGGTACACTTGAGAAAGGAAGTGGTTGTGGGCCCGCATGTGAGCTTTTTTCCGCCCGAAGGGCAAGTACGTCTTTCTGCCTATGAATGGTACAGCCTCCAAGGAAACCCTGGCTGCCAAGCTCTCGCGGGCGTCTTGCATGTATAAGGACGAAAGGGCACACGGCAAAACATGCTTGCAGAGAAAAACAAGAAAACAAACGCAAACATCATAATTTTCGCCCATACGTCTGGGCACACATCATTCAGCTGTATGTTTTGCACCATTGAAATGTTCCAGCGCGCCTTTCCGCTCGCTGGCTGGCTGGCATTTGTTTTAGGTTCCATTGAGTTCCGCAGCCTTCAGCCAATTTGACGCCATTCTGGCTTGTCAGCTTTATGTTTTATTTCCTCACCCCCGCCCCTCTTGCCGATCCTTCGTTGTGCTTCCCGACTTTCCATCGCGCCACTTGTCTCTGCTCACGACCGGCTGGCTGGCACAACGATGAAAGCGAACCTCGAGCGGTCCCGAGGCCACTTTTGATGTTGTTTTCTACTGCATTTGCCTCATTTCAAGATCTTCATTTAAATCTGCAAACTCCCCCCTCTCCAAACCTACGCCTTTCACTACCCTCTCCCCACGGAGGGTAAACAAACTTCAAGATTTTCGTATGCATGGGAAGATTATTTCGGAATAAGGAAACGACGGCCGGCCCCCCGGAAAAGGGGGGGAGGGGGAGAAAGAATAATAAATAGCTAGCCGGCTTCTTCTGAAATTTTCTTCCACCGTGGCGTCGCCGGGCTGGAGGCGCAAATGAAAAGTCCACAGTTGACACCTTCTCATCACAATCATCAGGTTGGGATCAAAATGGTTTCTTCTTTCGCTTTTCGTACAACCCAAGTTTTCTCAACCCCTCTTCCGGCCCCATAGCCCTTTGGACGCTGCACAGTATGTTCATCGGCCGAAGAAATGGCCGCGTCAAGATAAATAAATAAATAAGTAATGGCATCCTCGATTTAGCATGAATTTTGCGCGCTGGCCCAATTTTGCTGGCGGTGCAGTTTTTTAATAAATCGGTGCCAACATCGCGCCCGTGCAGCTTTTGCCGGAACCAAGACTGCGGGGCGCTCCGAGGGTCGGGCGATTTTCCCACACAGATTTCACTCTCGATCGCCCGAGCGTCGTTCGGTGGAGGGGGGGATGTTGGGAAATTGTTTGACCGAAAAGGCCTGGCGCCACCACCGCGTTGCAACATTTCTTCATTTAGGCATTTTTCTATTGTTTCGCTTTGCAATGTAAATTTTCAGTGAAACAACGTAGAGATTTGAAATGACGGTGTCGCATTTACATCTTTCCATTAGGCGAAAATGCAAACCTTTTCCGTTTTGTTTGGGAATCAATTTGGAACAAGAGCTTACTTCCTTTTGCTCCCACTGACCTCTTGGCTTCGTTGAAAATTGCGAACACGAGGCAATTACTTTCTGACACCCTCACCCGTCCCCAACGCCAATAATACACATTATGTGTGTGTGTGTCTATGTCAGTGTCATGCAAAAAGTACCTTCCGCCCTATAGTTTATTGACCTCCAACGCCGTACGTTTGATGCAGAGGATTGAGTTGGGATAAAAAAAATCACACTGAAAACAAATCGGTTTATTTAATAGTATTCGTTTTACTATCCGGGTGATAATTCTTTATTTTAATATTAATTTTTGTTGTTGGATAAATAAATATTCTAGTACTTTTTTCTGTGTTTTATCGTCCACAAAGTGGGCTGCACTGCTGAGGAACTTTTCAAGTCACGAAGTATAAGACCACAGCATCGGTCCCCTGGATCGTAAAACCTGTCAACCTTTTGCCTAGCCCATACGATTTGTCCATTGCCAGCAACACTAGCGCAGTCCACGAGATTTGTAGCACATTAGCAAAAGACACACATGCAGAATAATTTAACAGTGAGGAGTATGTGAGAAAGGGAAAAAAACATGAACGAAACAACGACGCAGTCAACGAGCGGTCGGAAGAAAAGCGCGGGCACGAAAAGTGTTTTGAAAACAAGAAAAATAAATCCGGCAGAGTAAACTGGGCGATCAAATAGTCAACCCACGCCTCCTTGCCGTCAAGTCTGCGGCTGCTTGCCGGGAGTTGGTGGATGATGCACTTCTGCGCACCAGGATGCAGTTGTTGGGTGGCGGGAAATGAATGAAATAAAACCGTTCTTTCGTGTAATTCCTGGCCCGGTGGGAACGGTTGGGCTCATTACCCCGGCCATCCCCACCCCCGATACCCGAAATGCCACCCATGGGGTTGGTGGCGGATGGGGGGGGAGGGTGGGACACGAACCACATATCGTGTGCCGATGGCGTTGAGAACCGTGAGCTAATGGTGCGAATAATGGATATTACGCGCATAAACTGGGCGATAGGCGCGCGCGTCGGTCGGAGTGATTTATTTCATGTCCACCATAAATTAACCTATAAAATAATCAATTATCCTAGGTAGGGCTGGAACGAGCGGCCGATTGTTTGCCAGGTGAAGCGGGAAAAGATGAAGATTATCCCGATTTTAGTGGTAAGATGGATATGTACGTTCATCGTAAAAATGGCTCAGCGCACAACGAGTACGCGCGACCGTGGTTTTCATTTTTCTAGTAGAAAAACTACCCTTTATTTTTATTGGGACACAACGACCTCGACCTTCCGCTGTAAAGCGACGAGGAAATAAATTGTAAAAAGCTTTTAATGTAATAAACAGATGTTACTTTGGTGGTACCTCGCATTACATAGTTGAGTTGTAAAGTGTTACTGAGTGAAGGGATTAAAGTAAGGTGGGTCAAAAGTGTGCACGATAGAGAATATGGTGATGTCTTCTGTAAACAATCTCGGATATATTTTCGTCATGATGGTTTAATCTAAAAACCTAGCCAAGAGTAATAAAAACTGTTTTGATAGAGTTTTGCAAAATATAATTTTAGCAGTGTTGGTCTAAATTATATGTGTCCTCTAGGTCATTATATGTGATTTTTTAGCACTCTTTCACGTGTTTTGGCCCATTTTATTGTACAGTTTTCTGAAATTTTTAATTGTATCGTTTCAAAACTCTGGACATCTTTTTTCTCTCTCTGGTTTGAATATAATAAAAATGGATCGGAAAAAATCTTTATACTCTGAATAGGAAAATAAACTAAAAAGGTCATAATATTGTATGAAAAAAGAGGAATATTACGGGCTATTCTACTCTTCGTTTACGTATACTGTCCTGTTTTTATGATTTAATAAAAAACCGCAATATATTTTATAGGAATAGTAAAAGCTCTAGCATCAATTAATTACTCTCGTTGTTTGCAATTTCATAGTTTCGATCGCTTGAAAATGAGTACACAATTTTGGCCAGCAATAAAATATCATTTAAATTTCATGTTCGTTGTAAATTTAAATGCTAGTGCAAACTTGCAGTGCAGAAAAGGGCACAACAAACTGTCTTGAGTCAAACTAAAGCCATTTCACTTTCCAACCATAGATATCTCCAAATTAATTACAAAACAAATTTGTTTCTGTTGCAAACGTTTAAACCTAACCAAAATTCGTTAGAATTTACAAAGAGGAGAAAACATTAAATACAACTCTTGCTTCATCCAACGTTAGCAGGAAAAAAACGAGAGGGATAGTGTCTGGTTGGGCTTAAATCAGCCCAATGCAAGCGGCAGCTATTTGCTCACGATGAGAACGATCAGTTAACGTTTAAGCTTGCTTAAAGCACCCTTAAACGGGAACCACTTTGCTACCGTTTAGCCGCAAGTCATCATCCATTTCACCCTTTGCTTTATTCAACCTTTTTGCATGATGCTGTTGCAGTTGGTTGAACAAAAAAAAAAGTCCCTCAAGACACGGTCTGTTTTGCTTTCACGGCCACAAGGAGCTTCCGCGCATCTCGACGGCGCACCCGCACTTTGGCTGATGAAGCAGTTACAGATTAAGACGAAGAGTGAACCGTCCGTCTCCGTGTCCGGTACCGCCGTTCGATTTCGTTGCGAATCCATTCCAGTGCACCGCAATACAGACTGTTGCCGGTGGGTGATGGTGGTTTGGTCACACCTTGTTTTGTCTACTGACGCTTCTCGACAACGTGCGCCTTCCTGAAGCGGGTGCGCCCTTTTCTTATTGGATTTATTTCTTGTTTTGTTGCGCTTCGTTTGCCCTCACCGCATCGTGATCCCGCTTCCAACCTTTGCCTCGGGGGAAGAGTGCTTACTTAGTTGATTAGCTTGCTAGCTAGGCGGCAGAAGGCATCACGTTAATTACCGGAGGTGCTGCATCCGATGTTATCCCTCTGCGAAGTTGCGCTTTTCTCATCCTGGGCACAGAATCATGCAACTGCACCCTTTTGCTGTAAAGCATGATGTGGAACTCCTCCAACGTTCCACAACGAAAGAACTCGAGAATTAATTTACCTTCCGTGCCCTTTCAATTAATGTTCAATATCGTAAGGTTTCGTTTTGATTTTTGTGGGTGTTTTTGCTGCTGCACCCTTTAAAGTAATCAATGAAGTCTGATGGAGCGATTCCATCCGGCAGGGGATCCCACGGGACTCCGACAAAAAGAGAGCAAAAAGAAGTCAGCGAAAAAGGGACAGTGTGACATAAACAAACAGATGTCGTAACACGGGTAGGACACAAAGTCATGCCATCCGACGTGTCTGAGAGAGATCGACCACGGAGGGCCAACGGACATTAACTTCGTTGCGAGACCGATTCGTCGGTCGTCTGGAAACATGAAGTAATTTACCATCGCTAATAGGAGCAATTGTGTGCAACTTCTCAGTTTCAATCTTTTTGTCGGTTCTATCTGACCAATTGGGTTTTTTCCTCGACGTTTCTGTCCGATTCCCGCGTATCCCTTTGCGTACCCTTTCTTCTTCCTCAAGTGCATGCAGCCAAAACTCCATTTACTCGTACCATTTCCGCTTACCATTCACCCTCCCCACATATCTCGAGGCACATCTTTCGGTTGATTTATATAGGAGTAAGGGTTATTAGTGCGACCCAGTTCTTCCAAACCGTTTTGCTGAGCCCTTTTTTTCTTCACCACAGCTGCCTGCATTTCCGCCCGGTTTTGCTTCCGCATTTCGACTCTAATTGCTAATAGTTTGACCTTAAATTCGATTGCCAGTGCAGTTGTCGTACCATTGTTTTCTGCTCCTGCCGTACGATTTTCCACTCAACAGATTAATCCTATTAGCGTTCTTCCAACGGACGATTGAGACACACTGTAAACGTTAGTTCTTCCTGAATCGTACCCATTTGTTTGTTGTGTTGTGCTACTATTGCGACCACCAACGAAAGCGATCGCTGAGGAGATCTGTTATTTTTTGTGGCACTTCCTGTGTGTCCTTTTAATTTATGTGCCCCCGCAACATTAATCTCCCCATCCCCCTTTCCGGAACATACTTTTCCACACTTGCATTAGATTGGAAAGAAAAATCGACACAACTGCTTGCCAGGGTAGAGATTTATATCCTTTTTTTATCCGATCTGCTGCCGGGTTGTTGATACCTTTTTATGCACAAAATCACTGCACTGTTCAACAGCGGCTGCTGCATCGGCATCAGCAGATTCGTGTTCCGATAGTGGTACCCTCTGCACACACCAACCCACCCACCTCCCACCGAGCCCCCCAGCTTTTAAGTCGAAGTGTGGTAAACTGATTGTTTTTGTTACCCGAGTAACTATCAATAAATTATCATCCGCCGCCATGCCACGACGACGCGGACGACGACGATGATGACGATGATTTGTGCCCCGCGATAAACGTTAAGCCCCCCCTGTAAACAGTTTTCTTTTTATGGTGTGCTAAACGTCTGCGACCGCCGGCTACCGGGGGTGGTGCTGTGCTACGCGTTTGCAAACAGGTTGACGACGGTGGTCGCGATGGAAAATCCCTAGCCATCGTCGTCCAAATGGCAGTGAGCATTTCGCAGATAATCATCTGGGAAAAGAAGCGGGATCGCTTTGGATTCCGACTTTGTAGTCGTAGTTTCCCTTTGGAAAAGATCCCATTGGGCAAGTGATGTCAACACGTTTCTAAGTCTATTTTCAAAGAAGTGATCAAATTGAGTTTTTGTAATTACTTAGTGCTCAACATTATCACCAAATAGCATCGGTTATAGCTTGTTGAAACATTGAAGGAACCAGAATATCAATCATATTTGAAATGTAATTTGAAAAATGTTTGAGATGTTTAGTAAAGCCCAACGTCTTGAGAGGCTTGAATGTTTTCTTTCTCGATACTGGTTGAATCAAATTTCAAATGAAATTTCAATAGTAATGTTTTCTTTTTTCATTTTTTTTTTGTACCACTTGTAATTTTTACGCTTTTTTTGAGTGGTTAATTTGAATTTTTCATGGATGTTTCAAGTAAGCTTTTAATAGTGATATTTAATTTTTTTATTTTAGTTATATAACTTCTAATTTTTAACGTGTTGTTACACATTTATTTAAACTGTTTATGAACTGTTTTCAAATAACACTAATACTAATGTTTTCTTTTTTATTTTGGTTGTACAACTTTAAGGTTGTTCTATTTTTACGGATTCTTAGTGATTTATTTATATTGCTCGTGGAGGTTTCAAGTAACATTCCAAAGGTAATGTTTTCTTTTTTGATTTTGGTTGGCTTCTAATTTCTACGTGTTTTGTGAAGTTTGTCTAAACTGTTCGTGGATGTTAAATAACTATAAGTTGTCAAAAAATCCAAGCGAATGCTAATAAGGGGGAAATTAGTTTAAATTAGTAGAGTGAATCTTCATATGTGAAATTCAACTGTATTTCGATCTTATGATCCTCTCGTTTGACCGTGTTAAGATTTTACCAAATCCAAAGTTTTTCGTTCGTTCGTTCAAAGGAGAATTTGAATCGTTGATTAATCTTAATCTTTTCACCTCGTTTGTATTATAGCGCAATTCAATCGATTTATTCTCATAAAAACCATGATTAAATTATTTGAGTACGCTGTGTTTCAAGAAATACAGAATTAAATTTGCATTTTCCCTTCGTACTGGAACTGTTTGGCGTTCATAGAACAGCTCCATCATTGCCATCATCCGTCAACGCGCGACAAAAATAAATCACAACAGATCGTAGTGCCGGCCAAGCGAATAAAGGAAGAGAACGGTCCCACACATTTCGACCCCGACGAAAGTGTGTTACTGGAGCTAATCGTGGGCCGCAGTCCGGTCCTTGGCGTCACGCCATGCTGCGTGTAAAACGTTTGCGCGGGCGATGGTGTGTGGTGATGGTGGTGTGATGGTTCATTATTATTGTACCGAGAGACAAAAGAAATGTCGCCTCGAGGAAACATCATTTCGCGATCTGAAGGCTCCTACGCAATTTCGTTCCTTCGTGGTTGGGCCACACGTAGGGCCGTAGCATAAGAGCATCGCATGCTGGCCGGCTCTATTTCTCTCCTCCTCGACTAACCCAAAGGCGTTGCTTTGTGTCTAGGGGCTTTTCCTATCCGGTTTCGTCTGATTGTCACCTCCGAGCATTATTCCGTTCCGCGAAAGGGTCGCGATCCGCCGGCAACGAACCCTATGATTGCCCACAAACGCCTATCTATGCGCTATTATTTTAACAACTTATTTTCCGCTCGACTGCCCTTCTAACGCGGGCCATTTGTGGGTTGTTGCGTCCGTCCAGTCGATTGGAGGACTGCCTCCCCCCACCCACCTCCCTTCCTTTCCAGGGGGAATCCACCCGGTGTGTCGACCCATGATCGCTATATTTGATAAATTAAACCCCTGACGCGCCACCTTAACGAATGGTTTCTCCAATATACTTTTCAACATTTTTTTTCCGTAGTGTGTTTTGTTCGTCGGCATGTTTTCCTTTGGCAAAAAGGTGGATACATTAAAGCAAAAACGGAAAAAAAGGAAAACACGACCAGAACCAACAAATTCTCTCGACGTCGTCCATCGTTTGTTCAGCCACCGATGCGATAGCGGGTCCCGCGGACCCGGGACAAACATCCAATTAGGACATTCCGAAAGAAATATTTCATTTATTGAAAAGCATATACTTTGTCACTTCGACGCAACCGAAAAACAATCGCCCGGGCGGACAACAACATTGTGTTGAAAGGGGCCACGTTCTTTTGGCGTTCCAGCAGAGCGCGGTTGACGCGCCCGTTGGTCTGTGAAATTTTCGTAGTTTTCGTTACCTCGAGAACGTAGAATTTAGTGCCGTACGGTTGATTAAGTAGAGTCGTTTTGCTTTAGTTGAATTATTAAACTTGAAGTTGTTTTATTTTGGACTGACAAATAAAGTTGTTCCACAAACCGCCATAGACTGACATTTGTTGCTCATTCTACTTTTTTCCTTGCTTCTCTACTTACAGTCACAGTAGCTCCGCCACCCCAGCGTCCCTGGATTCCGCTGGCCCGTCCCAATCGTACCCGCGGTGCATGTAAGTAAAATCATTCCCAGCCGAATGGAAAGTCCAGAAACACCAGTGTGTGGTGTACCGACTCCCCATACGGCTGTGTTTATACATCGCGAAACTAAATGTTCTCTACGTGCGGGAAACGAAAAATTCCCATGCCCATCCCCCAAACAGGTATATTCACGGTCATGTGCTACAACGTGCTGTGCGATAAGTATGCGACGCGACAAATGTACGGCTACTGTCCCAGCTGGGCCCTGACGTGGGAGTACAGGAAAAAGGTAACACGGTTGCGCCACCGCACGCCGAACCGAAACGGATGTGTTTGGATAACAACTACTTACTGTTGGCGCTTCCCATTTCGCTAGGCCATTCTCGACGAAATACGACATTACTCCGCGGACATCATCAGTCTGCAGGAGGTGGAGACGGACCAGTTCTTCAACTTCTTCAAGCCGGAGCTGAAGATCGATGGCTACGAGGGTATCTTTTCGCCGAAATCGCGCGCCAAAACGATGTCGGAAGCGGACCGAAAGTACGTCGACGGGTGCGCGATCTTCTTCCGCTCGTCAAAGTAAGTATCGGGGGGGGAAGGACGGCCTGTTGACGACGTTTAAAAAGTCAATACGTCACTAATGTGCTACGTGTTTCGTTAATTAGGTTTTCGCTGATCAAGGAGCATCTGGTCGAGTTCAATCAGCTCGCGATGGCGAATGCGGAGGGCTCGGATAACATGCTGAACCGCGTCATGCCGAAGGACAACATCGGGCTGGCGGCGCTGCTGAAGGTGAAGGAGGGCGCGTGGGAGAGCGTCTCGCCGGAGGCGGCCCAGATCTCGCAGCCGATCCTGGTGTGCACGGCGCACATCCACTGGGATCCGGAGTTCTGCGACGTGAAGCTCATCCAGACGATGATGCTCAGCAACGAGATCAAGACAATACTGGACGAGGCCGGGCTCAGCTTCCGGCCGGGACACAAGTTCGATGTAAATAACGTGCAGCTGGTGCTGTGCGGCGATTTTAACTCGCTGCCGGACTCGGGTGTGATTGAGTTTCTAAGTGCCGGGCGTGTATCCATGGACCATCAAGATTTCAAGGAGCTGGGCTACAAATCCTGCCTGCAGCGTATATCAAATTGTGATACACCAAATGAATTTACTCATTCCTTTAAGCTAGCGTCAGCGTACAGTGAAGATATAATGCCATATACAAATTATACATTCGAATTTAAAGGTATTATCGACTACATATTCTACTCGAAGCAGGGCATGGTGCCGCTCGGGCTGCTCGGGCCGATCTCGACCGAGTGGCTGCGGGACAACAAGGTAGTCGGATGTCCCCATCCGCACATACCGTCCGATCACTTCCCGCTGCTCGTCGAGCTCGAGCTGATCCACATGCCGTCGGCGGGCGCCCAGCCACCGAACGGACTGCTCGGTCGAAGGTAGCAATAAAATGGCCACGCTCCCACCCTCTCCAACCCTTCCCGGACACGCGGGCAGGAGGCAGTAGGCAGTGACGACACAAGCAACAACCTGACTGCATAGTACCACCACCACCACCATTACAACAACCACCACTCTTATCACCACCACCCAGCCGCAGCATTCATCGTACTGTAAGCGCATCCTACATTGTAAAAACAGAACAAAAATGGAGGAAGAGCGTTAAGCGAAAGGACATTCACATGAGAGAGAGGACGACCCGGCGATATTGGCGCTCAGCTGAGTCGCGTAGTGGTCCAATTACCTAGGGCCCGGCACTTCAGAGCCATCAACTCGCTGGATAAGTGAACGGTTGGACAAGTTGGAACAGTTGAGGATTTTTTTTTAATACAGAACTTCAACCAACTGTTCCCGTAACACCACCACAACATACACACACACACACACGCAAACAACACCCACCATTGTCCGCACGCTTGCATCTGAGGCCGTGTTTAGAGATTCACAAACAAGCAACACCATCGATGCAAGCGAACTCCTTAGTGAAACGAATATCTAAACCAAAATAATAATGCTGCGTAAGCTGATAGTCTACTGAAACACCACACAACTGCGGAATAGCGAATCAAACTAAACGAAATATGGATATGGTTTAAAGGAAATCCGGCGACACGATGTTGAGTTTATGGCAAAGGCGTAATCTAGTAAAATGCAACGTGGAGAGATTATAAGTCACGACACGACAAGGAAATTCACAGGCAAGCAAGCTTCCTTGGCGATGAAGATGTAGGAAAAGTAAAATGGGAACGAAACATTCAAACATCATGGAAAAGAGAGTTATTTAAAACCTCCAACAACGTGTAATGGAAAACAAATTACAAAAATAGGAAAGGAGTAAGATAACAGAAATAACAACCATCCACAATACACTCTACATACACACACGCACTCACTTGCAATAAAAAGTAAAGACTACGGTCGAGAGCAGAGAGCGGGGGATGGAATCCTCCTTGACATAACCCCGAAACAATATGAAACAGGTTCGAATCTCAGCTTTAAACGAAACAAAGCGCGCACCGTTGCAAGGCAATGCGAGAGAGCATCCACAACACCCGCCGGGGCGGTTTTACGTCGCGGTAATTATCTAATACTGTCCACGGACTCTATCGCAAAACGCATCGGGCACCGGAAGATCGTTTGCTGATGCTGGCTAATGTAACGTGAAAAATCTTCCTTCAGTTGTACCCTCCCATTTATTGCTTTTGAAACTGCGACCCTTGTAACTGTAAAACCCTCTCCCTTACTTTATTTCTTTTTTACCAATCCTCCCCCGACTTCTGAATAATTTTATTGCTTAGAGCCGAGACTTTCTTTCTATCCTCCTCTCCGTCTTCTAGTAAATTTTATCGCTTAAAGCCGAGACAAGAACCGAAAGGATTGATTGTGAAATTAGTAGATCGTGAGGATAGTAACAGTGCAGAAGCAACAGTGTAACACAACAGTTGTTCGCAATGGACATGATGTAAAATGTTTTTTTTTAAATGCAATTTTTATGCGCTCGCTCTTTTATATTGTCTTCGTTTTCCTCGAGTCTCTTTCCGTAAAGAGCTGATTTTTTTACTATGACGTGTCAATTGTTTTTTTTATTTTGTTACTAAAAAACAGCTCGTGTGAGAAGGCATATGCAACGGGAAAAGCTTTATCTGTTATTTTTACCTTAAGTACCACACCACATATAACGATAGAATGAGAACGACACGCGACAGAAGAAAAACATTACAGAACGCTAATAATGAGATGCATTTTTTTCTTTTTCTTCTTTTCACATCTGATGATAATGTATGATTTTATACCTACGTCACATGAACAAAGAGATTGTGCTATTGAATAGGATTTTTCTGACATGAGTAATGTAAGGGAGTCTTGCGAGAGCGAACGGGCTAGTAAGATTAGTTCCAATTTTAGTAACAGCAACAACAGCAGCAGATGTTAAAAAGGCATAAAACATGAAAATATTGTACATTCGCGTAGGTGAGAACGAACGAGCGATCGAATTAAGCTGATTAAACAAGCAGATGTTGGTAGCGGGAAACTGACAAAGTAAAATTTAAATCACTTTTGAGAGCAAGATAAAACAGATATAGTGATGCAGAAGAGTGAAAGCCGTGCAACATAGAGCGAAGCGAATGAACGGAAGGACAAAATCTTGGGTGAGAATGAGGACGGACGGAAGAAAGGTCGATGGAAATTGTAGAAAAAGTATATCCGTAGTATTGTAAGGAATGAATATAGATGTAATAAACAAACAAACCGATGGAGATGCCGAGTCGCTGGCGGGGGAGGGTGTGGAACAACATCAAGAGTGTGAATGCGCTCAATGCGACTGATTCAAAGATAGGTTACAAACAGGTTAGGGACACGGTTAAGTGCCAGCACTCGTGCACAGCAAAATTGGAACGGAGTGTATTAGGCAAAATGGGTTTTAGCTTGCAAACGTTCCCGATTCACAGCAAATGATTCCGGTTGCAATGCGAAATCTTCTTCACGAGGAAACCAATTCAGCCTGAAATCCATTGAATCAACTTAACACTAGAATGCATTGGTTTGAAATCTTGCCCGAATGCTTTTGGCAGTCATTTTGACCGCTCGATTTAATGCGCTACAACTTCGTAATTTTTGAAGATTTTTCAAATCCGTAAACGGTTACTTTTTAGTATATTTGTTGGCTATCTTTTGGCATTTTTAATTTTTTATGCCCATCTCCAGCGGAATTATGAAACCAAAAACTGCCAAAAGACAGTCAATAAATATACTAAAAAGCAGTCGTTTACAGATTTGAAACATCCTCAAAAATAGAGAAGTTATAGCGTCCTAAAAAGAGCGGTCAAAGTGACCGCAAAAAAACATTCTAGGGGTGGTCAACTTGGTTCTCGGAACTGTTCGAACGGAAACAACCGAAATTTTTGTTTTAGCTGTGGCTTTGAATTTTAAGCCACCAAAGCCTTGTTTTTTTTTGAAAAAAATATCACCCGTTTTCGAGATATTGGAATCGAAAATTGCGTTGCGGTCAGAATGACCGCTATTTGGATCCTAGTGTTAAACAACCACCCATGACGGTGTCGCGCTATCGATGGGCACTACTATTACTACTACTACACTCAACACACAAGAAAGTACAAATGTAACGCTGGTGGATAACGAGACATTAGGCGACCACATCCCCTTTGCATCAATATGCAGGACATAGAGGTAACTAAAAAAAATTTGCATTCGACCTAATAATGCATGTCCCATTTGTGGTTATGCTATTAGAACAAATTGAAACATACACTGGATGGAGCGATGGATGGATGGATTGCTAATTCAACTAACAGGAAATGGAAGCGTTTGGTACCGAATGTTTAAAACAAACAACTTTCTTTCAATCATTCTTCTTGCTTATTTTCCTAACTCTCTGTTAAACCTTTTGTCTCAGTTTGCTTAACAAATTTACTTAATTTGAATCGAAGTAAAGCAACAGCTTTGACAGTACCACCCCAAATTAACATCTATTACTCAAGGGTTTATTTTTGTTTCGTCTTTTCGAAAAGACTTATACTCACTGTAGATTCCTCACGATTTCTTCTAGCTTTTCGGTAGCAGATTTTTTAAATCCTGTTTTAATTAAAGTTAATTTTGGAGGTACACTTAATTCGAATGAAATAAAACGTATGTTTTCTGTAGTTTAGCTGGAGGATCGCGATTGGTACTACGGAAAACTATCACCGTAGGAAACAAGCACTTGTCATCGTACCTGTATTTTCAATCAATCGCTACCACGTGTGTACACACACCAAACATCTTCCAAAAAAACGCTCAACCTCTGATAGCATAGAGCATTAAACGTCGCCAGCAGTTTGGACATGGATCAAATAATCTAATGACGCTTTAATCGTACCCCTCAGAAATTAAGAGATCATCCCAATGAAATTTTAAACACGATACGGACAGCGCGGGATATTTTGTATGACCAATTCCATTTGTCTCACCTGCAGTATAATATATCATCCAAAAATCGACAATTGGATAGGGTCGATAAGGAGATGGCGTCGATACAGAGATCATCATCGCGACATGAAGGATGTAAAGGTTGATAATGTGTTCACTTGGCATGGGAGCGCCAAACTGAAAGCGTAATTTACAAAAGCATTACTTCCGATGAGTAAGAATTGATATTCGAACGGCAAAAAAAATCAATGACGATACAAAGACGAAAACTTACACGCACACCGCATAGAACGAGATGCCGTTTATAATTTCATAAAATGGCTCTGGGAATGTAAGCAAGGTGAGGAATGGTGACACGATTCCTTAACTACGATTCTTGCATTGTTCCGTGATGTTGCAATTTTGTTGAATTAAATTGTGCAACTTCTGCATAACCGAAGAGTAACTTTCTTTCTGTACATCCGTTAAAACGTTGGTCTCATGTCATGATCCTTGGACAGAAAATGAATACGTTTTGTTTTAACCCGGGCATTCGAAAATGGTAGTTTATTTTTAAGTCTTTTTTTAATCAATCCCATTCTGAAAGCTATTACTTTTGTACATTTGCACACCAACACGACAGTCGTTGCTGGTCCATGTATTGCGCGAATCATCTACAAGTAGGAACATCTAATCGGAGGCATAGCACGAGGCAGAAAACAAACAGAAAAAAAAACTAAGCAGAAGTGGTTAAAGTGGACGAACGACCCAATCGAAAAAGAAATGCTCGAAGGAAGAATTTAAGCAAACGACAAAAATAAAACGAATAAATGAAAATGAATAATAAAAAAGAGTAGTTTGATTCATTACTGATTCAGTTCTATTTACACTATTTTATTTTAACATTTCTGCAGATTAAATGTATTTAAATATAACATCCTTCTTGTCATCGGTAGTCTGCAGCTCCAACGTGACTGGACACTGCAACCAATAGGCCAGCAGTTCCTCGCAGTAACCTATGAGGAAGTACATTTTCCGTGCCGGAATTGAACGACTAATAATGGCCGCTATCCGAACGTGGTTATGCTGCCGCTTAATGATAACCTCCGATAGTACCATACCATGCCAGGTTCCGCTCATGAAACGACGAATGAAATCGTCTTCCAGCATGGTCTGCGAGGGACGCAGCTCGCCCTCGAGGTTTGCTAAAGGCATATTTAAAGGATGAAGCGGAAAAGTTAGCTTTTCTTACGCAACCAATGGTACCACAACTATTACGTACATGTGTTCCACGCGTTCCAAGCTTTACGGTGGGCAATCTGGTGTGGAGGATTTGCCATCTCGTAGGTCAGAGGACGGTCCCCTTTGGGAGAAATCTTGTATCTACCCGACTGGGACTTGGCCGCCACCGATGAGGTGTGAATGCATCGTTGCGCTAAGGCGAGCGTTGAGTTCTAAAGAATGTTCGGTCGTGAATTTATTATTCGCTATCAGTTTTCGCAAATTACTTATTCATAACATACCAGTTTTACTCGCGACAACATTGCGTATCCTTATGCGTGTTTCTGTTAATTCGGCTCGTTTTTCTTTGGTTTGTTATGACATTTGCCGGCATCAAGGTAGTTATTGGCTAAGATATGCTTTTCCATTCAAATTAAATCATAATCGCTAGAATCCATATAAAGCGCTCCTAATCAACGTTAAATACTAAAATGCACAGTTACACATTTGCTGCATGTTTTATGTTTCAATGAATGAAAAAAGTATATCTTTGGAGAAGCAGTATCGGCTGTCGCTAGCCGATGGGCTGACGTAAACAACTGGCAAAGACACCCAACTGACAGCAATCTCTGCTGCCAATCAGGAAAGTGTCAAAATAGTGGAAAATAGTGGTGGGAAAACCAAATCCCTGTAGGGATTCGAATCTTTCTTATCAAATCCGTTATATCGTGCGTAAAAATCCAGCTTGCTGATAATTTCTATCATTTGTTGAACTCAGAAAATGGTTTACACAAGAGAATCAGAATTTGTGTAATCTTCTACACAGAAAATTCAAATGGGACTCAATTCCGTCAAGGAATCGAGTCTTCGAATCTTGCAACTCCTGATTTTGCCAACACTATTTAGGATGCATTGAAGAAAAAAAAAAGTTGGATCCTGAGGTGTTCCAGCTCGCTATACGTTTTCCGTTTGTCGTTCTGCTAATTGATGCAGAATGGTAGATTGCCTTCGCCAAAGTTGCCAACTTACTGTTTAATGTGGTCTGCGTGTGTATTTTGTTATTGTTTATCGTTTCCATCTGGTGTGTGGTTTACTGATACCAGCGTGATAATCGGGAGAAAAGTGATGCCTCGCTCGGTTGTGTATGCTTTCCCAAGAAGCGTTTGAGAATAACAAATTGTGTGTATCCGAAGATAAGCTTTCTTCAGTAGGTTCTCCCAACAGCGATGGTATCAATTGCGGGAATCTAGCGGTTTGTTGCCAACACAACCCCTAAGCACACAGAAGAAATTACAAAATCGGTCACAAAGAGGAAAAAAACCTCGTCCTCGAAAGCTAACGCCTATGGCAGCCCGTGTTACAACACGGAGCACATGAAGCATAAATTGATGTGCATCATGTAATCGACCCGTACGACGATGAAGGAGGAAAAGCGTCAACGCATCTGCAACCAACCGGACCGTGTTTAAATGGTCCGATCAGCCAATTGTGCTGAATTTTGATGCACCACTGAAGGGAATTGAATCGGTTCCAATGAGGAAAATCGCCAAACCAGACAACGTAAAGATGCCCAACATGGAGCAGGAAATCGGCAGCTGGGACTCGGTGCTGCTGGAGAACCTCTCGGAAGAGAGCTTCATCAACAACCTTCACCAGCGCTACAAACGGGATTTGATATACGTAAGCGAAGGAGTCCTCGCCCCGCCACCCCTGGTTATTTGTTTTAAGATTAATAGATTTGTTATCATGACATTTGCAGACCTACATAGGAACTTTTCTGGTTGCCCTGAACCCGTACAAAACCCTGCAAATCTATAACCCGGAACAGGTTCGAAAGTATGCTACCAAAAGCCTTTTTCAGCTACCGCCCCACATGTGAGTTGATTTCTATTGACTTTTTCTGTTTTAATTGAAACATGTTGTTTGAGTTTGTTATATTATTTTTCTATGTATTCTAACACCTTACAGATTTGCTTTGGCAAATTCGGCGCACCAGTTCTTACTGAACTACAACGAAGACCAGTGCATAATAATGGCGGGCGAATGTGGTTCCGGCAAAACAGAGTCCTCGCACATGATAGTCCACTTCCTGACGCAGCTCTCCGAGATGCGGCGCAGCCGGGCCCCAATCTTCTCGCTGCGTGGCTCCAATCCAAACTCGCGACAATCGACACCGAAACATTCTACAATCAGCCGCGTTGGCTCGTCTTTCGAAAGTGCCACTCCGGTCGGCGGCAGGTTGGACAGTATCATGAAGTACAACAACTCGTCGCGGGTAAGTAGGGGATCTTAGCAACTCGTCGTGAAAGATGCAATTCTATTTGATTTTTCTTTTTGCATTCCCCCCTTTTGTAGCAACAAAAATGCTCGCACGAAAAAACGGTCGAATTTGATTTGATTTCGCACCACAAGAGCTCGGAGAACCTGCCGGCGATGGCCAACTACGGCTTTATGCCCGTCACCAGTCTGCCCAAATGTTTGAAACACTCCAACCAATCGATCAGTCGCTCGACCGAGGGCAACGAGTTCCCGACCAAATCGACGCTCAAATCTACCGCCGGTAGCGCTGGTGGGGGCACCGGATGCCCGAAGCACAACTGTACCAGCAGCCACGCGGACCTCAATCGCATGTGCGGAGCGTCCCCTTCGCCATCGCTCCAGAAACGGCACCCGATGCGCTGCTGCCATCAGAACAGCAACAGCAGCACCCGCTCCATCCACAAGTCTTCTTCATCGATCGCGCTGACGTACGAGCACGGGACCACGTCGCCGTTGACGTTCCACCGGCGGCAGATGTTGAAGTCGATCTCGAAGGAGGTGTACATAAGGGATCTGGAGCTGCAGAAGATGCGCGAACGGGTGGCGCAGGCGGAGATTTTCCTGGAGGCGATGGGAAATGCGGTCACGGGGAAGAACACCAACTCGAGTCGCTTTGTAAGTGACAGCGAGAAAAACATCCAACGAGTGCAGAATATGGAGAACTGTACCTTTTCCATTTTCTTTTTAGGGAAAATTTTTTGATATTGAATTCGATTACAAGGGCGATCCCGTCGGTGGTCACTTAACTTTGTGTAAGTATAATATAATGGTATGCTTCTATTTTATAAAAGAAAACAACCAAAAATGTATATTCCTAACCTTTATCATGCAAACCACCGGGTTGCGTGCCTAGACATGTTGGAAAAGGTATCTATGCGGCCATTTTACTTAGTGATCGCTTTACAACCATGTCGATTTCAAACGATTAATTTGTTTTGTTTACATTTTCTAGTCCCGTGTAACCACACGCCCTTCCGGGGAACGAAATTTCCACATTTTCTACCAATTGCTCTCCGGTGCCGACATTCAACTGCTCAGTAAGCTGCAGTATATCTACATCCGGAAGGATCGTTTCAAATATTTATTTTTCCGTTTATTCCACAGAATCACTTAAACTTCAGCGAAATATCGATAAATATGAACTGCTGAAAAATAGCTACGGAAATGAAGACGATCGAACCAATTTCATCTTCACGAAGGTACGGAGAAGACCTCAAAAAAGATTCTTCTATTATCTTATGTTCGTTCGTTTGTTCATCCTTCATCTCTTCTATCCACATTCACAGCGTTCGTTGGAAATTTTGGGTTTCGGTCAGGAGGAAATCTTTTCGATTTTTACAATCTTGGCTGTCGTGCTGAAGCTGGGCAACCTAACGTTCATTCCGACCACCAACATCGACGGGAGTGAGGGATGTGAAATATCCAACGAGTATGGTAAGTTTTGAAACTCTCCCTTAACCGAAAATTAAGGGAATAATTTATCGATTTTTTTATTTGCAGAATTGGATGAGATCGCACAGCTGCTGCAGCTCGACAACCAGCTACTGTTCAACTGCTTGACCCACTTCGGTGACAACTGGGGAGAGTTGGAAGCGGACGGACTTGAGATTGATGCCTGCTATGCCTCGCGTCTCAAGTTCACCCTGTGTCGGACGATGTACGGCCGACTGTTTGCGTGGATCGTTACGCGCGTAAACGAGTCGCTGAAACTGAAATCGTCCGGAACGTCAAGTCGAGGGAAAACGATTGGCTTATTGGATTTCTACGGGTTTGAGGCATTGGAGAAAAATTCATTCGATCAGTTCGCGATCAACTATTGCAACGAACGGTTGCAACAGGTAAGGGTTCCGGCTCGTGGTGAATGAGGGCAACGGTTTGGACGAGAAATGCGACCTTATTTTGATTGATTTTGCAGCATTTCGTAAAAAACGTTCTCAAACACCAGCAAGATCTGTACGTGAGCGAAGGTTTGGATTGGATACGGATCGATTTTTTCGACAACGCAGCAATCTGTGAACTCATCGATAAACCGTGTTATGGCATACTGCATCTACTCGATGAGCCACAGGTCGTAAACGATGGGCTACTGTTGACTCGTCTTCATCAGTGCTGTGCCGGGCATGCGAACTTTCTCGCCCGGGATGCAACACTGCCTTCAAATTGTTTCCAGTAAGGACAAAACATACTCATGACTAACGTAACGACAAAGCAAGAATGTTGCATTTATTCGCTTCCCCTTCCGGTAGAGTGCGGCACTTCGAAGGTCCGGTGGTGTACACGACGAACGGGTTTACCGAAAAGAACCTGGACCTGCTACCGAAGCACATCAGCAGCTGCCTGTTTCAGAGCGATCTGCCCGTCGCGTCCTGCCTGTTCCCGGAGGGTAACCCGAAGCGTCACTCGAGTCGCAAACCGTCGAGCTTAAGCACCAACCTACGGACCTCGCTGCAGACCCTGCTGAAGCTGCTCGAGCAGCGCTCCAATCACTACATTTTCTGCATCAAACCGAACGAGCTGAAGCAAGCTAAAATGTTCGAGTTGGGTTTGGTGCAGCATCAGGTTCGCTATCTATGGTAAGTGTCCCTAGTACTAAAGCTTTCAAAGACCGACCTTTTTCACTTTTATCTTTCATCTCGTTACAGTCTTATGCCCCTCATTAATCTGTGGCGCAATGGGCACTGTTTCAACATGGTGCATGCACGGTTCGTGGCGCGCTACAAGCTGCTTTGTCAGTACACTTGGCCACACTTCACTGGCACGATGGTGGACGGAGTGGCGTTAATTATAAGGAGCGTACCGTTGCCCGGTGCCGAGTTTACCATCGGCCGAAAGAAGGTGTTCATCCGGAGTCCGCGCACGGTTTACGAGCTGGACGAGTTCCGGAAGGTGCGACTGAACGAACTGGCGGTACTGATACAAAAAATGTACCGCTGCTATACGAAGCGGAAACGGTTCATGGCACTGCGGCGAAGTCAGCTCATCATCGCAAGCTACTGGCGCGTTTGGAGGGTAGGTTTTGGTTTGTTGTGACCTTTTGATAGTGTCAAAATGTTCAACAGATTCTCAAATGTTTATTTTCAAAGCGAGCTGAATCTATTTGGCTGCTTGCTTTGATGTTTTGTTGGTACCAGTCTTATTTACTTTCTCTATTTGATTACCATAGGAACGGGAAAAAATACGTATAGTGGAGTTCCGGAAGCAAGCACAATGGGCCGTACAAGTGATCGGAAGATTTTTCGTCCTACTTAAGGTAAGCATCAAGTTTGAAAACAACCCGGTTGCCCAAACATTCATTTCGATCTGTACATCCTGCAGACTCGTGAGTTTCTCCTGACGCTGCTGTTACGCCTACCGCACGACAACATGAGCCCCATCTGCCACGAGTGGCCATCGGCGCCAACTTTTCTCGCCGAAACGTCACAACTGCTGCGCACAATCTTCCACCGCTGGCGGTGCTACAAGTACCGCAAATCGTTCGATCAACCGGCTCGCAATCGCATGCGCGAGAAGGTGACCGCCAGCATCATCTTCAAAGATCGCAAGATCTCCTACCCGCGCAGCGTGGCTCACCCGTTCCACGGGGACTACATTCGGCTGCGGCAGAATATCCAGTGGAAGCGGGTCAGCTGTGAGCACAACGACCAGTACGTGGTGTTTGCGGACATCATCAACAAGATCGCACGCTCGAGTGGGAAGGTAAGGGATGGTGCGCCATATAATCCGTTAAGACAAAGTAAGTCATAAACACTTACACTTTTCCCTTTCCTCTTGCAGTTCATTCCCATCCTCCTGGTCATCTCGACCAACTCCATGCTGCTGCTGGACCAGAAAACCATGCAGATCAAGTACCGCATTCCGGCGTCGGAAATCTACCGGATGTCACTCAGCCCGTATTTCGACGACATTGCCGTCATACACATCCGCGCGGTAAGTGCTCCCTCAGTGGGAGTTTTTACATTCTTTGGGTGTGCTGTGTGTCCGAATCAGAGCTTCCGTACGCGTGTATATGTGGCACTCGTTTAGCCAGTTCTTCAGCACCGTTCCACAGCGATACATCCCATTCCTTTCCCTTCCACCAGAGCAACCTTTCCTCCTTTGCCACCCCGCAATTACAATCGTGCCCGCCGACAACGCTAGTTTGATGCCATAAATGTTGTTTACTTTATTTTGTGTCCTTTCGTCCAACCATCATCTCGTTGCCCCATCGTTCGCCTTCATCGTTATCATCAACATCATCTGCAACATCTTCATGTTCCCTCGCACAATATCGGGGCAATCCAACACCACCACCACCACCACCATCACCATCTCCATCTCCACTACAACAACCCACCTTCGTAGGATAACTATTGCTCGTCGAACATGTCCGACCGCTCGGAATCACCCACCGGCTGCTTGTTTCAGGTAAGTGGCAGCACGTGCAGTGTCTTAAGGAGTGAATGAACTTAGGCCTTAACATCGCAAGTAGATTTGTTACAAACGGGTTACACTTCTTGAGTGAGGAATATAGAAGAGCTTAAACTTATGTGAGCTAGAAGTTGCAATTTACTATCAGGTGCAATAGAAATTTTAAACGGTTGGCAAGGAATTTGTAGGAATCTAGTGTTAGATTGTAGAAAGCCAACATTAATGTTTGTCGAAACGCTTTCTTCAAAAATGTGTTAGAACAAAAATCTGACTACAATTATTTTTCGACTCTCTGGTATCCCCGTTGCGCACCCGTTTTAAATTAATTTTCCCTCCTCCTACGCAGTCCGAAATCGGCAAAAAGAAAGGCGACTTCGTGTTCCAGACGGCGCACTCGATCGAGATAGTGACGAAACTGTTCCTGGTCATCCAAAATGCCACTGCCAAGTCACCCGAAGTTACCATAAGCACCGAGTGAGTCGAGATTATTGCTGGCTTCTTGCTAGCTTGTAAACGTTGTAATCGTTTGTACTATTCACGCCTCTTTTTTCACCCCACCCCGGTTGCAGTTTTGAGGCCAACTTTGGCGGACAGACAGTCATCTTCACCTTCAAGTGCGGTGGCCTCGTGGACAACCCGTACAATCAGACACGCGTCACGCGCAAAGGCAACCGGATGGAAGTGATCGTGTAACAGCACGCCTCCCCACCGGCGCAACCACCGGCGCTCGTGGACTGCCGTGCCCGGCGCCGTTCGCTGCTGGTGGTCGACAGCTACACCGACGACGACGGGATGGAGTTTGGCGTACGTGGGTTGGAGTTTGCGTGAACCTCCAACCAGATGCCAGGTCAAAATGGCTAACGGTAAAGCTGGTAAGCATACGCGGCGAAGTGTTGTAATCGACAAAACGGTGGTCATATGATGGGTTCTTCAGAGTATTTTTTCATTCTAACGATCGAGAGCGGAGTGGTACACTATTGTTGGTCGACACTTCCACCACAAGCAATTCCAAGAGATCCCTTTAGCAACCCTAATAGAGACTAACACTCCGCACTCGGAAACGATAAACTAGCTTCGTTAGCATATTTCCAAGAGAATCTATTTCTGATGCATTCAATTAACGGAAAACATAGGCAATAGAGTGGTAAAATAGCGAAGGATGGCAGCCAACACGTTAAAAGCGCATGGTGTGCAACCTGCGCTTCGGTGTCATTAGGTTGATCGTATAGATTTTTTTAAATGTTCAACCATGTTCCTTTCTTCCTGTATGTACCATAGTTGAATGGTAGTTGAATGGAGTTGAGTGTGTGTATGTATGTATGTATGTGTGTGTGTTTGTGCGCGTGTATGTTTGTATGGCAATGGCTGTTTTTATAAAACCTTTCTTAGGTAAAACCGAACAAACAAATGATCGTTATCTGATTCTAGCAGTAGCAACACAGTTTGATGGGTAGAAGATCGAATTTAACCGAATTTCCAATATGCACACACACACACACACACGTTTCACCACGTGACGGAGGAAATAGCGGAGCTTTAGGATCCATTAGGAAACGAATTGATCAATGTTTAGACCCAGCACGGGAAACCTATGAGCGGGGTTTATATTACGGTACCGGATAATGAGTGCAATATACAGCAGTCTTCGATGGCGCGTAACCGAGAAGGTAAACCAATTGACGCTTGCGCTGGGGAAAGAAGGAAAATTTCACAAATTATTTTAGATACTGTAGACAGAATCCCATGCACCTTCGGAGAAATGCATCGGTTAAAATGTGACCAGTGTTGTGCAGTGTATTTATGTTTATTTGTTGTTTTTAATACTTGAATATTTTCATATAATTTTTGAAAAATCATTATTTGTTTGCGTTATCGAAAACTTTCAAAGTTCAGACATGTTGTTGCACTGAAAGCGCTAAGCAACGTTTAGGCCAATGCAACCAAGATTACTTTTTGTTACTCATCGACGAAAGTTGGTATCGTTCATAATGGACTGAAAATACAGCGGCGGACTAAAAGGCATCGTTTGACGTACGCGAACACCCATTTAACGTTTTCGCTCAACTGCGAAGAGAGAAAACTGCGGCTTGCTAGCCGTTGCTGACAGTCACATCGGTTTGAGCGAAAACGAGAAATGGGTGTTCGCGTACATCAAACGATACCGTTTAGTGTATGTACAAGACTACTAGCGAAAAGGATTTCAAACACATGGAAGAATCAGTATTCTTCATGCAATCATATTTTAATCCATCACTTCATCATCAAACAATGGTTGACAAATAATGGACACAAGTACGAAAGGTCCTTTTTATCACGTTTTGGTTTCTTTCTCATTTTAACCGATGAATTGCATAACCATTGTCCTCGTAGGCTAAACGATTTAATAGAGCAATCGATGGAAAAACTCGTCAAATTAAACGCCGTACTATGGATTCGAAATGGTCGTCGTCGTTGTAGGTCGGCTTCAAGGGCCGTTTAGGACGATATCATCAGTACATCCCAGTAGTTAGCCAGTGTTGTAGGTATTTACATGTTGATGTATGTGATGGAATTCCACACCTCTCTGTTCTGCCGAAAGGCACTCAGGATCGTGATACGTTGGGCAAGATGATGTTGTCCTGTGCGTAAATTTAGTTTCCCCTCATTTCTCATGGGACCCATAACGTTAGGGTTTGTTTAAATACGCACAGCAATCAGTCGGCGGGTCTCCGGGTAGATTTTTCTACGTTTCCCAGGTCCCTAGAACAATCGATGTAACTAGTCAGTAAGCAAAGCAATACACGGGAAGAAAACTCGATCTGTTAGACACACTTAGCAATGTACTGCACACTGATTCCGGGTGATGTAAACTCGCCCTCGGGGTTATAACATTCGAAGACTAGAGAAGAAGAATGAAACCTTCCATCACGGATTGACTACGATCGCGTGGCACACTTTCATCTGTTCAACCCCGGCACAAGTGTGTTCCACCAAACGTCTTATATAGTAGAAACAAAAAGCGAAAAACTGGAATATGCAACAGTCGTATGGCTGCGCCTCCTTTTCGTTTCTCCAACGCTAAAGTCCTCCTCTATGGGTTGTGCGATATGATATAATGTTCAACGCCGACTGTGGTTGCGTTCCCGGCATACCGTGTGTCAATACATAATGAAACAATCACGCTTGGACGACCTTATTCTAAAACCCAGAGCATACTATAACGCGTGGCACACGTGGTGGAAAATAATGAGCGTACCTGCCTGTTGCTAAAAACCCCTGCCGTTTGAAGGAACGTTTGAAATCACGTGGGTGTGGAACGCACGGTGGCGCATTTTATATTATATATTGGGGAAGAAGCAAACAAAAAAAAAAAAACAACAAAACATAGACACACACTATAAAGCGACTAGCATTCCTAGCGTACGGTTAACTTGTTTTCTCATTTTTCCTATCGCTCTAATCTAATCGATCGAAACGTAATTGATACTACATTTAACGTACTCCTGAACTCTAGGCTTAGAAAGGAAACAACAACAAACAAACAAACAAAAAAAAAAAAATAACATGTCGTTATTCGGTTCCGTTTCCGTTTTTGTACCGTCAATCGAACTAATCTTACTCGAACTTACACACGCAAACAAACCAAACGCCCAATGAGGGTCCGAATGGAGCGTCGGGCTCTGTCTGATGATTGATTGCCGTTTTTTATACGAAACACCGTCGTAAAAAGCTATGATAGAACAAGAAACCGCTCATAAATGAAGGGAGCATAAGAGTGGGTAACCTAACAGGCGGTACTAAGCGATCCTGCTGGCCAACAAATAGGTAGCGAATTAACAAACGAGACACTAAGGTAGACAACAAACAAAGAAAAAAATAAACAAACAAACAAACAAGAGTGTTAAAATCACTACCAGTTACAGCTGGAGTGGAAGTAGATAAGTTCTCTAGATAAACCCATTTCCATATTTTGTTACACCCTTTCCTCCCGGAGTACCAGGTAGTGCGTTATAGCGCGCAGGATCATTAGTATAACCGAACTATATTGAATATGATATATATATAAAAAAAAAACAAATAATATCTCCCAGTAACAAGAAGAAATTTAAAACAAAAGCAACAAAAAAAGAATACCAGAAATTAACCTACTTAAAGCGCAAACAAAAAGAATATATTACTCGAACACTACAGCATTAACACTTAGTAGAAGAAGGGAGAGAGAGAGTACACTTTAAACCTAACGTTTAGTGCCAACAATTAATTGAAAGCAAGTAGCCAAATTCACCATAAACCTTACCAAACTGACACACAACTGACCACTGGTGGTAGCAGGAGGGCGACCGAGGGGTGTAACAGTAGGGTGGGGAAAACAATCTTCACTTTCCTTTCCCTCCCCCCTTGCCCCTCCTCCCTGTACCCAATACCGAAGAGACGTAAACGAAACGTTGTGAAGCGAACGAGTTAGGGAGAGGTTCGATGCGTTTGGAAGCGTAGAAGAACGAGAAGCAGGTGCGGACGAAAATTGGATAAAACAAATCAATGACGCTTACTAATACTTATAAATAAATATATAATTATATATACAGATATATATACATATAAATAATATAAATATACATATAATAGAAACACTTATGACTATATTATAGAGGATGAGTAATAAGACAAGGTAAACAGAAATGATATTACAGCAAACGCAGAATAAGTACATTGGAACATACGTTAGCAAGCAGAGTAGATAAACGTAGAGGAAAGGCAAATGGCAATGCAAACATTCCAATTTTAATGGCACGGATAGGAGGCACCGCAATACGGCAACCATTTTGTTCAAGCAATCAATCGGCGTACGATAACAGATTACAAAATTCGTTCGCCGTACGTACTCACTCAGTTGATCAAACGGATACAATCTGAAATGGAAATTCAATTTGGCTATATATTTTCTATACTTAACAATTGTGTCATGGAAAAAGAGGAAGAAATTAAGTGGGTTTCACCAAATTCACCACCAATGGAGAAGGGAAGTTAGCTCGTGGTTAGTTTAATTTGTACTCCTTGTTCACGTATTTGCTTGCCATGTTGTTCGGATGCCCGAAGGCAAAACTAGTCTCCCTTTTGTACTGTCGTTGTTGTTGTGTGCCAGAAATGATAGATTCTTTTCGAAATCTTTATCTGTTTTTCGAGGATGACCATTTTTTCCACCTTCGTTTCCTCCTCAGGTGGTAGACTAGGGAGGAAACTCATCTGTTAGATTGATGGATTTTACGTGACGGGAGGAAGTTAGTAAACAGCGATAAACTGCAACTGATAAGTTCGAGGGATGAGGAAAAGGAGCCACCAACAAAATCCGTGAGTCGCTATTGAAAAAAAAAAACTATGGGAACTAATGAATGTTTCGTTTCGAAATGTGTTAGTGCATTAGAAGCAATGCAGGGGTAAGCAATTGAAATACAATTTGAAACATAAGAAAATACTTTAGAATGCGTAACAATAGAAAACTACCACTAGCAATTCGACGTAGAAGAACGAAAGGAAAAGGAAAGAAGTAAACTCGTTGGCAGAAGGAAGGAAAACACGAGCAGCCGAAAGTTCGCCGCGCTCGCTCGGTGGAATGAAAGGGCAAACATAACTAACTAACAAAAACCAACAAACAAACAAACAAAACAAAAAAAGGAATTATACGGGAGATAGAGTTAACATTAGAGATTTTATGACAATTTTCTTCACCCGGGAGGAAAAAAACCAAACTAGACAAGAAGCCAGGACTAGAATGGAAGTACATAGCAAATGCTCTCAATGACGTAATTGGAATGATTAGAATTGAACTAAACGAATTCACCGTACGCCCAAATGTGTTTAGAACGGAAACGTACTAGAACGTTTCCCACCCCCTTTTGTCCCTCCATCGACCTGGGTTCTTTCTCTGCCGCTTTGTCCCTCTTGGAAGGAAAGAGAAAGTTTCTGCGTTTCAATGAGTGTGTGCACTGCAATTGTGTAGCTCATTGGCTGGCAACTGGTAATAGGCAAGTTAGTCCATAATATGTAATGCGGGCGTGCTGTGGTTCTAAAGCACAGACGGAAACCGCGCCAACTCCTTGTAACCATGGTAGCATGCGTTAAATCTTTGGCATCCTGACGGGTGTAGAAAAGCAGGCCCCTCGGGTAGAGAGAACGGAAAGCAATCTTCAACATCAACAGCAAAAGTTGGCCTTCTTCGATTCGAAACGAAGCTGCTGCATTAAGCTCGTTAATTAACCTGTTATCCATTTTAAAGTGATCCATTCAAAATTTTAATAGTGAAAACATTTTAAAACTACATCCGTAATTACATTCGACCCTCCGAAAGGCCGATGGTTAATGTTTTGTTGTTACCTCCATTTCGGTGGGCTGTATTTAGAATATTGAGTTGGTACAATTATTGTCTCAAGCAGTGTATGTGATTTAACGAACAAAAAAAAACTAGGTAATTTATAAATCAACTTCGAAATTGATTTGTTCAAACCAAAACTGCTACCGCGTCAATTTGCACTACTGTCAACTAATTTGTAAGAAATCGATGTGCCAAAGTTGTGTTAGTTCGTTGCGCCAAAACCCACGGAGACGCACAGAGAGACAGAGAGAGAGAGAGAGAGTAGACGAACGACGATCACGTGGTCGAAGGACTATATAATCTCGTTGTTGTTGTATCTACTACCATTAGTGTCGCGTAGTGTAACACATGGCGTCGATGGGCCTCGCCGCAAAATGAAGCACCAAAGCGGAAGGGCGGAAACGTAGGGAATTCACAAACAAACCAAACCGGAAGCGGATGAGTTTTGCCATGCGGGGGGAGGGCTACGCATCGGTTACGCGCGACTATTGATTCTTATATTATCGTATCTCATCATCGTTAGAGCAATATTTTTAATTATACAAACATATCTCATCATTACCAAGGAAGGAAGGGGAAAGGGGAAGGAAAGAAACGATCAACAAGGAAGGCGATGGGCGAGAGGAGGATTAGATGGGACGGCATATGGGTGTAGGAGCCGGGACAGTGGACATCCTTATAACCTTTTAAAGTGAACTCTAATGCACTTTTAGAGAAAACCGAAAACGATAATGGGATTAAAAAGTGTAACGCAGCTACAAACAAAAAAAAAGGAACAAATACAAAATCATTTAGCATCTTACTTAAAAGAGATGCGTGTTCGTGTTTATGAAGTAAATAAAATGGGAAAGAAAATCGATTTTTAACATGTTTTCTCTCTTCTAATTTAGCTTTATGTGTAAACACGATCATACACTCGCAATCTCTATTATACCATGGCTTTTTGTAAATTAAATATACGTCTAAACACCATTGGATTTTACAAATGAATCGTCATATAACTGTAGTAAAGAAAAACATTGAATAAACAGATCCGACATTAACTGGTAAGACTTCGAATCCGTTAGATCTGCACCATATATTTTCAAATTGGATTTTCATCAATCAACGAGATGATATGGAAAATATCTATTAAAAAAAAAAAGTTACTGAAGAGTTGTTAAACATAGAAAATTAAAATGGAGATGTGCTGGGAAAAACATATTTTGGTTAATCGCAGGATTTAAATTTAAACCCCCCTTTTCGCCGCGAACAAACGTGAAACGTCACTTTCTCGCGTCGTTCGCGATCTCGACAATAGCGACGGCTAGACGGCCAGCCAGCGCGCGCTGGACGACAGGAAACTCCATATGAAAAAAAAACGGATTTCGTTCCCGCTGTGTTTAGAAAATGCGAAACCTGGCGCATTCGTGTTGCGAGGGATTCTCGCTGCGAGAACGAACTTTTCTACCAGGAGCGCAGCCCGCGCAAAGAGGCCACGTACCGAGTGTAAACAGACGCTGCTGTCACTCCCCTTAATCGCTACGAAGGGGAAATGATTTGGTCCGCCTTTTTCAGCACGGCGTCGCATGCTCCCCTCGAGCCTTCGCTCCTGTTAGCAAAAAGGTATAGTTTGGTGTTGGGCAATGCAAAATCCATTTTCCTACGCAACCCCTTTTTGTCCCATTTTCGAACTGACCGTTTCAGCAGCCAGGGTCGCATTTGTTTTGATTTTCTCAATTTATTTATTCTTTCTGCAACTGTTACTAATGGAACATAAATTGCTGAACGTATGTGGCATCTAAAGGATTTCACTTTGTCCCACATCAATTATAAGAAATTATCGCCATTATAGTACAGTTGTTTATTAAAATCTTTAAGAGCTGCTACTAGTTGGCGAGCAAAACTTTCGAACTTTTTTCACCTATCCGATATTTGATTTCATCCTTTCCCAGTTCCCATCGATTGTTCTTTCACATTAACCTGCAACAAAATACACCAAATGCTTTTTTAAGTAAGTGCTTTAGGATTCTTTGAGTCTATATATATATTTTTTCCATTCTCAAGAAGATACATCACCCTTAAACCGGTTGTACAATCATCGTAACTTTTCCCCAACGAATCCGTCCACTCTTTTGTTTCTACAGTTCTTGCCATTTTTAAAATGTTATTTGTTTTACGAACGTTATCGCTACCGTATTGTGGGTTATGAGGTAAATAAAATGTTAAATTTCTGCAGTTGAAACATTCCAGAGCTGTATCTACAAAACGGAAACTCACGCCTGAGATCACAATAATTTCACGGATTACCACGAACTTACCTACCCGCCTCTTACATCCTACAGTGGCAAAGTTCCTTCTGAATGTGTTGTTTAGATGTTTCCGTACGATCGAATGTGTGTTATTTTGGAGCAGGTTTGCATCCGTTTTACCCCAGGGCATTTTTTTCCCTCCAGCAAATTCCTTCCCCCATTTTGTTAGGCACGTAGTCTTCCGATAGTTTTGCGCATAGTCGGGGAACAAGCGTTTCCGATGAACGGAAACAACGGTCCGGTGATCCAAGGTTGGTTTGAAACGAGTAGCATATTCTTCATAAACGATCGATTGCCCTTTTACGATTCCACTATTCGCCGTGCTCAATAGGTAGCCTTTCCTTTCGCTTTTCTCAAATAAAAAGATACAAATCCAATGCTCCATCTTCGCGTGTTCCAACAACGGGGTGCTATCATCCATTTCCGTTCCTCTGTCTGTAGTCACTGCTTCAACTGGGATGCGCGAGTTTGCTCGCAAAAAGTGGTAACAATTCGTAACATATTAACTATAACGTACATTCAATTGCGTTCTATGGCGTACGAGTGCCATCAATTGCCGCTCCACTAGTTTGTAAAGGTTGTTTTTTATACATAAGTGCACTCTTGAATTATTAGGGACTATTAATGCTGTCTGGTGCTAATAATCGAACATCGTAAACCAAAAAAAAATATATAACGTAAAACTAAAACAAATTAAAGCGAAACAAAACACTTCAAAACTAAGTCCAAGCCTACTAACCAAAACAAAAAAGAACGGAGAAAAAACCCATGCCCAAGCTCATGGCCTTCTTAGTTAGAAACGGCACCAATTTTATCGTAGCGCAAATTAAGTAGTTTGTACGAACTGTAAAAACTAATCCTTCTACTTTCCAACGTCAATGGCAATGTCATACATTTACATGCTAATAATATATATGTTTATATTATATCGCTCGGCTGGTGTAATTTCACTTCAGCGAATAACAAGACTGAAAGATAGTGTGTTCCCAATACCGAGATGTTGCTTCTACGAGGCAACAGCAACCGTGTTAAATCTATTGTTTTATGCCTTTCATAGGTAGGCGCTCGAATGTGTAGTATTTTTTTCAGAATCGTACTTATTTCGACGATTTTCTCTTCCCCTACGTTTTACCATAAGCTCCTGAATAAGCATTAGTTGCTGATCCTGTTTATTCCTATATTGGACAGATTTGTCCAAACGTTATTCCGCGAATGACGCCGAACCCGATCTTTGAGATGATTTGTTTAGTCGAGTCTTTAATTCTATTGTAGGAGGCCGTGGCAGGTTTCTTAGTGTCTAATTAACGTGAGCCGATATCGACAAAAGATTGTTCTCCCGTCTCTACCAAAAGAACTCATACCTGTAGTTCTTCTGAACGGCCGAGAAATAGTACAACTGGTCGTTTTAGAATCGTTAATGGAATTTTCACTAAACCGTTCCGCGGCATCCTTTTTTAACGTGAGAGAATGCACTGCCGGCAGCGGTTTCTAAAGGGTTAAGGTTATGTTTGGATCATCTCATACATATTTTTGTGTTCTTACGATATTACTTATCTTTCCTACCACCGCTTTTTTCAACCAGTTTCGTTTCTTTGCTGTACCTGTCCACACATCTGCACACATCTTGTCGTTTCGATGGACATACACACGCGGATTCTATCGTGTGCTTCGTTGATCTTCGATCGTTACTAGATTGATCCACAACCAACGAAGATTGTCTTTTGGCATTGCCTCGATTCTCCGATGTCCTTTCCTCGTATAATCAATTCATAATCTTCAAAACCCACAACCAAAACGGCAAACTTGACCTATCCTATCTGTCGAGTTACCAAAGCATCGAGACAACCAGTTCAAACCCGTTATGTTCCCCCGTGCACTTCAGTTGTCCTCCTCGTCGTCATCGTCGTCAAACTTTAGACCCGGTACCACCTTGATCATCGGCTGGTTGGCAATGACGGCCGAATCGTCCGACGACGTCACTTCCGGATCGGCGACCGGGTAGTTCCAAGACTGAATGTCCGCCGTACCGAACACCTGGTAGATTACGTACGTGCTTATTGCGACCACCGACGAGACACCGAACACGTGCAACCATTGCGTTAGGTTTTGCTGCAAAAAATGAAAGCGAGAGAGAGAGAGAGAGATAGGGTTAAATTAACATCAAGTTCCGGACATTATTTACTCTAAAATAAGGCCAAAGGTTCAAAACAGTGAAGCCATGAAGCCATGTGTCCATATAGTCCCCAGCAATCAGATGACTAAAAGTTTCGAGTTCTAGTACTTGATTGAATTGTGTAAACGAACAACATTTGTAAATTTTCTTAATTTCACTCGAGACAAATACTTAGAACAAAATTTACTAAAATAAATCACAACACAGAAAATTAAGCTCAACGGATAAACATACTAATCTGCTTTGCATTGATCCTTTAAATATGTGATCAAATTAAACTAAATAACAATGTTTGTATTCAAAAAACAAACAACTATTTCCAGAAGAAAAGAAAAGTTGTTATAATTCCAACGTAATTCTTACCGAATCCGTCACCATGAAGCCGGTAACGAGCGGCTGCAAGAAGGAGGCCGTCATGTGGATGGTCTGGGCAAATGCGAGCACCGGTCCGGCCAGGTTCGGTGCAATGTCCACGATGTTCGCCATGGCCCCGGCGTACGACGCGGTGATGAAGGTAACGGCCACAAACCACAGCACCAGCACCGTCACGATCTGGTAGCCGAGGTATCCGACGAGAAGCACCAGTACGCCCGGCACGATCTGCGATAGAGCGGTGAACAGCTTGCGTACGTTCGTGAGCGACAGCGTCTTGTGGTCCATCAGCAGGTCGGCCACGTAGCAGAACAGCACCGACGAGAGGTACGAGCAGAGGAAGGGTGCACCGGACAGCAGCCCGTTCTGCTGGATGTCGAAGCAGAAGATCTTCTGCATGTACTCCGGCCCGGACATGATGAACGTGTAGTGCACCCAGATGCGCCCGAACGTCGTCAACCCGATGGCCCACACGGGCATCGAGGTGAAGATGCGGCGCCACGGCACGCGCATACCCTGCCCATTCTTGATGTCCTCGCTGACGTTCAGCTCGATGTACTCGAGCTCCTCGGCCGTGATCCGCGGATGCTCCTGCGGTGTATTGTACGCCAGCAGGTACCAGAAAATGCACCACACCATACCGATCGTACCGGTGGTGTAGAACACCTCCCGCCAGCCAAAGTGCGCTATGATGAAACCGCACAGTGGGTACGTCAACCCGATGCCGATGCTGAAGCCCTGGAAGCTGCTCATGAAGCGACTACGCTCGACCGGCGGAATCCAGTACCCGACGATGGCGTACATTGCGGGCCAAGTGAGCCCACTGGCGAAGCCCTGCACCGAGCGCAGCAGAATCACGGCACCGTAGTGTACGTCGGCGGCCGCCGGTATCAGCAAGCTGCAGGCCGCTGTCAGGAATTGCGACCAACCGAACACACACTTCGTGCCGAAGTACTGGGTCGCGACCCCGCCGACCACCTGCGATAGCACGTAGCACCAGTAGAACGACGACTTGATCACGGCCTGCACCGTCGAGTCCCAGTTAAACTTGATCTCGCCATCGACCGCCAGCAGATCGAGCCCTTCTCCGTCATCGAGCGTCATGTTCATCAGCGTCGTAAAGTTATCTTGCGTACTGGAAACAACTATCGACGGAGAGGCGCAGTGGTCGCTTCCGGTGGAGTTGGAGCTAGGGTCCTGCACCATTGCTACCAGCGCAAAATTGATGTCGTTGCGCATCACGAACGACACGAGAAAGCCGGACCAGGACAGGAAGTACAGCACCAAGCGGGCCGGTATGCGATCTAGGGAAGGAAGACAGAATGGAATCGAATGAATAAACGCTAATTAGACGCCAGAATTAAACGGCTCGTTAAATAGGGTTAATCCTGTTTCAAACCGTATATTTTTTGTGCATCTAGTAAACAAATTGGTTACTCGTATACCGATGCACACACACATAATATTTTACATAAATTAGATGAAAAATCAATCCAAAGCGAACGGTATGAGGTGATTAGTAGCACGCAGGTGATTTCCTAAAAGTAGTTTTACAATTTATTTTAACGCTGTATCAAGTCTTACTTAACGCTAACCGTCATACGCCTTAACCTCAAACAAGCACGTGTAAATTCAAATTACCATAGCAACGAATGAAACACGTTGCCAGGAGCTGGTTTAGAGTTAGCGTTGAGTGAAAGTTTGCAACTTTTTCAAATTGGCTGAAAAGTAAATTTGTATGAAGAATTGAATTTATCCACCCGGCACATTGGGATTTTTTTTTGGTGAAAAAGCGAAACTATAAAGTTTGTTTTAGATTTGTTTTAGAATTAAAAAGAAAACCACACCTTTTTTAATCGATCTCATTGTACAACTCTTGTTAGAAAAAAAAATCTAAAAAAGAAAAATGGTATTAGTTTCTAAATCGTTACACTGTCGATGTTGTTTTTTTGTTGTAACTTTCACACTATCACACGAACAATCAACAACACTACGGAGGAATTGGGTTGGATGTAACTTATCAAACACCATGATCATAGGGAATAAGCTAACCTCTGTCGCCGAGACGTATTCGATCGGTTTCCATGTTTTTGACGTATTTATTTGTTGCTCCTTGTTTGCACCTTTGGGGAATGTTTTCTCTTCTTCGTCTCGGGAACTATTCGACTTGATTGTCTAACAGAAACAGTCTTCTTCTGTGCTGGACGCTAGACGCTTGACTTAAAGCTAGTACTCTGCGTGTTTGATGGTGCGAGATGAGAAATGGATGAATGAATAACCGCCATGGGGTGTAATATAAGTTTATAGTAAGAACGACGCACCGACTGATTGTTTGTCCCATAACGAATTTCGAAGTAAAATTTGGTCCCATGCACCCAAATGAAATTTGACGAAAATGAACGGAATGGTGGACCCTTTACAATCCGGCGAATGCAATAAGCACAGACACACTTACCACAGATTGCGCGGAAGCAGCTGACTTTCGGCATCTTGGGCTTCGGTAAGAAAGATACTTCTTTTTCATCCATCGTGGAGAGTGCTTGATTACCGGTAAAACAACGGATTTAACGCCAGCCAGTTGCCAGATGCAAGGAACCAGAGAAATTAAAGTTTCGTACCGTGTTGCACTGCACCAAACGAGGTAAGGACCGTAAAAACAATGGGATAGTTATTCTTCTATTTCAAGTAAGGAACCGATTTTAAACGGAGACAGGAAAAACGCAATAATTCAGGACAGAATTGAAATGGCCAGACACTGACTTATGGAACCACGAAAGCACGCGAAAGATTTGCACCGTAATGGATAAAAGCAAAAACTCTTTTGTCGACGGGTTTTGCAAACCGAACCGAAAAAGCCACACACTGACGTTGAACAAAACGTAACGTAAAGTGGTTCTCTGCAATAAGTTTTTTTTTAAACGGAACTGATCCTCGCTCGTTGCGTCTCCGTTGGCAGCACGTGGGTCATGGTGCTCTTCGAAGGCTTAAGCTGAAGTGCGACGTCGCGATGATTCGACGATGGATCGTGCTACTCGGCGTTCCCCAAGCGACTGACAAACGGAAGCGCACTGATGCTGCGCTGAGCTTTCGGAGAGATCTTTCCCGAACCGTCGAACATCGAGCAATTAGAAGTGGGTTAACACAAGCTGCCGTTGTCGCTGGTCGATTTCAACAGACCTAGCAATAGTAGCTAGGAAAGCAAGGGAACGAGCTTCCCCGTTGCGTCTGGCACGAATGCGTTGGGCTCCGATTTTCTGCTACGAATCATCTGATGGCGGCTTCTTAAGCACAGAAAAAAGGAGGTTGTCCTAGAGGCGATGGCAGCGTTTCCGAAAACATAAGTGTCGACCGCTGGCCTGCAAAGATAGAATAGAATAAGAAAATTATAATAAAGGAAGCTATGTCTTATATCACATAAATCTAAGACTAAGAACTAGATAAGTTAAATGATGATCATTGCATTATTAAAATTTGCACAACTTGACGCAAAGTAGAAAAATTGTATTTCCTTAAAAAAATTGAATGCAACTATTTATTAAATTTAATTGTGACATAAACATACTAGGAAAAAAAAATCAACAAACAAATCACAAACCGTCCTCAATTTCTTTAACTATTGTAATGTTTCATCATTTCACAACGACTTGAAATAGTTGCATCTTCCTAAACTAACGCAAGTATCGATCGATGGCCCGCCAGAACGTATACTAGAGGGGCACAAATATTGTCACATCAGTGGTGATATACTCTGAGGCCCTTGACCCGGCGAACAATCCACATTGGAGTCCATCGTAGAACGAAACGGGAGGGTCAATTAAGGAACAAATCGATTTAAAATTCGACCCCAACCTGACCAAACCAAGGGATGTGTGCCGACCTGAGACGTTTCGCTAACGAATAAAATTGGAACCCTGCCTGGGTAAGAAAATTCCGAAACTTCGAGAGAAGAGACCACAATGTATTTTGAAACGAATCCCAATCTTCGATTGCACGGACACTCCATATGGCATCAATTAAAAGAACGCGTTGTGGTTGGGAAGAAAATCCAGCCGCCATGTGACATAAACGATTGTGACCTCGTGGTACGTCGGAGTATCATCGCAATCGGAGCGGGAAAATGTCCCGACCGAGCGATATTATCATCCCCCCATTGGAATCCGTCAGCCATTCGAGGGCTTCCCGTCCTTTTAATTGAATCCATTTAAACGCGGCCCAACGGACAGGGAATGAAACGATTCAGAGACGCCGCGAATCGATTACGATCGAGCCGGAAAGACGGCGGTCGGTGCTGGTGTCTTCGAGTACATTCGTAGGTTTCATAAGGGGGGCATTGAAAAAAGTAGATGATACGGTCATGGAGATATTCTTAAATAGAGCTCTTTTGATTTATGATTTTTTCATTATTGAAAGGCAGACTTCCTGCATATGTGTTTCTTAGGAGAAGTAAACTCAAATGTTTTCAATCAGCGTTGTTGATCTGCTGCCAATTTTTATCATTTTAAAACATCAATTACTAATGTCCGTCAGTAACATTTAGGAGTGAGAAACAGCAATCGTAATGATTAGTAAACTTTACACATTTGTATAGATTAAAGCTCAATAAAATATAGGCATAGGTCGAATTAGCATGGCTTCCATTTGATCACAATTTCAAGTATTATGTGGGTGTTTTAAATAAAAAATATACTTTTTTTAATTTTAATAATAAAGAAAAAAAATATTTTGACTTTGAGTTTTTCTTTCGTCCTATTCTGCTTAATGTTTTTTATTACAATTCTTTGATGTAGAGATGTTTATTGTAGATGTTCTTAATTTAAAAAATATATACTTTTTCTTTGACCATATTTAGTTTTATTGGACATTAGAAAACAAAATTTTATATATTATCTTAAATTGTTTCCAACCCTTTCGTGCCTAGTAAGTACTGTACACAGTTATGTGGTATACGGTATACCGTATACCTAATCAAAAATAAAGTCATAACATTGAGCCTTTATATTATGTGTTTCTATCTCTTTTAATTTCTTAAGGAGGAGATGGACAGAAAATTCTAAAACGTTTTTTTTTCAGGCAAAAAAAAAGATAAGCATCAAACATCGTTGACGCGTGGCAAATGAAACAGTTCGAAAAAGTAAACGACGCGGTGGGTATTTGTACAAATATTTTCTCTTCGACGACCAACGATTACCAGTACGGGGTCTCTTTAATTATTCATTCATTAGGATTTTTTAATTCGTTGATTGATGTCACCTTTTTCGAATAATTTTAGCAAAAAAACGTATCTTGTAGGTCAGTTCTACAAATTGCTTGGTCAAACATGATGCTTTGAAACAAACGCACCGTAAATGAAAAAAAAAAACTACAAGAAAAATGCGGAAAACACACACTCATCAATGCAATTGAGGAAATGCCCTTGCACCGGACGGAACAATCGCGACAGTGCAAGGTAATGCATTTTCAAACATAAACATCACAACACAAACGAACCGGTTCGGTTACGGCCGGCCAAGTGCGGCCAGACCAGCTGGTGGGCAAACATCGAACGAATGCGAAAACCAAATGGCATCAGGTGTGCAATTTGTACATAGACATGCACCATCATCTCCTCCTGCTCTGTTTGGTGCTTGTTTGTCCCATAATATTTGCACACGAAACGTACGACCAGAGATCCAGTACAGGGGAGCACAATTGTAAAATAATTACGACCAAACAAACGGAAACAAAAAGTGATAGGTACACTTATCTCCTTTGCTCTTCGAAAAAATATGTTCCCATGATCTGTGTCATTAAAGTAAACCATTGGTTGAAATACACAAATAACTATCGTAATTGTTTGCAATCATTTTAAATTAAGCGAGATAACCAAAGGTAAAAAATAACAATGAAAACTGAGGAATTTAATCAAACATTGTTCATAGAATTACTGTACATTCCAGATACAGATAATCATTATGCGATCATAAACAACATTGGAAAAATACACTATACTGTGTCATTCATTGTTTGCTAACATGAAGTCCCATATTTGGCCACTCAACGAAACGCAAACAAATTACTCATTTTTTCAAAAATGTGTTTAATCGGTTAGCTAAACAAGAAAGGAAAAAAAGTATGAAGTAAAGTCCCATTGCTATAGGAAAAAATTGTAGTCCTGATTCGCTTCAATCTGCAACTGATAGCGCAGCTTTGTGGCTGGAAAGGCAACTTGATTCAACTGCAACCTGCAAATGGCGGACCGTCAAAGCCGTCATTTATGGCCGTCAGGGCTTACGATTGCTTCATGAGTCAAACTACCCGTGATGTGCAAGTTGTGCAATCGGTCATTTGCCAAACTTGCTCGTCATTCCCGCACCACGAGATACACGCCACTATTTAAACAATCGTATCTTTTACCACCGAAGCTTCTGGACATGGACACGCACCCGATGAGCTGGCCGGTGACGGATGAGTCAAACGATTTACTATTTATGGTTTACTCCTAGGTTTCGGGAACCGGTGACGATGAAGTAGAATTAGTTCCCTTTAAAACATGCTCCTTTTATCCGACCGCCTATTAACACGATCGATAGGAAGGTGTGAAGTGTCGTCGACGGGAGTGACGTGCATCTGCGATCCAGCCTCGTCGTCGAAGGTATAAAATTGTCCAAAACGACCGCCTGACGTTATATTTATGGCCCGCTGGCGTCCATCGCAACACGAGCCGGTTGGTTCAGGTTGTGAAATGTTGACCACGAATGTGACTGTGTCATATTTTACTACCGGCCGGTTCAGCAACTATCTTAGGTAGCAAAAAAAAAGAGTAGCTGGCGCTAAGGGGAAAACGATGGGACGATATTAAACGTTATGGGTTCTAGTGATCGTTTGAGGTGCCCGTGTAACTTTTTTATTCCAACTGCTTTTGACTCCAGCATTGCGCAAATTTTTTTAAACTAGTTTACAAATCTTTACAGTTCATATATAGATCTAGGAAATTATAGGTATTTTTAATTTTTTAAATAATATAAGTTAAACACTACATCTGGTCTGTAAATGGGGTAGGATCCGACGCCTCCTGAAGGCTACATAGGCTCTCCAACCCAACTCCTATTCTGGTATGTCCAAGCCATACAGACCGTGTACATGTAGCCCCGCTTATCCGAGCTTGGGTAAACGGGTACAATCCCACCCCCTTGGGAGGATGGGGATGCATGGCTAAGGCAGAAGGGGGGTGAGCAGTCCGGGTTGCCGGACTGCTTGAACGCCTGGGGGGCAACCAGGCGCAACCAAAGCTGCCACTGGGTCGCAGGGCCAGTCACCCGGCCCCAGTAACAAGGACTACGGAAAGACGAATCAACAATATACGGAACGGATTCAACGGTAACGGACCTATGCAACGCCCCCGGACAACGATTAAAATGGGCTCATGGAACGTACGCACAATGTATAGAACCGGAGCCTTGAAACAATTGGACGATGAACTAGCCAAGCTAAACATGGACCTCGTCGCACTACAAGAGATACGCTGGCTAGGCAGTGGTGTGCAGAATAGGCGTGGCAGTAGCTACGACATCTACTATAGCTGCCACGACCGCCACCACATGCTCGGCACGGGCTTCGCCGTAGGTCAACGTGCGAAGTCCGCAGTCATTGATTTCAAGGCTATAAACGATAGGCTATGCTACCTGCGCATGCGAGGCAAATTTCATAATATAAGCCTCATTAACGTTCATGCCCCTACCGAAGACAAAGATGAAGAGGAGAAGGACCTGTTTTACGGCCGCCTCGCGAAACTCTATGAAAGCTGCCCCAGGTATGACGTCAAAATCATCCTGGGGGATTTCAATGCTAAAGTCGGTAGGGAGTCGATGTACCGCCAGTACATCGGAACCCACAGTCTACACGAGCACAGCAATGAAAACGGTAGTAGATTGGTCCAGTTCGCAGCAGCGAGCAATCTGGTCATCGGAAGTACCAAGTTTGCGCGACGGGACATTCACAAAACCACGTGGGTGTCCCCGGATGGAGCCACTTCCAACCAGATCGACCACGTGTTGATTAACCGCCGCCATCAATCGAGTCTGTTAAACGTCAGAACCTATAGGGGGGCCAACATCGATTCTGATCATTACCTGGTTGGCTTAATGATAAGATGCAGGATCGCCTGCCCACGAGCCAATGTGGGTAGAAGCAACACGCAGACACGATACAACACGGACTCTCTTAAGGACAGTCGAGTCCAACTCTCCTACCAGGGAGCCATAGATGAGTCTCTACTACTGCTACAAGGAGAAACAGATACGAGCGGGAGATGGGATGCTCTAAAAACAACGATCACGAACTGTGCCAAAAACGTTTTAGGAGAACGTCGTGGCAACACCAGATCTGGCTGGTACGACGAAGAGTGTAGACTTGTGAATGAACGCAAAAACTGCGCATACCGAGCAATGCAGCAGAAACAAAGAACACGGGCATGCGCAGAAGAATATCACCGGTTCAGACGAGAAGAGAAGCGAGTTTTCAAGCGAAAGAAGCAATTGTGGGAGGACGCCAAAATGCGAAAACTCGAGGAAACCAGAGTGCGTTACGGACCCACAAGACAGTTTTACCAAGCGATAGCAGGCCACCGAAGCACCTTTACTCCGAAGGTGACCTGCTGTCGCAGCAAGGATGGAGATCTGGTCAGCAACCAGCCAGAGGTCCTCTCGCGGTGGGCTCAGTACTTCGATGAATTACTAAATGATCAGTTTAACGAGCAGCTGGAGGCTCCACCAGCAGATGAAATCATGCTTCAGCCACCTAGCATTGAAGAAACACGAAAGGCTATCCGTCGCCTCAAGAACAACAAGTCGCCTGGCACGGACGGAATAACAGCCGAACTGATCAAAAACGGAGGCGCAAATCTAGAGAACGAAATTCATCGACTGATATCTGAGATATGGGATAGCGAATCGATGCCTTGTGATTGGAATCTTGGTATCATCTACCCCATATACAAAAAGGGAGATAAGTTAGACTGCAGTAACTACAGGGGTATTACGGTGTTGAATACCGCCTACAAAATATTCTCCCTCGTTCTTCAAGAACGACTTGACCCATACGCTGAAGAGATAGTAGGAAACTATCAGAGGGGATTCCGAAGAGGGAGATCAACCACTGATCAGATCTTCACCATGCGGCAAGTCTTGGAGAAGATGGCAGAGTACCAACAAAACACTTTCCATCTCTTCATTGACTTTAAAGCCGCATATGATAGCATAGCCAGGGTAAAACTGTATCAAGCCATGAGCTCATTTGGAATCCCGGCTAAATTAATCAGACTTGTAAGAATGACCATGACCAACGTCACTTGTCAGGTGAAGGTGGATGGAAAACTCTCAAGTCCCTTTGCTACCACCAAGGGAATGCGCCAAGGGGATGGGCTTGCCTGCATACTCTTCAACCTAGCGCTAGAGAGGGCCATCCGAGACTCGGAGGTGGAAACTTCGGGGACCATCTTCTATAAGTCAATCCAGATCCTGGCATACGCTGATGATATTGATATTATTGGTAGAAGGCTCTCCTATGTAGCAGAAGCATACCAAAGGATCGAGCAAGCGGCGAATAACCTCGGGCTGCAGATAAACGAGGGGAAAACCAAGATGATGGTGGCACCATCAGCGGCCCTGCCAACAATTGCCGAAAGCCTACGTGGGGGTGACGTACAAGTAGGTGAACGCACTTTCGAAGTCGTCCAAAATTTCACCTATCTTGGGTCAAAGGTCAGCACCGACAACAACATTGAAGATGAAATCCGCGCTAGGGTGCTGGCAGCCAACCGGTCATATTACAGTCTGAGAAATCTCTTCCACTCACGATACCTGTCAAGACAGTCGAAGCTGGGACTATACCGAACATTCATAGTACCAGTGCTCACATACGCCTCCGAGACATGGACTCTGTCCAAATCTGACGAAACCCTCTTAGCCGTGTTCGAGAGGAAGATGCTCAGGAGGATTTTTGGCCCCGTATGTGAGGAGGGACAATGGAGGAGCCGCTATAACGACGAGCTCTACGAGCTGTACGGTGACCTTTCTGTCGTACAGCGAATTAGACTCGCCAGGCTCCGGTGGGCTGGTCATGTCATGAGAATGGCACCGGACGACCCAGCCCGTAAAGTCCTTTTAGGCTGTCCCCAAGGACAGAGGAGGCGTGGTAGGCCTAAATTGAGATGGAAGGATGGCGTAGACGAAGCCGCCAATAAAGCCGGGATACGGAATTGGACCAGCGTGGCGAGCGACCGTGAGCGGTTTCGGATGGAGCTTCGTCAGGCCAAGACCGCTCAGCGGTTGTAGCGCCACATAACAACAACAACAAACACTACATATCCTTCGAAAATTAATAGAGAATGGAAACAGACCTTCAGGCAAAAATGTCTTTGCGGGACTATCTCACATCTGTTTGGTATCTCAAATATTGTGTTTTTAAATAGAAAGACTATTCAAACGTTAGCTAATGCTAAATTTATAGCAAATGAAGAACCATATCTGAAATCAGTTGAGTATGTTTATAACAGAATCAATGCTTTTACGCAACATAATTGCTAAAAAAAAAGATATGACTTTTCTTAATTTCAATTGGTTAAAGGTGATACTGTAACACCCATATTTTATTTAAAGATAGAGCCGGTTTTGGTCACTATTACCACTGTTACTGTCCCGCGTATCTTCTTCTATCTCCTCGTGAGCGTCTTTTTTGTATTCTTCTCACATAACCAGTTTTACATTTGCATAACATTTAACCGGTACCGGATGGAAACCACCGAAGGAGTGGTGGACACTTGCGCCGCCGGGAATCCCACTTCCGCCGTTGCAACTAATCGACCTTACTACTCGATGACCTTCACCGTCGTCTGTATTCCTTTGGTTTCGTTTCTGACTTTGTTTGGGTACGGCAAGAGAAAAATGCGAAAGCCTATGCAAAAGTGGTCCATTTACTTATCTTATTTAGGTTTTGTTTATCGTGACACCGGCAACGTCATAAATTAGCCTTCTTCGTCAATTCTGCTTCTGACTGGCTACAGTACTACGAAACCTCTGAAAAGAGGTTGTTTGCCTCGGCCACACAACGTAACAGTGCGCGGCCTTTGCTTTGCCAAAAACAGCGACGTTAGAATTAAAGAAGCATGACAACGTACCAAAAGCGGACGCCTAGCTAATGGGCTCTTATCGGAAGAAATAAAAATCTCCAGCCAGTCAACTTTGGGAAGGTAGACTTTTTTTATGAAGGTAATAACAATGGCAGCAACACGGCAAACATTTAAGAGAGTTTGCTTTGGAGCGTGGGAAACTTAGCACTTCATGCGCTTACGAAAATCAAAGGAGTGTGTTTAAGGAATTCCTTCGAGGGCAATGCCCGTAGAATGGTGGACAAAGTGTATTTAATAAAAATTAAGAAATTCCACGGAGTATTTGACTGCAATGTTTAAATTTAAAATATACAGGACGTTGTTATTTAGCTTGAGGAATACGGAGGAACGCGAGTCTACATCCTGATTTTCATTTTTGACGTGTCTCTGTTCGAATTGGGTACATTATTTTAAATGAAGTAGCTGTTACTACCCTAACTAAACGGATTATTAAGTAAAAACATAAAACAATAAATTGTATAAAACTGAAATATTCTAACAACGTCTATAGTTACTGTTCTATGGAAAAAATATCACCAAGACGTAGTCATCCCTGATACCCCTGCAATATTATTGCAAAGTACAAATGTGACACGTGAAATTAAACGCAAAAAATGTCATTTGAAGATGGGGTGCACTTCCCCTCACAAACCATAACATTCCAATGGCAATCGAATGCTTTCCAGTGTCGTCGAACGATGGCCTGATCGGATTTTTAGCCTTCGGCATTCCGCCGGCCAGCTATCTCCGCCTCTGCCCGTTCACGCTGATAAGGTGGCACACTAATGTTGCTTTGACCATAGTGCACCCTTGTTCGGTGCTCGCCCTTATCGTCGGTTCGGTACAATGTTTCGAACAGTTCCGGACGCGGATTCCCATTTTAGCAATGTTGCTTGTTTTTATTTCCAGTTTTTTGTTCTACCCGAAAAAGGAAAGCGAAAAGATGATTGGACACAAATCTGAAAATAAAATCACCGAAGCCGGAACGAGGGCCAAACCCGAATGATTTGTCAGCAATTTTTCATGATAGCCAAAACATAACCACTACCGAACTGACCTTGTGTGGCCGGATTGGATCGGCGTAAAAAAGCGAAACAGAACAAATGCAGCACAATCTCTGTACCAACGAAATGCAACATGTGCGCCATATGGTTTTTTATGACGCGTATGTTTTTTTTCTTCCGGCATCTCCCCATTTATCAGCAACAGGACCGCGAGCAATACGCCAATTATCGGGGAGCACGTGTTGTGATTCGCATCGTGCGCGCTTCGTTTTCTTCGCGAAGGACCGAACTAATCATTTACAATTTCCATGACCGAACCCGGGCTCGAGGGTTAGGGGAAGCTAAACGGGGTCCGTTGCCAGCCAGTCATCGACGATGTTTAGTAGGCAGTCCGTCAACGGAGTTCCGGCTTGATTTATTCCTGTGTCCAGTGGAATGTCACAACACTTGCGGCGATCGTTCCGATCGCGGATGCGCGGGTTGCAGAGTGCCAAGGTGAAATTTTAGCATCTCCCAAGGCTTAGGGTGTGTACGGTTCCTGTAAAACTGGCTACGCATTAATTTTGTGCAATTTGAACCCAACGACGGAATACAACACATCGTAGGTTTGCAAACAAGCTGGCCGTAGTTCTTATTGTTTTTTTTATTTCACTTCGCCTGCTATGATATCTTTCTCGTGTTTAGTTTGTTTGTTTTTTGTTGAGTTAATAACAAAAATCCAACGCACAAGAGTCACATTTCTTTAGAACCACTCTTGACGAGGAAGTAGGTTGGTTTTCGTCAAGAAAACAACAATCAGTGCAAAGACAAGCACCGTTTCCACCGCACGATGATATCATCGAGCCATCGCCGGCAGGCGAAACTGGAGCACAGACGGTTACTTGTGCTGCGGTACGCATGAACCTGCTAACATCAGCACCTCATTAGCATCGTGTGCGAAGAGCTGGGCGGCCGGATGGCAACAACGTTGGTTGGGGGATCTCCCGGGGCAGAATCCCGGGTAGCAAAAGGGGAGCACCCAACTTTGGACTGCATACGTAAATCTGCTGCATTAAGGTCTGATCACAAGACAGCACCCACAACGCAAACGGCTAGATTGCGGTTGCACTTCAAAACTCATCCTGCCCCGGTTATGTCGGTTCGTTGATGGTGGAACGGGCAGCGTGGAAAGGGGGGGGGGGGGGGGGGGGGGTTAAAACTTGTCACTTGTTCGTATGGCGGAGAAAATCCTAAACTCTTCCGGCGGATGGCTTAATGGAATAGTTACCTTTTTCTTTTCGAATTTCACCTGGAAGTTTTCAACGCGCTCACGGCAAGCGTTCGCACGTCCCGTAAGGGATTCGAATTCCACTCTCTACTTTTTTTTTGTTCTGCACCAATTTCGCAACGGTAAGTAATAGTTTTGCTTCGCAATAGGGGCTGACACTGCGGAGTAGTAAAGTAAATCGAAGGCACTAGGACTGCCCGATTATATCACAACCGGGTAACGATCCGCCGTGGAGCATCACTCCATCCAAGTAGGCACACTGAACTCAACGCACTACTAAATGGCGAAGCCGGTCCGAAAACAGCCCACGAAAAGGGACGTCCGACGCCCGGGATCGGTAGTTAAATCCACCAAACAGCCAGTAAACGCAACAAACAAACGCCAAACGAACGCACAACCGAACGCCGCGGGACCCTCAACCGATGCCGGCACAATTATTTACGAGATTATCGCGCTGACACGAGGGAAACCGTGTGTTGTCACGCGGATTGTCAACAGTGAACTGGTTTGCGTTTGACAGCACAGAGAAAGAGCAGCGCATACTTCGATCCGCCGTGCGTCTTGGATACGGTGGGGAGCTTTCCGCGGGTTGGCGTCGCCCCAACGCAACGAATTTTTCCCCCCTTCAGTCGTAGTATTAGTAGTAGAAATAAACAAGGCCGCCGGTGCTCCCCATGCGGTTGTTTCTTTCCATTCGTACATCGTTCATTCATATCGCTCTCGGGCTTCTCTTCGAGAATCGCGACTGAGAGCTCTCAATCTCGAGCTCCAGTCCAGCTCCCCAAGGGTGCCTGGATTTTCGTCGTGTGGTTGGGTTGGAGAAAAAGTTTCGTCATCCTGTCGCTCGTCTGGCTGTTAGCGATTAGCTCCGCTTTTCCCCCATCAACATAACGAACACTTCCGCGGTTATCTCATTTACGCATATTTCGCAACATTTAATCACGCTCGGTTTATCGATTCGCACTCATGCTTGATATCACAAGGACGGTTTTTTACGTCCGACATGTGTGCGAAAAACGCGGAGTAGTGGTTAAAACATATTTGTCAACAACATTATCTCCATCATTGCATGCGTCTATTTATTGATTGAAAACTTGCTCCAATGGTATCGTTAAAAAAATGAGATTATATCCAAGCCTTTTTTTTTATAGTTTTTACTTTTCAAGCCATAGCTCCCAGGAAAAATCCTTCGGTGTTCTCTTCTCACCCGATTCCTACGACTCGGTACCATTTAATTCTCATTCAACACGCCGTGCGTCACAACCGGCGCCACAATTATTGAATGGAAACGCGTCCACCCTCTTTTATTGTGTTTCTTCTTTTCGTTCCCTTTTCATTTTCATCTTGTTCGAAGAGGAATTCTTGCACCCACATTTTCCGATTCCTTGAATACCTTTGCGGAAACCGTTGTTTTGAGCTGGGCTACTGGGTCGATTTTAAGGATCATTGTTTCGTCTCAATCTCAATGAAAAAAATTATGTGAAATAATGTTCTGCCTTAGTGGCACAACAAACCGTGGCAAAGGTCTTCTTCTCTGCCTATTTCTGCCACCAACAGAATATTTTTTTTATTAGAGCATTTTATCACGTCTTCGTTGACGCAACCGTTTGGAATTTCAGCATTATGGAAAGAAACGGTGGCGCGGAGCTGCAAGACAAATCGATTGAACGTTCATTTAACACCTTCCTTAGTATTTGCAAATAGCATAGCATTCAAGTGAAGATGATAAGACAGAAACGGTGTGCAAATCAACCTTAAACATTATCTACGAGCAGAAACGTACAAAAAATGCTCCATCATGATTCGATAACCGCAACGGTGGACTGATAACTCATTTCCGATAATGCGTGCATAGTTTATAAATAAAGCAAAAATTTCATTGTGTTTGGTTATCTTGTTTGATTTACGGAGCAGAAAAATGAATGAACCACGAATGAAATCAATAGTCGTGACGTGTCGTGGTCGCTGGTAGCATTTCCCAAGCGAACTCATCCAATGTGCACAACAGCTTCAACCGCCAGAAACCGTGAAGACACAACGCAACCACCCAGATATAAATGGTATCCTTTGCGTCCGTTTCTGGTTTCCTTTTCACTTTCCTTGTGCCTACTTCGTGTTTCGCTGCCCTTGACCGTATTATGCCATGTGGTTGTCAAAGCAAAGGTCAGCCTGTTGAAGAATACGAGATACGTGCAACACTTGCAAGACCATCTAACCCCTTCTCCTGCCCTCCCTGCCCATCACCTACCTGTACATTAACTTCCGCTATTGAAAAGTGCGGCAACACGGATCTCTTTCATGGTTCCAAGCGCGACCAAGAGCCCGGACTGCTTGTCCGTCACTGCGATGGTGGACCAAACGAGTTCTCTACAGTTACGGCGCTGGTTGCCATTGAGAAATGTTCGCTTTTTTAGTCGACCTGATCCGGAAATCATGATCTACCACTTTTTCAGACACGATTGCAACTGGGAAAGCCACTTCCCTAGATGCTGTTCTTTGTTAGTTGTCTGATTTTTGTTTCACCGCACAGCATGAGTGTAATAGAGTATAATCCAGCAATTAGTACGACCGTCAATAGGACACAGTATGAATATCGATTTTATCAGACAATTGACGGCCCACCATGCTATCTCAGCTGTATCTATGATACATAGATCTAGCACAAGCTAGAATCACATAAATCTTTTCTAACGTATTATTCTTGCGTCAGCGCATCTTCCGCTTGTAATCGTACACAAGGACTCTATTCCACATCTTCAAGTGCAGCTTCAAGATTAACATGTACACTGTATTATCTCTTTAAATATGGAACATAGAAGTAATAATCACAATCCTTCCATCATCTAGTCCACAAAACATTGCACCACGTTGGGGATTGAATTCTTTTTGTGCTAAAAATCGCTAGACCACTCCTAGCACACTGAATAACAACACCGTTCGTAATTCTGAGCAGCCAATGGAAAACTGTCAAATTAAGATGTCAATTAAATGTCAATATTTACATTTAAAAAATCAAGCAGCTCGAACCAGAGGTTCTCAAGACAATTCAAGGTTTGTAGATAAAAAAATATGGGGTATTTGATAAAAACCAAAATGAGGCTCCCTACTCGTCGCATCGTCGACATTTTTCCATGTTTGCGCCTGAAAGTTATGCAATAGGTGGTCAATTAAGTTTGAATATTTGAAATCGGTTAAACTAGGCAAGATGGACAGCATAAACCAATGAGTTGGACTGAAAAGAGTATGAAACGGCGGTGAGCGAGCGCAGCGAGCCGACTGCGCTAGGTCTACCGAAAAGGGAGTTTGTTATAAATTTGTGAAATACCGCACTCCTAGGTTGATTGGGTAGCAGAATTTTCATAAACTCATGGAAGTAATGCATTAGGGAGTTCATGTTCATCCTGTCCAGTATAACCATAATCTTTAATTCAAAAAGACAGCCATTTAAACGGTTCGTACACGGTGGGTTAACCAAATTCCCAAATCCAAATCCCAATCCAAGAAACAGTCGCAACATCGTCTCGATGTAAACCAATCAATGTTGGTCTGGAAATTGTTTATCCTAATCCGAATTCCCATTAAATCACAACTCGCTTTTCCGAAATAAAAACGTGCCACACACTTCCAATCAAAGACAATTAACAGACAGGTCGGGTCAAAGCTGTTTTTTGCTCCGCCATTGTTGTGACAGTTGGTTAAAAAAGTGTTTTCATAAATTTCCAGCTTACTTGTGAGAGATCTCCGCCAAAATCTTCGCGAAATAGGTAGTTGGTAATTCTAGATCACAGTATCCATGGTCTTGCGGATAGAAACTGCTCTTCTGTGTGAAATCATTCGATATAGATCCTTTTGCTCGCTGTGATTGCCGAAATTAAGTGTGTTGGTCTGTTTTATACCCAGTCTTCCTCCAGAACATATTCCGAACGCCTCAATTCTTTTTTCTTTTGATGAAACATACCAAATTTGCAGTTTTACCCCACTTTCTTCGGTGTTCGTGAGAAGTAAACAAAATTTTAACCAACTGTCAAAAATTTTCCCACGGTTTTCGGCTCGTTACATGGTATGCTGCGACCTGACTGTTAATTGTCTTTGCTTCCAATGTTAGGTTCACCGCTCATTGTGAGTCGATTCAAATAGTTCAGGATCAAGTCCCAAACAAATCAAATCTGATTCGAATCCTAATCGAATCAAATCATTAGAATATGTACGTAAAATGGGATCCAAATCTTTAGAATCCGTCAAATGGGACTCGAATCTTTAGAATCCGTCAAATGGGGTTCGAATCCTTAGAAACCGTCTAGGGATCGATTCTTCCGAATCCCGATTCTGCCAACACTAGACATCTTCTCGTCGAAGGATGTCAAGAAGCACAGCTCAACAGCACAAGGAATCCTTGACTGCAGCAGGCAGCAGTTTCAGGCGAAGGAACGGGAACATCATTGCCGAAAAAAGTGACATCAGTCATCGTCTATCGCAGCAGCAGGTCAGCAGGATTATGGAAAGGCCAGTGGTGTCGTAGAAAAAGGATTCCTTCGCTGCGTGCTGTGTGTGTTTGTGATGAACGGGGAAAAAACGGAACGAGCCGTCCGGAAAACCCTGGCCTGCGTTGGAATTTGTGAGCGAAAACTGTACCGTACGTCGTGGGCCCGTCGTGCCGTGGTTTTCGCTGCGTGTCCAGTTGCACCCCATGCAGTGGGCAGCCGTGGGAAAATCCGCCACCGAAAGAATTCATCACAGCCATCACAACAGCACCACCAAGAGCAACAACACTTGCAGCAGCCACGGCAGTAGCAAGTCCACCAACAGTAGTACTCCAGCGTAGTGCGTCGCTGCGAGGTGTACCTGTGTACGTGTGCGTGTACACAAGACGCAAGTGTTGCAAAAAGGAAAAAGAAGTGTGTCGAACAGCACTGACGCGAAGGCAAAAGTTGTGCAAAAGCAGAAAAACAACATTCCCACTACCCCCAGCCAAAATCCTGCCTGCGCCACGCCAGTCTTCTCTTCACGCACTTTGTGGAAAAGCCAGTCTGTAAGGAGCCAAACTGAATGCGAAAAACGGGCGACTCACAATACGACTAGTGTGTCCTGCACGTAGTCATGCATGGAGATGCTGCTTGAATTTTAAGCAGCTAGAATTTTTAAATAGCTTTCATTTCATCGATCAGAATCCGATCCTAGGGACATCGCACCGTCTCACGGTGTTCTCCGGATCGGAGCCGAAGATTGTTGACAAACCTGACACAACCCCTTCATACCACAAAAGCAGGATACCCGTCCGCTGCGCTTGTGTGCTTGTAGACGGCGAACGAGCGCGATCCGCTCCATCTCAGAATGATAGATGAAATTGTAGATCGTATAGTTCAGTTCTTCTCCACCGGATTGGTGGAGAAAATCATCAAAGCCTTCCTGGTTCTCTGTGATCGCTTCGTGAACTTCATACTCTCACTGTGCGAAGGAAATAACTACAAGAAAAAGGACGAAACGGTCGACGTGCTGTACACTAGCGGCAACTTTCTTGTGATCAACAAAAAGCACGACCTACTGATCAATTCGAACGACACTAAAAAGGTACGATTTGGAAACGAGGCTGCAGTTGCATTACTCTAAAATGTGTTTCTCTTTGTTCATTGTAGAAAACGGTGCAAACGATAATGCGAAAGCAGTTTCCCGAGTACGTGCAGGATAATCTAACGCATGATTTCTACTTCGCCCACCGGTTGGACTTTGCTACCAGTGGAATACTGTGCATTCCGCTGAACAAGAATGCATGCAAGGAGGTGTGCCAGGTGTTCGAGGAGCAGCGTGCTCGAAAATACTATCTAGCTTTACTACGTGGTCATACGGATTTCGACGAAGAAGTGATCGATATAGCGATAGGTACGTCTTTTCGACACGTCACTTTCATCCTATACCATGTCTTCACTGAATTGATGGAATTCCAAATGCGTAATCTCGTTTCAGGCGAAGACGTCCGGTTCAAGGATACGAGCAAAAAAATGTGCACCATCCTCGAGGACGAGCTATGCCAAAATCCGCGTCGCAGTATAACGAAGGTACTGGTGCTGGATCGGGGCTACTACAACGGGAAACCAGTCACCAAAGTGCTTTTACGGCCCATTACCGGCCGCCGGCATCAGCTGCGCCTGCACTGCTCCCAGATCGGGCACGTCATCGTGGGCGACTATACGTACAGTCTCAAGATCGACACGTCGCCACCGCGCATGTTTCTGCACGCGTTCCGCCTGGTGCTGCCGAACACGATCGAAAACCTCGATATCCAGACGGACGATCCGTTCACGGAAAAGGCGCTCAAATACAAGTGGAAGGCGGTCGAGCAGGTCAACAGCATTGCCAACGCGTTCGACATCATTGACTCATTTTAACATTTGTGGGAACCATGTAGGATATACTTTTGTAGGTCGCGTTCGTTCACGTTTAGGTTGGATCATTTCCGGCGCCGGTTAAATGTAAATATTCGATCCTTCTCTCGAATTTACTCTCTCTAGACCCCCGACGGGTAGAAGCGAAGCTGGGGGCTCAAACGGGTTCGAGCCCGCCGTTGAACTTTGTTATTTATTTCTTTTGATAGCGCAATCGTTAAAGAAAAGACGCAACAGTTCGGCATCCTTGCTCTGTACGAAAAAAAAACATTTATCTCAGCCGCTCGTTTTCCATTCGGGAGGAATATTCGAACGGTTTAGGTCAATGAAAAAGTTTGATATAACTTCCCTACACTACGCAGACACGCACTTTCCGTAAATTTGCACACCGGGTGACGATAGGATACACGCGAGATATATAATATGGCTATACCAACGTCAGTCTAAGAGGCCGCATTCTAGTCATCATATACACCTCCATACAGGCGCGCGCTATAGCATAGTAATCAGCAATGGTACGATCGTTGAGAAGCGAGAGATCATATATTTAGGTCCTTTGTTGTCCTTTCGTACCCGATAGGATGGCTAAAAGATGAGACTGTAGCCTAGATGAATTAAATTATCTAATGCCATTCTTTCAGCAAACTGTAATAAGAAGAAAATAAGAAAAAAAAGAGTAGTCAGACCGAGTGGACGATATTGTTTCGAATTCCAGCTAGTAATATTGCAAATGTAGGAAGTCGAAGCGTGACAACGCGGGGAAATGTGAATCGCAGGATGGCATTTGTTTGTCTTATTTCTTGGAGTATCGTAGGAATAATTTAATATCGAATTGTTGATAAAACGTGGAAAACGTCACAGAGAAGAACGAGAAAAAAAAATCATTAAAAAAGATAAACTGTTTACCGAATAGAAGAAGTAACACTAGATAGCGATTTACTATTGAAATGACATCTTTTCCCCCCCTCGCCAGACATAAAGTACTTTACAAAAAAAAACATACTAGGAATATATTCGCATATAGAGCATATAGAGTGGGAAATGCTTTCCAACTGCTACGTTCGCAAACCATGGACAACCCTAATGCAGACCGCCTTTATTCGAATAGGAATTCCTGCCGGATTCTGACGATGTACGATTGCACTCGGAGAAGGCAATTACAAAGAGTAACACAATACGTTCCTCAATTAATTTGCAAGAAAGTAAAACAGCTTCATAGGTGTTTGCAGGACACTACAGAAATTTCCGGAAAAAATTGTGCGAGCCTTGGAAAACTGGGTTGAAAAAGTAATCCTTGTTTAGATCGTTTGTTGTTGATAATGTAGATGGTTTCAATATTCTGTTTTCAGTAATGGCACAGCTCTTGAGCATAGTTTATAATATTACTACAGAATACTGCGTACACTCCATTCAATTAGGTTGCCAACAAACAGGTTGTAATGTCAATTGAACATTAGGTTAGTAGTAATAACGGTTTACGTTACTTTAAAACCATTTCGTTTGCTTCCGTATAGCAACATATTAGATACGTTGGTTGAGCCAAGCGAACGAATGTTCTCCAAAGCGCTATAGAGATAGACATTGTACAGAAAAATCGTGAGACATAAATGCCGTAAAAATGCTTACAAAACAAATTATATAACATTTACATTCTTAATAGTAATACACGAAACTCCCGGATTGCATCCGGTCCAGAGGAAGGTTACCATACATAAAACAAGCAAACACAACGGGAAAGTTACAACCACAACAAGATCACAAATGTACTTTACAATTTTGTACCTTTAGCTCATGTGAAAGCAAGTTATGAACGGTGGATTTTTCATCTTTTTCTTCCGGAAATCTTGCGAAGTCCCTGCGAATGAAGGGGGCAAATCGATCTTAGGAAGAAATAGGCACAAACACACACACATATACAAAGACACAGAACTCAATACACTTGACACACCTAGTCAGCTTTGTTAAACTCTCTTAACTATAGAAAGGAATCGAAAGGAACTCGAGAAAAGGTCTAATCTTAAATCTTACCTTACACATTTCAATCAAAGAATCGTATCACATTTAACAAGTAACTGGCCCTTTTCCATAGTATTCAGAACTATAAACGAAAACCGAAACACTGACGCTTCCGAGAGCGATTGAGCAGAAAACGGCATGTTGGCAAAATCCTTTGTTAATGATTTACGCTTTAGTAGTCAGACAAGAAAAAACATCTTCCGTTGCCGTAAATAATAGAGCTTCTTTCGGTCGTTAATTTAATCGATCAATCAAAAGCTAGACGGTGAGTAACAATATTATTTATTTTTGTGTAAGCCACAAAAATGTCTCCATTGAATCTGTTTGATTTTGAAACGTGACTATTAACGTCGAGAACCATTATAGCGCTCATGTTCGCGCCCTCCTGTATCAGTTTCGCTTGTTTGGTTTCGGAATGACAAGGAATATCGAAAACTAACATTTCAACCGAACACTTAGCAGCTGAGATGTGCAGTAAAAACAAGTATAACATGAAACCCGTTGCATTAAGATTGTGATAACCCTTCGTCTTTGTGGTGATCAGCATTGTTCGCATTGTTTTTCCATCACTGCCATATAAAATTTAAAGAAAACCGCCCACTACACGCGGGCAGGGGATAAAATCTAAAACTCAAATGAACGGAAACGAACAAATATCCTTCTTTTATCAAATCAATGAATACTCAGGAAGCAGTCAGATGCGCGGACAGTCTGTTACCTAGGTCTAAACGATCCATTAACGTACTCTCCCACGTGCAAAAACACAACCGCACACCCTACACACATAGAAGAACACTTACCTCCTCTCAGAGCCACACGTACACTCAAAACACACAGTTCTACACAAATCTTAAATTTAAAAAAAAACAAGGTAAATTTGTTCGCCAAGAAAGGGGGATTCGAAAACCAGCTGAAACAATTCAAACACAGTTGGAATGGCCAACCAACGATGCACTTGGAAGCGTTGGAACCAGCGTGTCCTAGGAATGAGTCGGTATGAGGAGAGGGGCCGCACACCAGGTACAATCTACTAATGTAAGAATAAGGACATGAGGCGAATACGCAGTATCAGTAGCGCGAAAATCGTTATTTCGTTTTCCTCCACGTGTCCAATCTTTGGCGATTCTTGATTCCTAGTCGACGTTGGATAGCACTTTTCCAACCAAACGAATACGATCGTACATGGAATGAAAACCAATCACTCTTACTCAACAAAAGCGAACCATTGCGCGTCTAGATTCGTTCAACTGTTTTCGTTCTTTACTTGTTGAATAGTAAGAAACTACTTACAAAATCTATGAAAACCAAACACGCTAAACTCGATTAAAACATTAAGATTAACAAGTCATTTAGGTGAAACAAGGCATAATCGCTCGAACGGTGGGCGGTTGCAGTGTAAGTAAGAAACACAACCGATATATAGAGTAAAACCCGAAAGAACCAAGAACTAAAATCGAATCCAGATTTTTTCTTAAACATAGGCTCATAGAAAGGAAGACGAACTAAACCATACAAGAAATGAAACAGAAAATTTATGTACGTACATTAAACAATTTCTTTTGAAAAGAAATAAAAACGCTTTTTGAAATCGATCCCAATGTGCACGTGTTCTCGACTTATCAGTATTGAGTTCGTTTTACTAATGGACAACTTTGAAACCGTACCCGCACGTGTTTAAAACACCTTCTATTTGACTTGTATTTTATTTAGAAAATTAATCTTGGAGTGTAGAAACGTGAAAACTATTTTCCTAATGGCCTTATCACACTGGTCACCAATGGTGGCTTTGCAAAGCCACCGAACTGTCAAAATTTGGTTTTGGCATCCAGTTTGACATACTGGTGCGTCTTGGTAGTGTGATAAGGCAGGCCACCTGGGAGTGGGAGTTTATATAATTCACTTTCGGTTCATGCGGTTTTCGGCAGTTTAAGATTAAAATACCGAAATTTTATAATCTTATTATGCTTATAATTGATTATTAATAAAATTAAAAAACATGAATCACTTTCAAATCAAGCTTAACATGCCAGATACACCAAACTCCACACAATGACAGCTCGGTGATACGGGCAAGCTCATTCACCAACGGACCCCCAGCCACTCCAATGTCATTCGTTTTCGATGGTCGTTTGACAATCCAGTGCTTTTTCCATGCCACCATTGGTGACCAGTGTGATAAGGCCATAACATTTCTCTAGCTCTTCAATCCATTCACTCAGCTGAGCGTTCAATTCATGAATCAACCCACCTCTAGCGCTATGTTCGAATCGAAAAAAGGCATCCGAAGCGAACTGTCACTTGATCATCTGTCATTCGTAGAAAAGGTTGCGAAAACCATCCCTTCGGTTTTGGTAAGACAATAAGAATCGAACAATTGCGTGTGATTGTTATTCAATCTAACGAAATTGATATACATTTATAGAAATACGCATCAACGTCTTAGCAAAAACCATCATCAGAATGATTGGAAACGCCGTCGTACCCCGATTGACCACCGCCGCCGCACAGGCCCTGCAGCGCCGTACCTACTTCTCGGTGTCCAGCAGTCTGCCGCAGGTCCGCGTTTCCCTTGCGGTAAGTTGAGGCCGCTGCTGCCATGGCCCCAGCACATCAGCCGGTCTGGGACGGTGTTAAGCGCAGCTCACTAGTCTACTCGCTCGGTGTCCGTTGTGATCCAAAACCCGGCTGATAATTATCTTCCCAGTTTGCACATTACGTAATCAATCTCTGTGTGTGTCTTATATTGTAGGAAAAAGCCGCCCATGGTTTGGCCATCTTCGGCGGAGTGATTGCCTACCCGATCTGGGTTATTGCTCATGTCCGTGAGTACAAGGGAGGCAACTAAATTGTTGACAATGAAGCCGGTCTAGTGATACGCTAAGTTGGAGGTCCGCAGGAAGCATCCGGAGCGAGTACGGTAGCAGCTAGGAAAATATGAACCATCTTTAGGTTACAAAACTGCTCCCAGTATGAATAAATGGATGATTAATTGCGGCCCATAGCATATGCCAATGATTTATGTTGATATTCTGAACAATCCATTATAGAGGCCAACATGATCTCAAGAGCTTCGTCTAGTGTAATCATTCACAGACGATATGCAGAACGAAAGTAAATACTCGTTACATTTGAAATAGCTTTGGAGCAATTAATTAGTAGTGTAATAATCCATTAGCTGGTTTATATTAGTTACGAATGATCTGAAATTTCGGTTCCGTCTTGCAACAATATTAAGGGTTAACTGGGTTGTTATGACAGCTACACAGCACTTCACAGTGCATTAAGACATACTAGGTCGATTCATAACTTCATTGAGCAACATTATGTAAAACTTTCAACACAGCCTTTTGCAGTATACGAACTCGTAATTAACCCTCCTAATACTTATTGATTCGTTCCGAGAGCGAGAAAATAGCCATTCGTTTTTCAATACATTTTTTTAAATATTTTCGAAAATAAACTCTAGCTTGACAGTACACCTGGGCTTTCTGTCACAACAGTTGCGCTTCCGCGCGTTCAAATTGTTCTGGAGGCGGCAGACTAATTTTGCTAAAGAAAACCCTCCCGTTAAAAGTGTTCTGTGATTGGTTAAATTGGTGTTTTATCGTTTGTCGAAACTGCTTCTATAGCCAGAGAGTAAAAAGTGGATGGGATCATGTAAGTTTCTCTAATTTCGAAACCATCAAAGTTGACGTGCACATTACATTTGTATGTACGCACAAATTCCGCACACACCCGGCCAGGCAGCGTCGTGTTGTTTTTATTTACGTACGTTCGATCAGTTGTGTTTTGTTTATAGACCGACCGCGGTGGCTGCAAATTGATTCGTTTTCTGTTGCTGGCCATCTCGCGTTTCTCAGTACTTAGTCAGCACCGACTCAAGTGGTATCATTTTCATCGTCTCAAGGGTGTCCGCGTACGGGAGGGTAAGTGTAACCCCTTGTAGATATGTTAACGTGTTTCTAAAACTACCCTGCCATATCGAACCTTGCTGGATTCCATGCGTGTTTGGTTTCATCGGTTCAGTGCCCTCGTGTTTTGATTGTTGACAGTATTTCACGCACTCCGGAAGCAGGCAGCATCCTGAATACCGCACGCTGTTGGGAGTTAAATTTACACAGCCGTGCATTTAAATGGTGCCTACTAAGTAAAGTATTTTGAACCCCAAATGACCTTGAGCGTTTCGCCACGAAATCGAATGAAAATATCGTTGTCGGTTGCGGGCCTCTTCTATTCGATGGCCCACAGAGGAAAAAACAAACAAACAAAATCATATGGCGTCCACATCTGTTACCATTCCTTCTAGATTAACCTTGCGGATACTAATCGACCATTCGGTTCTTTGAACCTCCTATGTTTCGAACAATCCTCGACTGGTCTCGAATGCTTTAGTATTCGACTAGTCACTGGCTTCATGCTTCAGCATACCCCAAAAGACGTGGCAGAAGCGGAAGACTTGTTGCCCCTTTTAATGTATTGCGCATAAGCAAAACGTAGCACGTTTGGCGAAGATAAAGTGATGCATTGATACCGTATAAATTTACACACGCTCTGGCCACCTCATCAAACACTGGCTGAATGTGTGAATTAACATTTATTCTTTTTCTTCTCTTTCAACGGGTTATTGAAATTTAGGCTATTTCTTCCGTTGAGCATTGAAATCTGGCCAAATGTTTGATGCTGTAAAATTGTACTTATTACTACTATTTTGGTGGATAACGGTTTGGTTTCAAAACCGTCAAATGTCCAATTTTGTAAGTGATTAAACAAAAAATAATGACAATCTATAGTGTACTCCCATAAACCAAGTATTCTTGCCCTTGCCTTGTGTTTTGGGGGTCATTCATTTCATTATGTATGGGATGTTTATGTATGTCCATCGTCTTTTTCTTAATTCTGAGGTTTTTCAGTTGGTTCAAATGTATGAGAATCGTTAAACTATTGTGTCATCAATGCAAGGATTAAAATGGTTAAAATATTCAAACATCTTCTGTTTGAGGTAGCCGAAAATCTTGATTTGAATATAAATAGAAAACCCGTACATCCTTTCGAATGCAGAGCCATTTTTTCGAAGTTTCATCCCCCATTCCAAACGAGAGTGTTTCGACAATCTTTTTATAAATCAATAAATTGAACAAGTTTGGTAATTTTGAATAGTTACTGAAATTGATTAAATAATGCTTAACAACCGCAAGCAACAGCAAAACACTGATTGTTAATACGCGAGCAGATAGCAACCAGAAAAGCCACACCAGAGTGGCCTTTTAAGGAGAAGTACACCGGCTGCGTTGATGCCGGTAAACAAATTACTTATGCAGAGAATGTGGAACACGTTGTGCGTCCGAAGCAGGTCAGTTAATGCTTCTCGGTTTCATTCATCAAACAGGCGTCCCGCGATCGCGAGCGCATTGAATGGACTGTGGGGGTAGCCGTGGCCGCCAGAAGGCTTCTCGAAAATTGGAAGGGAAGCGCGAGAATTACAACGCATAAAGTTCTCTTTGCGTCGGTTCCATCGTGTTCCTTTTTTGTTTCGTTTTTTAGGATCTTTTTTTCTGTTTTCCTATGCTGCACTTTTTTTTTGATTCCCTGCTCCTCGTTCACGTTGCGATCACATGAATAGAACAAAGAAAACCGAGTGAAACGCAAAAGAACAAAACAGAAAACGAAATATCCAACAGCAACAAAAAAAACCCCTACTCCAGATTCTGCTTTGCCCTGTCCGCGGAATGGAATGCGCTCGCGATCGTGATTCATCGGAATGCGATGTGTGGACCTTGATGAAGGTGGTGTGACCCTTTGCCATGTTTCGCTTTTACCTCAGAAAAATGAAACGAAATAGGATCGGTTACGATTTTTTTGTTTTTTTGAATGAAACGATACACGTGATCGTATTTCAATGTATATTTTTTGTTGGTTACGGAATGATTATAACAAATTCCTCGCTGCAATACATTTTATTGCGTGTTTGCAAACTGCGTTCGGTGTGCGATTTTTGATTACATAAATCAATTATTTCCCACCGGCTCGTTAGAAGTTAATAGATAAGGAAGCTTAAAGGTCCCCAACGGTGCAAACGATGTGGAATTATAATGTGCTCCTTATCAGTTCACTTTCACTTCAGTTCTGATGTCCGGATCAGCGACCCTTTCTAGGGGTTCCCGATCGTGAATTGCTGATGTTGCATAATCGAGCCGATTGAATCAAGAACCGTAATTTTTTATGCAATAACGAGGTACATATATAATTATTATTAGCCGTACGCCGAACGTGAGATACGGTACAACTTAGTTGTACCTTTTGGATGATACATTTTATGTCAAAGATTTGATTATCGCTGACTACAAGCGATGCAAAAAAAACTGACGTAAAGTTAAAATTAAAATCATTTTAGGTTACAAGCGTTTTTTCAACAATCTATCAATCATCAATAATATATTTCAATGTTTTTAAATATATTTTTGGAACAATTCGTATACCTTCTAGGTATTCATCAATATGTTTAACTGAATTAGTACTTACCAAACAAATCGAAAGTTATATTATTTGACAAATGGGTTATTTCATACTTAAATAAATTTGCTGTCAACAAAAGTGTCCTTTTTTATGAGAAACGTTTTCGTCGTTCGTCTTTCATCCTCGATATTTATGAATAGAAATTTGAAAATTTCATCCTCTAAACAACAGTTCTTTAAAGACCTCGTGAAAATTGGACAACAAATTATTGCCAGTTTATTTGTAACCAGTTTTATTGTAACGTTTTCACAAATACCTTTTTAAACACATTTTGATTAATATGTAAGTCGTTTACAAGGTTATGGTTTGCAAGTACAAAACCTTCCAATAAAACTGGGGGAAGATACATCGAACTGAATTGTTGCTTTTCCCTGAAGCTGAACGTGGATGTCGAAGTCTTCTAGTCATCAATACTATGATGCATGGAAACAAGTAATGTATGGTCCTTATTAACAAATTCGTCATCAATAATATGTTTGGTAATCACTTACAAACCAGAAAGCATTAACGAAAGTGAAAAGATTTCGAGCGCCAGTCTTCTTCCCACCGGAGTCACATTGTGCCCCGAACAAAAGAAGCTGGCTTAGTTGGTTATCAAAATGTTACCTCGTGACGCAATGGCCTGAGTCAGTATTGTTCTATCAACAAGGTGGACATGGCCGCCGTATCAAGCAACGGCCGCGCGATGCTTCCATGCTGGCCGTACTGCACCAGGCGTTCGTAGAAGATAAAGAAACGTTGACTTGCGCCGACGAGTCGACGAGGTTCGACGACGACGTGCTGCTGGGGATCGCAGTAGTCAGCATAAAACTCACACACGGATGACAGTATGGAGCGGGGGTGGCAGGGCTTCAACGGGAAGTCGAAAATAGCCACCGTACGCTGGTGTGTTATCATCATCCACGGAGGGTGTCTTCACCACGAAGCGGAAGGCTCCATCCAGCAGCAACGTCCCTGTCTGTGCTCTGTGTCTCTCTCTCTTTTGCACGACTTGCAGGCGCTTTTGCATTCTGCCCATCGCGAGTGCACCGTGCCCTCAAGGCCGTGCGGTGCCGAGAAAGAGACGCGGCATGATGGTACGGCGACGGTGATGAGATCTGCGCAGCTAAAACCAACCCCCGTGTTGTGTGTTGGGACCATCGTCGTCGCCGTCGTCGTCGACGTCATCGTCGTTGTTGTCGCGGTGCGGTCAACCCGCAGCAGCAACCGCCATACATACACACAGGCGCGCGCGAGTGAACCGCGGACCGTATATCCAATCGTTGCCCCGGGGTTGATCGCCGTTTGGCGATCCGATCGAGCCGAACCGCCAGTTCAGTCCGCTTCCACGGAGCCCTTCGAACGGTTCGCGCGCGCACGTTTTGCTGCCTCGAGTAGCGCACACACAGGCACAACGCATCATCAGGCACTAGCCGAGCAAGATAGTCGAGGTTGAGGGCCATTTCTTAACAACAAACATCCGAAAAAGGTTCGTTCGTGTTGTTGCCTGCGAGATACACTCGGAAGCCGGGGCATTGTTTCTGTTACGTTCGATTAAAAATCAAACATTTTATTCCGTTGTTTCACTCTCTCCGCTTGCTGCCTTTTTCCAGGTAGATGGCAAGAAGCATGATCTAGAAGGAATCCGTGTTCAACCTTGGGTGAGAAGAAACGCTGCTGCCGTACCATCGTAAGATCCGCATCGTGCTTGAGGAAGGGCTAGCCCCGGTCGAGAGCGCTGTAAAAACCAAGGAACGAGCCAAACGAGCTCCAGAAGTCGCCGCATATCGTAGCTTGCAGTTGCAAGTGGTGGTTCCCGGTGGTTATTTTAGTTTGCTGTGTGATAAATTTGTTCCTGCTCGCCGAGCGGGAAAGAAAGTTCTCGTTCGATTTCGAACCATCCTCCAGCCGCATACACGCGAGACATGGCCAACGTGAAGTACAGTGTCACCTTCGTCCGGCACGGGGAAAGCGAGTGGAACAAGATGAACCTCTTCTGCGGCTGGCACGACGTGGGCCTCAGCGAGGAAGGTGAGTGGGGATTTAAAAAATCGACAAACGAAAACAAAAACCGAAAAAAAACGGAAATCAACGGTACAAAAACTGCCAATGTTTTCCATGGCGCGTTATATGGTGTGCGTATCGGATCCGGGGAACCGACCCGAGTGCAGCTGCACCGCCGCATGTGCAGTCATCCAACAGGTATTTTCTCATGGCGTTCTCTCCTCCCCCCACCCCTCCCTCTCCCCTCTCCCCACACACCAGCGAGCGATTGCTCGATTAATTACGACGCCGTAGAAAAACTTCCGCTGGGAACAGGCGATTGCATCGGAACCAACGGAAGCGCGTTTTCTTCCACCTTGCACCCGGTCGTTCGATATTGTCGCCTCACGAAGGGGCGCGGGTGGTGGTGGTTCTATATTTAATTGCGAAAAAGCTTCGATTGTAGAATGCAAGAGAAAACCATTCGGTCGATAGGTTGAGATTGATCTCTTTTGAGTTTGACGGTCATTAACAGTGTCGGTCAACGGTCTAGAACGGAAACTCTCAAAACAATGCTTCCGTACTTGTTGCCTAGCACGTTACGAAACCCATTTGACAATGTTTTGTTGGACTTTGTGGTCATCCAGGTAGAGTTTGCATATTTTTTTAACGTGAATCATTGTGAAGAATCATTTTGAATCGACAGTTTTCATTATATAAATGTATTAATTGATTTGTTTGTTTGACTCATTGATTTGTTTAGAGCTTTGTCACAGTTTCACTTCATAAACATTGAATGAAGGGGAAATTTGTATCACAAATGAAAATTTTTAAGCTTTTAAACAATTGCTAAAGATTTTTTTTTCTAATTGAAACAAAATCCCCTATTGGGACTAGGCCTCTCTCCATAAAGAGTTATATTTACCGGTCTACGAAATATTAATGATCGGTGGTCAACCGTTCGTAATACCTGGGGGTGCCAGACTCGAGATTCGAACCCACGCCCTCTGGCAAAATGGCTAAATATAATTTAGCTGCACTGAATTTGTTAATGAAAACGAATTTGATTTCAGTTTTTTTTTCATTAGCGTAAAATTCTTCATATTTTTTGTGACATTCCCGTGGTTGCAAGCCGCGAAACAATAGTTAAATTTAAATTTAAAACTTTTCTTTTCAATAATAATATTAATTCATTCTTCACCGAATGTAATTTTTTGTACCACTAATTTTGAACCTCCTCGGAGCGTTCACGTAGTACACTGAGCATGCTCGTATTCATGTTCGGTGGCATATTTACTGAAGATAAGGAACCGGTTTCACTACACTTTATTTTTGTCACTCGGATTGATTACCATCTGTTTTGGGAGCCTGACGCACCCAACAAAGGAGTTCTTTTTAGACAATCTTCAAACGAATAAAAACTGTGTCCCCATGCTTCCCAAAACCCGACAGATAACGCGAAGGTCGAAAATATAGGGTATACTGTTGAGCTTATCGATCAACGGTCGGCTGATACCCACGTGCACACTCGACTCACATTAAACCTGTTGCGATGGCGGGAAACGGTGTACCGCATGGTTCTGCAAATGTGTATGTGTGTGTGTCTGTCTGGGTCTGACTAATAACTCTTCATTTTTTCTTGTAGGTGAATGGGACGCCCTGGAGGTGTCGGCTGCTGCACTAAAGCGCGAAAACATGCGATACGATATAGCGTTCACGTCCTGCCTGCGACGTGCAAATCAAACGCTAGAGGTCATCCTGAAGGAGCTGAATCTGACCAGCATCCCAGTGCGACAGCTGTGGCGGCTGAACGAACGTCACTACGGTGCACTGACCGGTTTCAACAAGCGTCAGATGGCGGACATCTACGGCGAGGAGCAGGTGCAGGTGTGGCGCCGCAGCTTCAACATTCCACCGCCGGCCATCGAACCGACCAACCCGTACTATCACGCCATCAAGAACAACCCCCGGTTGCGGCACATCAACGAGCAGGACTTTCCGACCACCGAAACGCTCGAGACGACGATGGAGCGCGTCGTGCCGGAGTGGACTGACTCGATCATCCCAGAGGTGCGCGCCGGGAAGCGGGTGCTGGTTGTGGCCCATGGTACTAGCTTGCGTGGGCTCGTCAAGCACATTCAAGGTACGTCCCCTTCGGGTGCCTCAAAGGAGGCGATGCTTGGAAATACGGAATTTTCGGTAGCAAAACGAATGAATGTTCCCGGGGGAAACAATAGTTTGTTTAGTTGGTTTAGTTTTAATGTTACATGGCATAACATAGGTGTAAGTTTGTTATCGACAAAGCAGGTCTACTTTTTACGCAATTTGAATTTTTAAATTTGTTTGGTTTTTTAAATTTTTGAATTGTAGCCAAGGAAACATTCTGCTACCAATCAATGGTTGTAGTAAGACTGCATGTCTTGCAAATGTATTGACTTTTGAGGTGTTTATGGGGACAGTGTTATGTGAGACTTCGAATGATTTATTCAATCTATATGAATTTTAATTTTGAAAACATGGTGATGGTTTAGAATGAAAACTAATTAATCTTTTTCTATCGTTATCTTTCTCTTTCTCTTTCAAAATAACTAAACACTACCGTGCACTGGTATAAAACGATCACGTCACTAACCAACTACATACGTCATGATTTTACACTCTTTACTAACAAAACATAATCACGAAACATGTACGACATACGCCCTCTGTGTGCAATATACTTACCATCTGAAGGTATTTCAGACGCGGACATCATGAAGTTCAACCTACCGAACAGTATTCCGTTCATCATCGATTTCGACGAGTCGATGAAGATGGTCGGCAGCATCCGGTTCCTGGCGAACGACGAGACGGTGCTTAAAGCGATGGAGAAGGTCGCATCGATCGGCGGAAAATAGAAGGGCGCCACCGTGCTTATCACAGTGTTGGCCACAGTCCAAAGCGTACGGTGCATCTCTACCTCAACTTCGAAACCCCACTATCCCTCTACACCACACCCCGTCCCTTCCACCCTTCTTACCTCATCCTGTTTATCGGCCGGTTGCAGGAATAGTTCTACTATATATACATTATATATATTTTTTTGGTTCTCTTCACGAAAGGCTTAACGTGCCGCCATTCAACAACGAAATGTTTTCTTTTATTTGTTTCCTGCCGATTTGTTTCTACGCGCGCCTAAGTGTAGGCTATTTGAGTAGGCTTTGGTTTATTTTGTCCGTCGTAAGTGTAACCCTTAAATGCAGTAACGCCAAATCATCAGCTACGATTGTGTACCTGTACCGAAATGTGGTACGCTTTCATCTAAATTCCCTTTGTCTCCGTGCGAGTTAGTTAGCGTGATAACGAATGAAGTGTGTCTTTCATATATACATTCGTGTACAAGCTCCGTTGTACAGCATTCTCTAATTACTACAGTCGATTGTTGTCGCCCGGTGCATTTAAGGGTTAGCTAGTTTTAAATTATTCGCGTCCGTTAAAGTATAGGGTCCGGCAGGAGATGTTTATTTTTTCTGTTTTAATTTTACTTTTACCAGTAAACTCTACGTTTTAGAGTTTTATTAGCTGTTAAGTGCATGTGTGCCTGTGTGTAAAATCGTAAAATATACAACATTTATGAACAGATAAACAAAAACGCTTCTCGCTTTCGCCCCTTTCGCTTGGTAATTGATGCATCGTTCAGTGGAAGGCTTCATAGCAAACGTTAACCCAATTCCATGTGACGCATTCATCGCACGTGGTTGATGATTTTCGAAAGGCTACGCTTTATTATGTCAATTATTGTATGTACCCACGCCGTTTATTGTCTCCCTATCGGTCGAGTCATGCAGGCCGCTCGCGGTTAGAACGATGTCGAAGACTATCAGCAGTAGAAGTAACGTGCCCTACAACTTCCATGATACTCGGTTTGATTGATACCACCACAAGGGCTATCAGCTGGAAGTACACATGAAAAAATGGCATGTTTACGCTTGTCTTGCGTGTGCGATGCATTGTTGTTTCATGTGAAATATCTATACTTGCCATTAAAATTATACTACATTTAATTTAAATTATAAATTTCCTGCTATACTGCTTATTTTGTATTATTTCGATACCTAGTACAGAATTCCAGCTTCGCGAGCGATTCCGTTAACTTGAAACTTTCAAGCACATCCAATCTGCATCGAAACCGTCTGCTAATGGTCGTATGTTTACATTGTCAAGGTATCAAGTACCTGCTACAACATGTAGTTCCTCATCGTGAAAAATGTGCACATTGTTGTACACCACTTACAGGAGTATAAGAAACATTGCCGAGTCTAGTGCCTTCATGTTTATCTTCCGATTCATCACCAGTAAGCTACTACAAACTTTGATAAGAACAACTGCAAGAAAAAAAACTCGTGAACCGCACATCAATCGATTTCTGATCGTTTTTATTTTCATCGAACTCCACCGTGTAACCTCACGTGCCCCAGAGTGAGTTATAAATATTTATCTTGCTTTTTTCCAATCGTGACGCAGACGAAGGAATTGCTTAACTTCGATGACGGCCTTACGATGGTTGTAAGACGGCTTTACCAGATTTACCTCTGGGTGTTTTGGGGATAGCCACAGGTGGTTGGCTGATTTTGATCAGACTTTATTTCACCACGTGAACGATGATTGGGCTCGTCGATGTCGAACGGGGAAACGGTTACGACAACCACAAACGTGCTGAGTAAGTAAGGCGTAAGTAGGAAACGCTGTCCAGATGGTGCTGTTCGATACCGAATGCTTTGGGAAGGGACAGAATACCGTCCTTCGGTGTGCCAATTCAAATGTATCGTCTCCCCCAGAGTGTACTGGTGTACACAGAAAAGAGTTACACGTCTATGGCAGTATCAGTCCGGTGGATCTTGGATTGACTAAGTTGGTTGTGCTGTTTGCAGCAGGAAGGTGCTATCGACTTGTCGATGCGCTTGTGTGATCGCATCGGGCTCGCCGGGCTGTCCTTGTATGGCCCTTATTTACGTCGCATACAGCTGACTTTTATGAAAATTAAAAGCGAAGGCCAGACGGGTTAGCGATGTAGTGTGAATATTAGTGCATACTTCAGTAGTTCTTTATCGGTGTACAAATATGCTAACAAGCAAATGGTAAAATGGGAAACTTATTATGACGAATAAACTCTTTCATCTAATTTAGCTTTATAGTACTGAGAGAGATAACGTTCATAAAAGTGCGGATTTTCAATGGACAACCTATTTACTGTTAGTAAACATTCTGAAAAACGGTCCAATTATGGGTAACACTTTTTTCGCTCTTTTTTTGGAGCTTTTATAAGAACTTTTTCCAATGACAATTTTCAAACGAAATTTAAAGGATAAATTTAACTCCCTTCAATGGGACGAAGTAACGAAGTAAGTTACTTTAACTTTTCCGCCAATGGACTTGGCGAGAGAGACTTACTCTAAATTTTGAGTAAATTTTAAATCTACATTAACATGTTTTCAGAATATAACAAATTTTTAGAAAAATGCCCTTGCATTTGATTCGTTGAAACCAAGCTTGAACTATTTCTTTCATTTAAGTAAATTTGAAGTGAAATTTTCTCTATTTTCTGAATGAATAAACTATTCTCTTGCATCAGATCTAGAACCGTTTCATGACGGGGGAACCACATTTTTCATACTTAAAATTCATAAAAGATTGGTGTCTCCATCTTCTTCAACTTCCCCAACAGAACAGAAACGTCCGGTAGCGTCGATATTCCCACTCCGCTATCAGTACGGCGGTCCGGTGCGTGCCAGCAATATTAAAGGAATAAACAATTATTTTCGTTATTCAATTAAGATTTCATCTGTCGATAAAGTTCGTTGCCCCGTCCACTGCTGGTGCTGGTGAAGTCCGCTCGGGTTTGCCCCCGGGCTGGGGCAAGAATCATGCTCCCAGACTTCATTCGACCGTTTCCGTGAAGAAAAAAGCAAACAACTTACCAAAATTAAGACGGTCAAGTGCAATAAGCATCGCGAACGTCGTAAATCATAGCGGTTCCGTTTCCCATCAGCTGCGTCGGGCCGTTTGGCATGAGGTGGGAACGTAATATTTGCTAAACTATTCAGCTGTTTATTATTCGGTTAACAACCGAGCAGCGCTGAGCCATAAAAGACACCGAAAAAGAAACTTAGTTTTTCCGATCAAAGAAGATGAGTAGATTTGTAATGGTGACGTACGAAAGATACCATTGTTTTGAAAATCTTTTTAGTTTTTTGTTAGAAGTTTTATTAATTTAAAATCCTCTAAATTTCATGATAGTTTCATCTGCATGTTTTACTCGTTAATTTTTTTTACACTCCTTAAAACAAGTTTTCGTTAATTTAAGTCCACCGATTACGTCACTTGGTACGAACGACTAAAGAAAATACAGTTACTCCGCAACCAGTTCCAGTGCGACGACATTACTTCGCGCAAGTAGCCGTTAACGTCAGCCGCTTACATCACGATGAAGGTGGTGGTGTAATTATGTCGCTTACTTTTAACATGGAATCGGTAAGTGCAGAAAGATAACGCGAAGAAAGGTGGAAGGATGTAATGAAATGGAGAGTAAGAGCTAAGGAGGAGAGAAAGTAGACAACAGATACCCGATGGAAGATGGAAACGAAACGATCACGCAACAAGGTTTTGCTGACCATTTGGTTGATCTGACTTTCGGTTTCGCTCTGTACAAAAATGGGTGAAAGTAGTGTATCTACTAGATTGGTAAAAGTTCAATTAATTCTTGGCATATAATGGCCCCTCAACGGAATTCATTCTTAATCGAATTCTTTTTAATCACGCGTTGACCGACCGGCCATAAAAGAGGCACGACATGTTGTTCAAATAGATTTCTCGGCTTATTGCTGATAATGGATGCATTCCTTGCTTTCATACACCCTCCCACCCTCCCCAGAAAATAAGGTGGGTAGAAATTTCAAGGGCATGGGTTTATTTGTGCGTTTCACCTTGATGCTGCTGCTTACCACGATGTTTTGAGTGTTTGTCACGGTCAACGAACTGCTGACACACGTTGTCCAAACGGCTGTCGGTTACGGAGCCCTTTCATATAACAAGAATTAAGACCACCAAAACAAAGCACGCACTGCTTGTAAAAACATTTTTAAATTACATTTTAAGACAGTGGAAACAGGGCAAAGGAAACAAAAAGTAAGAGCCCAAAGCGAATGCTGGAGCTTTTCGACGTGTGTGTTGGGATTTGTTTATGTTTCGAATCAAACGGTCCGAGGTCACCCCATCCGCCCTCTGGTCACCGTCCTGGAACAATCCCACCTCCACCATAGGGCGAATATCTTATTCCCAGCGGGGCATCAAGCAATCGAAAGAAAGGCACAGCGTATACGAGAGACAAGCCTATTAAAGCCACCCCGAAGCAGATAGCTACGATAAAACTGTGGATGCCAGTAGCGCGCTACGAGACCGAACACCGTTGGACTCGGTGCCGCCTGCAATCAGTGAAAAGGCACGAGGAAAACTCAACTCAAGATTTCGCCTTCGCGAATTTCCCACAGCGTCTCGTCTCGGGCGGGCATGTAAGGGGAGGTCACGAACGATTGCGCATTGCGCACTTCGGGCCGACAGTGCGTCGTGAAATTGGTTACCATTTCGTTTGATTTTGTTATGATGATGATGATGTTCTGATGTTTATTATTATTTTTATTATTTATTATTATTTCTTTAAATATTTCCCATACTGAGCTACTGATATAATAAGCCAAAAAATCATTAACCATGAATAAGCAACCGTTTTGATCTCCAATTTGAAGATGATATTTGGCAAAAAAATTGATCAACTTTTTCAATTCAAAATTAAATTTCTACTTCTATAAAAAGTTTCAGTCAATAATCGAAACCTGGCAAATTTTCGCGCACGAAACGTTTTGAAGCTTATAAAATAAATAATATGTATGTTCTTATGTACAATTGCTTTATGCAGTTCGCTGATCAAAATACTTTGAGTAAAATTATTATTTAAAAAAAACCGTTACAAAACAAACACCAGGCTGCTCCACCGACCACGCGGTCTGCCAAAATATTTACCAATTCCCGCGTTGTTAGGCTCACGGTTCCACGCTTATCACGTACTAAAAAATCAACATGATTCGTGGGACCGCACTGTTTCACGTCGGTCACTGTAGCACGTACGGTTTCGTGCCCGCAAAGCAAGATGAAAAGGCAGCAGATAAGGGAGTGTCGGGGGTGGGGGTTGGATCGCATGCTGGGCATCGAGCGAAGGAACGAGAAAACCGGACCATTCACTGCGAGACGACGGACAGCAAAACAACAGCATCTATCTCGGTGTGACGTTACAAACTCGTTTCTCGCTTCTCGCGGAAGCCAGAAAAGCTACATTCGGTGAGTTTGAAATGCTTGCTTCGGTTCGATTTAAAAATAAGCAGAAACAACCGTGAGACGAAACTATTGCGCAGAAGCACCCTGTGCGCTGGATGTATATGTGTGTGCAGTCGATAGGAATCGATGGACGCAAAAAATAATAACAAACCCCCACTTCGTCTCCCCCCCTAGCCGGAGATAGTTGTGTGGGTCCGTGCCTATCATGCGCACTACTGCTCATCATGCATCTTATCGAACGACGGCGACCGTCGGTCGGTCGGGCGGGCGGTCGGCTCGGTTCGGCTCGCAAGTGTCAAAACGACAGCCAGCCAGTCGAGTGGCCAGATGTCAAAATCTCGAGCTCTGTCGCGAAAGTGTACGCGGGGCCCCTACAGCATCCAGACAGAGCAAGGTGAAAGCGCTGAGGCTATAATTTGAAATTCAAGCCCATCCAGGTGCCACCCACAGAGTGCCTCGATGCGTGTTATCGCCTAAATAGTGATTTTAACAAATAATAATTGCTGCTTTGCAATGCATCGGCACCTGTGACGTATCTGTCTCGGTGCTGCAGCATGCTGTTACAGTGTGCACGTACGTCCTGCGCAGGCCTCCTGCGTTCGGTGTGTTGTTGTTCGTGTCCGTTCGGTGGCGATGGAAGGCTAGGTGACGGTACGCTCGTTGAAGGTTGTCACTAACCAGATCGGTGAAAACCCATCCGGGGAAGTTCCGTGACTGGGAACAACCGTTTGTTCCGTGAACGCGTTTCCGCGGCCCGCTGTGGGAGGTGTGTGAAAATAAATCTGTGCCAAGTCCAAGTTTCCCGGGCTAGCGAGCCGTGCGTTAGGTGGTGCTCTTTGGTCCCAAGTTCTCTCACAACATCGGTTCACAACATCCACAACACCTGCTCTCCACGATCGCGTCGCTTTTCTGTGGACTTTTAAATTTTCATTCACTCTTAAACCAATCCTCCGCAATGCTACCATTTTTCCACCCACACCTTCACCATCGTTGACAGCTCTTCCGGTGTTTGTCCTTTCGGAGTGTTAATGGGCAATGTCGTTTCGCATGGTTTTTTCCTTTCCCCGTTGCTTCCCGTTCGCGAACACACAGGTGTTATGAATGAAAGTGTTTACGCGCATGCTTGGCAAAGTGCCAGGCGGGCTGAAGAATTCAACATTCCACCACCCCATCCATCGAACGTTCGTCTTCCTCTGCGCTATCGGAAAACGCCGTATGGTCGGTACCTCGATGAGATTAAAAGCAAAACCCAAAAAGATAGAAATGCTCAAAAACGTTGCCCTTCATAATCGCTTCCCACATCAGCAGGCATGGCTGTAACGTTATCAGTGCTTGGTGTAGGAAAGGCAACACACACCGCATTGTCATGTGCGTACCCATCACCGGTACACAGGGTTGCAGATGTTGTTGTTTGATGTTGTGCTCATGGCGTTACAATGATAACGGGTTGCATAACACGCCGGCTCTGTCATCGTTTTATCTTGAGTTGTGATTTATGCTTAAGAAAAATAAAATCAGAGAAAAAGGTCGATATCTCACAATCCACAACGGTTTGGGACCCCTTCCTCCGGTGCTTCCCTAGTGATTGTGTTTACATTTCTCGGACCGTTTCACAACGAACAAACATTTCTAGGCAATCAGTTTTCCTTTTCCTGCGCTTATCAAAACTATCTGTTTGAACAGAATTTGAATAGGAATTATATTTCATAGAATGTAAATGATAACAATGTATGTGTAGGATTTCTAAGGAAGTTAACTGTCTTGCTACCAGGAATTCGTATACTCGTAAACATTTATTTTCCCGCAAATCCAAAAGATAAGAATTCACATAGTCTGCCTGAAGTGACGTTCCTTTTAGTTATTTTGAAATTACAACTAGATCTGGGGCTATGGCAAGATCGATTCAAAGACAGGTCAAAGGGTTAAAGCTACTCCGCTGACGCGCTTAATAGTGCACCGCTTGGAACAATTGCAAGGTGTTCGGTTAGGACACCTGATAAGAAGACCTATACGGTGGATTCGCGGAGAGCTCTACAAATGCCCTTTTCCTTCTATTTTATTCTATTTTTAGGGTTTATGCAAGTCATAAAAATAAATAGAGGTATTCATTTTTAACGCGATGATTTTGTTCCAAGTTTATGCCCGGACATACTTTTAGTGATTTTCTATCCCAATATTTATCTGCAACCATATCAAGATGTTTCGACGAGACTATCTTCATATGGAATCAGCCTTCGGGTATGCCTCACCCATCCAGCTCTTCCTGCTTTGATCCGGCTCTGTTGTTTCGTTTGATGTTATTGCTAACTAGCACTACCGAAAAGAATGAATAAACAGTTAAACACATTATCAACTACATGAGTTGATGAATTTGTACATTTCAATTGTTTCAATGGAAATGTACAATTGCACATTTTGCATTAAGACTTTCCCTAACACGCACCGTGCATGTTTTGTAAAAGAACATTGTACGGAACAAGATTGCAACAATATTTGACGTTGTTTATCACAACACCACACTGCTAGACGAGAATGTAAACACAGTGCAGCTTCTTCGTCACACTCATTCGGTGTGATGCACATATCCACACACGGGAAACATAGGCTGTTCGTATTGACAACTGGCTAAACAGTACAATTTGGACGCCGGGGAAATTTCTGCTCCGCCATTGTTGTAACAGTTGGTTTGAAAATAACAACAAACGTACGAGATTTTCGCAAAAATCTCTTAAACAAAATAGATAATTTAAAATTCTAGATCACATTGTCGCGCGAATAGAAACTGCTCGTCTTCGTGAAGTCATGGGATATGGAGCCTGTTGGTCGCCATAATTGGCGAAATTAAGTATGATGGTCTTCCACATGCGCAGCCTTCTTCCAGAACCTATACCAAACGCCTCAATTGCTTGGTCTGTTGATGAAACATACCAAATTTGCAGTTTTATCCCACTTTCCTGGCTGCTCGTAGGAGCTAAACAAAATCACATCAGTCAAAAAAAAAAAAAAAATCCCACGGTTTTCGGCTCGTTACATCGTATGCTGCGACCTCTATTTTCATTAATCTTGGGCTATAGTCTAAGGATAAGATCCATCTGCCTACATCAACATTATTCATTCATACTTGCTTTTCCTGCTGCGCATTTCGGTCATGTTCAACAGACGCGTAATAGTTTCACAACTTTTTTGCAAGAAATTCATCATTGAACATGATTCTTCTTTTGGCCGTTGGATTATGTTAATTTGGCCATTTAATGAATTATTAAAAATAATTTCTTGTTAAAACCGGATAACTGAGGTTATTCCGAATCATCACCGCTTTTGATAGTATCTGTCTGCTAATGTCTGCCGGGAAAATGGGGCTCTCGAAATAGCAAGATGGTGCTGCACGCGCGCATCAGGCTCGCATCGGAGATTCCATGCTCTCCTGCTCAAATGGCGACGTCATGACCATCGCACCGGCGTCGCGGTTCGTTGTGTTGCCAAAGCGTCATCATCCTCGACCGTACACGAACACAGAACAGCGACCAGTTAGGCGACCGCCTACGGAATGACCACCGCGGGGTGTCTAGATGGCGCACAATGGTACCGCGTAGTGACCGTTCGTGGACGAATGTGCGGATATTTTCTCTCTTTACTCGACCCGTTGGGACAGCGGATTGTCCGGCGGTTGTTGCTTTGTTGTGTTCCCGTGGTCCACTATCTCATCGTCTGTTTGTATGTGTGTTTGTGTGTGCGTCTACCGGTTACGGTAGCGAGGGGGGTGCTAGTTGGATGAATCTGCTCTGCACACCTCACGCGCGCGCGCTCCTCGTGCCCACCGTTCAAACCGCGAGACGAAAACTCCGAACCGTGCCGAGCCTCGAGGCACGGAACACGAAGCTGGTCTTTTAGTACATGCGTGACTGTGACGGTGAACGGAGTGCACGTGATGTAATATATAGCTGGCCGCGTGTTTGGTGAAGGTATTCCGAGCCGACTCGTTTCGGCGCTTGCATTCAAATCCGACTCGTTCTCATTCACCCGGATGCTCGGCGAGCAATCAATCGCTTGTGTGACAAACAAATCGACACAACGAACCAGCTGTCTGCGATGCGGTTCGATGGAAGCAAGATTGATCACTTATTGATGGTGAAACGTCAAGTGTCAGACTGAGCGTATCCGCTTAGTAGCGCGTGAGACGGTTTTCAGCAATAATAATTAAGACACCTTTCTGCGGTAAAATCAGTTCAAAGTAGCCAACTTCCGAAAGAAAAGGTATTCAAAGTGTCTACTTAGGTTTAACAGCTACTAAAGTCTCGTTCACCTTGGTGTCGGCAAGAACGGGCTATCTTTTTTCTTTGTGATGTTCTTGCGAAGGAAGGCGAATATTTGACGTTGTTTATTACTGCTTACGTTGCCTGGTTGCTCCAAGTAGCTCCAAGTCGGAAACCAAAGGCAACGGAACGGTGGCATCGGCGTCGTTGTTGTTGCGATGTGTTGCTGCTGCTGGCTTGATTGAATAAATGCGCACTGGAACCTGCACTCCTAGCCTCCTTGCCGACACAAGAAAGTAATACCCCAATTGGGGGCCAAGTACGGACGGAAAGAATAGAGGATACCTATCCAGCAGATGTGCTGGGTTGACGGACAGGGAGGGAACGCCTTGTGGCGACAATTGTGTGTCCCGTGAACAAATCAAGAGATTTTATATTCCCGTTTACTCCACCGTTACGGAACGAGAAGTGCGTAGCAACCTTGCTTCATTTGCGACCGTCAAAGGAGTTGACATTGCACACGCAGTGAGTGAAAGCGTAAGTAGTGAGTGAAAGACGCCATCTTCATTACGGAAAACTATCAGCAGGCCGGAAGTGGATCGATGTGAAAGGATGGTGTAAATGTTTGCATGAAGCGTCGTGTACAGTCCAGCTCGTGCTAAGTGAAGCCACGACAGGGAAAAAGCAGCCACCGTTTACGATTTGCAACCGTTCCTGACTCACCAGCCATGTTTGATCCATATCCCGCTGGGAGCCTCGTTAATCAAGGTAGGTTTGCCCCGCGTTTATTTACTCTTTAATTAGCACTACTCCAGCAAACCGGTGGCGCTCGCCTACATGGCGATGGTTCTCCGCCCTTCCAACCGCGTGGCAGGTTGGGGCGACCGTGAAACGATTTGGATTAAAGGTTACCCAGCACCAAAAGCAGGGCTCGATGAGACGCTCCGGCGCTAAACGCGGCATGCGGTCGAGGACGAGGGTCGGTTTGAAAACATGCCGGTGTTTTAATGCCACACTAATAGCCGATGAGCGGTGTCGATGATGGCGAACAAAACGTAAAACCACCGCAATGCGTTCCGCCATTAATCGACACGCGTGTGGGAGGGCCATCGGGGTGCGGGTTTGGCGCGTTGGCCACGCGACCCCACCGCGGTCGGACCAACGAATGACAAACTGCCGGTTACGGTAATGCTACGCCAGGATTAACCTCGTCCGCCGAAGGGGATGCGACAGTCTGCCTCAACCGTGCCTCAACGGGCATCGAACTGTTTATGGGTCAAATCCCACTTCCCACCCCTTTTGAGGGCGATGTTATCGAGATGGAGAGAATTAACTTGGTTACTTGGCGTTTTGCACAATTTTGGATATCTTGGTTTTGGAATGGAAACAAAAAGATTTTGATTTTAATTTTGTTTTTAAGAGATTTTAATTAGTCTCTCCGGGGAAGGGGAAGGTACTCCCAGCTCTCAGCAACAGTCTCAAACTCCGCTTGAATCGAAAGCAAAATAAAATTAATTTCTCTTCTTATATGACATATTCTTAATGATACGGCTTATCGAGTAAAACTCCCTCATTGAGTAAATCGAGATAACATTTTAATATGAGATGTTTATAATGTTGCTACATCATCAGAACTTCCCGCAGAAAATACGACGCTAAAAATGTTGTGCCTGACGCCGACAAAATGCTATGCCAGCTTACTTATCATCCCTTGCAGAGAAGTCTACTTACTGACGGGACAGAAAGGTCCAAAGTTATGGACTCGATGTAACCACCAATTAAGTCATTCCACTACTCCGGTACGAAAAGTAGGGACAGGGGGTAATGGAAAAGACGCATTCTCGTCGTGGGGTGGCCAGGTAATTGGGTCAGCCGGACAAGTTTGAACCAGCAATTTGACACTCGGTGAGAAATTTGTGTATCTCTCCTTCCCATCTCCACCCGGGAACTGCTTTCACTGAATTTTGGCAAACATTTTTAATATGCCTTTATGAGCCGGTGCTTTGGTCCGCCGTGGCACGATGCTGGACGACCATGGTGGGAAGCTACTCGTAAATCACTGCGATCATCTGGCCACTTTGAGGCTGCAGCATTCTGGGCCATCTCTTTGTGCGGGTGCTTTGATGATGGAAGCGCAAAATGATAAAAAGTGACGTTGATCCATGATTCATTTAGGCCTCTCTTAGGGAGAGTTTGTTTTATTCTGTTTGTCCCTAGGGAAAAGTAACTTCTGAATTTATGACGTTAATTTGGTGCTTTCAGTATAGGGTCGATAGGATTCTAAAGGTTTGGCGCAGGTTTGAAGTTTTTTTTTAATTTGTCATATTTTGTTGAAGGTAAAATTTGGGGTTCGTTCTCTGCCAAACCAATTATGTGTTTGCCTCTCCAAATCCCCTAGAAAATACATTCAATCGCTGTCATAAGCAATCGTTTGATCCAATATAATTAATTGTCGTTTGGTTGGATTTAAAATCAATTAAAGAAAATGTACGAGGCAAAACATTGTAATCATAAATTTAATAACATTATCAACCAGTTCAATTTGAACCGCAAAAAAGCACACATATATTTTCTTTTCACTGTGCCGTAAAACCATCGATTTGTAAATAAATATAAATAGCTATCCAATACCACATCACGCGCGATTGTTTTCTGCAAAATTAAATCCAATCATTGAATCACTTTCCGTCGGTTTGATTGACCACTGAAAAGCAATAAGCCAATATGTTACCCTCGTAATATTGATATCTTTTTTTAACGCCACATTCATCGGCGTTTGATGAGTTTCCAATCGACATCATCACCTTCCGAACGGTTTTATCTAGGAAAGAAATCACTTAGCGTCTGTTTGATTTTTACAAACAAGGAGTTGCCCTGAAGTTGCGCATGAGTTAGGGCAGGACATTAATCGTTCACCGATTTCTGAGCTATGGCATCGAAAAACTTGAGATATTGTTTTCAGAATCGTCAGTCAAACGAAACCCCTCCCCATCGCGCGGGACAAGTGATTGATGAAAGTTTTCCGGCCGAGTGAATCCCGGTGAAAATGCAAGTTGATGAACGTGTGCCACCCCCTCGTTTTGGCGAATCCGTTGCGTCCGTTTCGAACGGTTTTCCGTTTCGGTTCGCAAATCGATAGATCGTCAGCAGCCGACGCGAAGCGAATCGATTGCGAAGGAGTGGGTTGACCTAAATTCTGGTCGCTCGGACCAAGTGGCGAACAAAATTGTCCAGATGGACCAACCGAGGGTGAGGGGAAAGAAGGAAAAGGAGGCACTCCGGGAAATCTCGCCCGGCATGGCTTAAATGTGTACCCGTAAATCCTACCGTGTACGTGTACCGACTGCATTCGCAGGGGATTTGGCGAGTCCAGGAAGCGCGACCATCCTGGTGCGAATCGGGATCACCTCGTTTGGATCGGAACGTGGGATTTGGAAAATACCACTCGAAATGGACCATACGAAATCCTCCGTCGGATCGATTGGTGCTAGGAAACGGTCTCGGAATTTCATCAGTCGAGCAGCAAAACTGTACGCTTCAGGACCAAATCCGACGTGATAAATTGAGGTACATCCGCGTTTCGGTGCGTTTGTTTCTCCGGCTTAAGCGAGGAATAACCCCATAGATGGTGAAAATCAAATGTGAGCGCCACGAGTGTATCCCAAATACGTCCCGTAATCAATTTGGTGCGTTCCGAGTGTGCGAAGCTGTCTTATGTCCATTCACCCAAAATTACATATGTACTCTATATTAATGTCCTGTAATTTATTGGATGTATCTTTGCCATAAATATTTACCTTTCAAAGGAGATTGTTTTTAACATATTTACGATACAGTTAGAAGACTGTGGCCTTGAAGTATGCTTATAGGTATTAAACCAATAGCCAATCTAAGCATAGATAGGATTTACAAAGTCATTTTGAATCATTTCCTCCTCATAGCACATGATCACTTGGAATGTCATAAATAGGTGAAGTTATAAGACTGCTTCCAGACTTTCCTATCAAAGCGGGCAGGACAATACCGCACTGAGTTTTGTGATTATAATCCAATCCAGTGTTATTTTATTCTAGAAACGTGTACCAGATTGTGCTACCTTTACCAAGACTACGCGAAATTCTGTATACGCCCGGTAACGTCTCCATGCATCTTTTCCTCCCAGCTCTGAACCGCACAGCAAGTCCAGATTGAGAGTCCGTTAGATGTGCAATATATGTACGGAACGTGGATGTAAGGGTTCCGTAGGGTAATTACGGTGTGGATGATGGCGGAACGGGGCACACCACGGGGACATTCCTATTGTGTGGACTATTTTTAGGCGACTGGTCGATTTGCGCGACATATACAATTTTAGGTAGCGACTCCGGTCTGAACTCTATCTGCTCGTGCACGCCGGGGCAATCGAGTTTGTTGCTAAGTGGTCCATATTGAAATGAATTTGAATATGTTAGCTTATTTCGCTTTTTGTCACATAAGTTCTAGCCGTATGGCTCTTCTCAACATGTTTTTATGGGCAAAGAGTATGAGTTGCTAGCTTTGGAGATAATTTGTTTGATGGCATGACAAATTGTTTTATTTAATTTCTACTTATGATGTTGTTGCTTCAAATAAGAATAAATTAATTTTAGTTACAACGGTACTTATGTGGTATTCCCCATCATTACGAACAAATGAAATTCTATCGCAAATCCCAAAGGTGTCAATCGCAATTTAGTCGCGCGATTATTGTATTTGCTGTTTCAGGCGGATTATCTTTCATTGCACACAAAGTGCTTCCCATTTACCGCGATTTCACGTAACAACATTTCTGGCGCTATCGCATCGCATACCATCGGATTCCCTTCTGCTACCACGCAATTGTTAAACACGATTTTATGACACACAACATGCAATTATCTCATTCTACCAATTAAAATGAGGCCAGATTTATTATCACACGCGCAAAACCGGCCGACCATCACGTCGTTTCGATCAGAACTGTCTACAAAAAAAAAACATAAACAAAAAATCCCCACTCTCCACCACCTCCGTCCGCCCACCCTTGGGGTAAATTAATTGAACCACTTTAGGTTGGTTCCATCAATCGGAGTAAATGATTCGTATCTTCCACGGCCCCCGGGAGCGCCGTCGAAATCGCTTCATCCGCCGGTTCGCTTTGGAGTGGAAATGGAAAATGTCATGCCCATGGCATCGCCGTGCCGCCGAGTTTTCCATCAAAGTGTGAAGCCTATATCTTCATCGACGTGTTTTAACAGCTTGTAACACATACGTAACGTTGCTTGATTTGCTGACGAACGAACTTGCCCAATGGTTAATTAGCGAGTGTAATGTCATCCGTTTTGCAGACGAACATTGACGAGGGCACTACAATTGCAAAACGCTCGGGGGTTATTTGTTCGTATTGCTACACTGTTCCGATTCATTTCTTCACCACCTTCCGTGTCCCAAACCGAGCAGATATGATTTACCCCCAATCAACATCCCCAAATGCGTATCAATTCTCATTGTTAGCGTGTCATTATAATCCATCATCATCATAACCAAATTAAATGCCCTCCAATCCGGTGACACCGCAATCTATCCACCTACCCGTCGGTCACCTCCTGGAGGCGAGTTTTATCTGAATTGAAGCAATCGCATTAGAGATAACGTCCCTGAATGGGGTGGGAGGGTGTGTGCTTAGTGGCTCCAATATCGGAGTGAAACGGTTCACGTAACTCCGGCCGTGGGCCGACACTCAGGATTCGGGATCGAGCCATCGTGTAGGAGCTCGCCGTCGTTTGTGTAGGCTCCTCGATTTCATGTCCAATTTTGGCCCGACCTTGAGCCACGATGCGGACGGTTTGCTGCTGGTGTTGATGGCAGAAGTAATAATCCGGATATTGACGGCCATTACCTTCTATTTCCTTCTATTAAGTCTAGTGTAATTTCGACATACAATCGTAAGCATAAGCTACTAATTTCTAGTTGATTGGGCTACTGGGTTGTCGAAGCTATCGTTCCTATGGCGAATCCCTCATCGGGCCGTGCATTGAAATAGGGTAAATGTTCACGAGCGAACATTAAGTTAAATTACGTGGAACTAAAGTTGTTGTTACTACAATAACGAATTCAACTTCAGCATGAGATGAATTTTGTTATATATTTCACGTGGTGTATGAAAAGTGTACACTTATAAGTAACAACTATAGTTTCGGAACTGTGAACTTGTCGAATGAAGACTGCGAACTGAAATCGTACATGCAACCGATATTTTATTGTCCAAACAAACGTTGTGGATTTCCGACGGCAACGATTATTTCCGTATGGGCGAGCTGCGCAGTGCTGCAATAAAGTACGATCCGACGTGTTCTGTAGACTTCTACCAATTCTTATCATTTGCAAGTCAGTCCTCTCCTGGATGGAAGCTGCACACAATTCGCTTCACGTGGAACTGTTCTGTTATTTTGTTTTGCTCCGAAGTAAAACAGGAACAGAGAATGCATACCAACCATAAAAGGGGAGTACATTATCATCCGTCAAGTCCGATGCACACATGACATGCATGAAAGTGTGGCAATCTGGCACGTCGGTGATGCAACCGATGCGGATGCGAACTCTTCTCGGCGAGCGCAAAGTGCAATGGTGCAGTCTTGTACCAGTCTGCCACTGATGGACAGCAGATGAGGATTTGTTTGGCATCGTTTTTATTTTTATTTCCACTCAGATAGCTACAGCCAGCTTTCGTTGGCTTTCCTATAGAACATCCTTTTTGGTGTTTGAAATTTTTATGTTTCCTTGACGTGAACAGCATCATACATGTTTTATTCAAGCATTTACTTTCAGCAATTGTATGCTTCAGTATCTGGTTCGCATGAAACAAGCCTTTTATTGCCTCACTCACTAGTGTTTTTGTATTCCACATTGCTTCCACTCGTCAAATTTCCCCAACGTCATATGTCGGGCTTGATGTTACCATTTACTTACTGTCGGTCTGTTTTCAATTCGTTCATCAAGCTAAAGAATTCTCACATAGCTTAGCTTGGTCGAGTTCCCTAACAGCAGTAATCCCTTTTGATGGAAGATATTTACGCATAAAAAACATTCCCTTTTCGACGTGTGAACCGTGTGTAACGCCCCGTAACGCCCTCCGGGCATGTTAATTCATTAGCCTACATAGGCGCACATAGGTCACGGTGGGAATGTGGTAGGTGTCAGTGCCAAAATAAAAACCCACCCGATTGGCGTGTGTCGATGTTGATTAAGTGAACCGGACGAATGTCTCTCTCTCCGAGTGAAGATCCGGTCCATCACCTGAACGTCCAAATGATGGTCAAAAAACAAACAAAAAACAACATGTTAAAAAGTACACTCAATAAAACGTTTCATCAGAAACACCCCAGAAGGAGGGCAGAATGGTAAAGGTAAACATGAAAACCCACCGCCTCCGTGTAGGTGGTATTGGTTCGGCCTGTAGCCTGGTCCTTGCCTTTCCCTCTCGAGCTCGTCCGAAGCGGAACGTTGGATGTTGACATTGAATTTGCATTTCGGCTGCACTGCTGCCCTCGTCTCACATTGCGGCCCGGGACGAGGGTACGATGCGACGGAAGCTGCATGCAACGGTCGCTGGCTAACGAGGGCACTTCGGTTAGGCTTCAGTAGACGATTTCCGGCCGATTTCTGGGCCACCATTGGAGGGCGCTCCAGTTTGGTTTTGTTTTATGCGCTCCGCTTCGCCGCTTTCCGGCGCAATCAAAGTGTAGAATTCGGCGCGATATTGGTGTGATGCAATGTTTAGCGAGGTGTAAGTGATTCTTGATCGACTTTTAGTCAAGGGAAACGTGTTTGGCTTGTTTTTTGGCATACATTTATCCCGCGTCAAAATCGTTTTGGATGACCTTTGTAACACATTTGGGGTGTTTGTTTGAGCTTGCTTCTGTAATCCACTTCAGAGAAACAACTCAAAACTATCCTCACAGTAGCTTAGGATTTAAAGCGATCCCAAACAGCTTCGACCCTTCCTGAAAATGAACTATAAAGCAAAACTTTTCTTAAACACTTTCGCTCCTGATGGGCTATTTCCGTATAACTCCAAATAGGGGCCGCACAAATTTTCTGAACCCATGGCCCGATCGCCTGCTTATGGTTCGGGCGCATCTGCTAGTGACACTATCCGTGGTCAATCGTTGTGAAATTGAATGTGTCAAGTTGGGATGGCTGGACCCGACTCGGGGCTCGATTCTGATCAAGAAAATATGCATCGGTATTTGGTATACCAGCCGAAAATCCCCAGACCCAGTGGCTTATGGTTCGAATTTCGCAACCTAGCAGGGAACTCATGACACGATGGACAACACAGTAATAGAAGGACAACGTACGTTTTACTATTCTATGCATGGAAAATCTGTACAAGTCAGCATACGGAATTGGTCAGGTTGAAATAAAGAAAGACCGACGCTGGGACCGGACGATACGATAACTCCGTTACGGTGCTGCATTTTGGAGTTTCGGCTGGCACCGTAATCTAAGATTCAGTTACTGACGGCGACCTCAGGCTATTCCGAATGTTTCACCCAGAGAGATATAAAAAAGGGAAAGCATCTAGGAGACAAGTCAGTGTGTCATCCACCAGCGGGAAATGTAGTCCCCCACAGCATAGGTATAGCGTTTGCCGGGCAGTTTCAACCGGCCGGCTTGGCCTTGGAACGATTGATAGAAGTCGTTGAACTGAAAACTTTGGTTTACACTTTTGGTATTTTTGATGCGCTTTGAACTTACAATTCTTGCAGAATGTTCTCTAGATGCAAGAACTGTCGGAGATAGGGCTGGTTGTAATGTACCTACAATGTTGCTTTTAAATCTACCTTGTATGATCTACCTTTGCCAAATGAAAATCATACATTGTAATTTCCGAGTAGGATGACCTAGTTTCTCCAACGATAAACAAAAAAGAAGGTAGAAAACCAATCAAGCATACAAGAAAGGTGTCCCTCCTCTGCTGACCCAGGTTTCTGCATCGGCCGTATCGTTATGTTCCAGTGGAAACCTACCGTGACAATGTAGGGCTTAATCAGAAACCTATCCATATCGTTCCGGGTGGCTCGAACGTCGTCGTAGGTCTTCGGAAAATTGAAAAAAAAACCCATCCCCCTAACCAAAAACCAACACCCACGTGAGGTGTACACTTCTACCGACAATTGGTGTAAATTATCTTTTACCTACCACCAACTTCCTTCCCCCGGCCCGGGATAGTGTATGCAAATGGTGCAACGATAAAGTAACGACTTCTAAGCAATTGTCCGGTGCAATCGGTGGCCTTTCCGGCGCATTCCGGTGTCGCTTGCAGTCTGCATTTTAAACAGTTGCGTACCGTCCACGCCATTCGATCCGGGCTCCGGCGAGGCAAGTTGTGAGTGATTCTTTACCTTTACCAACCGTCGCCAGTTTCCGACCGCCAGCGTTATGCCACGCAGTTTGCCAACAGTTTTGTGTGTGATGGAATGTGACCTTTTGTGCCGATGGGATTCCTACCGTCCGTGAGTTGCCTGGGCATCCTTCCCTCAGCGGAACTGGTGATCCGTGCGCTCTGAAAAGCGATGAAATACGGTAAACACTTTGTGGTAGTTTGTTGATTGTATTCTAAATATGCGTCCTATACGAAGGGGCGAGCGACAGTTGAACGCTTGGTTCCTGGCTCAACCAGTTTGTCTGTTGACAGCTCGTTCGAGTTTGTCTGCAAAAACGATACGGCACAACTGGCTACCGCCGGTGGCGCAACTCGAAAGAAAGTGGTGAAAGTGACTCTCGACCGGAGGTCGTGGTCGCATGTCAACGTATAACACGTGTGAAGTGTCCACCATTTTCCATTGTTCGGAGGGAACCGAAAGCAAACAATCATAGCCCCTTGACTACAATTTATTTGGTGTGCGAAAGATGCTTATCGACGCAACAAAACCCATATCTGGCGAATGTTGTCCAATTTAAAGCATGGGAAGGTCCAACCCATAATCCTATCGTTATGGCCGGAAGCCGTTTGGGGGGATTTTCCAAAACAATTCACTACCGAACGATAAGCCAGGTATATTCGCACCGAATAACAGAATTTACGATTGCCGCATTCCATTTGTAACACGTGGTAGTTTGCCGAAAATCATCGCTAAAAGACGTTACACCGGTTCTGAAATCGTATCGCGGTTATGGTACTTTTAGATAACACCACTTTTAGGGTTTACGATTAAAATAGAATCTAATCGTTTAAGCGTGGAGAAGCTTATCGAGCAATGTAACATTTTGTGAAATCATCTACACGATTGAATTCATCATTTGCTCGACAAAAGCAACAGACAAATTATACGAATTTAAAGTGTTGTTGTTGTTGAATGAAAGCAAAAGTCTTCCATTCATCCTATGTTTTTATCTTCACATCAAACACACTTCAACTGCGTTACAGCTGATAAGGATTACGTGTACACAGCGATCTTTCCGTGCGGCCTCTAACGAGTGATAATTAAACTCACAGTAATACGAACACGTTGGAAACCCTCGACGCAATTACTACCCAGAACGAGAAAGGCCATCCTCCCTGGGAAGTACTTTTTATTTCAGTTCTTTCGTAGAACTGGTGCCTCATTCTTGTGCTAGTTCTCCACCGCTGGGTTTTATCGTCGGAACGTCCGCAAAAAGAGCTGCGAAAGCAAGTGACAGCGGTAATCTGTCGGGAAGCTGTGTGCGATGATCCGACAAGCTCGTGCCGAGTGTCGTGACTCTGCGCCGCTGTTGGGGCATAGCAGAACCGGGACTACTCTTCACACTTCATCTGTGTCGGGTGAAAGATTTTGCGCGGCGTGTGTTCGCCAAAGTGTCACTCGGGGAGTTTACCCTGTTTAGCCATACGTAAACGAAATGCGATTCTGTTCGCAGCGGCCATTAAATCCGTTTTAATTATTTCCTCTTATCTCTTCTCATTCAAGTGTGAAATGAGTGGGGTTGTGTGAAACACATGTTTTACTAAAAGTACTTGACCATTACTCAAGTGTTAACTCAGCCGTTCCTTGAGGCAGGTTGTATTAGCATCTTTATTACTTTTTAAAACCCTCAACAACGGCCTACTTAAGAGTCATTGTAATCTTTTAGCCATTGAATTGAAGAGATGTGAATTTCTTAGTGCCAATTTTTATTGTGATTGTTTATTAGGTAATGTTTTACCGAAACTATGCTTCGTAAATCCCAACATTCTGATGGTTTCTTTTAAAATATCAGGTTTAAAAATGTTCTCATATGTTAACATGCGAAACAGTCGAACCATCCACAGTTGCCATCACTCTTAATAGAGGTTTGAGCTGGGCAAATATGGCGTCATGGGCTCTTGTCATCACATAACGGCTCGAGATCCGATGTAAGATCATTTGTGCAGAAATCCCCTCTTGCTGGCACGACGGTTTGCGTTCCGGAGATGGTAAGTAATGAGGCAGAAGTTACATAATTGCACCCACCTTCAGTCGCAGTTCATCCAAAGCGGTACATGCTTCGAGGGGGGGGGGCACGAAGATAAAAGGAGGAGATTCTTGACATACACGATTTGATCCGGATACTAAATTCAGTTCTACCATGGTGGAGCGTTTCTGAGGGGGGGTTGATATCGCCTATGGGACGATTACAACAAGCACGCAGCCGGGGTCGGCTAGCGGAAGGGGAACTTGAGAAAATGTTCAACGATATCAGGCCGCACACCACGAAGCGTTCCATTCTACTCGAAAGGGCTTTGAAATTCGATGTAATTCTCGCCATTTCCTACGAGCTCATTAATGCCATTGTGTATCTCACGCTCCGGCCTTCTTCCCTTTAACTCTTCCATCACCTCCCTACCCGCTGCTTCCTATCACCTTGTTATCTATTGAAGTCGGTGGAATCCAAATTGCAAACGGGGGTGAAAGAAAACTCCGATGCATACACACACCCACTCATCCCATCATATGGGGTGGATAAAAAATACCCTGCACTTGGGGAGAAAATGGAGCGTGAAAATGGATGCAACTTGAACCTAGTTCTCTGTGTGTAGGTGAACCTCTTCAAACACTTATCATGCCCACGTTATTGCTCCATTCGGTTTTCCCAAAACCGCACGGGGACGCGAACGGGCCAAATTAAATGAGCATTCAGTTTTCCAATCCAATTTCTGACGCGTGTATTCCGCCCCGTGTGTTGTGGGCTGCGACTGCCTGGAGGGGATGGAAAATGTGACACACACGAAAACGACCCGTTAGCGTGACGCGATTTCGTAACGCGGCTGTAATCGTTTAGTACAAGCGTGTGCTTGCCCTACACATTTGACAGTCGTTTTGTTTTCCCGTGGTTTGTGGTTTTTCTTTCGAAAGCAAGGTAGGTGGTTTTCGTGTGTAGATGTTACACAAGCGACGTACTTGATTTAGGTTGATATTCGGCTTCCAAAACATCGTTGTCAATCGGTAAGGACGATCGAGTCACTGTCTGTAAGGACTTACGTCCGGCCTTAAAGTTGTGGTATTTCGTAAGCAATCCATTTTCACATTCTGCCCATTTCAACATGATCATTTAGAGCAGGGATCGGCACACGTTTTCCAAAAAGGGCCAGATGATTTAAAGGAAACCGTAGGCGCGGGGCGGATACTTTAAACGATGCTTTAATGTTTTCACCCCCTTTGTAATGGAGAGTGGAACTTTTTAAATAGCAAAGTTACATAAAAAGTGGGAAAAGATAAAGTATTTAAAATGTTATCGATAAACATATAACAGGAACACCTCGTTAAACAATTTTCATCTTCATTTTTCGGGAAGAAAACAAACCTGGCAAATCCGATAAAAATTGGGATGGGTTTTTTTTGTATGAAGCACTAAAATATTCTTACGGGCCGGATAAAATAATTTGGCGGGCCGGATTTGGCCCGCGGGCCGCACTTTGCCGACCTCTGATTTAGAGCCAAACATTTCGTTCTATTCTGGTACACATTTGCAGTTTGATGGAGACTTTGCTAAAAAGAATTCAGCATTAAATTTTGATGCAACTCTGATATCAAATCCGTTGAAAAACTGTGATCTTAATTTAAGAATAGAAATAGCAATGGCTGTGTGAAATTTAAAAAAAAACATGCCCAAAAAATGAACCATAAAGTAAAGAGTATTACAGTACTATTATGCACATTTATAATACTTGTTTTCATTTAAACACGTTTTGTAGAATGTTTGTTTCGTAAGCGAATAAGATCTCTATTCAATAATCGAAATATCAAACCACCAAAACAAGCAAATATAATTTATCACAAACAAGGGATAAATCCTACAAAATTAACTCCTTCCTTTCGAATGTTTACAACCAGACGGACGTCGGCGAAGCAACAGCGTCTTAACGCACGGTCATTATGCCAAAGCCAACACCTGCCGGCAAGGTGATTTGTGCAACGCAACCCGCCCGCCCGCAACGGAAGGATGTGGGATGGATTTTATTTATTCAGTTACAACGCGTAATAAAGTACCTTCCGGCGCGCCGGAACACCAAATTGAAATCCGAAAGAAAGGGAGAAGAAAAACGCAAGAACCTATCGTCTACCGAACGTTTCGGGCGCACTTTCGGTGCTTCGGCGGCCGCGTCGGCAACAGCTAGCTGGAAGATGATATTTTAACGGCCACAATTTTCACCAGCCCGCAGCCGGCAGCACGCCCGGGCCCGGGTGAATGTCTGCGCCGGGTGGAGAAAATTACCCTGGGTGTAATAATCGCACGCCCGGCACCGGCAGATCGTATGGCAAGGTCCACCCGAAAACGATACTAAACCCGTAACTTGGCTGATACCGGGTGCCGGGCCGGGCAAGTGGGCGGTGAGCAGCTGTGTGCCATGTCCCACCGAAGCCCCAAAAACAACATACACAATGCGCTGCTGGTGAAACACAAACATGTTGGCGCTAGAGCCGATTGAAGCCGCAACGGAAAGCGAAGTCGTGGAAGGTGGAAAGCTAGAAATGCACTTTGGTAATGGAAACGCCCCAATCGTTGTCTTTGCGTTGCGTGAAAATGCATCCTTCTGCTACCGGTATCGCATCCACGGGAAGATCATAAAACGGAACGGGAATGTCACCGACGAAGCACATATCTTCCCCGGACAGTCCGCGTCCGGCCATGCTCGACCGGAGCAGTTCCGTGCAGAGATAGTAATGACCGTGCCTGGGTCACAAAATGTCCAACCGTAAATGCAAACCATATGATGCTGCCGCTTTTTCCGAATGAGGAAAAGCCGGCGTCTATTACTGCTTGATGAAATCTGCTTGCGTTCGGAACGGGACATATTACTGGGGGGTGTGCACTTCTTTGCTCCGTAAAACAAGTATTATGGCTGAAAAGGAGACACGGTTGTCATCACACGCCGGGTGGTTGTGCTACTGGTTTTTATCGTTTTCCCTTGTTCTTTCCTACAAAACCATCCGGTTTTACTGTTAGTTTCGATGCAGAACATGTGCAGTTTGCACTGGTATGCAAAGTTATATTGCTTTTTTGTACTTCCAGTTTGCGTGCTACTTTCGCGAGCTCTACAGATCGTTTGCGATTTCATTAGAATCTCTGCTATTTTTACAATTCTTCTGTAAATTTATCAATTTTGCCACAATCTTTTCCATTTTTTAAATTTCAAGCATCCAATTTATTAATTTAATTTATCCAATCTAATGGGTTGCAATTATCTTTTAACTAGTCTTAAAAATTGAACGCACACATTACGTAAAAGATGGTTTACCGAATCAGCAGATGCAGTCATTTTTACAGTTTTTCAAAGAAATTTTCAATTTTACTTGTTGTCAGTGACTTTTTTCTGTCACGTTTAAACATTCACTGTGTGTTAAACTTTTACTGTTGATCTGTATATTGAAGTATTTTGCAATTCTTGCTCATTCATTCATATTTATGTATATTTTTCCTTTTCTGTTACTCCTATTGCAACTTTTAGGACTTTTTGATATTACTCAGTTCTTCAAAACCACGATTTCATTAACATTCCCAGAATATCCGATTCGTGGATTGTTTAATATTTTTTATATCTATGAAAATATGTACCTTGCCAATTGTTCTCGGTAGGAGTTTATATAACGCAATGCTCATCACATTCCAAACATCTAGGAGCAGATTTATGGCATACCTCACGAGCATTATGTTTAAATGAGCCACCCATCTCGAATAAATTGCATCCCGTATGCTATGAATTATAGCTCCGATGATGGCATAGCCTCGGATCCTTGAAAAATCCCCTTGTTTTCTGCAGCTTCTGCAGCTCAACGGCACAAAGATTACTTCTGCAGCTCAACGGCACATTGCATGGAGACGCCCAGTCACTCCCAGCTTGTAAATTTAATCGAACACACGCACACAACCTGACACACCCCAACATTGATCTCTGCGGTCAGGACGTCTATCTTTAGGTCCTTCACTCCCCACCACAGGAGGCGACATTATTCGATTAGATCTGTATCACCATTGCAATGGAACGCTCTTGTGTAGTTTGACTTTATGCTCTGCTTAAGGTGTACGTTTCCTCTTCGGCAACGCGTTTTCTTTGTTCTCCCCGTCAGTTCCGCTTCCCATGTCCTTGTCGAGGGGTTGGGGCGATGAATTATCGTCCTATTTTCGCAAAACTACGCCCGAAGCTGCACCGTTTCCTCGTTGATTACATACCGGCCGGAAGATTCGTGTGTAGACCTTCAACTGCAGGCCATCAGAGTTCGCCCCCGTCCCTTCATAAGATATATATATTTTTTGTTTAATTTTTTTTCTTAGTACAGAGATGTCACAGGTCATACGGAAGGCCTGAGGAAGGAAAATGGTGCACCTGCGGGACGAAGGGCTTATGGGGAGATTTTCCCTATCTACGGCCCGAGCCCTCGACCAACCGCTTGGGCACGTGGGACTTTATTAGATCTGTGTTGTGCAATGCAAAAGGCTAAGCCCTCGGGTGGCTTTTCCGCCCGATGGAAACCGATCGCCCGGGCTGGACCTTTTGAAACCCGGGCCTCCGGTCCCTTCGCTCCCACGGGAATGAAATATTCACCGAGGATGCACTGGCCCATAGATGACGCCATAAATAAACGATGGATAGATTCGACTCGATTTCGTGTTTCATTTGGCCGGTTTGTTATCTGTTTCACTTTTGTTGTTCCGTTTGCCCGTACCGTGGCCGCTCCAACGAATGGTTCCATTTCGAACCACCAGCAAATCAGGGTCCAACTGCACGCTGGCTATCGCAATTGTGACCGACCGGTGCCATTTGTCCATGCACGCCCTGCCACACCTTGCCCAGTTTTTCCCCTTCGTCGACCCGTGTTTGTTCGACGGTATGTTTGATGGGTGATAAATTACCTTCAGCTTGCATTCGTCCGCACCTCACGGACCGAAGCGTGCCATTTGATTTGATAAGTTTCTATTCTACGAAAGCTTTTTTATTTTTCCACACTCGCATTTTCAGTAGAACGTTTTTTATCAGCTTGGTTCCGGGCACGCTGCGATGCACCTGCAGCTGCGGAAGAAAAATGAGTTACCATTAATAATGGATTTCAATTAGACGCCCACATGCAGCGATGACGTTCGCGTCCCTTCGAAACGAGCACCCTTTTTTGCCGAACTCACGCCACTCTGTGACCTTTCACTTTTGCTGCTTGTTTTTAACTTCTTCCCTGTTTTCATAAAGAAACCCAGTTCAAATTGCATATTCAGCGCACTCTCGTCTCAACATTATTTTTTATTTCTCATTTCCACGACTTTGTGCCTGTGTCACGCCGAACCGAGAATCTTCCACCGTCGCGATCCAACGAGCTCGAACGGTCGCTATTCCCGGCACGTTTTCTCGCGAGGCAAGCGGTAAAGTGGCATGGAATTTAAGTAAACGAAATTAAAGCACGATGGTCGCCGCTGTTTGTTTCACAACGATCAGGACCGTGTTTTCCCCAATCCTCGGAAGGATCAAGACGATCAGTGTCGCGGGCGGAACAGATGTCGTATGTGATGGGACTAAATTCATCCAATTTGTCGAAGGAGTTTCTTCGAAAACAAAAAAAAACACCCACCCATCATTTCCGTCCGGGAAAATGAATACGAACCAGCCCGTTTCTCCGTCGTTTGTCAGTGGGGCTTTGGCAGCGTTTTCCTTCCAGTTCTTTCCGCCTTCCGAGGGGTGGTAGGCTCTGATAACATTATTCCAGCCGCTGACATCCAGATCCCGACCCGGGCCGGATTTATTATCCATTCCGATAACGGACGCGCTCCGACGGGGGTGGGGAAACGATGAACATTTCTTCCACGTTCCACCGAAATATGAAATGTCACCGGAGAAGTGCTGTCGGAAAATGTTAAGCTTTCGCTGGGTTCCCACATGGTGGAAAATTAAAAGCCCACCTACACAAACTGTGTGAAAGCCTCCCCAAGGGACCGAATGATTTCACATGCAGGTACGCCACGAGTTGGTTGTTGATAAGAAATAAGGAAAAAAAACACGGTGGGAAAATAAACATAAAGAATGATTCGCGGGAAGGGACAATCATTTGCCATTCAGCGAGGGTTTTGTTTTTCGGGACCGTATGTTAATATTGGTTGTTTTCACAAGACCACAATTGTTTCCGAGAGGCTGCGTCGATGTTTATGCAAAGGTTAACTAAAGCTTAAAGTTGCTTTTTCCTTTCTACACGCAAATGTAACGTTTTGCGTTTCGATGGTTTTTAAATGTTAGAAAAAGAACTAAAATGGAGTCATCCATGAATTTAAAACATAAGTGTTCCATCTTCAGAGAGCTGACAACTGGGAACACCCTTCAGCGGCTATCGAAGCGGATATATTATTTATGTAACTCATCCTCACGCTAACCCCATTCATACGCAGCCCGCCTTCAAATGATTGATGTTCTCGAACAGGAAACACCGGAAGAATTCTCCATCCTTCTTCGTCCGATAAACTTCCGGTCCTTTGCGATCGCTTACAAGGAAGAAACGAACGTTGTGAAGCATCATCATTACTGGACACTACTGGAAAGATGGGCTTCCCGCCACATCCGGCCCGTTCGGTTATGAGATCGATCGATTTTTCGTGTTCTCAAGAGTGAGGTTAGGGTTGAGGGAGGGTTTGTGCTTCGGAATGTTCGCTACTAATGAAACAGTGTCGAAACAAACGTTTATTAGTGTTCGGAAAGCATTATGCCTAACGGGTTTCGCTAGAGGCGGGCTGGGAAAACAGGGCCCCGGGACCAATTAAGGATGATTTATACAATCGTATATTTTGTGCATTTCGCAACGGCGTAGAAATGGGATGGTCTCCCTTTTCCCAGCGACAAAGTGTTTCACCGGAAGAGTGTAAATACTGTCTCCTGCGAGTGGGACCCAAGATGGGGCCTCGTAATAAATCAACATCCGTCAAAAACTGTGTACGGTGCTGGGAAGCGAATGAACCCCCGTTTCGACCGACATAGACTTAAGCCCATGGAAAGCCGCCATTCGTTTATATGGTTCAAAGAAATGGGATCTCGAACCGGGCCGGAAAATGGGGACCTAAAACGACCGAATGCTACCTCCTTCGTACGAGGATCTAGAGGCTGAAATCGACCGACCGCAAAGCCGAGTTGTGCAAATATCAAACCATGCTGCTGGTTGAAGCTCTCATTGGAGCTGACATTTACCTCGGACGAATGAAAGTTTTGCCGACAATTGAATGCACGTGGGAAATGGGACGCTGGCGCTGTTACCGTCACAAGGATTTTTCTCCTCTGCACCTTCACCTCTGCCGGTAATCTTCTGGTACAGCGGAAAATGGAGCCGTTACCTGTCCACATCTTTCTTGGCTTCTTTCATTTTTATTTCTCTCCAGTTTTCCCCTTCGTAAGCGCATTCACTTCCCGCTTTTTTGCGGGATCTCGAGCGCGCACTCAATAACGCCCCAAGCACGAGGGGCACTGAAATTGACATCAAACTCAATAAAGCGTCCCACTTTAGTGCGCCTGCATTGAACGCCCGGGCGGAAAAGCACTTCTCGTTGGTTTCGTAGCTCAAATTCGTGCTCAGTTGATTTCTGACGCTGTACAAATCTGGAAAAGCATTTAAGAAAATCTAGTTCAAACAACGTCTATGTTTAAGTAAGGTGCGCTCTTTGAGAGTCTGTAATTTTTAAGAAAGAGTTTATGAGTTACAAATAACACTTGCAATAATGAGAAAACAAAAATTTCAAAAGATTGAAAAACTAAAATCATCCTCAAACAGTTGCTATGCGAAGTATATAAAAATTCAATGTAAAAATAAACTCTCATAAAATACTAAATCATATCAACTACAATCAGAAGCATCCTGTGGACCTGTGAAAGACCATTAGAGAGGATCACAGTTGATCTCTACATGCGTGCAACCTTTTTCTTGTGTTGAGTATGTTAAAAAAAACACATGACTTTGATTTAAATATAATTAATGTTTAATAATTCAATTTTAAAATTGTTTTATTGGTATTCTTTCTTTTTGGGAAATTACTGTTGGAAAGTTAATTGGACAATACAATAAAACAATTTTCCAAATTTCAAGATCAACCTAAAAGCCTTAACGTTTCTTTATGTAACACATTTTCAACAGTTCAATATATGTAATTTTGATTAATTTTTAATCCATTTCAAAAATATTATAACAAAAACATGTCACACGAAATGTGACATAAAAATCGTACTTAATCGCGACACAATTATAAAGAACAAACTAAAAAAGTTGTTTAATTTTTAACCATGTTTTTTATTCTCTACTTGTTTTGCTGTAATACATAACAAATATGTTTCATTTTCCGTTCGGAAGGTCCGTCTTCGAAAACTTTTCGCTTCCAGTGCAGAAAAATCAACTAACGAAGCAGGTCAACAATTTGCTCCTTGTTATCGTTGGTTTTTCCCCCCCGTTCGGAAGGTTCTGCGGTACACCGGAGTGCTCCGATAGTGCTTCTTCCGGTGAGAAGGATTTTATTTTCAGTTTTATCCTGAACAGCACTTTACCGACCAAGGCCCAGCTCCTGTGCCGTTGGATGCAGAAAACCACATACACTTTAATGCTGTCCAGCTGCCGCTTTCTCAGCTCGCTTTCGTCCGGTGGCATGCCAGCATAATTCATGAGCCAGCGAACTGATTGGCCGAACGGCGATTTGAGTGTAACCGACTCCACCGTATCGCCGAACTTGACCTAAAACTTTCGTTCGTTCGTTGTATAGTCCTTTTTTATTCTACTTCTCGATGCACTGAGTGTATGGGGAACGTTGAAACGGAAGACTTGTCCTCCGGAAGGAACTTGCAAGGATAAAGAAAATAGCAAATCGATAACAATAATTGCACACTTGCGTGGATCCTCGACGCTTTGTCGCCCACTTTTCCGATCACTCCGTCGGTCGATGTTTCGCTCGGATTCAAGCATGAAGAAGTCGTCCAGCCGTGATGGAAAACTGTACGAGTATGGCTATTTCCACCCTTCTGTACCGGCTAGATCGATGGATAATTGACTTTTATCGACAGAAGCTAAAAATAGTCATCGAACCGCTTGTACCATCCGCAAACCGATGCTCTTGAACCACCACGGTACCTTATACCAAGCAAGAAAAAGATACGACGTATGCCGGATGTCTACTTTACGCGAAAAATAAATTCTACCCTAATGCCAAAACATAAACTCTTGGCGAATGAACTAATGCAGCCGGGCAATCACGAGGGATGGAAAATCTCTTAAGATTGTAAACTCGGCCCGGGATTATTATGACTCGGTCGGAGGAAAAGCAGCGCGTTCCTAAAACGCCCGCGGCCAGCAGGGCGATGGAATTTTCCCGTGCGCTTCCGCCGTCCGATGCTGCAGGAAATTTAAATTAGATTTCTATTTGCGATCCTTAAAGCCAGCGTTTGTTTGGCTTTCGCTTCCATTCGCTGGATCTGCTGTTTATCCACGGGAAAAAGGCTTTCCCCTTCCCGTCTGCGGGGCGTTATCATAAATCCCGATGGCGTTTATTCGCAAGAAGATTGCGAACGTCGTCTTTATTACTTCCCCTCGCAAAGTGTTCCATTTTCTGGTAATTTACTTTCATCCCGGATTTGGGTGAAACGAAAGTGACGCATGAAACACTCGTCCGAGGCTTTAATTGCCGCCCAGTCGTCCGGGGTAGTGTTTTCCCCGCTTTTCTGCAATTTACAACATAGTTGAAACATCCTGGGACGTTTATTTGCAAAACAGTCGGCTCTCCACACATTGTTTGACTGATGCATCGGAACGAGACAAAAAAAAGCGGATGAAACAATTTAAACAATTTCATCCAATTCCAGCAAGCATCACTTTCCGGAATTCCGGAACCCTCCGATCCGGCCCGGACACGGTCCCATGCTGGTCCGGAAGTTCGGTGGAAAGTCCAGGATATGTCGGTTGGTGGTCGTTGCTTTAAAGTGCGTCATTTGGATTCGCATGGATTATTCAAAACGTTTAACGTCACCCACCCCCGTCCCACCGCTGCACACTTTGTCAGTTCCGTTCCGGTTCTGGCCACTTGCTGGTCGAAGTTTCAAATGGAAGCACCATGACTGTCGCCCCCCGTGTCTTGACCCCTCCACTCCGAAGAGTTGGTATTCACTTTCCGTGTGGCAGGTCTTCATGTTTCCATTTTATGTATCCATGTTTATGGGCCCTGTGACTCGTGGTTCAACCATTTCCCCGGTGTGCTTTTTCTCCCGAAGTTGAGACATTAAAATTGGCCGGACTTTTAATTACTCCTCGTGCCGCTCCCTGCCGAACCGAGTGGGAAGCGATAGCACGATTTCCCTGTGCGGATGAAGGATCGGGCAAGCCGACCAGATGAGTCGAACGGAACGATGTGAAACATTTTCATTTGAGTCATTGAGAATTCATGTTCGGAAGCGAATTTCCGGCGGGCGGAAAGTCAAAGGCGTTCGCTTCGACGGTGAGTTTCACGATGAATTTAACTGCTACGCCCATTATGATTTATATTAACAGCAATAAATCAAGTGGCGGTACAGGGCAATTAATAGGAGAGGTTTTTCATCCGAAAATTCGGCCAAACCGTTTCGTAAGCGTGCAAAGCAGAAAGGGATGATTTAATTTACAATTAAAATTCCAGTGACGGAAAGCAAGCGCTATTTTTCACATTCTTGTTTTTGAAGACACGATCTATGAATGTTTAATGTTTCAAACCATTCGTTATTGAAAACAAAAAACACATCTTCCCAGACGGTGCTCCGTATTCCGCGACTTCTGCTACTGTCGATCATTTTTAAAGTACGAAAATATCATTACCGTTTGACGTGCCACATCCATTTGCGAATGCTCACTTCCTGCCTGGCAGCAGGAAACCGGTCCCATCATCAAATATTCTCTTTGTTGTGTTAAAAGCTTCGCCGATGATCCTGCGGCGTGTAAAAACGTGGTTTCTACTCGCTTATTCATTTTTTATTTGTTTGAAAATACATGTTTTGATACTTTAAAGAAGCGAAGGGAAGAAAGCTTTGACTCCTGGGCGGTGTCACTTCTAATGGACGCAGGCGAAACACTCTGTAGTTTCGTTCGAGAAAAGTGCCACGACTGGAAAACGGTTCGGTGCGAATGAAGCAATCTACGATGCGACGACCGAACGGAACAGCCTCAATTCAATTCAATTTGTCCACCGCCACTTTTCGGGGTTTTCTCGCCTGGGAAATGGAAAATGACAGGTGACGATGAATGGTTGGTAGGTTACGGTGTTGGTAGATGAAAAAGTCCTTAAGTATGCCCAGATTTATTATGAGAGGCTTTTCATGCAAATTATTGTCTTCGCTCAAAGTTTTTTCACAGTTTTTCATAAAATGTTTATCATATTCTGATACAACGCTACCTAACTGTGATTCAATACTTGATCCTTATGATTGTTCTAAAGATTATAGAAGTTTCGTTTAGATGAATATATTTAAGGTTTGTTTTCAAACTCTCATCAAACCACCTTCAGACGGAATCACTCGCACAACTCTTCTAATCCCTTGCAACGAGCTTTTTCCATTTATCTCACTTCATTCGAATCCTCAAAAAAGTTTAGCATTTGCGGATGCGAAACTTTGCTCTCCTCTCGTGAAAAAATAAATATCCTACAAAACCACCCTTACACGTCATCATTGACGAAAGTTCAATTCCCACCGGAAGTTTCCAGGGTTCCCGGTTCGCGGAGCAATTCTTCAATTTCTCGACGAACGGAAGGAAAACGCATACCTAAGAAGATAAGCGGGGAACAGGGAAGAAAACTTTTTTCTCAGCCAGAGACTTTCTTTACTCTGGCCAGTTTTTCTTTCCCCTGTCAGTTTCAATCAGGACGAGTTATGGCAGCCATCTTGATGCCTCGTCGCCAGCTGGTGTGGGATTTGAGGAGAAAGGTTGATCTTTCTCTTTTGTCGCTTCCGTCGGTAAACGGTTTTTAAGTGAAATTCAGCGACAGCGAAAATGTATTTCTGATCGTACTTTGAAACGAAGAGTGAACCTTTTATTGTCTGCTTCATTTAGAGTGATTTTACATTCAGTTTATTTGTGTGATGAAAATGTTCGTATAATTTACAACTTATAAAGTTTGACCATGTTTCGTACATACTGTTTTTAAAGATTTTTACTTCTTTTATCGCTTGATTCAACCTACAATTTTGCTGTGAACAAGAATTTTAAGCCTTTTAACACGTTGACTGCTAGGTGTTTTTAGCACACTTTTTAGTATGCTAATTTTTTTTATTAAATTTATATTTATATTTAAATATATAACGTATAAAATCAACGGCAGAGAACTGAGCAAAGCAACGTCAATAGAGCTAACCAAGCTTCTCAAAGAATGAGTTTTTAATATTACTATATTTGTTATGTTGCATTTTCATTTACTTATGGGACAAAAACTTTTTAGAACTAACGACAGCTAGCTATAAAAAATGATAGCCTTGGCAGTCAACGTGTTAAACTAAATTAATCATTTCAAATACATTTTCTTAACAAGATGACTGTCACCCAAAAATCGGGTGACAGCAACAATACTCATCAGCCCTTTACACTAACATAGTAGTAGGCTTGTATAATAGTAGGCTATAATAATTACTAAAATGTATCTTTTGGGAAGCCTAGTGTTAGCTTAGGTTTCAAAAACCTTTTTTTAACCAACCCATTTTTAACAAAAATGATTGTACTAAAAATCTGTACTAAACCAGCGTGACAGTCAACAAGCTAAAATCTAAATCATTTTGCTAAACCAGGAAACCATGTTATAGATAATTGGTTAATGAGACATATTTTTATACAAACAATACAAATGTACAAACTCAAACTAGATTTCATGTGTCATTAGTCCCATAGAAAAGTAAAATAACTTATGTTCTACCGCTCAACAAGCAAGCTATTACTATACATTTTGCTAATGATGTAACAGCTTTCTTTGAGCGAAGCGTGTTAATTCCATTTATTAATATCTGCAAACTACACCAACCTTTCCTCGTCATCCAATCATGTGTGATTAGTGGCGCTTCCGTAATGTGCTTCGTAGGGTTTAAATTAATTTTCTCCTTCTTTATCCACCCATCATTTGCAGATGCTACCGGGTGCAGCTAAGCAGCAAACGGAGACGTCCAGCTTGAAGGCAGGACCTTGGAACCTCGGGAGCACTCGCCAGACCCAACCCTCGGTCTCCGCTCGCAACGATAAGCTGGCATCGGCAGGACACCTTGCAGCGTAGTTCAGTGTGCAACAACGTCCGTCGTACGATGCACTCCCGTTTTTGCGGTGCATTCAACACTCACTTCCTGCTTCCGGTACAAACGAAACATTACGACTGCTTTCGTCAGCCAGAAGGTGAACTTTCCGCTTGCGTACTTCCAGTGAAGTGTACGAAGCCAGGCCGCTACAAATACGCACCAATTTTCCTGGTGAAGTGAAAGTCCGTCTCAAGCGGACGTGCTTGGTGTTGTGAACGCCATCGGGGACATAGAAAGTCATACGCTATGACGCCGGAACAGAGATCCATTTAGCGTAAAAGCAAGCGAACGGATACATCCCTTTGACGAAAAACGGATTACCGAACGGGAGGGGGAAAAAATAGTGAATAGTTCCCGAGCGGGCGGGCGAGTTCCTGGTCAACCAAACCACCAACACACATACGCCAAAGGGCGCTGGAAAAAAAAAATACAAATAACACTCCGCCCCGGAGTGTGGTGTAAAGCCGCAGGGACCTCTTGGCAAGCAAGGACAGCCGAGTGGACAACGTTATATGATGAGAGGTAAGTGTCACGTACAAAATCAGAGGATGGGAAAGGGTGGAGGGAGGGAATGAAGAGGTATAGGATATTGGGCACAGGTTGCATGTTGGGGAATTGAAACGTTAGCGCTGACCGGAAGCCGGTACATGCGATCCGGACATGTTCCGGCTTTGAAATGAAACCAACGTATTCCATGGTTGGTTCGTTTTTCTATTGGTTTTGTTTTTTTTTGTTTTTTGTTATCTTTTCCCTCATACGAAATTGTTTTACCTTTTTTTAACCACGACGTGTGAAAAGACAGCGAAAGGTGGACAAGCCTGAAACAGCAAACGTAACGTTGGACATTTCCTTTACTTTCGTCGCCAAAAAACGAAATAAAAAAGCACCAATTCACCCGCAACGATAACATCTGCGCGAACCAAAGTAACATTTTCCTCCCAAAGGCCCGGTGACATCCGTACACTTCCCGTTGGGAATGTGTGTTTGTGTGTTTTGTGTCCTCATAAAGAAAAAAAACATCCCGAGAAGATTCATTTCCGGCCCAGCAGAGAGAGAGATGGCTGGCAAACGAAACGAACGGAATGTTTTTGTGCGGCAATGTTAGCGCATGTTTCATGGTTTGCCGGTTGTAAAGCCGTGTCTCGGCGGACCGGTCGCCAAATCTTGGCCTTGCCAGCGAGCCAAAGATGAAAGAGAAAAGTCCATGGGACGGAGAACGTCTTGTGATGTCTGTTTTTCTTCCGTTCCCCTGCCATTTCCGTTGCGTCGCGTTCGTTTGCGCGCTGCGGTTTTCCGTGGTAGCTGGTTCCGGTATGCGGTTTTTCGCCGGGGAAAATGTTTGCCAAATTTTCTGACACACCTAACCCCACTCCCTCGCTTACCTCTCTTCCTGGTGGAAGAAGAGTTCCCACTGAAACCACATTCCGTCGGAGAACTGTGCTTCTTCGCTTCTCACGCGGAAATTAATGAAAAGCGAACAGCCCACGACACGAGCCCACCTTCTCCCGCGAGGGCTGGTTGGGAAATTAATCCATTTCATCGAATTAGCTGTGTACTCTGGTGGCTGTTAGTTTTTTTTTGTCAATTTTATGTTTTATGTGCCTCACCCTCCCCTGAGAGGTGGCGGGATTCGCGTCGGAGTATCTGCCCAACAAAGGCACATGCGTCCCAAGCAATACATTGGTAGAAGTTTTGTTTCTGCTTTGTGGGAAAATGAGCGATGCCAATAAAAAATCTTACCAACATTTTCTTTACCCAGTCGCTTCGGCCTGATGGTTGACGGAGGTTTGGGAAAGTTTACTGCAGCACCCGCAAACCGAAAGCCAGGCACGTGAACTTGCCTAATTTATAACTTTTCTCCCCAAATTAATGTCCCTCCAGGGTCGTAGCGTGGCTGTTTTCGCGTCGCTCGCGAAATGGCTGCTCGGGGATGAATATTTTACGCACGGTGGTTGTCTGATTGGAACCAGCAGTAAAAATTGTTAGTATTTAGTCTCGTTTTTGCTTGCCCAATGGGCAGCCGGTAACGTTTGCGCCATTCAATGGGCTGCGTTTTAATATTTCAGAAGTATCCAACAGGAGCCGTAATTAAACCAATGTATCGCACTTAAAAGTTGTTTCAAACAGACAAATTGACGAAAAAAAAATTGAGTTAAGGCTTTTCAGGTTGCTCAAAAGTCTATTAAATACAAACTGCAGACATGATTCGCTTTCAACTGACACACCTTACATTTGAAAGATAAAAATTGATTCTTAAAATCGAACCACCAAGAGGGAAAGTATGAAAAACGAACTGTACGAAGAGTAAAACCATGCTATAAGATGAAAAATAGGTTTTTTAGGAAAACAGTGGAAATATCAGGAATATATGCCCGCCTATAATCAGTTTCATTTTTAAGATTTTCATTTCATTCAATTCAATATAATTTATTTGTCTAATATCTGGTTCGTCAAATTGTTCTTAACATAACCCGAGAACCTCAACATAACCCAAGAACTCTGAAACAAAACATAAAGGACGTATTTAAAAAGAAAAACTGATAATCGTAGAAAATCTTTTATGAACTAATCTCTTCTAATTCCACAATTTAAATACATTTTTAAGATAACAGGACGAATATCACTTTACTAGTATTACTTTAAGCATGGACGTATAACTTGGAAGGAAGACTGGCTGATTTTGTGAAAAGTGTCTAAAATAATTATCAAAGACTTTTTAATTCAAACACATGTGTTACATTTAACCATTTTAATTCTCTGTTATTTCCATCGTCATTCTGTCCTTCTTACAAATGCCAGACCCCTTATTCAATCAAATGCTTACGTTCAACAACATTCTCTCCTTTCCTGGTGAATCTCGTGCACAATCTGAAAGGCAAAGTATTTTCCGTCCCTACTTCCGTTAATATTACCAGCTGTTGCGTCAGCTTTGGGCAATAATCAACCGCGATATGCCAGCTGTCTCGATGGCTCCGGGATTTGAGCGACTTCTTCGAGCGCGAAAGGTCAAAAACTTTCCCGCAAAAGCAAGCTCCAGCTTAGGACGCTAAGAAACTGGAAGACGTTATTGGTGAACGGCATACGGAAAATAAGGATATACCCAGCTGGTGCTCGCACCTTCTCCGGAATCGATAACTGCGCGTTACGAAATTCATTTCCGCCTCCGAATCGTTATCACACAAACGTGAAATGTGCTTTTCGAACGAATTAGGTGGGAAAAAAGTTCAGCTAACATCCCTTTTCAATCCCTCAAATGTTACGAACCGCGTCTTATGGTGTCCGAATGATAGAATTCAATTCATTTTGATGGTTTCTCAAGCACGCTGAAACTCTCCGGACACCAGTCATCCAGTTGTTTCATGCAAAACGCTGTTGAAGCTGCTTCTTAAGGCAACCTAGAACTTTTACACACGCTTCGTTCGAAGGAAAGATGGCGTACATAATTCCAGGTTTTACTAGGTATGCTTTAAGCCTTTAAATAGACCCAAATCTCACGCGATATAGCAAGGGAATGGCACTTAATATATCGATGGGAAGAAAAATTAAAATAAAACAGATAAAATCCACTGGTGCGAAACGATTCCGGCACAAATGTGTGACACCGCTCAGCTTCGGGAAAAGAAGCTCTATCCGTGGAGTTGGAATTACGGTGTTACGGGTTGTTATCCTGCTTTTTTTATGACTCACCAGCGCGCCGGAAGCGCTCGATCGAGTGGCAGATTGAGGTTAGATGTTTCGTGTTATAGTAAAAACAAAAAAAAACAAAAAGTTCTCACCATTCCACACCATCCGGAGCCATCCGTTGGTGGGCGCATACGTTACGGATTGCGAAAAACCCCATCGCCACCATCGGGCGATGGCACTTTTCGGAGCGTTTTCGCATTTTTACCAACGACCCGAGCGTTTGTTAAATATGCTGGCAAAGCGTGGCACAAACACAGTTCCATTGAAAACATCGTTAAAAACAACCTCCCGAAAACAAGCGCAGCCCGAAAGTTTTGGCGCCCCAATTTCAGGACCTGCGAAAAGTGTGTGTGTGTGTGTGTGTGTGTGTGTGTGTGTGTGTGTGTGTGTTGGAAAAAAAAAGTTGGCCCCGCCGGGCAGATTACTGCGTTTTCCGTTCCCTTCGTTCGTCTTGTGTTTGTGTTTTTGAATCCATGATTTTGGACCACCGATTTTTTTCTGACATTTTTATAACGGTTGACATGTCTTTATCGACAGCCGACAGCAATATAAACTTTGAGTAATATTTTCATCCCATGGAGCGTCCATTGCACCCAACGTGCCGAAAGATGGTTTGATGAAGGCTCGCGCTGTATTCGGAGCCGAAATTCGCACCGCATTCGGATTTTGACAAAAGTTCAATGGCCTGTCTTTTCTGCGAACCAAACAAGAAAGAAATCAATACCATCGTTCGATTGATAACCTCCTTTTGGGGCTCTCCATCCAATAAAAGTTAACGGTCGGAATATTCTACTGTTTACAGAAGTTAACACCTATCCTGAAGTATATAAACAAGGTGATTTGAAACTATGTGGACATAAGAAATGATTCTAAGAAAAACCAAGCACAGCTTCTAAAACTCGACCACATTTCAAATTTACTTTCGATATTTCAATCTTAATCTCAAAACGCCACAAATACTACTTTCCGTGTTATTTTTTATTTTTTAATTTCAAGTTTTACGTGCCGTATTGTAATATTTTCCGTATTATTAAACAATTCCGCTGCGCGTCGTTTATTTCGAGTGTACCTGCTTCGAAAACACGTTCTCACGTGTTTGTAAACTTTTATTCATATATTTGATATTTGATTTCATATACTAATCGATGCTATTGATCCAATTTTTTTCTTATTATTGACAATTTTTGCTGATCACAATCACAAATAATGCATATGAAAACTTATCATCATTTAATATAACAAATCCTAGATTTTTTCGAAAAAATTTTTCCTCGGTTCTAGACCAAACACTATACAAAACCGCAAAAAAAAATGTGACAATTTTTTGAGCTATCTTCACAACTTGGCAGGACTGTGAAGGGGTTAAATACATATATAACAGAAAATTTCTCTGTTTTCGGTTGTAAAATGTAACCTCAATCAACAATATATTTCCAAGAAAATCTTATTTTTGACTTAATTTGAAAATTAGTATTTTAAATGATTTGAGAACACATTTTATTGTTTGAAAAATAATGTTTGCGATTCGAAATTGAAATTACAGTGTTAAATAAGAGGACTGTTGAAAAAGTCATTTTTTTAAATAATTATTTAGAGGAGGAATTTTAGTTCAAGATTTCTTGTAGGATTATAAATTTTCCTTGACTATTAAAAGGTATTGTACAAGCAGAGTGATTTGTACAGCTTCAATAACTGTAATTAAAAGTAAACGATGAAAATTCAACGCCAAAAATAATCCTTAAATACTATTTCAATTTCGAAACTCAAACAAATCGGATATCCATTCAATGTTCACTCGTTTGTGTGGTTTGTCTCTGATGGTATAAACTGCGTCCCGAAAGTACGCTTCAATATTTTAAATCGCCATCAACACCAGGAAATGCTAAAGCGCACAGTTTGTGCTAATACCTTCATAAGCAGATTTACTCGATCCCCTTTCTGTCCCGCCTTTTCTCATAATCTGAAACTTTTCCTCCATCCTTTCGCTGCAGGTCGACGAATACCGATCGCACTACCGAACACTGGCGCACTGTCCCGCAGACGACATACGCTGTACATCCGCTCCGCCATAATTGTCTTCATTCTGTTTGCGTTCCTGCAGTTCCACGTGATAAACTATGGTAAGCTAACCGGCCGGTCCGGGCGCAGGATCCCGTCACTAATCGATCCGACACTTCCGCACCTTCCGCAGACTCCTCCGATAGCGCGTCCAACGATAGCACCAACTATTCGACGGCAGCGATCCTGCAGATGGTGCCGCCGGTGTTTCACAAATACTTGACCGGAAAGCCTCGCAACTCCACGCACGGTACGTATACTGGGGGCCACTTTGGTTCGGAGCTTAGGAATTCGGGAGAAAATGACTGCCCACGTTGTTTCCGCTTATCATCACCGGGTTCTAACCGATCGAAGCTAGGGGGTGATGTTCTCACCCCGCAAGTCTCCACGGGCCAATTTCGGCAAAATTTGATCTTGTCAAGTCATTAAAGTGACTCAGCCCTGGTCTGGTTCGATGCGGTTGGCTGGCAATCGACTGGAGGCCGTTGTCCGGACATACGTTTCCCAAACCATCGGCTCGGATTGAAGAATAATCATTTATCATTTATCGCTTCGAAAGGGGTCTCACGTGGAGAACCACGTCGCTGGAGCCGGACCGTAACGCCGGGAAGAGAACGGATAACTACATCCAACATTAATGGAACATTGTGAACTTTTGCACCCTCCCTGCCCTTAACCCGAGGCATCTGTGCTATTGGTTTTTCCAACAAACAGTGCCAAAAGGGAAGAACCTATGAATAATTCCGACGCGATAAGTTCAACGGCTCAACCAGTTGCACCTAATTAAATATTGAGCATCCTTTTGTAACTCAATTACCGCCGCGGAAGCGAGAGGCTCGTTCGTGGTTGCAGGAAACTTTCAACTCAAGCCAGCGAAGATGTTACAACGAATTGTTTTGGCGGAAAAATCCTTCCTCGAGACGCTGAAATATTCGCAAAGAAAAAGAGGTTTTGATGGAAAGTTGCATGAGTAATTTTGAAACGTTTTTTTCTCCAGCATTTCTTTGCGCTTGTTGAAAATTGTGTTTCTCACTTTCAAATACGATTACTGCTTCGAATAACGCCAACAAACGCGAAGAAGGATAATATCCGCCCGAGCGAAGTGAATATACTTTTCTGTTTCCCTTCGAACGCCGGTTTTCAGAAGGGAAAAAATTGTTTCCAAATAAAATTACAACTATGAAACTTCTTCTCGCACACAGTTTATTCATGCGAAACGAAAATGAAAAACTGAAGTCCTTCAGCATGTTTCCGTGGCAAAAAAAAACTGTGGATGCAAATGACGCAAAAACATTTACGGTGTTACGTATACTTTCCTACCCTCGCACCAGGCACCGCTGTGCCCCCGTTCCGTTGCATAACGTAATGGAAATCGGATTTATTGCCTTTTTTCTTCCCCATCCTTCGGTGGGACCGATGCTTGCTTTGTATAGTCCTTGTCCATTTCCACCAGCGCCCGGTGATAAGGGCTGTGGAAATGGCCACAGCACGCGATAAACGTAGTGCACCGAAATGCACTGTCTTCGAAAGGCGGCCAGCCCGCGGGAAAACAGGGAAAGCTTTTCCACCTTTTCCACACCGAAAAGCGTGTCACTTTTGATGAAAATTGTGTTGGGAATGATTACGATTTTCGGTTCCCTGTTTTTCCTCGCTTACTTTCCGCTTTCTTTTCATCGTATTTACACCTTTCGGATGCCTCGCGAACCATTGCCTCACGGTGACAGCCGGGAATTGATTTCATGTCCAATTGCAAGCGACATGACGAGGAGAAACGTACAATTTTGATGCGAACAACGATTAACACACCGATTGAGAAGGTGGAACATTTGCATATGCCCGAAAGTATGTGCTTGGCATCCGTTTTAACGTGATGGACACGTGGCGTAGTGAATTCAGATAATAACACCTTTTTCCAATTCCACAACGGGGCTTCATTTTTTTTTTCATTTTTTGTGCAGATATTTCCCAAAGAGTTACGTAGCGTTAATCGCAGGGTTATCAGCATACAAAAAGGAAATCGTTTTTATTTGTAGAATATCGTATTTAATGAGATTTTTAAATATATTTAGGCATAAAGTTTCAGCTGAAAATAATCGGACAATTGTTTAAAATCTTATTATCTTGTTCAGTGCATCCCTACAAGTTTTAATTACTGAAAGCAAATCAATGGTAATCATTACAGACTTAGATATTGATCAAGAAAATGGAAACGTCCGATGTCAAAATGTTTTGCGATTTTCTTTAGAGATTAGTTTACACTGACTTCAATGTTATTATATTTATAAGTTCGTCGGAAAGGAAACAAAAATCACGTATATTCTGTTAACATTACTATGAGTCCTATGATTTATTGAAGACATCTTTCGGTTAGGACAAAATCACATCCAATGTAAACAATTACTATCACCCTACTTCCGTGTCTAACTTGCTAACACTTGCACTCGTTTATTTTATGTTTCCACTTGCAGGCCAAAACGGGACCCATGTCGGAGGCGAGGGGCCCCGGACGGCCAACATCAGCGAGATCCTGCGCATGATACAACGCTACAATGAATTCCAGACGGTCCTGAACGAGGACATCTACGGTCCATTACAAAATGATTCTGTGATAATAGTAGTGCAGGTGAGTGCAGCCGACGCTGGGATCGGGTTATCGGTGGGACGGGAACTTTAGGGCTAGCGTGTCGGTTTCTTGCGGCACGGCGACCTCACCGGAATGCGCTTCAGGCGCATCTGGTGGCACCCGGTCGTCCGCTTGCCGATCACCATCATGTGCTCCTCCTGTAGCTGCTGCAGCTCCAGGTCGTCGTAGCGTCGGGCAACCTCATCGGCGTCCGCGTCGTTGTCGTCCTCGTCGTCCGGTACGTCCATCGACTGACCCCGGCTCAACCGGAAGCGGCAGGAGCAACTGGTGGTGGTGCTGCTAGTGGTGGCCGTCCCACCGATAGTGTTAGTGTTGGACGTGGTTCTACTGCTGAGCCGCCCCAGACGTCCCTGGGAGCGTTGCTGCTCGAGTGACGCAATCCGGGCCGCCGTGCGGACGATGAACGCGCTCGTAAGCATATCGTAGGGTCGTATCTGCCAGATCTGCGGCGGCGGATAGTCCTGGTGGAGGCGCGTGATCCGGTTGCGTGCGGACTCGCCGATTCGGACCTGTGGCCAGCGGTGCTCGTGCCGTAGCGTCTCCTCCAGCAGCTCCCAGTGGTTGGCGTAGTTGACGGTGGACCGAAGGTGCACATTGAAGTCCCGCGGGTGTTCCACCTGATGCCGGACGCCGCTCCTTCGCGACTCCGAACCGGGAAGCAGCGACTGGGAATGGTCATGAAATTCAAATCACAAAAGTGGGAGTAAAAAGTATATGATGAATTCATTATCGTGGACGATATTGACGTCCCGACGAGGTGGTTGGAACCAGGTGAACCCAGTTTATTTCTGATAGAACGAAGCAAAAGACTGTGTAAAGTACAACCAGAATATTGTAGACAAGTTCAATATGGAAAAATCTTCGTCTTCAAGCTTTTCTGGGTGAAATACTAAAGAACCTGAACTTGAGTATTTAGGAGAATCCAACTGTCTGATACTGATGTCAATATGTGCATGAGATACTTTCCAATTTCTAAGACAATACAACTGCGAATTAAATAGACCACGGACTTGCACGAGATCGAAAACCTAGAGGTGTGGTTGGAAACGGATGATCCCAGTCTACTTCTGACAGAAGCAACCTAGAAGATATCTAAAGTACTATCAGAGTATTGTAGAAAAGTTCACTATGGAAACATTTCCTGAGTGAAGGACTAGAGAACCTAAGGTTGAGAATTTTGAAGAAAACCAAATCTAACTTTCTGTTACTAATGTCGATGCTCAGGGTACTATTCAATTTATTAGCCAATACAACTCTGAATTAAATAGACTAGGGAATTCTATCAATATCCAGATCTTTACTCTTTTCGAGTTTCGATAATCTGGTCTTTCCTAAGAATTTTAACTGAAACCAGACACTCACATCTGGTTGAATGCCTTGGATTACCAACAACCCTGTCCGTCGCGGATTATAGTGCATTACTCTGGTGTTGTGTTGCAAAGTGACGTTTTGTAAAACATAGACCAAAAGAGGGGAACAATTTCAGAAACTCTTATGCTTTCAAAAGTTGTCCAGAGGATCGTCATCACCAGTCCGGTAGACAAGACATCGATAGTCCAAGCCATCATTGACACAGCCCCAATACTTACCAGAACGGTCGCCCAGAACTTCCTGCGCGGTACGCGGCCCGCCAACATTCGTCGGATCGCCAGCTCGCTCAGGCTGAACAGTGTGTCGGGGGTTGTGTGGGCGCTCCGGGGAATCCTGTCGCACCGTCGCCGCAACCCGCATCCACCCGGTAACGTTTCCGTAGAAATGGTAAATGAAAAACGAATGAAAAAAACCGTGAACGAACGTTCATCCCTTGTACCAGCTGCCGGCTGTTGTTTGCCTTCGTTCCACAATCGACGTCACAGGGCGCCCAGACGTGGCCAGGGTGTCCTCGCACCGGATGACTTCGCAAAGGACGTAAGCGAACGCATCACCGCGTTCAGCGGCAAAAGTCAACTGCTGCCGCCATTGTTTAATAGAGCGGACGGGAAATTAAAAGTTTCTTCCAGCGACCCGTAAAGCGTCCCGGACTCCAGCCGAAGCGGGAAGCTTAAAATTTCCACCGTCCTATACCTGGGGAGTGGGCGGGTGCAAATAACTTCCGTAATTGGTTAACTCTATGCAAGTGCATGTGCACGGGAGACTATGGGTTGTTTGTGTTGTTTTCATTTTGGCCTTTCGCGTCCCCAGACTCTTGCCCCACAATGTTGATCCAAGGGTGGGAGCGAGGCCGCAGAGGAAAATTGATGTGGCAACCTGGTCGACCGCTCGGAGCCAAGGTCGCCGGTGGCAGGTTCCAGCATAATAAATTGTGGCCAACGCCACGCTTTTCCACACCTTCGTGGGAGTGCTTTTGCCTTTGTGTCGGGAAACTACACTACAGCGTATTGGATAATAATTTTAGCCAACAAATTTGCATGTCCACGTTTTCCATGGCATGGTTTTCCGCTGCTGGCGTGCCTGGCGTGGTGCAATGTATGAACACGTATTTCATTATATAGTGTGTGGTTTTAGAGCGTACATATTCAGTCCAGCTATCCTCCCGACTCGCGAAATAGATGAGTTTAAATTTGTAATTTAAAATAAAGTTCACATGCAACAGTTTTCACACGAGGTTATTTAAAGTTCTGGTTGACACGGACGGTCACTATGCACATTTCATTCGCCACCGTTTTTAAAAAACCCTTTCTAACCTTTTTTCCAAGAAATAGACATTCAAAAACGCATGGTTAAATCCTGACGACTAGAAGCGCTTCTTCACCAACATTCCAAAAAAAAAAAAATTACGACTAGAAGCGCTACTTGACCAAGATTCCCAAAAGAAGTTGCTTCCTTTATTGCCAGCCTGAGACCGCTTCCGGAAGATTAAATCTTGATAACCGGAGGATTACTGTGCTATCATGCCTTTACCACCCTCACCACCTATACATACACACGGAAGCTAAGGATGTTCTTGAACACGATCAGTCACGACCTGGTCGAGGTTGAATCCCTCTCGAAATAGTCCAACGTGTCCAACGGGAGGATATCAAATATCTTCTTGGGTGGAAAACTAATTGCACACTTGTCCACATAAACACACACACACCTACACCTCCTGGCGGGATTTTGTTCTCGCAGTTACTTACCTTCTCCTGCTTCGATACTTCTTGCACTTCGGCTCAAAGTCGGCTGGAAGCTGAAACCTAATCACATTCATCCTGCCGACCAGGTGGCTAACTAGATCTTCTTTTTCACGCTAGAGCCCCCTTGAGATTTCTCCCCCTTTCTACCCCAACGCACCGAACTGACCTTCCGACCCGGGAAAACCTTCTGCACACGCGGACGGAGTGCCCGCTGCTGCCGACCACTCGAGGCACCGAGTTTGGAATGAAATCGATTCAACTCTTGCCCCGGGCAGCGAACCACCTGGGGAACCCTTTACCCTCTCCTCCCCCTGTCCCCATGGACGACCTCGAATATGGCGGAACATACACACACACACAAAACACTGCCGAAAAAAAGGCACAAACTTGGACCGATTGGACGCTTTTTCAATAATAACCGTTCGTTTGGTTTATGGCTCGGTGGGGTGGGGAACACGGTGGCCCTACGCCTGGTCACAATGAAAGCCTCCGAAATTTTGGCTCCTGGCCTACCATAATAACAACAATAATAACCAGGTACCGGTTGGAGAGAGAGAAAAAAAATACAACCAATTCCACAAACACACACACAAGCTTTTCCAGGGGAGGGGATCGTGGGTTGTTGGGGGGGAAGGGGACTTCCAGATCGGATCCGGAAACCGGATCGTCATCCAGTGGTGCCAGTGCTGGCCGGGTGGGAGAGGGCGGGGAAAGACGTATTATAATTCCGGACGTCCTAAATATGTCCGTTTCATGCTTTTCCCCGCCCACCCCAGGATCCACCCTTCTTACCCCCTTCCCCCTTCGGTTTCATCCTCGTTCAGACCTACGTTTATGCAGGCGATGGTTCTGCCGATGGTTGGTTTTTCGTGTCACTTCCCCTTTCATAAACCGGCCTCCAAATCCCTCCCCCCCCCACCGCTCTCGACAAAACCAAATCGAAAGTTTATCGTTTCGAAACCGTTCGACTCCGTACGGTGACGTTATTATAGGTCAGGATTGCACCGTCGGTCGTTCTCCGTCGCGCGTGGAGCAAGTTTTGATTATGGTTCGGTTCCAGTGGCGCAGCAAAGCTGAAACAACCCATCCGTAGCCGCGGATGGGCCAAACTTCGCACCGATACGCTGAACGTTAATTATCCAGCGATAAATTTTCCACTTTTAGTATGAAGAAAACGACGGGATTGGCGAAATCAACCACATAAGAAAGGCAACTTCTAGAGAAAAGAAGAATCCTTTTCATCGCGCGCCTGAAACTGATATTTGTGTCGTTAGCAAGATTTAATGTTACTATCTTTGCCGGTTCCGCTACGAGAACAAAGGGAATTTTGTTCAGAAATCGATATTTCTTCATTTTCCTATATTCTTTATTGACTTTGACTATCTTAACTTTTGCAACAAGTGAGAATTGAAAATAAGTTAATATTACATAAACCAAACCATGGGTCAATACAAAAATTGTATTGGATATTTTTCCACATATTACCTCAATCTTAACGTACAAGATATTACAACGTAGAACTAACGTAGAAATCTATGTATACACACAAGCGAGTGATAACAAGTTTTCATTAAGTAAAGTAATAGCTCTTTGGTCTTCTATTTTTGAAAAGCCTTTGGTGATAGTTTAGTAATTTGAATCAAAATTTCTTCCCCTTTTTTGAAACTACTTGAATGTTCATTGTGGAAGAATATTTTGTTGGCCTGTTCTGCCAAATTCCATCGTGGTTGCCTACCACTGGATGGAAGGTTGGTAGGTTCATTCGCCACTCGAATTTCCATCGGGTGAGTTAATTTTTTTATTCGCTCCCTTTCGACGGCACACCCGGATCGACTCCAGCTCGGGACGGAACAGAAAGGACGCTCTAGCCGGGCAAACCGATGCGCTGCTGGTTATTAGTCGCAAATGCAAATCAAATTCGGTCGTCATCGGCACGGAAGAGAACATAAAATTCGCTCACCGTTCTCACCCGCTCCTTGCCCGTTTGCCTTCCCCCCATACCCCGGGTGGTACGAAAGAATCCCCGGGAGGGATAGCATGACCCGTTCGGAATCCAGAAGGCAAGATCGAAAGTGAACCGAAAACAGAACAACGAAGCGATGGAAAGTGGCAGCGGCACCTTCGGGACTGGAAGCTAAAAAGTTCCCTATCACCTTTCGACCCGGAAGTGGTTTTCTGCTATTATTTTTCGTTCTGTTTTTTTTTTCTCTGTGTGTGTCATCCATTCCAGGCCAGGCCGTTCTCCTGATCCGTGCTAATTCTATCGCGAACGATTTGAGCACGTTCCTACGTTTGAGTGTGGCCATATTAGAGAGAGTATGTGTGGGTGTGTGTGCAGTATGGAGGAAAAAAAACATGCCGGAAGGTATTAAGAAATTTGATGAGAAACGAGAAAATATCCCACGGTGTGTCATCCGTTCGTCGAAAACTGACTCCTGGAGCCAAATCAGGTCGAAAACGTGCCGTTCGCGGGGAAGTTTCAGTGGGATTAAAAATATCGTTTTCTTTTTCCATTCCCCGTTCGTGGCATTGCTTTGCATAAATGCTGAATCGTGGAATTATTAAACCACCCACCGCAAGCCGAAGGGGGTTTATTGTTTACGCTTCCGTAACTTTTGCTCCCCCAATTGCTGGCGATCAGAACGAAAATCGGCTTCTAGGGTGGTGACGGGATGGAAACTGTGCGGGATAAGAAAGCATTTTTGGCATCCCCGTCAGCTCGGTTCGCGATTATTATTACACTTTAATTTTTCGTCAATAGACGTTGCTTGAAAGTTTCTTTTTCGCTTAATTAAAAATGCTACGTATAGGAAGCTTGATGGAGAGGTTTTTTTGTATTCCGGACTTTCGCTGAGGCGTAAATGTATTTAAATCAGTAGGCATTATATACATTTATTCAGTAAGAGGGAATTTAAAAATGTTTCCATTTTTATAGTAACTTTAATTTTATTGACCTGCAAGCTTGCATTTAATATTTGCATTGGCACTTTTTTAAATTTCCAAAATTGTTAAAAATATTGCTGACGATGTTATCATCTTGATTATTTCCTTCCTATATTCGAAAATGTATCGATGTCTGAATTAATTTTCGGGATCTTTTTTATAATTCTTTTTCTAATTCTACACATCCTTTTACTTTTAACTAATGGGCACTGATAACGCTAGAAAACAGATCATCATACTCTATCTAATTTAACATTTTTGTAGTGAACAATTTGGGACGAAAGCTAGCGAAATAGTTCGTTTTGTGGAGCATTCGTTCATTGAATGTCGCATCATTAACAGTCATTAGTTGCTGATTACAACACTGTGGTCTTGAGGGAAAAAGTCTCCACAAACGCTTGAGAGAGCTTATATCGTATCAACGAACATCATGGCACAAGCACACACTAAGAGCCTCGTTAGTAGGTTTACTGCACATTGTAAGGACTCAGGAAAATCGACGATTGATCACCGTCTCAAGATCAAAGTTGACCGATGGAAAGGGCTGTCATTTGCGTCACGGTAATGTAATAACCCGTGCCAGGACGGGCGGTTATTTGCGTAAGAGCGAATGGCCAACGAACGAATGGCCCCGAGTCCCGGGTATTCGAAGACGTGTGGGTGAAGCAATATGGGCCCGCCTCGACCGTGACTCAATTATTACTCCATTAAACCCCGCCAGTACGGAGCGCCAGTAATTGCCAATGTCGCACAATGGCTCTGTAACTAGCCGAAGGTCGAACGTGGCGACAATGACCAGGCGCCTCCATCGGTGGCACAAAAAGCTGGCGCACTAATAACGAATGTTGCCGGCGTGGTTACCGGCTTCATTATAAATGAGTTTCGGTGGCTAGTCCCTGGCTGAGTCGGTGGCACGTGCCTTCTTTATGCCGGGTGCAGCAAATGCTGCAATGGACAGCTTTCTGGAACCGAAGGAGCTTACGTTGCATGCGGAAAATTCTCGCCGTACGGCACGCCACCGAAGAGAATGTTTTCATTTAATTCCCGAGAAAACCCAGTGGTGCCCGAATGCTCGTAATCAAAATGGCAAACACGAACAAGAGGGCGTTGAAGGCTGCGTTGTGGCTCCACTGGCCAAGTCTTACCTATCTAGCAAACGTTCAGCTTCGTTAGCAATGCGTTCTCCAGAGGGTAACAAGCGGGGATTTATCAAGGTTTTCATCCCAACTTAACCGCAACTATTCTTCATTTAAATTTCTCGAGAATCCAATTGTATAGGATTATTATGTTACGATTTAGAAGCATTTGCCTTACATCATATTCAGAAACTTTATCGTTTTTTATACAAACAGATTGCTGCTATTTGTTTTTTATTTGAAAACCTCTTTTCTTCTCGATGAGATCATTTTTTCAATCATTTTAGATACATTGACTTGCTTCATTATAAATATCGTAATAACTGAGTGCTTAAAACATAATTTACTTATGTATTCCTAAGTAAATTCTCTCGGATGGATACGAAACCGCAAAGGGGGTTCCTCGTTTGAAAAAAATCGTTTTGAGACGCTCGATAAACCATAAGAACTTTGAAGTAATTTATTTTTTTATGGTACAATTAACATAGTTAACCGTAAAACAAATATGTATTTAACATTGTCGCAACACGCTAAACAATTATGTATTTAACATTGGTATTACTAGTTCATGCCCAGTGTCCATGTTTAAGGTCATTTGAATAGTTTTGTTATGTGAATATAGTCGATTTGAACCACAAGATATTTCAATTTATTTATTTTTCCTTCCCATTTGGTTCCTTGCATTTCCAGGTACACAAAAGGATAACTTACTTACGGCATTTAATTGTAAGTTTGGCCCAAGCGAGGGACATTTCACGCACGCTGCTCGTCTTCTCGCACGATTTCTACGACGACGACATCAACGATCTGGTGCAGAGCATAGACTTCTGCAAGGTGATGCAAGTACGTACCCGCGCTCTGTGCGAACATTCCCATGCCGAGCAGAAAATTTAGTTGACCACCATTTTGTTACTGTTTCTAATAATTTTCCTTTCCCCCCCAACGGAACGTCGGGGAACGTTCAGATATTCTATCCCTTCTCGATACAGACCCATCCGAACGAGTTTCCCGGAGCCGATCCCGGCGATTGCCCGCGGGACATTAAGAAAGAGCAGTAAGTTTCACAACTTGTGGCTACCGAGCGTGGCATGTTTGTCCTCCGTGTTTCATGGCGTTCCATTTCCCCCCTTCTCCCCTGCCAGGGCGCTGCTGCGAAAGTGCAACAATGCGCTGCACCCGGACCTGTACGGCCACTACCGGGAGGCAAAGTTCACCCAAACCAAACACCACTGGTGGTGGAAGGCGAACCGAGTGTTTGACCAGCTGGAGGTCACCAAGTACCATACGGGTGAGTTACGCTCGAGGGGGAAGTTGGAATTGTTTTCATTGTAGCTTACGAACCTTTCGTCTTTCGGCTGTACGCCATTTTCCACCGTCCATTTCCCTTTGCGCAGGTATGGTGGTATTTCTCGAAGAGGACCACTACGTGGCGGAAGATTTCCTGCACATCCTGGAGCTCATGTTCCGGAAGTCGCAAGACCTGTGCTCGAAGTGCAACATCCTCTCGCTGGGCACGTATCTGAAAACGTTCAACTACTACACGTACAACAAGAAGGTAAATTTCGGGCGAAAAGGTATTTCAAAAGAATGCCAAAGAAAAAGAGGATGGGCGTGTGTGTGTTTGTGTATGTGTGTATGAGAGAGAGAGAGAGAGAGTGAGAGAGACAGTATAGTGGGAAAAAATTAGTACAAACTAGTGTTGTGCTTAATGAATCTTTTGGCGAGATTCATTCATATGAATCTTTTACCTAAGATTCATTCAGATGGATTCATGAATCTTTGCGGATTCGAATATTCAAAGCTTAATGAATCCTTCGAAACCTTAATGAATCTTCATGAATCTTTCATGGTTCTGTCATGAATCTCCCCGATTCTGTCATAGGCGTGGACAATGAGACCAAAAAAAAAAAAAAAAAGGTGGTCCCTCAACCGACTTTTGGTTGGTGACTTTACACCATTTGGTGTGTCTTTGGGATTCATGAATCTCGCGGCGAAAGATTCATGAATCCCTTATAAGGCAGAGATTCATTCAGATTCATGAATCTGAATCCGATTTACACAACTCTAGTACAAACACCTTCGGCACTGTTTGCAATTTTACACTAGAAGCAAGTTAAACAAAAAGCAAACGCCTGCTGCCTTTTATTTTGGTGCTGATAAAAAAAAATACGTAAAACTTTTTTCCGAACCTTTCGGAAAGGAAGCAGAGTCCTTGAAGCGGCAAGGGAAACCACATGCCACATTTAGCTCACAACAGAAGCACACTGAGCACAATGAAGCGTTGTGACACAGTTTTCGTTTCCGGCACACATTTTATCGAATCGCTACTGATCCACACGAAAAAATAGACTTTTTCCTAAGAAGAAACATCGAAACACTTTAAACGTACCGATCTTCTCGAAAGCAATGATGTGCGAGAGGAATTCGGTTTCGTTACCTTTTACCACCTGTACAGTATCGTTCCGATGTATGTTTTGCCAAGATCATGTTTGCGTTGTTTAGTGTCTATTTGGTCCATATTGTTTCGTTTCGTATCACACACTATCAACACACTTTCAAAACCCTCACCGAATAGGCACATAAGTTTGTTTAGGTAAAAAAAACAGCCAACCAAACAAATGTGACGAAACTATTGATTAACCCTTTACAGGTATTTTCAGGATTGAAAGATAGGAACGGAAAGAATTTATTCCGCGAAAAAAAACCCTACTCCGGTGTACAATAACTGATTTGAGAAAACAAACCAACCATGAAAATGGATTATCATATCGAAGGATATCAATTTAGAACAGTTGCTATCGGAATATGGATGAAAATCATATTTTATGAAAATATTTATGGCTACACGATGTCTAAATTTCAATAAGTTCAGCTTATCAATACACCTTAAAGATTGAAATCAATTTATTCATGATTATAAAAAATAAGTTCACGTGATCGGCCGACATTGTTGGAGTATTCTATTTTTCAAACTATTGTAGCAATTTAAAAAATCGAAAGGTTAATGAGGAAACAAATGAATTATGAAAATATGTTGGCTCTTAATGTTTTACGTAGCCATAAAAATTGAGTTACAACATCCACATAATTTAAAAAGATTAGAGAAAAGTAAAATGTCAGGTAACGTAAAGGGACCATCGTCGCGTATACCAACTCACTCAATCCGTACCTTCCTTTCACGAACAGCATACCACAACCCGTTCACCATACAGCGCAAGCTTTTTGCCTTATCACGCCTTAGAGAAGAGGCTTAACCGCCAGATAGAACGACACCCCCCATCGCCGCTTTGCAAATGTATAAATTTTCACATTGAACAATTCACCACACTAACGCCTCGTAACGCTACCGTTACGGTCACGATCGGGAATCGGCTGTGTGCTTACATCAGTCACCCAATCGATGTTGGATGTTTTCCGTGTCGATGTACTGTTGTTTAAGTGTCACAATGGGGGCGAGGAAACAAAGCGCTCCATCACACTGTCCCACTAACCCCCGTACACCCAAGCACACGTACAGAACTGTCACTTACCTTTAGCTGCTTTTTGCGGAAAGTTATACAAGAATATTTTCTTTCTCTTCGATCCGGCCCCTAAACTAACGGTAACAATGTATGTTACATGGGACCACTATCATCATCATCATCATCATCATCATCATCATCATCATCATCTTCACCGTCATCATCTTCATTACCATCATCCTCATCAACCACAATCGCATCGCTGATCTGGGGCTGTCACTCGATCACACGATCGAATAAATTCACCAGTCCTTCGCCAACGGTTGGTATGCGAGGGTCAAAGGGAACCGAATGGGCGGGTTTGCCCCGGGGAGAGCATTCCCTGCCGAGCACGCTCGTAGGTCGCGGGGATCCTTTTCCTTCTCCGCTTCGTACAATGCGCTCGATCGAAGCCAGAAGTCAACGTCGGACTTTCCGGCAAAGCCGCGTTCGGGAACGGTTGATGTGAGCACACTACTCGATCAGACTTTGGACGTGCCCGTGGACTCGGTAAATGTTTTTCGCGTAGTCCCGCACCAGCGCGCACTTCTTCCCGTGGACGTGCCCCTATGGTCCGATCCCTTCTCTCGCGCGAGTCATTCGTTTGAGGCTCACGGCAACGATATCGCTACGTTGTCGGACGTGCGTAACGGTTTTCTGAACACTCCTTCCAATCCCTGGCAACGCCGGCGTCCCTTGCAGCATCAGCACCAGCAGCAGAAGCTTCTCCAGCAGCAGCGCCAACTTCAGCAGCAACAGCAACTGCAACGTCAGCAGCAACAGCGTCAGGAACTGCAGCAACAGCAGCAGCAGGGACAACAGGTGCCACAGACACAGGTCACCACCGAAAAGTACGCGTCCCAGTCGCAATGGGGCTACCAGGTGTTACCGACACTGTACTCGATCTATCAGAAGGTAGCCACCGGTCAAGGAAACCTTTTTTTACTTCTACTCCCCCATCTACCACCGCTATCCACTGCAGATATGTTTGCCTTCTTCTTCTTCTTAAAACAACTACTATTGTTTTAGTTTCTGTATGCTATTATACCACTGCTAATGCTACTACCTTTTGTCTCCGTTACTACCGTTACTACCACTACTTCTACTACATACCACCCGTATTGCTATTTCTTGAAAGCCATTTAAGTTCTTACGTTTGCATCCAACCACCTGATTGATTCTATTTCGTATTCGCAAGCGAAAGTATGTTTCCTTTTCTCTAATCACTGTTGATCGTTTCTTTTACGTTACGTTGCTATGGTTGCGTTGCTATCGTTGCGTTACTTACGGTGGTGCGTTACTTTCGCTAAGTGTCATCCTTGGTTTGGCATAACTTTTAATCCTTCGCTCTATGTTTTTTTCCTTTCCTTGTGGGCAAAAAGAGTAAGAACTTTCATCTTTACGCACCCTGTGCGGTTAAGTTTGGTTTTAAATATTATTTGTCCAGTTAAAGAGGGTTGGTAATTTTTTTCAGACATCTTATGCACTTGTTTTACTAGTGTTGATTGTACCTCACATCGGACGCCCCACAACATCAAACAGCAAAACATATTTCTTTGATAATCACTTCGGATGATTGGTAATTGACAATAAAGTAGAAATGATCTAAATACTCCTATGTTACCTCCGAAGCTGTGCAATAGAAAAAAGCACTCCTTTCAGCAGGATAACCAACGGACATTAGTCGCTATTGTTTGATTCTTTCCACTCGATGCACACTCGCCAACAATTGCGCTGGCGATCCGTTGTGCGATTTTATAGCCTACACGGAAATGGAAACACTTCCAACTCCCGGTGCTGAAACGTACATTTCCCGTAGGTACAATAAAGCCTTCTGCGGGTCATCATTACCGTCCCGGTCCCTTCTCGTAGCCCGTCTAGGGTCGGGACGTGCGCTTCCCGGAAGATGCCGGAAGCTTACGCCATGGGCAGCGTTTAATTATTGAATGCATCATGCAAATCCAGTGCACCGTCTTGCACCTGTAGCCCATTGTCATTCACCCACGTAGCGATATATGTAATGCACCGTCCATTGTCGGCCAACCCAGGCACACACACACACCTACATACCAACTCAGTTTTGCATGGCACCATTTTTGCAACGCTTGCAGCACCCGCCTACCAGAATGCGTTCCCATCCGAATCCATCCTTTCCATGGCTTTCCCTCACTCAAACCATCATCACTATCACTATACTCAGGTCCGATCCCATCCTTTAGCATACTAATCATGTTTACCCTTCGATGCACATAACGCATATGTCATCCCCGTTATCTCTGTGTAGCGTTATCGCACGTGACGCTCGATTGGTGTTTGCCTTGTTTAGTGTTACTTTGGGGATTTTTTTTTGTGTTGGTCTAATGTACAGATTAATTTTTAAGTGAACTCCACTCCGCCCCACTGAGGTAGTCGTTTTTTACCTAAGTGTGTGTGTGTGTGTTAGTGTATTTTTGTACAAATGTGTTGGTCTTGGGTTAGGAAGAAACATTTGAGTGAACTATTTTTTTTTTCTATTTGTACTAGTTATAACTTTTTCCTTTCTTATGCCACAATGTCACATAGACGGTTTGGAACTTTGATTGTTTTGAAATGGTACCACTAGCATAGTTTAGACCTGGTTGCCTGCACGTTCCCGTTACGTTGCGTTACCCGCTGTGTCCCTGCCAAAAAGAGGCTTAAATAAAATACCCTTCGTAGTGCTGCCGTCTCAACTACCGTGTATGGTGTATGGTGGTTATACCTTCCTTCCTATCCTTCCCGTGCGCAGGTTGAGGTGACGCCGTGGGTAAGCAGCAAGCACAACATGGGCATGACGTTCAACCGCACCACGTGGTACGACATCGTGCGCTGCGCGCGCCACTTCTGCGAGTACGACGACTACAACTGGGACTGGTCGCTGCAGCACGTGTCGCAGCAGTGTCTGAAGCAGAAGCTGCACGTGATGGTCGTCAAGGGTCCGCGGGTGTTTCACATCGGCGAATGGTAAGCGAGTGCAAATCTGTCCGTACTCCGATCATACGTTGAACGTTTTTTTTTTCTTTTCCGTTTACAGCGGTGTGCATCACAAAAAGAGCAACTGCGAGTCGAACCAGGTGATCTCGAAGGTGCAGAAGGTCCTGAAGGCGGCCCGTGGCTCGCAGCAGCTGTTTCCACGGTCAATTTCGCTCACGCAAACGAGCCTGGTGAAGAAGACGAAGCTACGCAAGGGCAACGGCGGCTGGGGAGACCAGCGAGATCACCAGCTTTGCTTCAACATGACCCTGGTCGGGCGGTAATGCGCGCTGGAACCGTACACCGCAGGGCATCCTTCCACGATACGCACATTCCTTTCTGGCTGCGCATAGACCGTTCGTGCATGCGAACTACAACGACGATTTTGTGAGCAACCATAATAGCAAAGAAAATACACACCCCATGTTTTAGGGAGAGGATCCGGTAACAGCTCAGACCAAAGTTACGTTTATAGTTTTACGGTTTTGTTTTCCACTTGCGTAGGGTAAGTTAGCCAATCGTTCTCATTGTTTTGTGTAGTTGGTAAGACACAGCAGCTCGGAGAAGTGGTTATTTTTAACGCATGTTACCAAAAAAAACAGGAGGCAGTTCCCCAGGCCAGAATATAAAGTATTAGGTTTAACGCGGCAATATGTCCCCAAAGTTCCACGAAGAGCGAACAGCTTAAGCCCCAAACAGGAGGTTATTACCGTCAAACTAATTGGCAATAGAATGATCCCGTTGATGCAATAAGTGAGAAATTGTGTGTATTTCGAATGGCCTAAATATGATGATGAGGATTCGAGTCCATAAGCGAATATATCGGCCACCACTCGCAGCCGGTGGTCTGACCGTAGCGATTTTACACCTCCGGACTGCTAATTGAAAATGTACCGTACACCTTATTCGAGGCCCGAAATGTGGAACTAACATTCAATCAGCCACCGTTCTAGTCAATAGCACCATGCTTTCGTTCTGTGAAGTGTGTTATTACCCGTCTGCATTGGCAATAGGATTTTCCTTCAAGGAAGGAAGTAGGAAAAGTGTGATTCGAAACGGGGTACCATTTGTTGTTGAACTTGTGCGACTAACGCGTTGTGTTTTTCGTTTTCTTTTGTACCCTGGCGCGGTAGGCGAAATCGGCCGGTAAGACATGCGGTTCGTTTTAGGCGTTTTGAAAAAAGGAATGCTAGGTGTTCCGAACGGTTCCCGAATGTCCCCAAATTTGCGGTAGTCAGTAAGTGTGATGTTAGATGTAATGGTAACGAAAACAATAAAACTAAGTAAAAAAGCACACCAAATAAACGAAAACGATTGTACATACAAGTATGGAAAGTCTTCGAGTTTTTCATGGGTATAATTTTCGTCCAATCTTAAAATTAAACCCATTAATCTCAATGAACCACAACGGGACATTAACTTCATTCGAAGATATGGATCATGTGGAATGGTCAGCGAACAAAACAACGGAAGAATCACTCGATTGAATCTTAATCGTTATCATCTTCGCGCATGTTTTTAACAATCTTGTATTTTATTTGCAAATTTTGCAAAAAAAACTCGCCGCTTCAACACAACTCGGGGATCGTGCTGCACGGGGATCGGATTGTTGATTCCGATTTTGCCCGAAATGAATCACAGAGCCATTGAGTCTGCGCTAGAGTGCCCACCACTATGCATTGTGTTTGTGTTGGTGGCCCTCCGTATTAAAGTTCCAAGTGTACACTCATATTGTTACAATATCATAGTATATGCGTTTTACAATCCATAACAATCTATTTTTTCCTTCAATTCACAATTCGCCGTGTTTGCGGGTCTGTGGCGCTTGTTCGTTCCCTTCGTTCGGTCGTGTCGGTCGCACGTACGTTTCCGTGGCTCGTTGTCGCCGATTGAATTAAATTATCTTCCCGTCAGCTCGGCTCCGTTCCGGCATCTTCCGCATATTTACAGTGACACCAGTGTGAACGCGCTAAAACGGTGGAATAATCTTCGCAAATAACGGGGGGGAATATCAAAGGAATTTAGTGGTGCTACGAAGAAGACAACCTAAAGAACCATGTCGTCGTTCGCTTTGCGACTTGCTCCCCGGTTTGCCGGTAAATCGGCCAACCAGCTCCTGGCGGCGGCCGCGGCCCAAAAGAAAACCTACTTCACCTACTCGAACCAAATCTCGCAACCGCTCGAACGGCAACCGAAGTACACCACTCCCGAGGAAGCGGTCAAAGTCATCAAATCAGGTAAAGGGCTGATTGCTCGGACATTATGAGGCACCCTTTCCGGCCCGTCAGCACTGGCAGGAAAACGTTGATAATGCATACGGTCCACGGCAAATAACGTCATGCAGAACAAAACATCATCTTAAACTTCGATGCTAGAACTACCGTAGATCACAAACCAACGCTCAAGGTTGAATTCGGAAGAAATTAATCGAGAGGCCGTTACGCAATACGTCGAGCTTCCTTCCCGACATACGCACCTTTTGGTCGGTGACGTCTACCATTGCGATTGCGGCAGTGCCATTCTATGTCCGGATAGAAATTGCCAGTGATTCTTCGATGCTGTCCTTCTAATGATTAACTGGTACTGGTTTTACTTATTCCAAAATGTTTGTTTTCGTTTGGCCGGTGTCATTGGCCAAGTGAACTTTGGTGGTTGTTCCCGGTTAAAAACATCGGCTGCCTCTGATAATCGCCCTGCTTCGCGGGGAGACTTATGACCGTACTGTCCTACATAATCTGTTTCATCTGTTCCACTATCGAAATGTAATGACCAAAGACCGACGAGCTGCAGCTGTGACTGTTTGCCAACGTCATCACACAGCGGCTGATTGGATCATTTCCGTGTGTTATATTCCCTTTAAAAGCATACCGTGTACGTTCCGGGAGTTGGAAACGAGCCCCGGGCACAACACTGTTCGCTTGAAACGCGATTAGCGGATGGTGGACTTTGACACACCGAACGAAAAGGAAAGATGGACAAGGAACGAACAAAGTTCGTCCGTAAAAACCGGCGCAGCGAGGAAATGATTGACCCATGACTGTTGTGATGTTTTCTAGTTTTCCTCATCGCAGTTAGCTCTGATTTAGCTAGAATCAACTACAACTTATCAATAAACTTTTTCCAGAAGAAATCAATCTTTCGAATCCATTCCCCCGTATGTCAAATAAACATTTCGTTCCAAGATAAACATGCAGGAAACTGCAATGAACTGGACATGTTTATTTTTTCATAATCCACCGGTATGGTGCTAACTGAAGTGTGATAAGTGAGGGACCTAATTGTGTGATAACTCAATGTGGGAGCTTCAAAAAGGCATCCGCCGATGTGTAAATTGTCGGTTTCACTTGAAGAAATCGTGCCTCCACCATGGTGCACCGGAAGCCAAAAGGGTGGACAGATTTTCACAGGTGTACAACTTGAACCCCTCAGAACGACACAACAAAAACATGAGTATCTTCGAATGTCAATGTCGCGTCCAAACACACCGCGGTTCGCTTTGGCTGGGTGGAATCGGAAAGCATCCACAACACATTACCCAAAAGAGAGTTAATTTTAGAACGTCTATTTTTTTCCTCCCCCTATAAAAACCCACAGTTTTTCTTGGGAAAACTTTTCTAGGTCAGTGGGTGAAGATTGAGGAATCCCTATTACGGGCCCTTCGGTATGGCACGCCCACATTCGTGTGTTTTTTTTAAATCCTTGAATAGAATTAGATAGTTTGTTGTCACCGGTTCCCAACCGGGGAGGGCCGTAACCGGTTTCAAGGTTCACCCGACGCAAACCAGTTCTATACTTATTCCATTAGTATGCAACATCGCAAAATCTCGAACATCTTACCGAGCAAAACATCGAATCCCAATTTAAAGGAATGGTCAAATTCCATTTTCCTGTGCCTTTCCATGTGGATTAGCCATGTGGATCTAGATTCTTTTTTAACCAGATGATTTGGTAGTATGGCTCCGCGCTTCAGGATTCCCTTAAATTATTTAACAACTTTCCAATACAGAGGATTTCGTTTGTCGGTCAATTGCCCTTCCGAGCCGCTAAACTACCCATCTTTTATGGGGCGAATTACGAACGACATGCAATCGAAAAACCGGTGTGTTGCATCTCAAATGTCTGTACTTGCACCATGCGGTGCCGTTTTCGATCGCACGAGTTGCATTCTGGCCAAGGCAACGACAAATGATGACGCGACTGCCGCATAGGTCATTGAGTGCATCGCACGCATGCACACGCCGTAAATGTATGCAAGGGAATTATTTAAGTTTGTTAAATTTGCTTTTGTGGGCTACGAGCGTGCCATTCCGAAATGGAGGTCTGAATTTTTAAAGAAACATAAAACACTGTGTACACTTCGTAGATATCAAAAGGAATGAAACCACTCAAATCTCGATCGTAGGTTATCGCCAAAACATCAGAGTATTTGTTTTCTTTAGTGTACATCCTTGTCCTTGATATGTTTTTGTCTCAAAACAATCCCTCCAAAGTAGAAAAAAAATCAACAAATCTTTTTTCTTACGTTTCTAAATAACAGTAATTCAAAAATTTAAAAAATTATGTATCTCATGTTCATTAAAAGTTAAACGTTCTAATATTATAACTACGGATAAATTCCAACATACACTTCACAAACCCAACTACAAAAACGTACCACTTTGTTATTGAACAATCCGTGAAACGTGATTGACGAGCGTGTTGCAGGCCATATTTTTAGTTACTTCAGAACCTATCATCGAAGAACATCGGTGGCGTTTGAAGCAAAACCCCCACACGTGCTGTTGTTGAGAAAGGCAAATAAAAGCTGCTTGATCAGCTGATGCTAGCAGAGTTTGTTGTTGGTGAAGCGTACTAATTGATAAAACCTCACATTCGTCGATCGGTTAAATGAATACTTCACGAACTACAAACAAACAAACATAGATTCATTTCCTCAACCATCGGTTACATGGTCATGGGTAGGAAATCATATTTTTCAGAAAAAGGATGGAAATACATTGGAGGCGATTTTTGTTCTCTCACTCAATCAACAGACAGCAATCTAGCGTTTGTCTTTAAACCGTTTTTTTTTACAATTTCCTTCTGCATAGTTATTAAGATTAGATACGGCTTATCTGCAGACATCTGGCCGTAACCTTCGTTTGGATAACAATGTTACGGAACGGTAGATGATGAGCTGCTTGGATTGCACTTTAAAGTAGACTGTTAAAAATCTTTATTTCAAATGTATACTACACAAGTTCTCCGAATTCGAGACGAGAAAAACTGTTTTGTTTAGAGAAAAAAATAAAATGTTTCAATCTTTGTCATTACCTGTTCAACCAAAAATAATCGCTAACAACAAATATGCTACTCTACTTTTATCCTATACCGCACCAATAAACCCGTAGTATGAAAAGTGGAAAAAGTATGTCATGTTTAACTGAAATGCTCTGCTAGTACATCTTTCCGTATGGCACGAAATCAAAGTTCTGACTCGGCACGTTTCCTTGCTTACTCGTAGGTGATGTCGTGTTTGCCCAGGGAGCCGCTGCAACCCCGATCACGCTGCTGGACGCGATGACGAAGCACGGCATGGAGAACAACCTGCGCGATATCACCGTAGCGCACATGCACACCGAGGGACCAGCATCATACTGCAAGCCGGAGTGCAAGGACGTGTTCCGCTCAAAGTCCCTGTTCATGGGCGGCAATGTGCGGGCGGCGGTGGCCGACGGTCGCGGTGATGCCGTACCGATCTTTCTGCACGAAATTCCGCTGCTGTTCCGCCGCAAGCTGATCCAGCCGGATGTGGCGATCGTGTCGGTGTCGCCGCCGGATCAGCACGGTTACTGCACGCTCGGTACCAGCGTCGACTGCGTCCGGGCCGCCCTGGAGAACTCGAAGGTGATCATCGCACAGGTAAACAAGCAGATGCCGCGCACGTTCGGTGACAGCATTATCCACGAGTCCCACTTCGACTATGCGGTCAACGTGGACATTCCGCTGCCGGAGCACGGTGGCCACGCGATGTCCGAGGTCGAGACGAAGATTGGCAAGCTGATCGCGGAAAACCTGGTCGAAGATGGGGCGACGCTGCAGATGGGCATCGGCAACATCCCGGACGCGGTACTAAACGCACTGCACAACCACAAGGACCTCGGTATTCACTCGGAGATGTTCGCCGGCGGTGTTGTTGATCTGGTGCGCAAGGGATGTGTTACGAACGACAAGAAAACGTACCACCGTGGACGCATCGTGGGCTCGTTCCTGATCGGCACGAAGAAACTGTACGACTTTGTGGACAACAATCCTTTCATCGGTGAGTGTTGGTGTACGTCAAGACAGCGAAATGTCTCTTTTCAACACGATTCTACCGCCTGCTTTGTTTTCGTTGCAGAAATGTTGGAAATTAACTACGTCAACAATGTCGGCATTATCGCCCGCAACCCAAAAATGACGGCCATCAACTCGGCCATCGAGGTTGACCTGACCGGACAGGTGTGTGCCGATTCGATCGGCACGCGCATGTACTCCGGCTTCGGTGGCCAGGTGGACTTTATCCGGGGAGCGGCCGAAGGTTTCGACGGAAAGGGTAAACCCATCATCGCTCTGCCATCAGTCACCAACAAGGGCCAGAGCAAGATTTCACCGATTCTTAAACCAGGTGGGTAAATTTATTAGGTGTCCATTTATATTTCTTGTTTAGCTCACACAACTTTACTAACATTTGTCCTAGTATCTTTGAAATATGCAATACAGTTGTAAGCATTAATTTCCACGGGTCACATTGATCAAGCGTTACACTTTTGCTGTTTATAATTTTAAACCGCTCTGTTGGCAATAATATTCACCCTACACTTCTCGTTATTTTTGCAGGCGCTGGCGTGGTCACCTCCCGTGCCCACGTGCACTACGTCGTCACTGAGTACGGTATTGCCAACCTGTTCGGACGCAGCTTGCGTCAGCGTGCGTACGCTCTGATCCAGATTGCGCACCCGGAACATCGAGAAGCTCTCGAAAAGGCCGCCTTCGAGCGCCTGAAAACGATGCCCACCCCGAACTAAATGGTCCCACTTTTGCACCGGTGGCATCATTAGCGGCATCATCATCAGCACCATTATCATCCTCTCAACGCACCAATCCGAAATGCATTGCGTATTCGCTTGGATGGCTAGGCGGAACCAAAACCCTCCCGGTGCTGAAGTGAACATTTCGGTCGATATCGATTCAAAGCAATGAATTATTTAATCGAAGCACGCGTTGCACACACCAATATCACGTTGCAAATTTTGGGGAGGAACACAAACACACACACAGGACAAGAAAAAAACCCGCGCTTGGAGGGTGAAAAAGTCAAGCATAAAGTTCTTTATCGTTATCTTTTTTAATTATTTTAATCTGTTTAAAACGAAATTTACAATGTGGCTTCACGTCCTCGGCAGCTTCGATGGAGTAACTCTCTCATCGAGGTAAAAATTGAACAACTCTTTCTGTCGTAAAAATTATCAGCGAAATTACCAAATAAAGCAATTTATCGTTAAAGGATTTATTCTTTTTTTTTGTTTGGCTAGTTTGTAAAATTTTGCGAGACCAACTGAAGCAAGTAAAAAAAATGAAATCATAGAATATACAGCAAAACTGCCATGCGAAATGAAATCAAATTTCCTTCATGCAAAATATGCTTTTGGAGGGTAGATCGACTGGTCCGGAACTAGGGATAATAATACCTTCAATCACATTAAATGCAACATTTAACGTTCCAATTATAGAGCGAATTCTGCCAACTCACCAACTTCGGTCGCATATCGTTACAGACCGTGATGGATAGGAAACAATGAAAGTTCGCAAACACACGTGAAACTAATAAAATGCGTTTGTTCCTCTATAAGCAGCTAGCACTGACCACGGTAGTCAATAGTGGAAGGACCTAACTTACTAAAAATTTGTTAGAAAAAAATTATTAGGACAGAAACTAGTAGATAACATGTTTGAAATAACACAAAAAATCACAAATTAACATGAAACGAACTAGCTCTCAATCAAACCTGGTGCATTGCCTAGATAACAACTAATAGCTGTAGAACGGGAAGTTAAGGGCGTATGTTTTGCGTAAGACACAATGGGTAGATCTTTAGCAGTGTAACCATATTAAATGCGTAACAGTAGTAGCAGCAACAAACAGTGTTCAAAGTAAATTCCGAACGTTTGAATCGGAGCCTCAGAATCAGCTTTTGAAATAAAGTCATTACATTATTGAAATTGAACGTTGGATTTTGAAAGCTGGAACCTGGAATGTTATTGTGCCCGAGGGAAACCCAAACCCAAACCAATTACCCTCGACAAAGTGGGGAAACCTTCGCCTAATTTAATTATCAACCATTTCGATGTCCATTCCTTCGTCCGAAACCGGTTGAATTTAAAAGGCTCTAAAACATGTTGGTTTGTCACGATTTCAGCAAGGTCTTACCAACAGAGGTTTCCGCAATCATTAAAAGTAACCTTCAGGAAACGCATTAAACGGGCAATAAAATGATCCGTACCCTCTTTCTTCGTGCCGCACTATAATCGCAAACACGTTGATTGAATCTACCAAGTTCCTCGAAAAGTTTGGTGTCGTTCGCGAGCTCTCTCGTAGAACGTTTTAGCCTAAAGGTAGATAATTTCAACAGCAATTTTAAATTGTTTCCGTTAGACCAACCGTCCGTGCAAGCCAGAGGTTTCCCGCGTCGACACTGATTACAAACATTGATTTACACAGTAGTTGGGAATTTCTTTTATTAGTTGATTTTATTTCTTAGTTCATTTCTGTCCATGGTTGATGAATAATGGCCGCACTTACTGTCGATTGAGCGCAATGTGTAGAGAACTGTTTGTATCTGTTTTCTGTTCCGCAAACAGATTTGTGCAGCTCATTTGTTTCCACAGCTTGCTTTTCTTTTTTTTTTTTTGGTAAAATTATGTTCATGCTTTAGTAGATCCTTGCCATCATTATTTGCCTAATGGCTACGAAATTTACGATTTTTAATGATGTTCCAAATGCCACCTTCCCCTGTGAAACGCTGGACCAGGTAGGAAGACACCGGTTGCCCGTTAGGTTGTATTTCATTTCACGCACTATCCTCGCCATTACTTACATGAGAACTGTCTGAGATGAGCTGTTCTATGACACCCCTTTGTTGAAGCAGTCACAGCAAACTATGTTTTTCCAACTTTGAAGAAAAGGATTAAACCCCAACCCCGGCTGTGGATCCACGAAAACTCGGAGTAGCGCAAATAAATCAAAAAGTGAACGTCCCGCAGCCACAACACGCTGTGTGTTGCCAAAGCAAAGTGTAAGCCTTCCACCAATTCGTTTACCCATTCTTCGGCCTTTAATTTTTACAGTCGTTTATTTTAGTTTTCAATTTGACCTGTCCAGGGCAATTGTCCCAGTAGTGTCTGAACATCTTTCCTTTCTTCCCTTTTTTTTTGTTTGTGTTCATACGTGCACTATGGCTAAATAGTATTTATAGCATTAATTATCTTCAAACGCATTCGGGAGTCCGCTGTTCAGAGATACCGATAGTCAAGGGTAGAGCGCACTCCGCACTGGTGGATAGTGTTGAAAAGCAAGGAATATTTACCGCAACCGTTGATGCGACAAAAGGGGGGGGGTGACAATTATTATTCTACTACTCATTCGTTAGTTCTCCGCCATGCCAACGATTGGACACCCCTGCCTGTTCACCCAAGGAACGGGCGAAGAACAGGAGAAGTTTAAATTGAATTGTGAAGGAGAAAGACGCCAACTCGTCTGTTTAACCTGGGGGGCTGTGCTCTGTTTGGTGCCAAGGAGCCAACCAGATGTGTGTCTCATAAACCTATCGACGTTTCTCGGATTTTGCATTCCGGTTGGTTTAGGTAGTTTTGTAAGTGGGGGATGATTTGCTGGCGGTTCTTTTGTTTTGTTTTTTTTGTTGATTTTTATCTTTTGTAATACATATGATTAAAGTGTGGTGAGGAATGACACGCTTTAAAGTGTCGACACAGAGTGGACACACCACGGCGCCGCTTATTTCCTCTTTCGGTTTTTGTCATTGCCCGCCGGCCCTCCGGCACCACCCGCCGCCGGTTTGCCGGGACCCTTCGAGTTGTTGGTCAGTTTTGGCTTCTTCTTCTGTTGCGCGCCATCCTCATCCTCATCCTCGTCGGCCTCCTCCTCGTCCAGTCCCTCCTCCTCCAGCTCCTCCATGTCCTCGAACTCCTCCACCAGCGAACCGAGCAGGTGCTGACCGTGAATGTGCACCGGTCCCTTGCCCTCGACCAGCGTAAATGTGACGGGTGCGTCGGAGAACTCCAGATCCATGCGGCACTGTCGCGTCTCGCCCACCTTCAACACGGCAATCGGAATGCGGAGCGTGTCGCGGATGGTCATCGTCTCAACCTGTACCACATTAAACTCGTCGGCGGCCGCTTCGTGCCCCAGGATGCACTGTTTAATTACGAGCTTATGCGTCCTCGGGTAGCTTTCGGACTTATTCTCCGGATCCCAGGTCACTGTTTTGTTTCCCTCCTTCAGGGTCGCTCCTGCAAGATAGAAAAGAAGAAAAAAAAAGTTAAGAATAAGGACCCCATAAAAAATGCACGCAAATAAGGTTCTCAACATCAACAATTTAAAATGTTCATAAGCATCGCCCATTAAGTTCGTCCTAACATTTCGAAGAAATTAACAAATTCAACGTACACACCGGTGGAAAAGCAAGCGCCGCCATTTCCATGGCATTTTTTCCCATAACCCTTCAACAAGCGCCGATAGAGGCGCGCGAGCGAGTTGTGTGTTTAAAGCCGGGGAAAAGCGGAACAGGACGAAGTAAACAAAAACGAAAACTGTTCTGCACCGCTGCACGCACACACGCTCATAGCAACCGGGCACCGACGCGTGCATCGTTTATAACCGTACGAGTGTTAGTTTTTTTTAAATATCTTTTCTTTTGTATTTCAGTAATTATGCTTACGAAAAAAGGCGCTAACGAGGAAATGACCAAGCGTAGAGATTATTCGGGAAGGCTGCGTTAAAATGATACCCCACGGGGTAGTCTCCTCGTTTGCGTACTCATGTGTCAAACAGAATAAAAGATAACCTCATATTGAGGCTGCAGAACAAGCACAGCTTCAAGCTTTGTAAAAAGCAAAAAAAAAAAATGAGTACCGTTCCGTTGGAGGAAATTAAGGTTCTTGAGAAAGTAGAACAGAATGCCGGCTGGATTACTCAATGGTCAATTCATTCGTTGCCGGGTGGGGGGTCGATACTGCATAAGGGACTACCGGCATGGCGGCTCAAACGATGCTCCGCGACGCCATGAGAGCTCATCATCAAACGTACGTAACCTCGAATAAAATCTCGAATCAACACAAGAGTTGAAATATGCTGCCCGGGGGGCCCTGAAAACGCCACCATATAGTCCAGCTTTTGGAAACAAGCTTTGAAGCACGGTTATATGGCGATGGCGACGGCCATTGACGACCGACTCGGATTGGTCGTTTACGGTGAAGCGCGTGCGGTACCCGCGGTGCGGTTGGCGGCATTTTGCACCGTCACTGTACGCTCGAATATCTCTCGAAATAAATCGCACCCCGAGCCGAACTGCATCGTAATGGGTAGAAAACAACTTTTACTCACCGTAGAAGTACTCGTCGGCCATTTTAATGTGCGGATGGTTAACTTTTACAAGATTTTCTTCAGCGAAGCAAATGGACGCACGACAACTTTGCACCACGTTAGGGCTACCAAGAGAATGATATCGACATCCGTTTTCACTAGTGTTGGCAGAATCGGGATTCGGAAGATCCGAAGATTCAATCCCTAGACGGTTTCTTAGAATCCCATTCGAATCCCATTTGACGAATTCTACAGATTTGATTTGTTTGGAATTCGAATCATATTTGATTTGTTTGGAATTCGAATCAGATTTGATTTGTTTGGGACTCGTATCAGATTTAATTGGTTTGGGGCAGTTTATTTGAATTATATGTGACTCATTGTAGACACGAGGTGAGTCGAAATAGTCACGCAACAACTCGATCTAGAGACAATGTGATTGATTTCAATTTACTCAAACCGAACGCTGGGTAGAATAGATTGGACATGGATTCAGTTTTTTGCGCGATTTTAATTAGTAAGTTGATTTTCAAGATCAACAGAACTACTTACAGCGGTGAACCTGACTTGGGAAACGTGTGGCAAGTTTTTATTACGGAAAAAGCGAGTTATCAGTTGTCATTTGATGGGGATTCAGATTAGGATAAACGATTGGTTCACATCGTCTCGCGACTGTTTTATAGATTGGGACTCGGATTTGGGGCTTGCATTTACCCACCACTAGAACGAATCTGACAGCGCAGCTTGGCATCAACAAGATTCTGAAACCTTGGTCACAATTTGAAATACAGTCTGTTCCCGAGTTACGCGGTTTTTGCGTTCCACAGAAATCCGCGTATCTCGAATTTCCGCGTATCTCGAATATTGCTTGACACATAGTTTATATTAGGAGTTAAGAGATCGAGCTATTGTGTACATGTATCATAGAATATTCAAAATTTTTCTTTGTCCATTAATATGAATGCAATGCAAGCGTATTCAAACTACATAAATTGCAACAAACGAAATTAAAAGCGTAAGTTATGCAAATGTGTAATTTACACATTTTTTCGTGTGGTTGTGCATCTCAGGAATTTAAATCGATGTAATAAACCCAATCTACTGTCAAATTTTGAAAACCGCGTATCTCCGAATCCGCGTAAGTCGAGAACCGCGTAACTCGAGAACAGACTGTAATGGGTGAAAAAGTAATTTGTTAATAACTTTTTAGTGCCTTGGCCAATTTTAGAAATAGACCCCTTAAATGAGTGGTCTTTTGAAGGCAACAATAAAAGGTCTTTTCATCTGGTTGGCAAACGGATTTGTTAATGCCACAGTTCAATTTATCTCTCTCCAAGCAGATTTTACCAGAACTAACTAAAACAAATAACTGGAAATATGATTGGCAATAACAGAAACAAACGCATCATCACTTTATTCATGTTGCTGGTAAAGATTCTTTTTCGATTCTATTCCATTCCATACTCTGGGTCCACACTACAGCGCTACGTCGCCTGACAGGAGCTGAACTCCATATAAAAAAAAACCTTGCGCGATGTCGCGCGAATCGCGCTATGTTTTTTTTTGCATGGAGTTCAGCGCCTGTAACACGCCTTCCAGACTGCACCGTCGCGTAACGCGACGTCGCCTGACAGGCGCTGAACTCCATGCAAAAAAAACCTAGCGAGATTCGCGCGACATCGCGCAAGGTTTTTTTTATATGGAGTTCAGCTCCTGTCAGGCGACGTCGCGCTGTAGTGTGGACCCCGAGATAGACAGCAAACGATGGTAGTCTACTGTGGCCACAAACAAATTAATTTAAAAATTGAAAAAAGGTGCATTAATCTATTGAATCTGATTACTAAAGTAAAAGCTTGATTAGGCAAATCTTTAAAAATATGATAAAATAAACAAATAAAAATCCGTTACACTAATCGTAGGCATGTAATTGCTGTAGGAAACGTAACGGTAGTTTCAAAACATAAATTTATGTCGTACTAGCTGATTAACCCGATTTCATCCGGGTAGAAATAAATTCCAAACTGAAGAGTGTTTGCATTCAGTATCAGTTTTCAGTTTTGCAATTTTAAATTTTATTATGTGCTGAAAATTTTAGTATTAATTTTAGTCGACGATACCATGTAAATATACATTTTGCATTCATTACTTAAATGCTTGCACTAAGCTGGAAGAACAGTTAAAATTAATCCATTAAAGCAAGTATGAGACAAACTGTGCCTAAACCACAGTTGGACCAGGACAACAGATAATCGACTATTATTTAAGAGGCCCTCTACCATCACCCCGCAATAATTACGGTGTTAAATACAGTCGGACGTCGATTATCCGGGGCCGGATTAACCGGTGGGCGGATTATCCGGGGGTCTTGCAACTGACAACTGCACAACCGGGCTAACATGTTTCCATGAATATTAGGTTGGTTCACAACATTTTGTAGCAATAATGTGTCAAATAAATTTTATCGGATCGAAAATAGCAATAAAAATACCATAGGAAAATAATTCAAACATTTTTTATGATTAATCAACTAACTGGAACTGGTCAAAAGTGAACTAGCCGAGACTCAAACCAGGTATTATAAACGTATTTTAGTATATGTTCGATTATCCGTGGAATTCGGTTATCCGGGGACCTCTCGGTCCCGACACCCCCGGATAATCGACGTTCACCTGTAGTGTCTTTTTTAAAATCCGTCACATCTGTCGTGGCATCATCATGTTTTAGATATTTTCTATCGTTCAGGTGATAGAAAATTATAGGCAGGAAGGAGGCATAAGAATGTTGGACCTTTCGCACTTGAAAATTTGGCTTTCTTATAATTATGTTTGGTTGATTTGATTTGACCGATTTTGTATGATTGGGAATATTTATTCCGTAGGAGAGATGAGATTGAGCACTCAAACTGTGACCATTCGATTTAGTAACCCCAAATTGTAGAAAAATGATACCCATATTGCATTGTAACCATTGTTGAGCTAGAAGGCAGGATGGTAGCCCTCCTTACCCCTTCCGCCAAATGGATGAAATATTATCACATGATGGCTAAATGTCAAAATAGTGTGTGGTCCAATTTTTGTAAGAACCCATTCCATAAATGACGAATTATTATTATTTTTCATCATTTTAAGCGAAAGGTGTTCGAAAAAGGGGCAGGGGCATTCGGCAAAAAGGGGCATTCGAAAGAATAAAAAATTAGCAACATTCCAGTAAAGTTTGGTACAAATAGACTTAGTAGATTTTGCGTAGCATACATATGATAAGAATGCACTTTTTTTCGTTTAGAGCATTGCTATTTTTTTTACTGAAGAGGAGAATGGTAAAGGGAGTCTGAGGTAAGATTGAACATTAAGAGTGAAGCCATTCGATTTAGAGACCATGAATAACTCGAAATTGATACCCATATTGCATTTTTCCGATTTTTGGGGTAGGGGGTAATATGAGAGCACCCCCTTTCCCCTTCCCCTAGATGGATGAAATTTTAACCCATGGTATGTCCCTATGTAATTAATATTTGTACCATGTTTTGTGAAAATCCGTTCAATAATTGTTGAACTATAATTGTTTTTCATTAATTTCAGAGGGTAGGTGTTCGGGAGGGGTAGGGAGGTATGAGGATATCAACAAACGAAGTTCAGATCATTCAATCCTGGAAAATTAGCTACCTTCCTGCCAAGTTTGGTGTAAATCGGCTCGGTAGATTTCGCGTGATGCGAGCACATACATATATATATATATATATACAGACAACGGTGACTTTTATATATTAGATTCTAAAATGTCAAAATTGCATAAACACAAAAGAATAAACAAACACCACATAAAAACATAAGCGCATCTGGCGTCGTGTGGGGAATGTAACCCGGTAACAGGACAAGATTCAGTTGAATGTAGTGAATAGTTTTAGTGGAACATCGTTCCCAAAATGCATTTTAAATCTTGTATATTTATATTTTCCGTGATATGGAATGAATGCTGTGTTGGAGGACTAATGCATTTGGATGGGCAAGCATCATCGGCTTTAGTTGAAAAGGGGAAAAAACAACTCGAGGTTAGTTGGGAACCATTTTAAATATCCAAAGTGATAAAACCTATTTCCTTTGCAGTCTTTGAAGGCGAAAACTCTCCTCCCACAGTATGGAAACTGTTGGGTGAAATCATTGGAGGTTTTAGCAGACGGCTGTCGCTCACTTTCCGACGCGGTGCATATCGACATAGCGCTGCGGTTTACCGGCTGCTTTATGGAAATGTCCGGCCAAGAGGATTCACCGGACTGCGTTACCGAGCGGACGGAAGCATTGAAAAAACTATGCATGAGCCAACTGTCTGATCGCACCTTCACCGTATACACGGAGTTCTTTACCCAAACACAAAACATGTGTTTTTTCCTGCAAAACCAAAACTGGCACAGCGAAACCGAACGTACGATCAACCGATTGAGTAGCTTTTCGCGTGCCGCTGGAGAGCAGTTGCAACTGGTGAACGATATGCAAGATGCACTTTTACTGGAACAACACAAACAGTACGCGTTGCAAATGGAACTAATGCGTATCGGACAAAACCTTTCCGATTCACTTAACGGCTCACAGCAGACGATAGTGAGGTTGACCCAAGAATTAAAACACTCCACCGAACAACATTCGCTAGTGCTTGAGGAATTGTTTCGCGAATTCCATCAGTTGCATCGATGGATCGTCGGCCGTTACGCTTTCGTGGATGGGTTGATATTCTACATTTGCTATGTCTTTTTCGTCCTGTTACTCTCGTCCTTAAAACGTACCGCTGATGCTAGAGGGCCTCTTATGGCAATTGTTGTGATGGGTCTGTGCTTAGAATGGTCCCTGTACAAGCATCAAGAAATAAGAAACGATATTAAACAAGACAATTACCGATGGATCATTCGACAAATGAGTTTTATCACTTCCATTATAATACTTCTTTATTATGCATATCGGTTCAAAGATTTCTCACGCCATATGCTGACACAAATAAGGGAGCAAAATCGAATAATTATGGAACACATTATTCGCAGGAAAGTTAATAATTACAGCATTGATTCACAAAGAAGTAACGTACTGATCGAAGAAAATATTGTAAATGAACGTCGGACGTCTAGTAGTCAATCTTTCTCCTTTGAGGAAGTCAAGCGTGTACCAAAGAGAACGACCGAAACACGAGTTGAATCGCCTACCTCGACGCGGTACAATTTGAGGAAAAAATAACTTGCCATGATCGCCATTGCTTAGTTTTTAAAATGTTTTTCTCACTGCACAATTATTTATTTGCTATTTATTATAATTTAATTCCATTTTATACCGTACGGTAACGCTTAAACCGCAACGTAAAGTTTCAGAATTTTACATTCCAAGGAAAGTACCAAAGCATAACATCTTCGCAACATTCTTTTTAGCATGCGACCTAATATATTGTAAATTATGCAAACTACTTGCCAACCTGTAGTGAAACAAATCTGTCGAAATTCGTGCTATTTTTGTAGGTGATAAATTTAATTACGTTTACGACTTACAAAAAAACTAAGAGGTATGCAAACTAAATATATTTTGTTCCAAAGCAACATGGTATTATTTTATTGATATTCCACGAATCCTCCGTTGGAAGTGTATTCTCGACTCCGGGTCGGTGGTAAAATATTAGTATAAACCTTCATAGTAATGCTTATCCGCTTCGTAGATACGCTCCAGCACCTCGTCGACTTTCACGTCCGTGAAGCGTTCGACCCACGACTGAATGTATCCGGAGAAGTTGGCTTCGTATGTTTTCAACTTAACGTTGCCTGAATCCGATTCCACTTCCGTGTTCGCCTGTAGGAAGATCAATCGTGGTTTCTTATGGAGCAGCACAATGTCCCTCCACTTGGCCCACGGGTGCGAACCACCTTCCGACACTTCCGAGTAGTGGTTGTACATATCGGTGGCCGCCTTTATATTTCCGGTCGATTTGTAGAACTGCAGCTTCAGCAGAAACTTGCGGATGGCCTCCTTTCCGACAGTTTCGATCTTGCTGCGGTCGAACTTGAGCAACAGATTCTTGCCTTCCTCAGTCTCCTGCACGTTGACCAAACCCTCGCCGGCTTCTAGCAATACCTTCATGATGACAAAACGGGCCTGATAGTGGGCCTGTAGCCAAGCTTTCTGGGCCGGATTGTACAGTTCCATCGCCACTCCAACGCCACCCCAAACAAGTAGCAACCAGTTGACGTAGATAATGTTCTCAATCTCCTGTTCATCCGTATGGCCGAAGATCTTCAGTACGTCACGATTCAGGCAGAGATACAGTCCGACCGCTTCGGCACGGCACTCTTCGTACGAGGAACCGAGCGATTTGAACTTCGAATCATATGTTTCTCCCGGTTCGTACCAACAGTCAACTGGTTCGCCGGTTAGCGGATTCGTCAGCTTTTTCAAATCAAAATTGTACTCGCCCGCCTCGTTGATGCGCAACAGTTTTCCGCTTCCATGACCGAGCAGCTCGTGAAGACCGACCTGAACCTCGAACGCTGCCGCCTTGTACTTCTTCATCAAGGCTTGATCCTCTTCCGTTAGGAAGGGAATCGCATCGGTTTTGTTCGTATTTGCAAGCACATTGCCGAGGGATACATTTTTAAAGCCTTCATCCTGACGAATCTCATCATCTGCAATGAAAATTAAATGTTGAACCACTTTTTGTCAAAAACCATTTTCCCACGCATAGAAGACACGACTGCTTACAGTTGGGAATGTTGATACCACATGGTACGCCCGATCCGGCAAACGTAAGTATATCTAGGGACGTAAAGTCCGGCTTGAGGTAAGAATCTTTCTCGTAATCCTCACCCCACGGTAGCAGTTTGATGAAACTTTCCGCGTTCGTCACAAGCGTCCCAAACTTGGCCGACATCTCCTTGTTTACCATAGCTACAAAACCTTCGAATTCTCCACGCTGCCCAACGGGATCTCGGTACGTTTCGATGAATCCAATGTACGTCTCAATAACCGGTCCCTTATCCTTGATCCAGTATCGCGATCCTGTTTTGTGCGCATCTAGACTGCCCTGGCGGAAGCTTTCAACGTATGCCTCGATCATGTGCTCTTGGTTCTCGTTGGCGCAGTGCTTTTTGGCTTCCTCCAGCGCATCAGCAACCAGTTGCATCAGTTCCTTGTAGTCCCCCCGTGTGATTTTAAAAATGCATCCCTTATACTCTTCCGGTTCACGCGTCAAGCCCTTCTTGTCACCTTCCTCGCTCGAAGCCAGCTTGATGTCGTAAACCGTCTTGCCATTCTCTTCCGTTTTGAACGTACGGCAAATGTACGCCTCGAACTTTTGCTCCTTCATCCATTCGCTAATGAGCTCCGTATCTTCACGCGTTACATTGCTTGAAAAATATGTCGTTACGCCGGCGTCACAAAGCCCGAGCGTTTTCGTACGCTCCGTAAGCAGGAAGATGGGAACCTTTGTCCGTTCCCACAGCGAACCAACCAACTCGTTGTTTGCCTTATAAGCAGCGGAGTGCTTGACGATCAACTCGAACTTATCTTCATCGAGGTTCGGGACGATTTTACTGTCACCCATTCCTTTGTAGTTACCGGCGTTCGCCAGGAACCCGCAGGTGTATACCAAGAATGCCTACAGAAAGATGGATCCGTCATCTGATTACGATTTATTTACAACAGGAAGCTTGCCGATCTTGGGCAAACAACCGCGATAAGATAAACGCTCAGTCCATCGTTCTTTTCCTTGTTCAAATACTCACCGTAAACTCATCTTCTGCCACGCCAGCAGAAACGGCAGATTCTTTCAATGTCTCCACTGACTCAGCTAGGAAGATCCGGTGCAACAGGGAAAAAATGAGGGGCGATTCGGGACTTGATTGAACCAATGCAACCAATCCGCCAGTCCATGATGCCTACAGGAACCACATTAAAGAAAAGTAAATTAAAACCCATAGCAGAGTGCTGAGTCAGCGCAAAATATATTTTACCTTGCTGAAGAAGTGGGCATATTGCTTCTCTTTCTCCGTGAGATTGTTGAAAGCGGTGGCACATTCAAGCTCGACGATCGGTTGGGTGTTGGGTAGGACGTACTGCGCCTTGTCGGACATATTCAAAAATGCCTTTTGCAGCGACTTTGTTTCTGCTTCGATTAACGATGTTACTCCTTCGAATGGAAATGAAAGATTAGCACAGAAAACAAAGTGAACAAAATCAGGAAAATTAGCACGACTGATGCGGAGGTCCTACAAAATGATGAGACGGCAATACTGCCGATTATTTGGCATTCGGTAGACAACAGTGCGGCTGTCATTTGCCTTGAACTGACAGTTATGGAAGCGAGAGTATTTCTTATTTCTAACAATTTTTATGTAATCTTCAACCATTTGTTAAACTTATCAATCTCTATCTAAAACAATCTTATCATACCATTTCATGCTGATGATGTGAAAGAATCACAAATTTTACTTAATTTTAGTACTGGCCGTTGGAGAAAACTGGCAGCCTATCAAAAAGCCAAAATGACAACCGATGCTGGCACTTTGGCTAGCCCAAGTTGTCAAAGCAAGCCGTCGCGTTCGCGCGCTTTTCTCTTGCCTACCAGTAGCAACAGCAGTCATGTAGTGAGTTTTGTATTCCTCGAAAAAATAGTCCTAAAACACATTAAAATGGTGTCTATAGAAACAATACGCGAACAGTTCGATGAGCTAGGCATCGAACCTTCAGATGAGATTATTAACAAGAGTAAGAAAGGATGTGATCACTGCAATATTCAGTGATTTTGGTTACTTGCGTCAACAACGTTACAATTACGATTTTTATTCCGCTTCTTTGTAGGTATCGAGATCTGTATCAACAACGATATCAACGATCCGGTTGAGTTTGTAGAGCAATGGATGGCGTACAGTGTTTCGAAGTTAGGTGGCGCCGAACCCACGGTCGCTTTTCTAAACGAAATGGAGGCTCATGAGTACACGAGCAAATCCTCGCGGAAAGCTAAAGTAAGCAGTCTAGCTGGTGTTCCACTGGGTAATGTGGCGTCCCCACGTTTGGACACAAAAGTGGCCAAAATAACAACATACCGAAACGTGGATTCTACGGAGCAGGATGTGCTAGAAATGTATGGCTGCATAACACCAAAGGTAAGTGATTTAACTATTTTCTATAATTTAGCTTTATAAGAAGCGGTAAAGTTGTATGATAATTTATATTGCACCATTGGATGTTTATATGCTACTTTTAATGGTTGCTTTTAAAATGTTACATCCAAACTTGTCATTCACAAGTTGATCGTACAGTAAAAGTCCCAACAAAAAGTCTACCTAAAGCAGGGTTATCGAACTATGCAATAGAACTAGCACACATCGTAAACGTACCTTTAAATGCCTCCCGGATTGTTGAACGTAAATCTTTCTGCTCGAAACATGAATGCAGTTCGGCAGAAGGAAAAAAGTAGAGAAATGTGAGATCGTTAAACTGAAGAATCAAAACAAAGAAGTATCCCCCACCCCAAACCCCAGCTACCTCTGGTGGCTTGTATGTGTGCAAGAGGTCATTGGCAACGGATCGCCGGAAGACAAAAGCTGAAGAACCAACGAGCGCCATAATACCATGAGTACTATCCCCTTCAACATTTTCTTTTGCCGATAACAAAAGAGATTCTTTTGGTAGCTCCAATAAAGTATCCCCTGCGGCTCATCGATGTCGATCGTCTCCCCTCCAGGTTTCGGGACACAGCACAACGTCAAAACAAGACTCTTTAGTCTTATCGAACGATGATGATGATGATGACTGTTGTGGTGATGATCGCATCCGCTTGGCCATTGCACTACGTGGTAATGCATTCTCTTTCGTAAGCATCGTTCGTGCTGCATCTCGGCACGATCTTAGCATTATTGCAGCTCAAGAACGCAACACAACATCCCCCTCTTGCCGTCTGGTTGGGGGAGGAGTGAAGGGATCGTATTCAATTTTCTTTCATCGCGCCCTTTCGCAACGCCTGGAAGCGCATGCCAAGCTAGTTGTATTGAAAAGGCAATACGTAAATAAGGGCACACGCGCTCATATACAGAGAAAAACCTTGAACCGAAGCTTCAAAGAAAGCATTACTGCAAAATAAACCCCGATGCAAATTATTTGACCGGAAAGTTAGACGACCCTTGGCAGATTATTTTAGTTTCACTTAGTTTGTTTTGAGACCTGGCATGTGATACACCCTTTGTATATATCTAATCCATGACCCATATCTATTGAATGGTGTTCTTTGGTGATATCGGTTTTTAACTGTTTTCCATCCTTGCATCCACCTCGGACTGAATTGTATATAAAAAAATATTGTTTGGAAATGTTGGAGGTTTCATGTTTGCGGAAGCGTTGAAATCTTTCGTCTGAACTTCTAAGGAATTGAGTGTAACCTTTTTCTGTATGCTTCAATATGTTCATTTCATTCTTGCTGAAGTTCAAATTTGATTAATGTCTCAACCAAACTAGAACTCACATTCTTCGTTTCTTTCCCACTGATGTTTAAAAGAACTTTGTGGCGTTTAAATGTTTAAATTGACCAGGAAAAGCTCGCAATGGATTTGAGGTGATTTTCCTAAAGTTAAAATAAAACAAAAATGTCACAATAGTCATTGTCCAGTTGCGATACAGTTTGTTATATGCAATTGTTGATGCTACAACAGATCATGTTGGTGTTGATGCAAAAGAAATCAAACATGCGATTGAGAAACGCTGCCCTTGACCAATTGCACACTGAAGGAAGCGTCAGGGCGAAAACATGGCGAGTGTTGTAATCTTAGTCCACAGGTACTGATTACCGATAATTTGGAGCTTCCTCTCTCATTCGCGCACATAAAAACACACACACTCAAGTGCAAAAGCCTACCGTTGCCCTGAGGATCACATGATCGTTGGTTGTTTTCGCGTTTGAATTCTTCCCCGGTTCCGTCGTAGAGGGGTTGGTACTTCCTTCGCGGGGTGAGTTCTTTTTTTCTACGGCTCGGTTCTCACGCCAAAAGCCCTGATCGTCCTTACTTCTGCCCATCGCCATCACCTGCCTGTCGCTTTCCGCGCGGCTTCGGTTGGATTCGCCGGCATCGGATATCTTTCGTGTCAGCAACGTTTTCTTATGTACAGGAAAGAGCCAGGTGAAGCCATCCCGGTCTATTCCCCTTTTTCCTCCCCGACTGTCTTACGATACACAGCCCGTGTGGTTCCTGGTGGCAAGGGAGAACTTGTAAGTGTGCGGTTTTTGTAACGAACCCAAGCGCACACGTCTACCAAACAATTTTCAGTGCGCGAAACCGAACCTGTACCATCGGCCCAACTGTGCTGGCCAACTTAAAGGAATGGAATATTCTACTGTCTTGGAACTCTTGAGGAAAATGAACAACATTAACGTAGGAACGTGAACAAATGAAAAGGGGCAGTTGTACTGTAAGGGAAAAGTGTTGTCATAACTCCTTTCCTTTGGTCCATCGGCTGGCATCCTGTGAGTAAAAGCGAAGCGATATAGAAACAAGCATTTTCCAAAAGACGCCATCGACTTTTGTCTGCGCGTAAGCATATCTTTCGCATGTGCTGGTGTCCCTTTTTACAATACCCTAAGAAACCATCATACACATACACAGATAGAAGCACCTGCAAATGATCGTGCCTCGCTCGCCGATCCCCTGCTAATATAATCTTGCGCCTTTTCTGTGCAGAGCCGAAACATCCGTAGAAGGTTGTTTTCCCCTTGGTTCTTTGCTACGATTACATTCTCCTTCTTCTTCCCTTCTGATGTTTACGACACAACAACTCGGCTGGGCAAGGTGGAAGAGAAGCAGGAAAGCCGCTCGTTGGTTGTAAAATTTTGAACTTGCTCAACCGACGGTCGGACAATGGACCAGAGAAAGGTAGCCAACCACCTCCTCCACCACCACCATCCACATGCTTGCCTGCCCTCCCTGTGGCTTCCCAGGAAGCTGGGATGCTGCGCCCTTCGGGTGACCATTCGCTCACCTTTGGGAGTGTCCTGTATCCTGTCTTGTGTGTTTTTAAGAAGCTTCGTTTGCTCATAAACAGGGCAGTAATGAATATTCGACCGTTTTCGTTGCTGTCCATGAATTTGTACCGAATACTTCTCATACAATTATTACGATTTCTTATAACAATGAGTCTTTAAGGGGTTCACATTTTTAAGGGGTAGTGTAGCGAATACACATATTTTCCTCCTTACACTCATTTACGGATCGTTTATTCACCTGGGTGTAGGATTGCTTTCAATCCGCTGTCTTATTTCTCCCTACGCTTGTGATGTCCGAGGGCAGTGTTTCTGTTTTAATGCTGCATGCATGTCTTTACCACCTTCCACTCGCCCCGCCACGACTGTCCTCATCATGTATGTTGTTTTCCCCGCATTTTATTTTCCTACACTCGCTTCGTTTGGTCCGGAATTAAAGGACGCACCGTAAACATATATCCACGTGAAAGAATCTTTCCCTCTCGGTGTGGTGTAGCATAAAGGGTCATCCTCGTCGAGGTCACCACCGTTGGTCCGCTTCCATTAACGGGCTTACGTTCTCCAGCATCGCCTTGCTCAGACCCGGTTTCCCCCCGCACGCATCGCGTGCTTTTCTTGCTGCGGTTTTGTTTTTCTTTCGTTTTCTTGTCTTTTTGTTTTGTCTAGTGGCTTCTTTACCGTCGCTCCCTTTATCAATTCCACTTCCACTTCGAAACCACTTCCAGAATATCGTTCGTGGTGGGTTGTAATGATTTTAGAAAAGTAAAAAATGAAAGGTAATGGAAGATTTTTTTCCGCCTTCGTGTTCAGCCAACAATCCAGCACGCAAGCTCAGCACCTTCAGCGTAATTTTGTTGTTGTTGCAAGTAATAGTTTCTACCGCCCCCCCCCCCCACCCCCACCCAAACCCCCCCCCCTCCCGCCCTGCCAGCCATTCACGATACTTGTGGTTCGTCTTTTAGGAACATAAAGAAAAATGTACCTTTCCATTCTCTTCATCGACGATCATCGCGGCGATCTTTTCTCCTCCATCGTGGAGGAGAGCGATCTAGCGTCTTCGTTATGTAAAAGTCCTCTGTCCTGTGCTCGGTGTGCTCGGTGTGTTGGTGCTTATTAACCGTTCTTCTCCTTCCAAAACCACCTGCACATTGCCCGGCGTCTTATGTATCAACATGTTTTCACACGAAATCGCACACACAGCCAGAGACGAATCCGGCTCTTCTCTCAGGGTCATGCAGCACAAGAAGCTCTCCTGTAAAGCCAACCCAAGCGCGGCGTCTTTCGTGTAATAACCGTTGGCAACATTGCGTTCGCGAACGGCAAAACGTGAAAGCCAACGAAGCACATGATGCAAACGGGCAATTAAGGTAGCAGAGTGTAGGAAATTCTGTTACAGTTGCGAAAGACCCAAGCACTGTGTTTTATGGTGGAAGAACTGTACCGTTTGGTACCACATTTATCTTAACATAAAGATAGTCAACTGTTTGTGACAAAGAAAACTTTGGGGAAAAGGACTTCTTTCTGCTGTACACAGTTTTGTATACTTTAGGCTTTCCTTTTCGTCTTGTCGTTGCAATCTTTTATGGTTGGGGACTTTGGGGCTATTGGATCGAACTAGGATATATCAAACGACAAAAGTTTTTCGACCGTTTTCGGCTGCACCAAAACCGCCAACAATGCCATCAGGGTTAAGATACATTTCGTAACCAGTGGTGTATCGATGGTTGGTAGCCCAGAAAATTATGGCACTGTTTCCAGCACGAGCATGTAGTGGTGCTGATGATCGACCAAAGTTGCCAATGTGTGTATCGGGGCCGGTGGTTGATCTCTTCGCATCAAACCATTCTACGATCCATCATCACGATACGAAGGAGTATCCATCATCCAGAAAGCCCAAATCATAAGGAAGCAGTGAACCCAAGCCAAAGATTTGAATATAAAAGGTAGCGCAGATAAAAACGAACAAAACGAAAAGAAGCCCACATTGGTGATGCAAAGGAAAATCTAAATCCTATTAAGACTATGTTACATGATGGACCATCGCTTGAGCTTGTTTGTCTTGAATAAAATTCGACAAACACTAGCTATAAGATAATCATTCTATTTGGTATGGATATTTAAAAATAACTGAATATTTTTGAAAGCATTTCTCCGCGGTTTCATCTACATGAGTGTGATGTTTGAATTATCAATTTGAATTCCTTCCATCGTTGGAGTGCTCGGAGCTTTTTTCTAACATCACACTGTTTCAAGGCTGTCTAGACGATCGCGACCGTTGCTGATATTTCAACCGTCCTTTTTCAGTTGGATATGCTAGTGTTTTCTTTTAGTTCGTACACGTTTTGTTGTTCATACTAAGCATATTTCAGGTTTCCTTTGCAACAGACGATTTATTTTGGCATTCACCGTTTTTTTTTTGCTCTCTAAATCATTTCTACGGTTCGTCCCCTTTTTCTGCATTTTTTTTACCTCTTCGCTTCTTCATCGCAAAATCCGCTATCCTGTACTTCTCGTTTATTATTCTTTATCTTCATGCCTCAAAATGCGTGCTTCATAGTTTATGAGAGTTTGACCAGTGTTGCGGACCATCCAACGTCGATCGACGGGGAAGAGTTGAACGACTTTTTCTGTTTCGGCCGAATAGAAAACGGTGGAATAACTCTGCGTTTAAAGCGTGCTAGAGTCGTCCCATAGCGTTTTTCCTTTTACAGGAGGAGGGTTTTCCACTCTGCATGCCATTATCTTGCCATTCCGCTTCTTGGCTCCCGGGGCTTGCAATACAAATCTCAAGCGCACGTGAAGCGTGGTGTGAAGTAAGTTTTCCGTTTGTTTCAGTATTTTTCCACTCCAGCTGTTACTAGCGTTGGCATTGTTTTGCGAAACCGAGCATAGCATTTGCAACAGATACAACGTACACTAAGTCCGAATCGGTAATACTGGATTAACTACTACGAATTTTCCAAAAAAAGCAATGCCCATAGTGATGTTTAAAAGGTTCCACTATCTCTAGTAAAAAATTAAACAATCTTAAATTCTTGATGGTTCTAACCTCACTAACCAATTGCCCATCGTCAGAGGTTTTCCTTCTGCGGCCAGTTTCTGGCGGATGTATGTTGCTGGGACGAACAAATCTCGATTTAGTTGCATGACTAGACTTTATTTCATCGGAAGCTAATCAAGTCTTTCCTTTCCTTCGCACTCTACCTTCGGTTCTGCCGGGGTAGCACGGGTTGGTCTTATAGCTAAAGGTTGTGTGGTAATATCCGGGGCGGTTTGAAGTTTTTTTAAATTCTTTTCTTTGCCGTACCACATTCTAGTTTGCTGTGTTTTTTTTTTGCGCTGAGTTTTCGGTAACACCGTCAAACCAAGGCAACAAACAGCATGCCCAGCACCCGTGGAAGAAGAGTATCTGTAACGGACATCATGGTCTTTAGTTCCACTGACGTCAGGAAATCGGTTGAAGCGTGCGAACAGAACCAGAAAAGGCGCTCGAAAATGATCATTTTCACGTTTTTTAATCGCCATGGCCGGTCCAATGTAGAGCTACAATAGTTTGCAGGATTTTCAGAAGGGAGGTTTTCCAGCTCACAATACACAAGAGTACTGGCTTTCTCTCCTTTTCCATGTTGATTTTCAACTTTACGGCCACGTGTTTTGTTCGTCAAAACGACATCCTTGTTTAGTGTGTTTCTTTATTTTAACTCTGTTCTATCCTTTTCAGCAAATGAATTATGGGCCCCTTTTCCTTTTTTACTAATTTTTTATACATTTGTTTGCAAGACTAGATACACATAGTTTGGTGTGTGCTAAATTTAGCTAAAATCGTTTAGATAGGTATTGTACGCTATAATGTAAGGTTTTGAAGAGGAAAACCTGAACAAGATTGACTAATTGGATGGATGGTCCTCAAAGTTCAACTTTTTCTAACTTATTCTTTTTTGAAAATCAAATTTTCTACACCTTGTTAAAGTATAATATTATTCATGCTTGTTCACTATATCCCGTCATCAGCAAATGCCGGCCAATTACAATTTTTGTTTCGAGACACCCTGTACAATGGTGTCGGTTTCCCTCCTGTTTTAGTCCAAGTTTCAGTTAGTACGTGGTTTATCAATTGAATAGAAATAATAGTAGATTGAAAATGTTTTTTTAACTCATAAGGCTGCTTTTAAATCTGGATTATTCTTTCACTTGGATTGGTAAGAAGTTCTTTTTGTCGATAAAATTGTCAAAATGTAATCCCTTTTTCCCCCGACACTGACACATCCACACGAGAGGCGCGAAAAAAATAACACAAGCCGCACATACCTACACACAATAAGAACTGGTGAGTATATAGAAAGTTCGTCGATTAATGAGAGAGTAGGAAGGACTATCCAATTATTTCACGCTGGTAGCGACACACTAGAGCAGGATAGCGATGCTCCTAGAGCGAATCTTTTGCAAAATCGTTGTCTCTCAGCTTGCACGACTGACTTGCCATCTCACTTCGTCGTACTACTTCTCAACTTCTCATGTGTCGGTATCCGGTTGGCTTGGTCAGAGCGAGAACGCACAACGTCAACTCGCTCCGTAACTTAACGTAAGTTGTGTGCGCAGTTGGTTAAGCGATGTACATAAGCCGGTCAAGGCACAAATACCAGCGCAGCAGAGCTGATCACGACATAGGGGACTGGAGAAATAGATGTAATGCAATGATGGATTTAGTTTAGCGTCGTCTGTTCTGTGGTTCGTTGTGTTACGGAATGGCTTTGCTTTTGAACAAGGGCTGCATGGAACGTTGGTTTTGGCGGTTCTCTGCTTCCGCCGTGGCGGACCCTTGCTTTTGTTTCACCACGTCGATGACCCCCGTATCACTACCGCACCGTTGAAAAGGCGTACAATGCGCCTTTTGGAACTATTCCTCGTAAGTTTAGCATTTTCCATGTGAGATTGAAAAATGATTTAGCTAAAAGTAAAAGCTACAACCAGTGTCTTGAAAGAAGAACAAAATGGAGTTGAACAGAACAATGAATGGTTACGGTTACCCTTCACGGCGAGAGTCCAATGGCCTCTTTTGGACAATCGGTGTTCTGTGTATTCGACTGTCGATGCTAATGAACTCGCGCAAAGTTCCGTGTAATTTACTGCCAGACACGGCAAGAGTGCAAATCGCAAGTACTGCTTATGCCCCGCGATCATGGAGAAAAAAAGCCGTATGATTGCAAAAGAAAAGAAAAATGGCCGCCGCCTGTGGAAGCGGCCCCAAGCGCCCCGTTTGTGTGACTTCAGCAAATTGGCGGCAGAGAGTGGCGAGCGTTGGAATCCGTAACGTCACCCCTTCTTGGATCCCTCCCGACAGCACACCACGATCACCGCCAACCAACAACCGGCGGACACTTGAAAGCGCGCGCCTTCCTGTCCGGCCCTGTCCTATTCTGTCTCGCGATACGTCGTCATCGTTCGCCGTCGCCATGCCGGCACTGTTGCTTGCACGGATTTGTGCTCACGCACACCAGGTCAAGCGCTTGCGCGCGTGTAGTTGAGCCTAATTAACGGTCGTTCGCGGAGCAGTGTCTTCTCTGGAATCGAGGAAAGGAAGTCGTGCGTTGCTGTGATTGTTGAAAACATTTTTTTCTCGAAACAGTTATTCGTCGTGCTTTCGATATGTTCTACACGTGATTTTTTCGGTGGTTCTTTTGCGCACTGGATAAAAGAACAACCAAGCTAGTTGAGATCGTGTGGAGTGAGCAATCTGATAACCCTACGTACTGGACTATTGGACGTTGGATCACCCCGTTGGATCAACTGCAGAGTTTTGGTTCGTCGAAGAAATAAGAGTAAGTGTAGTGAACCGTTGTCGGTATGTGGAGTGGTTATTTAATATGGAGTATTTACTGCTTATCGTCATTTTAGAGGATATTAGAATAGTATCAATGAATAATGTGAAGAAAGCAGATTATATCGAACAAAAACCGTATTATAGAAAACATGAAAGCGAAAACAGCGCGCGCGCATGTTTTGGGTGACTGAACCGTGTTCACATCAAAGAAGCAAAGAAACCAGACAAAGCCTACTTGGAAACCGAGTGGCAATCGAAGTTTCGCATCTGGAGTGATAAAGACAGAAAGCGTGTTGTTGGTTGGTTTCTCCGTTTCGAGTTGTTTCCCTCCGTTTGTGCCGCCTTTTGAATTCTGCCATTCTGTGGCCGGCGTATTGATGCATTGCGTGATAGGGGATCGTTCTTGGCTCGTTACTTTACGACGAGAGGGGAGACACAACAGCAAAGCATGAACAGTAGTTTTTCGATTATACTTCAATTGAAACGCTACGACGAAGCTGACGGACAAAGAAAGCGGATGGTCAAATTGGCATACGAGATCGACAAAAACGTAGTGAATTTCTCAGAATGCGTCGAAAATAGTTTTCTGTGTAAAATGTAGCGTTTCTCGGATGTGTACCGAATTTTCATATCGTCGTTTCATAGCTCTGGTATTAACCAGAAATTTGAGTGAATCGAAAGACGCGTTAATGTGTGCGTGTGTGTACCGCCACGATTCTTTACGATCAAAGCCACGATCCCATGACACGTGCGCGCCCTTGATGAATCTTCTAGTTAGTTTCATCATGTTATCACACATCTTTCCCAGCGCGCACGATGCTTCTGAAGTACATCGGTAGATGACCCCTGTTTGAATAGTCCGCGCCGGAACCCATACAGCTAAATGGCCAACGTCGCTATGTAAACTGGTGAATAACACACAAAGACTGCACACATCTTATGATGAAGATTTTTTTAATTTGTTGGCCAAGAACACTAGACGAGAGCGATGATATTGATAACATCACAGATGATTTTCTTTCGCGTGGATCTGGGACCGTAGTTGTCATAGCATTTTACGCCTTACTTGCTTGATTACTTTAAAACACTTGCACTGATTTAGTCAGCCAAAATGACGGTCAGTTGATTAAAAATAAACTAGTTCTGGAAAGGCCCGCCAGACATTGACTAATGAAGTATTTTTTCAGGCGTTATGTTTTTCCATAGTTTTATATCTGTGTATCTCACTCGGCGTTGCAGTTGTGTAGTGAAACGAACCTAAGTTTTCCGCGGCGCTACCAGCGCAGGAACCGGCTAAAAGAGACGATGTCGTTGATAGAAACTTGCGCATGCACCACGCGTGTGCTCGCCGGCGAGTTCTTCGGTCCACCACTTTTGTTTTCTTCCCCGCGACATCAACGAACACATGCTCTGCCGCATTGCGTCACAAGAATCGATGGACCGAACTAGGGAGGAACACACATCTTGTGTATGTAACAATGAGGCTGGGAGGATGATGCGGTGCATGGATAGCTCTATCTCGCTTTGATAATGGTATATTCGGTACCCTGTTCCGAGCACACTGAGAGAAGGAAAAAGATAAGGACCTCATAGTAACCGCAAGGACGTAAGCAGGCGCAGAGATGAGGCGAGGGTTGCCAGCTTGCTGGAGCACAAACATATGCGCGCTGATAATTCTGTGAACTACCGGGTTCGCTATCGACAGTCAGTCCCGTATTCCCCGGTCATAAGTTCTCTGTTGGATGAATGGCGGTGGTGGCTTGTGCTACTGCCAATAGATAGGGCTGTGGCGGAGGTAGAGTTGAAGACCGGAGGGGTACCATCATATTTCTAGATAATCTGCCGCGTGTGTCGACTGCTTACTGCTTATTGAGTCAATAGATTACCGTCACCATTCCCCTTGAAATATCCATTTAGAGATGTAGTTTTATGGCAATGCACCAACGTTATCCGTATGACGGCCCGTGTCATTTTTTTGTTTAAGACGTGGATAAAGCTACAGTTTTATTTAATACTTGAGTAAAGGATTTTTTTTTTATATAAAAAAGAGGATCTTAACTCACAAGCCATTTGCGGTATAAAGAACTAACCGAAGAAAAGCGACGGCGACGATGCGCGCAGGAAGTAGCAAATCGATTCGCCTCAGCATCATCAGCTACCACAAACAACCGAACTGCCGGGTTGGCCAGCACACACATAGGGGCGCGCAAAGGCAAATCTCTAATAATGGGGTTGGGAAAAATGCCATCATCACTGTCGTCATCATCATTGCCATCATCATCACCGCTGCTCTTAATGCGTTACTACTGCGGTAGTCCGAGACGTTTTCCAGGAGGAAGCAAAAGCAACAAGTCGCTGGGGTTTTTCTTAAACACCATCATCATCATCATCGCCGCCATCTTGCTTGTTCGTCGCCGCCATTTTTCACACAGCTCTCGCAACCGTATCGTCCAGCTTCGGATGGTGTCCGGTGTGTGTGGTTTCCATGGGGCGCATCAAAGAGCATGTAAAAAATTGTCTTAGCTGCTGACTTGTCGATATTCGTTCGAAAGCCACTGAGGTGTACTGTTTCTTTTAATTACAAAACTCCATACAAACACCACACACACACAACCGGGCTTTTGCTGCCCATGCACATGCCTAACGCCATGGAGATGCCGGTCCGCGCGTCAAGCCTTCTTCGATCTTTTCTTGTCTACTCTGTTCGCGTCTGTTTTCTGATCTTCACTTCCTTCTCAGAGAGTAAAATCGACGAAACACAGCGAATCACAAGAGAGAGGAAAGGAAAGAGTGAGTTGGAGCTTAAAGAAAGAAGCTCACCTGAGTGCGGCAAGCAGCGCGCCAGGGTTAGGGGTAGTAGCAAGAAAGCTCTTTCCATTTTCTTCCTACCCGCAGCATCACTTTCGGTCATCGTTAAGGATCACTGTGGTTAGGTGATGTTGTAAAAAACGCTATGACCGTTCTCCATGACGCTAGCGCTTTATGAACCATCATCGGCGATGGTTGGTCTATGGTGTAGAGAAGAGGTGTAGTATTGGGTACTTGTATTGGACGGTAACGACTTTCGCGCTCCTATACAGTCGGTGGACCGGAATATACAGAATCGGAATGGTTCTTTTCGGACTCGAGAAAAGCCCTTATATTAGCCTCGCGACGGTTCACGGTGGAAGAGGAAGAATTCGATATGCGAAACAGCATAAAAAAGAGAACACTGATCAGACGTCTACGCTGAGGGAAAAGGCAGCAACCCCACGTAAGAGGGAGAAACAATTAATTTCCTTTGGCTTGCTTTTGAAATACAAAGAGGAGGAGGTGAACGGGTAAAGAATTAAAATCATCGTGGACTAGGGAAAAAAGGTAGCACATCCGTGTTATGTGTGCGTGTGTTTGTGGCTGTTCGCCTCTGCTTACGGGAGTGAAGAAAGGGCAAGGGACGGGGACTTGAAATGGTAGGGTAAAGAGTTGTTGTTTTTCTGGAAGAAAGAATGATTGGTCAAGGCATTATTATTAAGGGTTGACCGTTTCTTCATCGTGCGCGTCGTCCTTAGGCCAAGAGAAGCCAAAACGAATCGAAAAACAACAGATACAGCTTTGGTAAGAGTAAGACAGACAGCAAGCGCAAAAAAGATACGGTCTTCGCCACCGCACCATCAAAACCCGCTATCGGAAAATATGGGGGGGGTATACGATCGCGCGCGGTCGCGTGGATTTTTTCTTTAACTCTTTCCGCGGATGTTGCTGGATCAGCATATTTACCCTCCCTTTACTTTCTAGAGCGCGCGTGCCTCGGTCATCGTCTCTTTCGTCATCGATGCGGTTTTCTTTTCTTCCGCAGTAGTCGACGACTTTGTTTCACGTTTTGGTGCCCTGAGAAGAACGTGCAAAACAAGCGAACACGCTTGTGTGTACGCTACGGGGGTAGTTTGTTGCTGTAGTTGGGGTTTATTTCCAAGTGAACTGTCGGGTTCGCCACGATCGTTTGTGTTCGAAAGGAAAGATTACAGAATTCGAGATGCGCGCAGTAGGCAACAGAAAAAGAAAACTTTTGTGTACTATTTTTATTTAGCACTACAAAATGGTTGTAATCATTCTTTATGTTTTCTGTTTACGATGTTTGTTTGTCTTTTTCTTTTTGGCCTCCAAATCTTCGCGATTGTGGTAAATATGTCCGATTTGTTGTTGAAATTGAACTGTATGTAATAATGGCCGAACCGAAACTGGATGGACTTTTGCAACGCTTTAGTATTTTCCCTTGTAGTTCTATACAATGTTCATTGTTGTCATCAGCTTCCACAAGTAATTTACTACATAATTATGTTTTCAGTGTTGCGTTTTCATAATATATATTTGTGTGTGTACGAGTGGGACAGAGAAAAGGAAACAGAGAACTTGGGCGAGAAAACGACAATAAGCAACTATTCCGCATCGCGTCTCTGTGTGTTCCTCCTTTAATCGCGATCTTTTCTGGGGCTTTCAAAAAGAAGCTTCTCTGCTCTGGGTTCCACACAAAACAAGTGCTTGTTTTTTGTTCCTCTCTTTTCTGCTTATGCGAGGAAATAAGTTTTGCTGCCTTCAAGTGGTCCGTTTTATTTTTCATTCTTGGCTTGTGGTCGATTCTACGGAAAGGTCGTCAACCTTCGCCTTGATTTTCCGCCATACCCTTCTATCTCGCTGCTGTATGGCTGGGTGGCCTCTCTGGACCTGGACACTCTGCTGTGCTCTGGGGGTGGTGAAAAGCCAAATACGGCGCCTGCCCAACCCGAGCGAGTAGGGGAATGTAAATCTTTGTGTACATCGTGGCAACATTTCATGAACATGGGCTAGAAAAAATAGGTATGGTTTTGTTACGATCAGTTATGAATTTCCGTCACTATGAAAGGTGTTGGAAAAAGAAAGATTCGTGTGGTTTTAAGGGTTGCAAAACTTCAAAAGGAATGGAATTCAACTTTATTATCTTTTCAAAATTTTAATGCAAACTTACAACCGAAAAAGTGGGTGTGGAACGGAAATAGCTTTGAAGAAAATGTATTACAATACAGCCATATGTGTCATATAAGCACGTGTATTGCAACATTTGTAGTAAAAAATATAACGGTCAACAAATACTCTACCAACATGATTCATCCATGGTATGAGATATCCCAATTGAGGGGTAATCTCGTGAAAAAAGATGAGTAAAACAAGCGAAACCTCACCCTGCTTGTCATCCGAAAACAGTTGAAATAAGTAAAGTATGAGAAAATCGAAGTGTAATAATCATTGTCAAATTTAAAATTTTGTAATAATAATCTTATCGAAGACAGAAGCGTTCAAGTTGGTTTGGAGCAAAAATAAAATTGAAATAAACGTGAGCTAAAAACAATTCTCCATTGCGCCGATAATGGGTGTGAATCTAGTGCCTTCACAGTGTTTTCTATATTGTGACTAGATCCACACTCATTAACGAAACTCTGGAAGCACATCGGAAAAAACGCGGCGAAGTGAATTTCTGACGAAAAAGTGTGCATCACAGTATGCGGAAGCGTCATCTCTAATGGAATCTAAACATACCTCGTCGTGCGGTCCTTCGAAATGCAGTGCCATGTGGTCGTGTATGAAGCTCCTCTTGTTGGTTTCGCGTGCGGCCGCCCCGGTGATTGTTGCATTTAAGAAACATAGTCAAATTTGGTGCCAATTAAACCCGATGTCAAAACAATCATTCTTCATCATCATATTCCCGTGAGAAATTCAATTACATGGCGTCCGGTTTGGGTCGAATGAAATCACTTTGAATTTTGCTTTCTTTACACAACAGTCGTCTAAATGTTCAGATAAAACTTTTAAATTTGTTTTTAGGATAAAAAAACTACCTTTTACAAAAATAAGTCGAGAGAAGTCGAATAGAGAGAGAACATACCACCGATGTCCTCCTTTTACAGGTCGTGATCATCATATGTAACACATGGAGGGAGGGTAAATCCAGGAAAACAGGAAAACCAGCATCATCATATATGCTTCCTCGCGATGGAGTAGTGAAAACCAGCTCTCTAAGCTGCACGAGAAGAATCATTCGACATCATCAACACACATTCACAAACTCCACTTTGTGGGCGAACATGTTTCTAGTGCACGGTTTCAGTTAAAGTTTCGTGACTAGATTACATGCTCGTCTATTAAGTTGAGATCAAACGGCGATCGAGTATAGAGGAGTCGACACCCCAGGAAGGAAAGGAGTTTTTACACGGTATATAACGGTGACCTGCATCGACAGCGGGAGTGTGTAGTGTTTTCATCGGCCGTGGGAATCGGGCAGAGCATAACGAACCGCGTGTGTGATAATCGTGTCTTCTAAACCAAACGAAAACTAACCATCCCTTGCTCCCCTCAGATATGTGGAAGACTCGGACAACAAAGTAAAACGATTTTTTATAGCGAGGATATGCTGGTTTTGATCATACGAGAAACGATTCATTATTGAAAAATTGAGATAGCTAAAGGAAGAAATCTTCTATAGAAGTATACGAAGTTTTCTTCTTCAAGTTGGGTTCCAAACACCCTAAATACTCCACCGTTCTTAAACCGATTTAATTCAAGGGGAGTAAAAAAAACGATGATTTTATGTTGTACAACCTTATGTGTTGTAGCAGTAGAAAAAAGGTACAAATAGGCGCGGAAAACGGAAAACCGGCCTTTACTGTCACAAACAAATATCGGGGAATAAAAAAATAAATAAATAAATAAACTTTCCATCAACCATACAGGGTGGCCACTCAACCGGGAAAACCGGGAAAACCGGGAATCAGCCTTGAATTTAATTTTTCCGGGAAAAAAACCGGGAAAACCGGGAATATTTTTCATATAATATTTTTTTGAGATTTACATATTTTATTCTCGTAGCGTAATTAAATTTTCCTTTAAAATTGTCACTACATTTCAATTGTTAAGGGCGACATTTGTTGTCAGCTGTTTGAAGGTCCAATGTATCCATATTGCGTTTTCGTTTCTTCCAGTAGTGCCGGCGTAGAGGCAAAGCGAGAAAGCATGATGATTTTGTCGCCAGGGAAGCAATGTGTACGAAAGACAAACGCATCGAGGGTTAACATTCGTAACATGGTAACGGGGATTTCCAGTTGAAATTGTAAAAGCATTGATCATCTGTTTAAACACTCGATATGAAATGGCAAAGCAACCAAATGTCTTTGTATATGCTTCAGATAGTAGCCAAAACAGTTATTTTAAATCTAGTAAATCTACTAGCTGAAAAGCTAATCGCTTCCTATGATATTGTACGAAAATATTCACAGCGTTCAAATCCGTCCTTTGAAATTTCAATTGCAAACTCCTGTCCTTCTACCAATATTTCCTGATGAGATCCTTTATCCTGTTGAGTTTATAAGGTTGCTTGTTTCGGGACGATCGCACGCGGTGCAATCTCTTGCTTCACTTGTTATGAATGTGTCACTATGGATGTACCTTTCGGATGTGATCTGATCGATTTATATGCTTGCAGATATACGGAAATAATTATGTATGTTTCATTCTATTTGTCAGTAATGGTTTGATATGGATAAAGGTTTTTGTTTTACCTTTAACTGTTAACCACTCTCTAGCAGGTGTATTGGTTGTTTTGGTATGGGATCTCATTGTATTGCGGCATTCGCTAGACGAGTGTGCTGATCAGTTTTTATTCTTGGTGAAATGTAGCTCATTTGAGTTGTTGGTGTGTTTGCATAAAATTTTGATAACGTGAATCATTTGTATCGACGTGTTTATGAACGTGTCTTTTGATAGAAATATTAGAAGATGTACAACAGGTATGCTACATCTCCCTTCTTTTGTTGAAAAATGTTATGATTAAGCAAATTCTATGAGCGAAGGAAAAACATTTTTCATTTCTAATTTTGAGCCGAATTAAAAATTAATTTGTTATTTATGTCATTAATGAAGTTGTTCTTTAACATTTTTATAAGGATTTTCTTTTAAAACATATACGCTCAAGCAATGTGTGTTGTTGCAATGAAAGTTCAGTTTACGATGCTCTATAATCCCAAACCGTATGTGTTGTCCCTGTTTTCCTTCGGTTTTTCAATAGTTTTTGTTTTTGAAAATTTTGAAGTTATTTCCTAAAAGTATTCTTTAAGACATAACTTACATGCAGTTTTGACCTACCTAAAAAACCATAGAGACATATAACAGCCAAGTTTATCTACTATAAGCAATCGAAATGTAGTGAACCTGCATAAACTAGAAAAAACCGGGAAAAGCTGGGAAAAAACCTGGAAAACCGGGAAAAAACCGGGAATTTGAAATCATAATCTGAGTGGACACCCTGACCATAGTAGACACATCTTTCTAAGATTACCGATAGTTTGTAACATATGCATTTAATTGATTTCTGTCGTTTAATTTCAGACGAAAAAATCTACATCTTATTTGCAACAAAACAAAAACACCCCGGAATGCATTCGAGGAGGAAGTGCATTTACAACCGTTACCTATTCGCCACTGTAAGTAAAATGGGATAAAATATCAGAAAAATGTACGAACTAAAATCATCAAAAGATCACAATAGTCATCAACTGATTGTTCTTCTTTGTTTCTTAACCCTATTCTTAAAGATCCACATCATTGAAGAAAGTCGCTCCCGATGCACCGAGCAAATCCGGCCAGGTCGTGTACACGTACGGCAATGCGCAGCTGCTGAAACAGATCAATTGGTTGCCCTCCGGCGCATCGGACGACGCGGATGCAAAGACCGAAAGCGAGAAGCGCACGAAAGAATCGGCTGGCAATGAAAGACACCACCGCGCGGGCGGAGTGAGCGTGTCCTTCAAGGCGGAAAAGTTCGCGAACGATAGCAGCAAGTACATGTTTGATTCTAGCTACGATCGTGTGATGATTCTGAGCGATCGGATCTACGAAACTGGGAACGCCATTTGTCGCCGGTTGGTTGAGGAAACCGATGCCAAACGGGAGAACACTACAGATGCGGACAGTGCCGGATTAGGTGCATCTTCGAACTCCTCCACGTCGAAGACGGTCGAGGAAGGGGACGAGGAAAATGGACAAGTTCAGGTGAACCACGAAGACGACACCACAAGTTCGTGGTTTGACGGGGTGAAGGTGTGTCACGTGGATTATCCGAGTTCGGAACCCATCCGTGTTCTGGGAAGAATCGTTGCGGACGAACCAGCTGCTGGTGGAGAAGCTCCTCAGAAGAGCACGACCAATCGGTTGTTGTCAATCGTTGATTTTGACGAAAACACGCTGCGCTGGACAAGGCTGGACCTCAGCAAGATCGTCACTCCCGGCTGGTCGCTCTTTCCGGGCCAAACCGTCCTGCTAGAGGGTATCAACCCCCGGGGGACGCTGTTTACGGTGCAGCGAATACATCACGAGCGGATACTCACCCTTCCACGCACTCCGATCGGTCTCGAGCGGCCGATAACGATGGTTATAGCGAGTGCGCCATTCACCGACCGGGACGATCTGTTGTACGAGAAACTGTCCGGGCTTTTACAGTACTGTACGAGCGATCCACCCGACGTGCTGCTGTTGACCGGTCCATTTGCGGACGCCAGTTGTTCGCTGTATGCGGATGTTGCGGAACCGTTTGAAGAGTACTTCGAGAAAATCATCGCCACGATCATGGGTGCGGTCGGTGGTCGGACGGAGGTGTGCATCGTGGCGAACCACGACGACCTGGTCGGTTCGTTCGTATATCCCACGCTGCCGTATAAGGTGGGAAGTTTTTACAAGAACCTACACCTGCTGCCTGACCCGTGTGTGATCAACGTCGGCGAGGGACTCGAGGTCGGCGTTACCACGGTGGATATCATCAAGCAGCTGATGGATGCGGAGTGTACGGCGGCGGGTGGTGGAAGCGATAAGATCAAACGCGCGTATAACCATCTCTTCCATCAGGCGACGTTCTACCCGTTGAATCCACCACCGGAGGATGTACCGCTCGATGTGGACATGTTGAACGAATACGGACGGTTGAATCGCGTCCCCAACATTATGGTGTGTCCCAGTGCCTTGAACCGATACGTGCGGGTAGGTGTTACTAAATGCAAAATATACAACAAGTGTTGCCTCCCTACCAACGAATTTCTTAACCATTTGCCTTTTATTCTGTCCATTCGCTATAGGAAATCAATCGATGCGTATGCATAAACCCGGGCTTCGTGGACGGTCACTCAATCGAGGGGGGGTCGTACGCCCGGTTGATCATCCATCCACCGGATACCAGCAGCGAGCCGCAGGATAACAAAGTATCGACTACCACCTCATCGCAACATCAGCCATTACCAACGAGCTACATCGGATGCCAGATTATCAAAACATGAGCCTGTAAGAAACTGGATGCTCTTTTTTAATAAATTGAAGTGTGTGAACCGAACAGACAAGAATGAAAATCGAATTTTAAACCTTATGTGTGGTGCTTTTTTGCGGATGACATTAATGTATGTTCTTTTTAGCTAAGGTTAATGCCACGTAGCAAGAAATGAACTATTGAGAACTTACTAAGAAAGGGGAGAAGTGGTTAAGATTTACTGCTACACTCCCTCCAAGTCGTTTACGTACAAATTTGACGTGTTCTACGTTTACGTGACGCGATGATGGTTTTTTTCGGTGGCAGCTGCTTTTATTTCAACTTACCGTATTTTCACGTTGATTATACTAAATTTATCTTCCAAAATTAACTCTCTGAAGTGGTGTAGGGTTGTGCTGTATTAAACATTACTTTTTGTATTAGAAGTGACATTTCCAACTCGTATTATTATTTTTTTGCAGATTAAAATCTTTTAAAAGATATCTTCAATTGTGTTTCATTTAATTCTTTATTTGCGTAAAAATTGTCCCGTTTTACATCTTTTTTTTTACTCAATTCGTTCAGCATAATGTCCCCGTGTCTCGTGTGTGTACGTGTATTATGTCCCCTTATCCCCTGCATAATCATCACAGCATTTCCCTCCAGAGTTAGATTAATTTGAATATGCTCTTTTTTTTTTTAGAAAAAAAAAACCTAATCTTCCTCTCCTCGGTAGTGGTCGGGGAATACCTTCAGCGGAGCACGTGAAATACTATATGCTTTGCCTGTTACTGCAACTGTTCCGGTCGGTGGAAGCCAGAGACGCGCGAGTCCGTAGTGTTGTGCTTCTACTGCTGTGTAAGGAGTATGAACTTGGATTGACTGCTGGTGTGTCTGTTGGGTGGGTGAGATTTCGCAACATTGTGTCCAACTGGTTCCAACTATTATTTCCCGGCTGTAGCTGGTGTTTTAATTTTTTTTTGTTTTACTTCATCTGCCCTGCAGATTACTGGAAATAGTTTTACATAAAAATAGGCTTATTTGCTCTTTGTTTGTCTTTACTGATTTTGTGTTTTGCTTTGTTTTTATCTTTTGCTGATGGTTTCTTCGGCCCTGCTTGCGCGGACCGAACATGTAGTACTTTTATTTGTTCGATTGCTTGTATTTCCGGTAGGTGTAATTGGGTTACAAAAGTTTGTTTTCTTTCCATACTTTTTCTTTTCCTTGCATCCTTATCAGATCAGGTACTTCCCCAAGTAAACGGCGGTTAACATTTCTACATACTAGTGAGAAGATGGAGTAAAAGTATTATTCGATACAGTAGTTTAGCAGCCCCCCCTCTCGATGGCGTGCAGAAGAAGCAAAGTAATGTACCTCGATGGGAACAATAATAGAGCATATTCGCCCTCGTGTGTCTCTATGCTGCGGATACATCCACAGTTCGTCTTGCTGCAAAGAAACTTTTGCGCGATAATTGAAATAGCCCATTCGGGAAGAAATTGTTGTAGTTTTATGCGCATCATAATTGAAGTTGTAAGTATAGTTGCGTGTGGGACGATCATCACACAAGTCGTCAATTAAGGGACATTTTATAGATGCAAAACCGACGGGGAGCAGCAAGAAAAAATGACTAACTTTAAAATAATAGGTAAGACGTATTCGAAAGGGAGTTGAAAAAAAACTATTGAAAGGGAAAACCGTTTACCCGTTCTAAAAAGCGGTTTCTTTTCTAATTTCAGCCGAGTGTTGCAATGGCAGGCAGAGGCCTGCTTGGAGGCAAGAAACAAGAGGGAAGCGTGCCCACTACCAGCTTTTCTATTGGATGCAGGTTTTCCGGGTTCCGAGATGAAATGGTCTCCAGTAATCTCACAGCACCCAACTCCATCTCATTGCAGCACGACGCTGGCCATGCCGCCAGCCAGAGTCCCCCTTGTGCCTCCAACGTCGGCCACAGCAGCACCCTCAGTTACACACGGTTGATCGACGATCACATTCAGCTGCTGGTGGTCCCGTGGTCATTGCTGCCGATCGAATGTTGACTGCAATCGTTGCTGGAGAATCCGCTGCTGCTGTTACTGGCGCTGCTGTACGAACTGTAGAGGTCAGGGATTTCTGGCAGGATACGGTTGTACTGAGCCGCTCGGTTTCGCGTTGTCTTCTGTTCCTGCTGCGCCGACAACGACGACGCGGGTGTCCTTGCCCGGAACGACGTCGACGGAGGCAGCAGAGCCGGTAGTTTCAGCACACTGTCAACGATGGCGTCGGGACGCACGTGCTCCGGCACGTCATCCATGGTCCGATCGCCAACGATCCGCTGCTCCGACGGTAACGGCAGCCACACCGTCGCGCCCAAGTTCGCCTCAATTCCGCCCTAAAGTGGTAGTGTGGTGTGTTTGTGTGTATGGTTTGTTTGTTCGTTCCATTCATTCCGTTCGTTCGTTCGTATATCGCACATACACACCGCCCATGCACACATACCCATGCATACACACATACACAACGCGCATATCCCCAAGAGGAGCAGCAGCAGCAGGGGACACCACCAACGTCATCGTGTTGGCGGATCAGGAAGGATACACGTGTTTGGATTTTTTTTTAAATCGTAGCATGGTTTTGTTTTTCGTTTTGGTCGATACGCCGATTTCATGCATCGTCCGCCACCGGGGAGAGTTCATCACGATCGGCAGAGCAGCATCATTTATCATCGATAGGTTTAACGTATCGGATACGTCGTTCGAAACAGTAGTAAAATATATTTACCAATAACGCCCGTAATTTAATGGAACCCCTCCCGGAATACCATCCAAATATTGTTGTCATCCAATACCACACGATCATCATCGCCATCATCCGCATTGACGTCACGGGACACACAGGACACACGGGGTTCGCAGGATGTTGATGTTGGTAGTCATTTTTTTTTGTTTCCGTTTGATCGATCATCAGCAATGGTTTTTTTCGGGTGTGTTGGGTCCAGATACCGATTGGCGGCCATAGTAGAAGTAGTAGTAGTGGTAGTAGTAGAAGTAGTAGAAGTTGTCGGTTTCAGGAAAACGGGAATGGGAAGGAAAGTTTTGCTTCAATCAAATGAAATCAAACTAGAGAATACTTGCGTACTACATATTGCGTACGCGTTATATAGATTTGTATGTGGTTGGTTTAGAAGAAAAAATATGGCACACCTTCGCCATAGTACACGCATATATTTGTCGCTTCACTTTGTTCATATTTGGTAATCGATTGCGCGGGAGCTACGTACTGTTCAATGTTTGATAAAAATGTATTTTTTTGTCAAAGGTTGTGCTAGAACTAGTATTTTTCGCTAACGATTTTTATTTATGAACCTTGTATTAGCATGACATGAGAAAATCATAAGAAACATTTCAAACTTGCGCGAAACGTGCAGCCCGGGTCACAATGGTTCCGATCGGTTATGGTTTGGAATAACAACAGGAGTAGATATTTAAGCAAAACATGTTCCATTTCCACTCTTAAATTGCAATTGTTGTACATAGGTACGGACGGAAAGACACAGTCGTATTGGGATCGGATGGAATGCGAGAAGGAGATATTATTTAATTCAATCAATAAGGGGAACAACTTACCGTTACCGTGTTTTTCTTTTGTATTTGGTTAAACATTACTTTGACTTGTGGTTACGTACAAACCCAATTTTTGGTTGGGTGCTGCATTCGTTAATTTCTACAATTAGAATGGCGCTATAGGAGGAGGTTGTGGTTTGGTAAAGGGTAGTAGTACAAGTAGTCGAAGATCATGGAGAGCAACAAATGGGAAATGGGAGTTAAATTTACAATTTCAAACAAACTCTCAAACGCCTCGCGTTCTTCATTTCACCCACCCACCCACGCTAAGTTTTCATTCACTCGGTGGTACTTACATACGCACACGCACAAAAGGAAAGTTTCACTCGAGAGCAAGTTAGCGGTGAGAGGGCGATGTGATGCTAATTTGTTTGCATTTTCTTTGTTTTCTGATTTTTTTTTCCTTCTTCAGGTGGATCGATCTCTAGGAGCAGACATGTAGTATCCCCATTACGCGTGGATGAAGGATGACATGCGGATGGGAGAGTTCCGGCGGTCTCGGATGTGCTGTCCGGTCGGGCCTTTGTGGTTTTGTGTGTGTGTGCCGTTTGTGTTACCGTGATCGTACTGTTGGCGATGGCCGTGAACGCTTTTTCCGGATGGACAGACACACACACGCACACGCATAACTTTTTAATGGTAGTACATATGAGATGGAAAAGAGGAAAATCTGAGCGCCTGTCCGTGTCTCCCCGGGGCTAGTGATACTTTTGCATGTCAGAGGTGTCATATGCCAGTAGAGTAGCATTTTTTAAGCAATTGGTTTTTGAAGAGACACGATTTCTCCATGTGAATTCGAATAGATTATCATTATAGAGGAAAGTTTTGTGAGTAGTTTAAAACATGGCAACAATTTTTTGCATCATTAGACTATCGAACCTCTTTACTTATAGGGCATGTGCATAAATAAATAATACATTTTGAAACTTTTTACATGCTTGAAGAGCTCAGAGGAATACAGTCAATATAGAATTTTCTTAATGATCTCAAAAATTTTAACCCACTTCAAAAGGCAACGCAAAATTACATGTTAGATACTATGTATGAAGTTTGTGTTATTGTACCTTTCAACTTAAAAAGGAAAACCAACTAATGCGAAATACAGTGTAGCATTAGATACCATAATGTAATTCAAATCATAAATCGAAAATATTTTACGCTGATGCCTCTGACATGCAGTGTATATTTCCCGAAGATGCAAGGATGTGCGCAAATGGATGATGGATGTAGCTCTGGAGAAGCCATGATGTGATGGAGAGAGATAGAAAGAGATATACCTGTGCTGGTGGATTATGTCTCGTGGGTCGCCGTTTGCCCGGTTCCGATCCTCGTCCCCTGTGGGGTCCCCCTAGTGGGGACCTGGATCGCTATTGCGGCGGTGTCCAAACCAGTCTCTCTACCTCTCTCCTTCTCCCTACTACCTCGCCGTGTCTTGTTTGTTATGTTTTACCGATTAGCAAAGACGCCACATTACCATTTATCCCCACAGCCCTCGAAACACTCACCGCCGCCGGTGACACACTGACGGACGTGGCGACGACGGATCGTTCGCTTGTCGTGGTTGGCGATTCGGCACTCACCTGAATGTCGGTCTCGAGCTTGTCGCCAATCATCACGCACTGGCCGGGCGGTACACCTAGATAGTGGCAAGCTGCGTAAAAGATATTACGATCGGGCTTGGCCCACGGTAAGTCAGAGGATACCAGTATGCAGTCGAAGTACTTGTTCAGCGCCAGCCGGTCGATCTTTTCCCACTGCGCCGCGGTCGGGCCGTTCGTGATGATACCGAGCAGGTACTGGAGCCGGAGCGTCTGCAGCATAGTTTGGACCTCGGCCGGGATGGCCAGGTAACGGTAGCGCCACTCGAGCCAGCGTCCGTACAGCTCCCCGGCCAGCTGCTTGTGCGTGCCGGGCAGCACGTCGTACCAGAGCTGCGAGCGCCACTGGGCCAGCGCCATGTCCGGGTTGTCCGGGCAGCGCCGGAACGCGGTCAGGTAGTTGGTGGCCGTCTCGTTTGCCACCTCGCGACTGAAACCATGGTCTTGGTGCAGCAGGTCGGCCACCTGAAGGAGAGAAAAAGGATAAGAATGGGAGAGAGTTACTAAACGAACGAGATGATCTGTGAGTAGCAAAACCCTCAGCCGGGTGCGATCATCGAAGCCAATGTTTATCGAAACCGACTGTAGGCAATAACGGAGGAATGCAATAACAAAAACCGGGAGAAAAATAAGCACCGGAATGTACAGTAAAGTTGAATGTTTATGGCGATCTGCAGATTACGCACAGCCAGACAGATCGATCGATTGATCTTTGAAATTTGGCAGACTTTTATTGCCTATTGGTTCGAATTATTAAATTAAAATATTATGATAGAAGCTTTGAATTGCGCCTAGAAATATTTTTCCAAATTATATTGTTGTTTCATGAGAAAATCATATTGTATGTAGTGTAAATAAGAACTTACGTTTTCAAAATTATCTTTTCCTAGAATTATCGTTATCTAGAATAGAAACACGTTTGGCAAGCTGCCAAAATTTGAAATCAATTGCTTGGTAAAACAAAACTTCGTTGGCATTGACTGCAAGGTAGTTTAAATAGCAATGAAGAGAATGACCATATATATAGTCCAGTAACCGTACTGTGGCTCTTTTCTGTGACCCTAAAGCGTAAAAATAGGTGCCTGATCCAGGAGGATGATGCACATCATAGAGTTATTTATGACCGAATTCTACTATTCCAACCCATCTTGGCAATGATCGTTAATGTTCTCCCACCATTTGAAGGATGTCAGGCAATCGTGTAATGAAAAAATGAAACAAATACTCCATCAAATAGTATGAGCATCGCGAAACGAGAAAAACAAGCTGTAAAACAGGGTCAAACATTTCTCCACCGAATTTTGTTGCACCCGTGCACTTGGATTCGTTCGTGGCCAGCGTAGTGGACGTGGTTGGCTCGGTTTAATGATACTTTTTTGCCTCAGAATCGCCAACAAGGCTGAGGAAAACAACCCCCCCCTCTCACATTATGCGCAGAAGGTGGATGCCACTGCGGGCAGCAAATGACTACCAGTCTACCAATTTCCCACCGCTGCACATTTCTCCGACGTACACGAAGAAATTTGTTTCTATTTTCGGATTTGCTTGTGCTCCATGGAAACAACACCAACCCACTGATGCTGGCGGCTGTACGAACAGCCGTCTTTGTCGCCGTGAGTTGTATTTGGCCCCATTTTCACACAAATGGGTAGATGATCGCACTGATCTCTCGGATGCGTCGGATAATAGCCAAGAATGGAAAAGTGCATCATCGTTCGCTCGCGTCGTGTAAATGGTTACAACACCCGCCACAAGAGGTCGTGCGCACCTGTAGAGCTAGATCTTCTTAGGTAGGTTGCTTGGATCGATATTATTTTAAGACTGAATTTTTATAAAAATGAAACGTGCATATAGGTCGAAATACTATTACTAGAGATCCTGTGGGTTGGTTTTAGCTGTGTTTCAGGCAAAGGATCGAAAAGAAAATTTAAATCTGATGGGCGGATCCCCAAGACATTTTTTCCATCTAATTTTCTGTAGCAGTGAACAAGGGGCAGTTTCTCCAAAACAAAAAAATAATGTTTAGATCACCAACTACTGAAGGACAGATCGAGCAACGTTTTTCTAGCACCACTCTTTTGTCCCGTTGGACCATCCCATACTTCTCCCGGCGGGATTTATACCCCAAGGGTTTCTTCGCTTGAATTGGTATGACGATGGAGCCGTGTGGTGCAAGTGTGGAATAAGTGACTGCGACACATTCGCCACTCCGTTTGCTTGGAGAGGGGCCACCTTTCCTTAGCACTTCCCAGCCTTTATTCTTTGCTCTAACCAAATTTCCAACTCGCCGAAAGCCGATGACGATGTAGTTTGAGTTAGAGCTCGTCCACGGACCGGCACACCGCCACGCACCATGCGCTTGAGGAAAGTTCTATATTTAACGTTCGGGGGAAAACGGCTAACACCGAGCAACGAAAACGCAAGCGCAAAGTCTCACGATCCCACGTTGTTGTGCAGAGTAGAGAGAAATTGTTCGATTGAGACCGGCTTTCGTGTTTCTTTCTTAGTTTTTCTTTCCCGCAACTAATCTAATTCTTAGTGATGTTTTCCGTATTGGATTTTTTTTGCACCGCACAGCTAAAAGTAGGCCATCAGAAGCGGATGGACATGGTTCGTTGCTGGAATAAAATTCGGTACCATTGTGGTACCGTTTTGATAATTCAAAGTTGCAACGTTACACTCCTGGCCGACTACGAGACGAAACTAAAGGCAGGTTTTTATATGTAGAAAACACTCTTTTTATTACTTCGTTCTTATGGCAACACCTCCTTTCCCATACTTTTTGTTTGTATCAACATACAGGCACGCTATAAGCGAGAATGATTAATTATAAAATAGATGGATTTAAAAATGCAGCGAAATTCACAAATCAAGGCAGATGAATCGGGGACGCATGAAAGAACGGGAGGGAAAAGAAAGAAAATGTGTGATTCAGCATATGTCGGCTCCCTGTGGCGCCCCACAACCTACACAACCAGAGTTTAGTCTCCAAAGAGTTTCTTGCCGAGGTCCATCATTCGGTGGTTGCGACACACTTTCAGTGCGTCGGCCTTTTTGAGCACGGGCGCGACGGCCGGATTGGCATCGACAAGTTGACCCAGGAAATCTTCGTAGGCCAGCTTCACGTTTGGCGGCAGCGTGCCGATCTTCACCTTCCGCAGCGTCTCGATGATGCCCTCGGCCCAGCCGCTCTCGATGGCAAACTCGGAGATCCACGGTATCAGCCGGATAATGCCGCTCATGGTTTGCATACCGAGGAACCACAGCTCCATGATCTCGAACCAGTGCTCCTTGTACTGGAGCGAGACGACCAGCGCCTGCGGGTCGTTCGACTCATCGATGTTGTAAGCGTCCCAGAGGAAGCGGATCGTCGTCTGGATGTAGCGGCAGATGGAGAAGTCGTTCTTCTTGATCTTGGACGACTGCTGCTTGAGCAGTAACAGCCCCAGTACCGCCAGGTGGCCGTGCATGACGAGGTTGTCGGGTGTGTCCTTCAGCTCCGGAAGGTGCTCGAAGATGAAGCGCAGCAGCTGCGCGAACAGGGCACTTTCCTCGACCAGCTTCGCCTCCAGCACGGTGATGTTCATCAGGATGTTACACAGGCTCACGATCGCTGTCCGGGAGTCGCGCATGTCGTCCAGTTGCTGCGGTGTCATCTCCGGATCGGGCTCATTCATGCGCTTAAGGCGCTCAGCGCGCGGCACCGGTGGCTTCTTGTAGTGCGCGATCGACCAGTGAAATAGCAGGCAGTCGTATAGGACCTGCTCTTCCTTTTCACGCAGAAAGATTTGGCGCGCCTCATCCTCGACCACCAGGTGGCAAATCGCCGGCAGCATCACGCGCAGAACGTCAGCTGGTGGCTGCTGCTCGTGATCATCCACGTTGTCAGCCTTGTGAGCGACTCGGTAGTCACGCGATTCGTAGAACGATTCGTTGGCCAGCTTAAACAAGAACGGCAACACCTTTGCGGCGTGATTTTTCATCGCGGTAGGTTCCTGCGCCATCCAGGCCGTCAGTACTCGCACCATGGCGTACGCAAACGCTTTCTCCGCCTTCTGCAACCGGTCCTTCTTGGTGTCGTTGGCAAGCTTGACAAGCACGCCAAGCACACCGGAGAATGCACCCTTCAATCCAGTGTACACCTGCTGCTTGTCCTTCTGGTCCAGGTCGAGTTGGTCGGTCGACATGTAATTGATCGACAGCTCGAGTATGATGAAGCAGGACGTGATAAGGTCCGCCTGCTGCATGCACTGGTTAAAGCTCTTGTTGTCCATTTGCATGCGCACCTCGATCGCGGCCAATTGCAGTAGTAGTAAGAAGAACTTCTTCGGGTTCTCAGTATCGTGCAGGGTCCACTCGATGCCCAGCACATCGACCGCGTTGGCTGCCAGCTTGAGCGCGGGATCACGCTGTGCCTTGCCGATCTTGCTGGTAAGAATATCGCTGATACCCTTGTAGAGACATTCAGGCCAAATTTCGCCCTGTACCGTGCGCGAGACAAGATCGCGCCGGCAATGGAACAGCAGGGCGCTGATCATTTCCGCTAGCTCGAACTTGCGCTCCGCGTGATCCGTCTCAAAGTCGAGCGAAACACGTTGCAGCAGCGCGTGGAACAGCTTCGGGTCGGCATTGTCCCACGAGTTAGCACCGAAGCGAGCAACCAGCGTCACGATCAGCGTCAGAGCCTCGTCGATCTGGAAGCTACGCTGCGTGTACACCTGTGCCATCTTAGTGATGATGTCGTGCTGGCGCAGTGCGAGTCGGCCACTCTCGTACAGCGAGATACTTTGCAGACACTGGTACGCCTCGTTGATCACGATCAGGTTGTCATCGTACTCGTCGTCATCGCAAGTCGATACGATCCCCAGGAAGACCGGGATGCTGTCCAGCATATCCTGGTGCGTCGCTAGCTGCTCGTCCTCGCAGAAGCAGCTCAGAATCGAAAGTGCCACGCTCTGGTAGACGGAGGCCGGACAGTCATCCGGAACGTCCTTGCTGGTGAGCAGCTTGCGCAGAAACTCGAACCCGATCGACTCGAACAGCATCCGCTTGCCGGCCTGGTTGCAATCCTTGCCCTTGATCAGTTTCGTTACCATGAACAGTGCGGCAAACTTTTCCGTGTCACTTTTCGCATTCTTCAGAATCAGCGAGCACTTTTTAATGGGTTCACTCACTTCGCCCGACATTTTGTTTGGTGCTTTTCTAAAACGTTTTCTTCAATTAATACCGTGTTTCGTGTCGTTCGTTTTCAGATACGTCGATCGGCGTGCCACAGAGACAGTCGATTCTTCTTCTACTCCACCACACTGCTTCGATTTGCTCCAAATTTAGAGTTTTTCTCTAGTCTAATAAACCCCTAAGCAAAGTCCCGGATCACCAGTGTATCGAATCACGAACCGTACCGTAGCGCGCCGTGTTCTCGACTGACTTGGAATATCGGAGGAAAATGTTCTCAACATTCCCATCCGAAAAGCGGAAAATATCGTGCCGTGTCGGCACGGGTTCTCTCCGGCGAGGGAAAATTTTCCACTGACGAAGAGATGAACTTGCGTGAAAATAGATTCTCTCTTCTCGGATCAGTGAAATTTTTTCACGAAACTACCGGCCACACGCGCGTCACATTCCCACCCTCGTGGTGGAGGAACTCTTCCTCTTTGGAAGGAATGATTTTCACTGCTTCCCCCTAGACCGTGTACGGAAGTAAACAAAACCCACGCAGCAGCATCGGCAGTAGTGCATAACAGGGTTATTTTGATGAATTTCCACTTGTTTTGAGTTCTCGCGCCATCAATAGCGTGCGGGGAACTTTAATAGATCGACGACTTATTCGAAAGCGTTTTCCGGCAAGAAAAAACAACACAACTCACATAGCCCGAACGCAAAGTGAAGAAATATAAATAAAACTTGAGAAAAATCACCGCGAGCTGCGAGGAGGCCGCGGACGGATGAACTAGCACGTGCGCAAATCGCAACGAAATGTCAAAATCGTGTTTCACGTTCATTTCTGTTTCGAAGGTACAACCCTTGAAGAGGCGGGACAAAATCTAAAGAGCTTGTTTTTGCCCCTGAAACCAGTTTTCATCCAAATGGTAAACTTAGAGATCGCAGTCAAACGACGTGGCAAAATTTACTTAACTATTTTAAGAAAATCTATCGTTTCTATAGCACTTGTGTCAACCGCACAAAGCTACGTGACACCTGCCATACCATTGGCCACCAAGGGTTAACATACACCCTGCGTGTGCAGACACGGAAGGTAGGATTTTCCGTGCTTCAACTGCACGTTTTTCACATTAAAGCACCATTTTTAGATCATCATTCACTGATCGCTCTACAAGCGTGGCGTACTGCGCGGTACAGCAATTTAAAGCGACATTGTAATTGAATTGACCCGCAGGGTCAAACAATTCCATTCCATAGACCGATTTCAGACGTATAGCAGTAGCTCCCGTAGTTTACACTCCTATCACTTCAAAATTCCATCCAACACACATTCATTACGTAAGTTTGTTACCAGAATACACATTTATCTGACTAGACCGTGCCCTTTGTTGCTCTTATGGGCCAAGCAAATGCTGCACTTACCTTGCTGCATGCCTTTGCATCGGCTTTCCTGGTTGCAATCAGAGTATTGTCAAGGTCGAAGAAAATCGCTGAAATCTTCGAATCACAGCTGAGCCTCTTGATAGCACCACGGAATGTAGACATGTTGTGAGATATGCCTGTTATTGTTACGTTTTGTTTATTGTTTTGATGCTACGCACGAGCGTTTGCTTTTGTTTGCGCCCTTTAAATGCAGTAGTGGCTTCACAGCGTTCTGCTGACTCGACTACAGTCAGGCGAATGGGGGATGTTCTAGCAAGTGGCTCGATGAGTTGTTGGTCTAACACATCCTCCTGATGAACACAAACGGTAGAGAACCTCTATTGAACAATACAAATTGTAGTAATAATTTTGTTATCACTATGATATACGATTATGAAAACAGATTAGAAATGGTATAAGCCCAACTGAATGTTAAAGTTTTTATTTAATTTCCAATGATTATTTCAATTGAATACAAAACAGTAGACCATAGGATAATATTACCTCGACAGGTGAAAATCCCGATGAACGCAACTTCTGTGGTTCACTTCGTTTGACAGCTAGGGATGAATACATGCGTAACGTTTCGTAACGTCTGAAATGTTTAAACAATAGAATTTTCCCGCGGTTTGTTAGTTTTAAGCTGGCATTGGTTTAGTGGCGATATGTTATCAGAGAGTAGCAGACCAGATACTTCTAGTTAATTTTATAAGTTTCTCCCTTTTTTTTAAAGTAATGCTGAGGTGTTTGGAGTTGCGAAATGTCCGAAGTGTTCTAATTTGTGTGTTACCTTTACAAAAATGGTCTGTTTAGTTATAAAAAAAACATGTTTCGCTATAGACTACAGGAGTATAAAGTTGCTAAAAGTGCATATGTTTGACGCTAGTGGACTTTACAACCATCGAATTGGACCTGCAACTCTGTGAGCTGAACAATGTTCTCCTTGCAACGTATGTAAGTTATAACTTACTTTTAATTTCCAAGTAATTACTTGTTCCATTTTTTATACAAAAATACGGTCACCATTATGCTTTGACTAGCATATCCTCCACCTGCATGTTTATTGTTGAACCGATAACTTTTGTTTTACAGTTTTGCCTTCTTTTCGTTAACAAAAATATCCGGGGTGAGAATAAGCGCATTTCCAGGAACGCAAGCGTACTGGGCAAAATCTTTCACCCCCTCTTCCGCTAGTACTTCATCGTCGATAAAGAACCGGCCGGTGCTAACTCCCGGTGGGCGAGATAAAATCGCATACGCAGCATCAGCCATGATATCGGGTTTTCTCGCATAGGAATGACCTTCTTTTCCGTGAAGCATCTCCACCGCTGCAGTAAAAACGATCGTACGGGGCCACAAAGCATTGACAGAAATGTTGGCGGTCTCATACTCCCGGGCCATACCGAGAACACACATTGACATCCCGTACTTGGCCATCGTATAGGCAACATGATTACTAAACCAATGGGGTTCCATGTTTAACGGCGGCGAGATGTTTAAAATATGGGCATGTCGACTCTTGCGCAGGTACGGGAGACATTCTTTTGACCTGAAAAAGTTTTATCCCGGTCAATATATCCCCCTAGATCGGTACAATTGTCACTTACACGAGAAAAGTTCCCCTGGTGTTGATATTGTGCATCAAATCGTATCGCTTCATATCCGTTTCCTCAGTAGGTGTTAGCGAAATAGCACTCGCATTGTTGATCAGGATATCGATACCGCCAAATGTGGCAACTGCTTTCTTCACTGCAGCCCGCACCGCTTCCTCACTGCGCACATCCACTATGCACGGCAAGGCCTTTCCACCAGCGGCCTCAACTAAATAATGACATAGAATGATAAGATAAAAATCTGTCTCCCGATGTAAGGATGATCTTACTTTCGGCAGCTGCTGTGTAGATCGTTCCTGGTAGCTTTGGATGTGGTTCGGCTGTTTTGGCCGCCAACACAATGTTTGCTCCATCGCGAGCTGCTTTCAGAGCGATCGCTTTCCCAATTCCACGGGAGGCTCCAGTTATAAACAGGGTCAAACCAGCAAGTTTCCTTCAACAGAGATCGGCAGTCGATTAATGTTTCAAATCCCAATCCTACTAATCCGTCTACTCTTACCCGTTGTTTTGCATTTTTGCGTTTAACCTTTTACCTAGAGGAGAACCTGTCTCTACAGATGTGAACTTTAGCACCACCTAGTCCGACCGTCATTGACTGTTGGTTCGTGTACGGTCGGAGGATGACTTGAAGCACTGTTATCTACCCTTTTACCTCCTGCACCAGCTAGTCAGCCACTTCTGTCGTTTGTTCCACCGGCAGGCATATAAACATTTGATAGCAGCACGGATGGGATCGAGATTTTGGACAAAGTATGTGTTTGTTGAATGGAGCTTACGCGTATCAGATGCTTACAGGTTGCTGACATTAAATTGGTCACTGCCCTCCAATGAAGTTTGTGGAGCTTGTCTGTCAAAATGATAATTAAAATCATTTTGAAATGTTGCTTTCAGTTTTTTACGGTACTTATTAAAGATAGAAGATGTAAATGCTTTTCTATACAACAAAAAAACTATCTTTATCCTTTTGTATGTAATTAGGTGGTTTTATTAGAAGGAACAGTTTCTTCGATTTCGTTCCGTTGATGATATGATTTGAAATATTGTTTGATCAATTTAGTTGCTCTGTTCTGTTCATAGTATAACACATTGTCAAAGATAAATAATACATCATCAAACTATTCATCCCAGAAACGAACTGTCTAAATTTTAACAAGCATGCATTTTCAAACCACCGCCTGTTTGCAGTGTGACGTTGATCCACTTATCAGCTTCTAGAATACCTTTCGCCTTTTGTAAAATGGTTGCCGGGAGTAGTTGTTAAAAAAATGACTACAGTTTTGCCTTCTTTTTGTCAACAAATATAGTCGAAGTAAGGGTGGGCGAATTTTTCGGAACATGAGCATATTGAGCCAAATCCTTCACACCCTCTTCCGCTAGTACTTCTTCATCAAGGAAAAATCTTCCGGTGGTGACTCCTGGTGGGCGGCACAGAATCGCATACGCAGCATCAGCCATGATTTGCGGGCTCCTCGCATATGTAATGCTTTCCTTTCCACGACGCACCTCCACCGCTGTGGTAAAAACAATCTTGCGAGGCCATAGAGCGTTTACGGAAATGTTGGCGCTCTCATACTCCCGGGCCATACCTAGAACACACATCGACATTCCGTACTTGGCGATCGTGTAGGCTACGTGGTCGCTAAACATTTCCGGGTCCATGTCTAGCGGTGGCGACATGTTTAAAATATGGGCATGTCGACTCTTGCGCAGATACGGGAGACATTCTTTTGACCTGGAATATGTGAATTTATCATATACTACTTTGCGCTACGATCAATAGAATACCATCTTACACGAGAAAAGTTCCCCTGGTGTTGATATTGTGCATCAAATCGTATCGCTTCATATCCGTTTCCTCAGTCGGCGTTAGCGCAATAGCACTCGCATTGTTGATCAGGATATCGATACCGCCAAATGTGGCAACTGCTTTCTTCACTGCGGCCCGCACCGCTTCCTCACTGCGCACATCCACTATGCACGGCAAGGCCTTTCCACCAGCGGCCTCAACTATAAATAATGGAATAGAATGATAAGATAAAAATCTGTCTCCTGATGTAAAGATGATCTTACTTTCGGCAGCTGCTGTGTAGATCGTTCCTGGTAGCTTTGGATGTGGTTCGGCTGTTTTGGCCGCCAACACAATATTTGCCCCATCGCGAGCTGCTTTCAGAGCGATCGCTTTCCCAATTCCACGGGAGGCTCCAGTGATGAACAACGTCAAGCCAGCAAGTTTCCTTCAACAGAGACCGGCTGTCGATTAATGTTTCATTCAGTAAGCATAAGCCAATTGTCTACACTTACCCGTTGTTTTGCATTCTTAACTGTCACCCTTCTGGTTTTAAGGGAAGGGGGACCAGTTCTGCAGATGTAAAACTTAGAAGTAATTGATGACCACGACCACAACTGACTACCGCTACTCCTTGAACGTTGAATGACTTAAAGCAATATTATCTACAAATGTACCTATCTCGCTGGTACCTCACTCCCTTTGGTCGCATATTTTGCTATTTACATTCGGTTGTACTTCTGTAGATGTTTTTGGCACCATACACTTTTGGAATATTGTGACGATGTAGTAGTAGTAGTAGAAGATAACTTAATCAGGTGCGTGAATTGTCGGCCTAGGAGCTCTCAACGAGATTGGAGAGAATTTTGTATTGTTCCGCATTAAGAGAACAGTTTGATTGAAACTTAGATTTCATAGAATTTTTAATTATTTAATATTCATTTATTTGATAGGTTTTCAATCACGTTTGGATGTTTTTGATGCCCATCAAAATGGTTTTGAGGTAGTTTCAAAGATGGTTCTGGTAAATTTAGGTTCACACCTGTTCATAAGTCAACATTAAAATTTATATTGAGTCTGAAAAATAAAATAAACCAATGAGTGAATGTGTTTAGGTGTAGTGATGTTAGCAAAATATAAATCATTTATTAAACCCTGCATCTCACAATGAAACAAAAGAAATCATAAGATAAATACATTAAACTCCCTCACATGCACACACTCATACACACCCCGCCTAAAGCTTGGCCTTCAGACCACCCATAAGCTTCTCCAGTTTCATTGCCTTCTGTAGATCGCCGGAGATCTTCAGCTTGCCCGTCATAAATGCATTCGCCGGCTTCAGCTTACCGGTGAACATATCGAAGAAGTGCTTCGAGTCCATCGTCAACACGGCATCAGCCTTCGACGGTGGGTTTCCCTTCCCCACCTGGCCGGTACCATTCTTCAGATCGGCAAACCACGTGCCGGCCTCTTCACCCTTCACCTTAAACTCGTACACTGCGCCGGTCTTGCGCACGATCTCTTCGCTCAACATGGATTCGATTTTCTGGAACAGACCTTCAATTTTGCCACCGGCCGCAGCTGCCTGGGGTTTCTTGAGCGATGCCGCATGACTTCCTTCCGCCGCAAACTCAACCAACTTCTCGGGCGCAACGTCGAGGAAGAAATCGGGCATCAGCTTGTCGGCGTTCTCGGGCACACAGGCGTACTGCTTCAGGTCGGTAATTCCTTCCGCCGTCAGCACCTCATCGTCGATCAAAAATTTACCACTCTGCTTTTTCGGTTCCTTCGACAGGATGGCGTACGCTGCGTCGGCCATGATATCGGGCTTGCGTGAAAATTGATCACTTTCTTTGCCGGTCAGCATCTCCATGGCGGCGGTGAAGATCGCCGTCCGAGGCCATAGGGCATTGACGGCAATGTTTGCGCTCTCGAACTCCTTCGCCATACCGAGCACGCACATCGACATGCCATACTTGGCCATCGTGTAGGCGACATGATTGCTGAACCAGTGCGGAACCATGTTTAGCGGGGGTGAAATGTTCAGGATGTGCGCGTGGTTGCTTTTGCGAAGGTAAGGAATGCATTCTTTGGACCTAAAGGGTAAGGAACATATGAGGACAAACTTGTTTACTAGGGGCTAACACAGCCATAAAGAGCATGTTCTACTTACACCAGGAATGTACCTCTTGTGTTGATGCTATGCATCAGATCGTAACGTTTCATGTCGGTTTGTTCCGTGGGTGTAAGGGAAATTGCACTGGCATTGTTGACTAAAATATCGATGCCACCGAACTGGGCAACGGCATTCTGGATAGCTGTGCGGACTGCTGCCTCGTCGCGGACATCTACAACACAGGGCAGGGCTTTGCCACCAGCTGCTTCAACTATAAAAGAAGATTGATGGTGTAAAAAATGATTCCCATAGAAGATTTTTGGCTCATTAAATTAATGAGCGCCAATTACGTTAAGTTTTTTGCCTCACTGCCTAACAAATTTTATCCAGTTACTTACTCTCCTTTGCCGCTGTGTAGATTGTTCCGGGTAGCTTAGGATGTGGTTCGGCCGTCTTCGCGGCGACAACTATGTTTGCACCATCCTGGGCAGCCTTCAAGGCAATCGCCTTACCGATGCCTCTCGATGCGCCCGTAATGAAGAGAGTGCGCCCGGCAAGTTTTCTATAATTTTGATAAAGAAATGCAACAAAAAACAACGAAGGTTTTAAAAAAGGTGTAACATGTTGTAATGTGCCGAAACAGGTCGATGTAAGCATAGAGTGCCAGAAAACCGGTTTGTCTCTTCCGTAAACACACACAGTTCCGAGACGGTTATTGTTGTGGAAGGAAAGACTATCATTCGTCCATCGATCTTCCGACGTGGCAGGCAGCACATCGGCGATCGATCATGCAGAAAAGATGCTTATGCTTCATGGTAAAATTCACATGCAACCACAGCGTCTACTGACCGCAACAAACAGCACACAGAAGGACAAGCTTATAATCGCTGTACCGTGATGCTGATCGACCTTTGTACCCGGACGATATTACGTTATCTGACGCCGGCATGGCAGATAACGCTGCCAGAGTCAAAGTCCCGACCAAAAGCGAAAGGATTCATTGACTTCGGGCGATGAATTAACCAAATTATCCTTCTTATCACTCGGATTTTACTTACCCTGTGTTGATCATTTTTCGTTTTGGCAGTGTTGGTCGTAACTGGTTGTGATGGGTGGAACGAGGTGCACGGACGGGGTGATGTAAATAAATTGAACAGAGAGGGGAATGACTTTCCCGGTCTAGCTTCCCTACGTGAATGACAGTGAAAACATTCCGGAACGCCGCATTTGGTGTGCGTTTCGTTCAAAAGGGATCAAAGTCTACCTCCTACGGTCCATAGAGTTGGAGGTAGAGTGTCTGCTAAACGTTTTCCCCATTTTTTAGTTAAAATGGCACACCAGAACTGTCGATTACTATCAGATTTGTAAACATGTTTTCCATTACAAGCTTGTTTCATTTACGAGCTATAATTCGTTTTTATCATTTCAACATCGCTTCGATTTGTGTATGTTATACAACCTTGCCTCAAGAAACCTTGAACCATACTGACATGGCTATTCCCGGTGAAAATAGTATACTATAAAATGGCCTATTTTTATGTATGCTATGAAACACATGGTGTGCTTTATCGATAAACAAAGAATTGCTCAAACGATTTTGTTTCACTAAGTAGCAATGTAGTGTTTGTGTATGATAACTGATAAAAATTTAATATCCCAATGAAAGGTTATTTTGTGGATTAAAATAAAGCTTTAGCAAAGGCGTAGTATATAAGACTCCGTGGCGCAACGGTAGCGCGTCTGACTCCAGATCAGAAGGTTGCGTGTTCAAATCACGTCGGGGTCATCTTTTTTGGTTGGAATTTTAAATTTCCTGAGAGCTTTAAATTATTGGCGAAAACGTATCATTTTGTCTAAATACATCATTAAAATAGCTAATGCTTTTTCTGGTTACTCGGCGGTCCATGGTTATTGATCTTATCTTGGGATACATCAGTACGGTAGTTTTCAACAACATATCCAAATCCTGCAGTTTTCTTGGCTCCACATGTTTTGATAGTGTGTATTATCGTAGGTTGGAGCACATCTGAGTTCAGACCAGTTTCTTATTTATGTTGTTTGAAATCAATATAAAAAATTTTCTGTGGATGATTAAAAAAATCGCCTGCCCCGAGTGAGGATCGAACTCACGACCTTAAGATTATGAGACTTACGCGCTACCGACTGCGCTATCGAGGCTTGCGAAAGTGGGTTCTTATATAGCTTTAAAAGCCGCACTATTGATCACAACAACTGAAATCGCCTGCTTTAGGGCTGGCACACTAATAAACACTAGTAAGTCATCATAAAAAAACATTGTTCAAGAGATTTTACACTTTAAGTGTGACATTCGTATGTATAGGAACCAAAAGCATCATTTCTTACATTCATTAGAAATACTTTTATGCATAATTAACATCGCGAGATAAATGGTAAAATATCTTTAGATTTCCGAAACCTCGTATCGGATAGTTGGCTGAGCTGTCGTTCAGTTGTTTGTTTATATAGATCGGAAACTTTGATAGTAAATCGATTTACAGTTGACCGGCGTTTCCGGTTTGATGTTTACGGGTCTTTTTGCCCATCCTTCGAAATGGGTTGTTGCTATTATCTGTGTTCAGTGGGGTAAACTGATCCAAACGTAAGAAACCGTAACGCCGAACATATAAATCGATGGATGGCAATAAGATTCTTGTGAATCTCGTCCGGATGCATCTGAAATTTGCCTCTGCTGTTGCTCGCACGTACCTCTTTGTGTGTGCAGAAGTGTACGCTCCAAACGGCAATGATCGGGAGTAAAAATATTTATACATGAACCCGTACCAAATTCCCATAAACCTCTCCTAGTCTGTAGGATGTGTAAGTAGGAGAAGGGATAAGATATCGAATAAAGAAGAAGGAAACGCGCGCGTCCGTTCCGAATTGACGATGGGGGTGGCCATCTGGTTTTTTCTTCGACTTATCTCCGTGGAAAGCGATTAGAATGTATCTAATATTAGCCATTGCGCATCCGCACGCGCATGAAACACGAAAGATACCAACATACCACCGAGGTCTCCCGTCACCTTTGTGGCCAAGTTAGGGAAATACACCCGAAGCGGTGGCTGTTATTCTACATCGCACGGTTCAAATTTCGGATAATTATACTGCAAAAATGAGACACCCCAAAACAAGAACACAAAACACGCTGGAGTATATTTTGAAGCCGATCTTTTACTTTATTCCCAGAACTCTATCGTTTAGTTTATCTCTCTAATCTAAAATGGCACAGCCTCCCTGGTTCTTGCTAGAATTGAGATGAAAAGCAGCGGAGAAATGCAGCAGCAAGTGAGTAAGTACTGGAAAGTATTTTGTATATTTACACAGTTCATTTGGTTTCTGTTACCGATAGTATCTAGAGAAGTTATATATTTTTTTAAAAGATCCCAAATGGATTGGATTTCCTTTTCCTCTGCCGCCCAATGTTTATCTAATACATGTGCTAAATTATGCGAAGCATTCGTAGTATGTTTTGTAGATTATGTTTTGCATAGTTTTGTCATTTTCGGGACTGCTTTTAAATGTCTTAATCTTTCATTCCGCCTAGCTCGGTTGTTGCGCAAAGATGGAATATTTACGTCACCTATTGAACCAAAAATAATTTTCACTGTTTTCCATTTGACAGTTTGTAGACATATATAATTTCATTTGTTTGATTTGGAACACAAAAACACCATTGCTGGACGCGTTCATCCAAAATGAAATCTTCCTTTTCTTGTCGCGAAAGGACAGTATGTGCCTCATCGCCCTTGCGGCGTTTACTTGATCGTAGTTTTGGTTTCCAGCGCCCAAACGTGCTGCGGCCATCCGGTACGTCCTTTCACCTTCCGTGCGCCATTGCTGACATCTCCGTTGGTGGAAAGATTCTGTGGAAAATGAAACGAAAAACACGAAAAGAGAGTCACAATACAATTAGCATTATTGACAAATGATTTCTAAGTGAAGCCTTAAGCCTATGCCTCATGGGTGGGAAGAACAAGAGAGACGGTATAAAGTATTTTTCAACGGCCAAAGGAAAACGCCGCCGATCCCAACATGTCAGCGTTATGCGAAGTTTCTCACGAAAAGTTTCACGCACTTCGTTTGTCCCGCACCATTACTCTGGCGGCTTCGTTCTAGGATGGATCGTGGCTATGAGATTTGTAATCGGAAAATGGGTTTCCACTTGAGATAACATTACTTTCAGTTGTACCGAAACACTCTTCGCGTGTCCCCCCGTCGAAGGAACCGATGGGAACTTCAGCTTTTGTGACGATTAAAATCGATGGGTTAAAAGATTCAGTTTTGAGAATATATATCCGTTTCTATTGCTCGTTTTGCTCGTTGTTAGATAAAAAGATTTTTTCCGATCCGCGGTTGGTGCTTCCAGCGATCAAAGGGCGCTACATCAATCAAAGAAATGTGGGACAACTCCGATCCCGGAAAATGACGGGCGGAAATAAACTATAGGTCTGGCGCTTCATACTCTACAGTAATGGGTTCTTCCTACGCAGTAGGAAGTAAATATACCGCTGCCTGCGGGATGAAGATCAGCATCGAGCAAGTTATCATCATTTGTCTGATGAAAATTTTCAAGTGCAGTTTTATCGTTCGAACGTTCCCTTTCGTTCCCTTTCCCGCCCCAATGTCAAGTGGTTTTCTGCATGCTCATGGGAAGCAAGCTAAGCTACACGTTCGTTATGGAAAAATGGATAGTGTTTTGATTACCCCATGGGATGGAAGCGGCGTATGGGACAATTTTTAATACCGAAAGTGTACTGTCGTACGATATACCGTATTGTGGTACGTTGAGTGGATCTTCCCGTTTTGGACCGAGCAACACTTCAAGTTTTACTTCCGCAGGAATCGTTTCATCTGCGAGGCACCGCCGCTGAAAGTTACGGGCTGATTGAAAGGCTTCTCAGCCAGAAAGATGTTTAAAGTCTGAGCCAGTTATTTATATCAATTGTTCGTATTTTCTTTCACTTCCAGGCAGGTTGCATATGTTTCCAGTAACAAATGGGTTTACATATTTCATTTCTATAAGCAGGGAACAAGGTTTTTTAATTGCCGAAGGTAAAAAAAAAACTAGAACAGGTTGCTAATTGGAACAAGGAGAATCGAAGGTAGGAATTTTAAGTAATTTAATAAATACCAATGCACCGAAAATGGGCGTCGTTAATGATGTTTTCGGGGTTTTAAACGATGTTGATGTCGACGGTTCAATCATTTGACCTCATTTATCACATAGTTGCACCCTCGCGGTTGACGATCACTCATCGCTCTTTTTTTGCCACGTGCCCACTACATGGGGGGTTACATTACATACTGTTACATGATACATCCTTCTTCGCTAAGCGATGCAAGGAGCATGCGCATACAATCGGCAGGCGGGAGATGATGAAAAAGGGGCGTTTCTGATATTGGTGACAAGTCAAGACGGTGGGTGGAAATTGTTGTTGTGTAAGCGTGATTAAATTGGTAATCTGAGGTTGGCAACTTCGAAGACTCCGTGGCGCAACGGTAGCGCGTCTGACTCCAGATCAGAAGGTTGCGTGTTCAAATCACGTCGGGGTCAATACAAATCCATAAGAGTCTCTTTTTTGCCGCATTCTCTATGTTTTATATTATTTTTCAAATGGCTCGTGCAGGAAAACACTTTAACATACTTTCAAAATTAAAGTTTGTAGCATTCTCAGCTCCGTTAATCCGTGCTATATTTATTGTACGATTTTGGTTCTGTATTACTTTCCTTCTGTGCATCTATGTTTTAGCAAATAGTTTGTTTGTGTTTCCGTCATATTTTTCTTATCTAGATTATACTACTTATGGTATTTATACTCTCGTTCATACCTGTAAAGTGGATTAATTATGCTCTTCTGCAATCCAGGTACGAGGCAGTTTCTGAAAATATCAAATTCTGGATGTCCTATCGTTCTGTCAAAACGCCATACATTCACACAAAAAATCATATTTCCGAAGGGGAGGTAAAAAAATACTACCTGCCCCGAGTGAGGCTCGAACTCACGACCTTAAGATTATGAGACTTACGCGCTGCCTACTGCGCCATCGAGGCTTGTGACGAAGGTCGTGCTATTTCGCATCCACTCGCTTTTGCTCGCAACAAAGGTTCTATCTTTTGGTTCTTCCTCGCTGACGAGATATATCCCGCCATCCTTTGGGCGTTCATTTTCCCACCCAAATCGTGGTCACACATACACACACACACACGCTTTTCTCCTTCCGCCGTAATTGGCGTTCGATGTTCCAAGATGGACTGAACGTTGGTCAATCCGTGCACAGTGCAGCACGCAGACCCTTTTTCCCAACCCTCGACACACTCTCGGGTCCGCTCTTCTCGTGAAAAAGGGGCCGGAAAAGTCGTTAACAATCGTTTAAATAAAAGGAAAGAGTAATAAAACACCCCTTAAACGACCGAACAGGTCCCAACAGGAGTCAAGTGCGATTGTGTTGCATTGTGGGTTTGCGGGTATGACAAAACAATCAGCGAATTAACTGCCATTGCATCAGCATCATCATCCAGTGGCACGCGGCGTGGAAATGGTGTTGCTTTTTCCAAACAACAAACCCACGGTTGCATTGCGCGAATAATCTAATTACTCGCTATTAGTGGGCACTTTGCGGTATTAAATAAGTTGTATCTTCTGACGCGGCTCCGGGGCTGTGTGACTGCCGAGGGTAATGAAAACCCGTGGAAATATTCACACCCTCGACACCACCCGCCCCGATGGATATTTGTCTGCTTTCGAGCGGGCTGCCAAGGCGGGTGCTAAAACCAGACCCGATTCGGTTGGTTGGCGCTACAAGAACTGGTGTGCAACTGTTGTTTGGTTGCTGTTGCCGATTCCATCCTTGTACGCACCGAAAATAGAAGCGCTGGTTTTCCAGACTGTTGGTGAACGGGATCTTTCTTCCCTCCCCCCTTCTCCGATTTCCGTTTGATTTGGACGTCCCTGTCATCTGAATTATGCGCCAACGCAAACGAGCGGAGCATAAACCAGACTCTACCCATAAAGATAATGATTCAATTAAGAATATTTCCCCGTTTCATCCCCCCGGTTGCAAGCAAAAAGCTTAGCTTTCGTTTCACTTCCAAAAACTGCCGAAATTAACTTAATATTCTACTCCCCGCTTATGGGAAGGAATCGGCAACTTCCAGTGGCTGGCTGGCCACTATCTAGCTGGTACTTACTTGCATCAGCGTCTTCTGGGCGCGTCGTTCGGCGTTGATCTTGCGCGACGAGGGCACCAATTCCGCTCGGAAGTCGCACGACGGGTCCTGGTTTCCGTTGACGACCGCCAGCAGATGGGCGATGTAGGAGATGGCTAGCCGAAGAGTTTTAATCTGTCCGGAGAAGGGAAGGGCGCAACCATTAATAGTGATTCATTATCGTTTTCATGTGTACATTGTGTTCTTTAGCACTTTTGGATCAACGTTTAGAAGAAGCTTCGCAAATGTGGTTAGGGTTCTGGTTTTGGTCAAATGTAAAATTAGCTACTTTTTAGCTCACATTGTTTAACCAAGTGTGTCAGTATCTATCCAGCTGCGTAGAAGACCCTTGGGAGAAATATGATTTGCCTTCCTTTGAGCGAAAGTTCAACATTTTCTACTTTAAAATGTTGTCTTTTACAAGCCAAGCTTCTAAGGTACAAAATTCTACCATACCTTGGATAGTTTGGTATCGTTCGGCACGTTCGGGATGCGATCCCTCAGCGAGCTGTAGGCCGAGTTGATGCTCTGCGTCCGGCGACGCTCCTTTTTGTTGGCGGTGTTGCGGCGCTTGACCACGCGAACGACGGGCAGTCCGTTGCCGGGGATCACTCCGGTCGATGATGGGGTCACCTGGAGGTGCGCCGAATGATCTTCGCCACCAGTGCCGGATACAATGTCCAGCGATGTTCCATTCCCTCCGCCGTAGTATCCTTCGTCAGGGATGTAAGCTGTTTGCGCGTGCAAAGAAATAGTGCAGGATTTGATGTTGTTAAACATGGATTGATTAATTTTATGTTAAAATCAAATTTTTGAACTCATTTTTTCTACCTAACGAAGAACGATTTTACATGTTCGCTAATATATTCATAACCATTTAAAATTGTACAAATATGAAGTAGGAGAACAATATCATCAACGAGGAAATTTCAATAACAGCATTTTGGTTTTTTTGTTGTAGAACAATTTCTGATACTAACCTGTTTATTTTTCAAGCATGAAAACAAGGCTTTAAATTGTTGCTAATGGTTTAAACTAACAATCATTCAATAACCTATCTTATATTGTTGTCACATTTGAACAAACATTTATCACATAAAAGAAAACAATGTTTAAGTTTTCGTCTAAATGCTTTATAGACGTTGCGAAAGATGAAACGTTGCATTAAAGGCAGATTCTTTGGCATATTGTTTATATTTCGCATCCCAACAAGTTTTTTCATCAACTTTAATTGTCATTAATTAAAATAAGTATTGAAATCTCACTGCTGCTAATTACGCAGATGGGGGTGTATCATGATTGTTCCATTTTCCTATTTGCAAAAGATTAATTAAGAAAACTTTAGCAGAAGTATTATGTCCCTGCTTTTGATGCTCTTTCGTTGTTATTCATCATTTCCTTCATAACTGTGTTTTTACACCTATTTGATCTAAATCATTTTTATCTGAGCTTTGCGAGCAAGCAATCTAATCTTTGCTACTGATCTTTGCGCATGTTGAACAATGAACAAATTTGATAAGAGAGTACTTATCATCGAAGATACATGTAAAAACTATGTAGTGTTCAGTATGATGTGAATAAGTGTTCAAGTGGTACACCAAACTCTGTCTTGAGTAGTACTTTTGGACACAAGTTTATAGTGTAATGAACCATTTACCAACCTAACTTACCGGCGCCTTTGTCGTAAACCATCGTGCAGTACATGGACGGTGGCGTTTGTTGGTGCTGGTGGTGATGATGCTGGTGTGGTTGGTGCTGTCCATCGTGTGCCAAAAGTCGGGGCTGGTGGTGATAGCCGGCGTTCGGATGACCTCCGTAGGGTGACGAAGACGTCGACGGGGATGCGGACGAAGACGACGACGAAGACGATGAGCAGGAGGCGACGGACGAGTAGGAAGACGACTGGTCGGCCGGTTGGATGGTCGCGGATGGGATGTGTCGAAGGCCCGGACGCACCAGGACACCCCCCGTACTGCCGCCGAGCCCCAGCGCCGTTTGGGTCATCGCTGCCGAAAGCGGTTGGGGCGGTGGCGGTGTCGAGTAGCGATCCCGGTGGGTGGGATCCGGTTGCGATTCACTCGAGCTGCACGGTGACCCCCAGTAGCCTTCTTCTTCCAGTAGGATGCCGTGGCCACCGTGACCGTTCACCGGCGTTCCTGCTGCTGACGGGGAGAATAGAAAAAAAAGAAACGGGAAAAAGGCCATCAGTATAGACAAGCGGGGTTCCGAAGCAGCAAGTTTTCCCTCCAACGTGAAACAACAATAATAAACAAATCCCACCGCTCGGTGCGTGCGTTCGTTTTCCCGGGGTCGTTGGTCAAGTGTGGTTTAGGATGGAAAGGTAAGTTTATGAAGTAGAGAAAAAAGGACTATTTACTTCATCTTACCGAGAGTTTTTACTTTCAGTGACCTCAACACGAGCGAGCGCGTAAAGAAGAGCAACGTTTCCCCGGAAGGCCAGGAAAAAACCCGACCCCAAAAGCAGTGTATCGTATCTTAATGATTTGTTTACCATAGGCGTACGATACAATCACAGTCAATGGTGTCTCGAGTCGTGCGGAGTTTTCCTTCAGTTCTTCTTGCCTAATTCTGGACGGAAAAAGAATATCGTCACCGTCGGGTTGTCGAAAGGCGCACAAGGAAGGCGCACGCACGACCGTACAAAGCACATAAATCCCGGACCGTTGTTTATGTTTGGTTTGGCGGCGACAGAACGGGAGAGAGAAAAGGTCGGTGAAAAATTCGAAACAAATTCAGGGCCACAGTGCACTTGCCACGGAACCACCAACAACCGGCACCTTCCTTCGATGGGAAATCGGTGTATTTTTTCCGAAAAGGATGGGAAATGATAGAAAGCAAAGTATGAGCAACGAAAGGATTAGGATAATTCCCCCGTGTGGGATCGTAAGGAGCGTGAAAAGTGTCCGGTTTCCGGAACTCGTCGGGCTGCTGCTGAATCCTTTACACCCAAACCCCGTTATTCGATAGCCTTGCGTTTGCGGGCTGTGGAAAATGAGAAGCTGTTGAAGATACCACCTCTTGAGCGTAACATTACTACGTTCAAAGTGTGTTACTCGACTAGAGAAAGTCTCGGTGAACTAACGACAGCGCAACAAGGACTCGCATTCATTCAAAATACTGACAACCGTCTGATTTCCTGACTGCTAGCATGATGAATGAGTGATGTTGTTTATTTTCGGTGATGATTTTTCGGTCGATTTAAGATGTTTCTGATTGTAATCTGGTTTTACTCGTGTGGCTGCTTAATGCCGGTAGAGTACGACGGTGTCAGGATATCGCTACTTGAGAATGTTTATGTTAAGAGAAAGTAGGAAGACGGAAGTATCCCTTTCACGGTACAACGCTAGCTGAATGTTTTCCGGAAAAAGGAAAACGGGATAGTATTGGGTTTGTTTAGCATAAGAGGTTGCATTTTGGTTTTAACTACGGACTGTTGATAAAGCAATGAACGAATGGAAGCTAAAAATTTGGAAAAAAAAAAATTCAGTTGCATCGGCCGGGAATCGAACCCGGGCCGCCCGCGTGGCAGGCGAGCATTCTACCACTGAACCACCGATGCTTGTTGTAGAGGTGGGTTATTATTTAGAATAGTATGTGCAAACATGGCCTTATCACAATGTGAAAGATAAGAATCTAGAATACACGACAAAATGCCATGGAAGTACAAAAATCTCTTTTATTTGATACTACAGATAGTCAACAGCATCAAACACAATTTTGGTACGTTGTCTGTGAGTGTATAAAATCATATATGATATATGAAAAAGCACCGTCATACACATGGTTAATTTCATGTTCGTCCTATTGGTAATATCCACACCCAATGGCCATCTTCAGGCACCCTCATTTCGTCAACATTGTATTCAAAATCACCAAACGATTAGTCACGATTGCCGGGAAATAGTATCGAAAAATATCAAATACACCTCCACGCCATGAGTCTTCTCAGCGGTGAGTGACGGATTATTGATGGACCCTAGGATTCGGTTACCTCAAACGTAATGAAAGTTATCATCAAACTGCTGCAGAGCGACCACAGGCCGGCGCAAGTAAAACTCCAACGTAAACTGTGAAACGAAGCGAGCATTGCACTAGTGCGCCGGAACAGTCCCGTCCCTGGGCAATGCCGTGGTTCCTCTTTTTTACGGCCGGAAGATCCCAGAAGCCCCCGGGAAGTATGCGGACGGGAACGTGTGTTCCCGGGACCTTGGGTGTTATCGGCACTGGGTTGTTTGTTTTGGAGCTACCGTTCGAGCCGCTTGACGGAGGTAATAATTCGGCTAAATTTAGAGAGTTCCTGTTGAACTCTCTTCATCGAGGTATTTTTCTTTTTCCACCTCGTCCATCTCTTGGGTGGTTTATTGTTATACCGTTCGTTTACTTCATAGTTGCCTAAACTTTTCTTTTGTATACAAAAAGAAATAATCCTTCAACAGCCGGCCGAATGGGTTTTTTTCGGAAAGCGAGTCTCGAAACACAGCTCTTCTGCAGGAGCATATAAGAAAGTATTCTGGTAAAATTTTACAGTTTTGAGGGTTTGAATTTGAAAAAGGAAGTAGCTAATTTTACGCGCTCCTGTCGAATGTCATTTTGGGAGAAATATTCAATATAATAATCTCTTTGAATTGATCAAACTTTGTAACACTTCTAAGGGCTTATTAAAAATTCTATTTATGTTTCTAAATCAATCACACCGTCGAAAAACACACGTTGATTTGCACACCTGGGTTTTGTGAATCTGCTGGGTAAAGCTGCGTATAGTAGCCACCATTGGTTTCATAGTACGGATCCGGATCACAAACACGTTGACAAAGATCACCACCGTCCGACGAGGCCGATTCAAAACTGGACATCTTGTTGTACATTTGGAAACACTCTTCAGCTGGTAATTGTCTTCTCGTTCTTTTATTGATAATGATATTTCTGATCGTTTGCAATTCTTTTTTTTCACGTCAACTTGCCAGTTTGAATATTTTTGTTTTCACTTTTTTTAGTTTAATTTTTGTAGCATCATTTTCTCAACGCTTTACTTTTCTACATGACACCCGTTGTCACATTTAAAACGATTTATGAAAAAACTCCTTTCACCAGTTTCGTCATATTGAACTTATTTTGAATAATACACATCACCTCAAGAGGAATGAATGAATCTCGGGAAAATGTTCTGAACCGCTTTCACGCACGCACGGTTCAAGCACTCGACGAAGACTAATGCGCTTCCTTACGTCTAACTTACGTTGTTGGTTTGAATATTGCGCTGTTCAGTCCTCGGAGAAATGCATTCCCGCCGTTCTAACCGAAACCGTTTCCCATCGAAACGTTCTGCCGCCTGCTCTGATTGGACGATTGAACCATGGAGGTGGAAAATTCATAAGACGCACAGTTTCCTCTGTTTTCTTTCTGTTCGCCTTGCTGATATTGGTTTTTCCGTGCATTGGTGCAGGGGCATAATATGGTAATATTTACGTTGAACTGTTTCTGCTGCAATTTAAAAGCAAAATGACGGTGAAAAAAAATGTGTTTGCTAAATGCTCCATCTCGAACTGTTGGGAAAACACACATAGTGCTATCTCTTTCCCGGTAGGCCACGCCCTTTTACGCAAGGCAAATATCCGCAAAAGTGTGCGGAGCGGCTTAGTTTTTCCACCGGAGCGAGACTGTTCAATACAAGGGTGCATTTTCCTATTCACGCCTGTGGGATGCGAGCACGAGTTTTAGCAAGTGAAATAATTATGAAAACAATTTTGCGCTAGGCAGAATTTTTAAAAAGTAAACTGAAATGGAAAACATAACCATGTGGAAACGTAGATAATTTCAAGTTTTGAAAACGTAGATTAACAGTTATAAACATAAAGGAAACTATTTAATTTAAAATATCTTCAACGATGATTCACTTATCGAAAACTGCACACCTTCCATTCCACAATCAAGGAAATTCAATTACTCAAAAACTAACTCATTTAAAAAAAAACACCTAGTGTTTAATACAGTTATGGGAATCAATCGTTAAAACAGTGTTTCGAATAAAATAAATTTTTATTTTTACATCCTTTTGTATTGCATAGCTCATCAGTTTGCATCAGTTAAATGCATAGCTGAAACGGGTTAGGAATTTCGAGAAGGACAAATGAATAGGTATCGAGGTCGAAAGGATCGTTGGGTTGATTTTTCCACTTGAAACATCACTGACGCATCATTTTCAACATTGGAAAATTTCAAAGAGCAAGACAATCGTTGGCGGCATTTCCAAGGGTACATTTGGTTGATGATACGATTTCTTTAACCTTTTCTCTCTTAACTGTGAATGGTCGTGCATCTTTTTGTGAACTGTGCAACGGATGCATTTTCCCTTTCGCCACAAGTGTGTCTTCTGCATTTTCCACCGTGAATCACCCGAGGCATACAAGCAATCTGTTTACATGAGGTTAGACACGACCAGGAAAAGTGATCCGTCGGATTCAAGTGGTTTCGTGTCATTTTCTTGGTTTGTACCACATTTTTCCGGCGTTTTGGATGAAAGAACAGGTTAAAAATAATTAGTTAGTGGCCTTAGTTGAGTACATCGGATATGTGTGGAAAGACAAATTTACATATCAAAATTTAATTGTATATGAAGGTAATGAATTTCATATTACAAATATAAATGCCATAATGTCAAGATGCCGTTGAAGTCTGTGCGATAAAGTTATTGTTTTCATTTGTTTGTGCCAATAACCACTTCAAGCTGGATTTGGAGAAAGGCCACACAAACCGAAATAATGCTCATAAATTTTAAAAGGCTCGAAACCAAGCGTTGAAATTTATTGCTTTTCTCCTTCGAGTGTGGCCATAGTTGTTGAGAGGTTAGTATTCGTCCTTTTTCAGCCTGACGCCGTCGTCTCAGGAGACAGGCGGCTTTCGACTGCACACACATTTCGTCAACTGCTTCCACATGTTTCAAGTGCAATCACCATAGTTGAAACGAGAGTGTCAAAACATTGCCTATCGTCCGTGGCTAGAAATATTTGTGGTGAGGACGAATGGTCGAATTCCACTGTTGTGGGTTTGATACAGTATTTATTGTTTTTCTTTGTTAAAAAAAAGACGGTAGGGGAAATGTCGTGGAATTCCTCCATAAGTCTATTCAAAGCAAGAACTTAGATTTACACAGTATTTACGGCAAAAAGTCTATTGTACATTACATTTGAACATGTCTACAGTATGTACCTTTGAACAAATCTGTTTTGCTTTAAGGTTGAAGATGTTTCTAACCAAGGAGTATGCAAATATTTGTAGAATTAAAATTGCAGTAGAACCAACTAAATTTAATTGAACAATGAACATTACAGACAACCTGTTGTTCGATCGGTCTGATGTGAAACATTTAAAAGTAGCTAAAGTGAGGTTCGAAGTACGACTACTTTTCAAAGTTTATAAATAATAATCCGGTTGAACTTTAGTACAGTTACATACTTGAATTTATCAAATACAATTTACCACATTGAATTGAACAAACCTTTGTACCATCGCCAGTCCTAGCCGTTATTTCAACGTTAACTAATGACAATTGATTGATGTTTACTGACATATCTATGGGTTTATTTCTTACATTTTATTCTTACAAAATATTGGTATTTTACTTTTCTGTGTGTCTTGACGTGTTAATAGATAATTTATGTATGTTTTGATTTATTATAATATCTATCTTTTCAAATCGCTAGGTTCAACGATTCCTATTATAGGAACTAGTGGGTTCAGTGTGGTTGCGTTTAAATTTAAAAATGTGATTCAGTGACTTGTATAGAGGGTAGTTGGCGACTCACAAATATGACTTTGCGAGCTATATTGTGAGCTGTTGCGCATATTTTGCGTGTGTAGTTCGGTGAGAAGTGTAATGTACAGTCGAACCTCTCTGAGTCTAGAATCCCTTTTAAATTCTGTTATAATTTAAAAAAAAATTAAGCTAAAACAAGAATTTAAAACTCTTCGTGCACAACACAAGTATGTCGAGTAGAAAATACAAACCTACAGTTCACAACTAACATGCAATATACTTTTTTTATGATTGATTTTCAATTAAAATGCATTGAAATCACTTCTTTTTCTTGGTTCCCAAATTCTGCCCCATGGGAAGCTTTGTTACTGAAGTGCCTGTTTGATTTGATTCTCTGTACCTAGTTTGTGTTTTTAATACGCATACCTAGCAACAGTAACGTGTTGTACCTACCGTTCCCCGTTACAGTTACTACTGTCGCTATATCGGACCGCGTCAGTTGCAAGAGGACTGCCGAAGGTGAAGCACGTTCGCCTGTAGTGCTGAGTAAGAAATAGCTTTTTTCGAAAATTAAAGAGACGTACTGTAATAAGGGGTGTGTGAGTGTGTGATCAGCTGTTGTTGTGGGGCATAGGAAATTTATTGAAATGGCCGTCACGGCAATGCTGGAGAAGAAATCGAACATCACTGAGGCTTTGTGGAGTGGAAATGAAATGAATCTCTTTGTCACCGTTTAAATGGATTATCCTGTGATTGTCATGAAGGGGGGGTTTACGTGTTTGCAACCCCAGTCGGTCTTATCGAGTGGTAGAGTGTTAAACATGCGCTTGTGCAATATCTAGTTGCATTAATTGATAGTTATACAGAACGAGTGTAATTTAGCACAGCTGTGGACATCGATTATTTAGTATCCAGTGTATTTGACCCTTGTTATTAGCAATCGCACACATTCGCGATTCCACGCAGCAGTGTATGTGCAGCGAGGGGCGGCTTTGTTGTCTAGGGGCGCGGTGCATTATTGTTTCTTGTGCGATGCGTGGATCCATCCGCGCCGTGGGCTGTATTGTTGGAAGAAAATCGGCATGTTGAAAGGTAGTCTCGTGCGAAGAACTACCTTTGGACCAGCTGACAGCTCGTGTCGCAGTGCGTCGAACTGTTGCAGTTTGTGTGTTTTGCCGCGCACCACACATTTTGCATGTGCATTTTTGTTAGTGTCTATTTTTCGTTGTGTCGTTTCACTCGGCCCATCGTGTTTCCGTTTCGTTCCCTCTGTGGTTCGGACCGGCGTGTTGAGTGGAAAATTTTCGTTTCCTTTCTTGTGTGTTATGTAAAAAATCAACGGGTACCGAAAACGTCGTCTCGAAAAGGGATGACGCAGGTTTTCCCATCTGACGAATGCCGTTTAGAGTGACGCAGAAGACTCCTCGCAAATTGTCTATCGGCACGATGGCACCGGGCAACCGTGTGCTGCCTGCTGCGTGTGTCCTTATCTCCAACTAACGTGTGGGAAGGCGGGCGTGTAACACGTGAAAAACGAAGGCAAAGAAAAACAAACGACAAACCAAACAAATTAAAACGAACCAAAATAAAGCAAGTCCGAAAAGTCAATGTCAATGACGCGCACAAATTGAATGTTGTTTAGCACACCTCAGGGGGGAGCGAGAGTAATGCCATCGAGACCTTTTTGCCACGGAGAGAGCGGAGCGGAAAATAGAGAAAAGTCTATTCGGCTTCGCAGCTGATCGAAATTTTTCGCACAAAGCCACGACAGCTGGTTTTTTGTTTTTGCCGTGGCAGTAGTAGTGTGTCGTCTCGTGAGTAAAGACGCGCATCGATCTGTGATCTTTGCTGATCGATTGGCGTTCTATTTTCTTCGGGAATGTGGATTCTGGTTGGTGCTTTTGTGTCTGAAATTCTCTTGGTAGTTACGCGAACGAGTTCTCAATAGTGCATCAGTGCAGGACATGCCATAAATGGCACGTGTTAGCTAGAAAAAAAATAAAGCAATTTTTGTCTGTACGCGAATTTGTGTGAATATGTTCCGACTGCGCTATATAATTCTCTATGTCGTTTTCTTTTAAATTTTTAGTGTTTTCGCCTTTGGTTAGTGATAAATTTTACGTTTGAGTGTGCCCCAGCGTTGATTGTATAGCAAAAGGCTCATCAGAACCTTAGTTCCGTTCGTTTACTTTTATCCTTCCGAATGGTTCCACCCGACCGGAGACACTTTCGTTTATTTTCCCCACGTGGAACACTGTAGTGGTGCATATTAGCCAGCGCGACGGTTGGTTATGTGACACATCGACGCAGAGAGAATTGTGGTTCGGCGGCAACAACAATAGAACGCGATCGCGAGATAGATCACACACCCGTATCTCCCGGGGCACAGGTAAAGCGCTAATTAATTTGTACATTCAAACGGGGGCTTTGGTGCTTCACACCAAATTAGTTGATATTTCTCACCGCGCCAGGGTGTGAGATACGGCCGAAGCCACCGGCATTGGCGTTGGAAACGTGTCGGTGGCCCGTTTGCTTATACCACCCGAGAAATAAACAACATTATCGAAGTGGCCACCAACAGAGGTGAAGGAATCGAATCGGGGCCCGATAACGCGGTGATAAGGTGATATCCTGCGTTTGAGCTTCTGGTTGGTTGGGGCACGTCGTTGTTCGCTGGCACTGAAACGCTGTAGGTCAAGGCAATCCAACCGACTGATAAAGATTTTTGGGGAATATTTAAAAAAGATGTTGGGCCAATGTGGGTTTAAAGGTGGCTTTGGTAAAATTTATCAACAAACTTGTACATCAAAAGGTCTTGTGAACAGTTTATTCTTTAAAAGATTTATTATGTTTCGTTTAGTCAATTTTAAACCGGCAAAAGATAATATTAAAATGTTGAAAACATATTTTTATGTTAATTTCAATTGATTGTGTTCGATATTTTTCAATCTTAATTCACTGATTGTTTGAAATTAACATAAACACGCAAGTAAATTACAAAAAATCAACAACTGTATATTCGCATTTTGTATCCCTTATATCTAAAATATCGTATATTTACGAAAGATGCATTATTATGCTAAACGGTGTTTTTTGCCTTCTAAGACTTAAATAGGTTTGGAAATGATTGTACATTTTTCCAATGCCAGGTTTCCAGGCCACATGTTTGTTAAGCTTTTCACGTTGTTTTAAATAAAATGCGTTACAAGTTAAAGGATTAATAGTTCGTTGAAATAAATATACATTTGTGTTTGTGTCTAAGACTATGTTTCAAACATCTTGCCTGTTGAAACACGATAAGACATAAAAAAAAATCAAATGAAATGTCAGAAGAAAAAAACCTCAATCTTGACGACCTACCCTATACATGTTTCTGTTAGGGAACACCATTGGAAGCTCAGCTCAAACCTTCAATCGAAAGCACTTCTTGTTGTCGACAAGACTGCAAATTGCATGTTTCTCCAACGCAGCTGTTCCAGCTCCAAGTGCTGTTCGTTTTCGAGGACAAAGATTTACTCCAGAGAAGTGCACGGCAGTTGCGTGTCTCTAACGCTTAAACGCACGATATGTCTCACTCCTTCAGGAATATAAATGACAACTGCAGACCGTGCTCCATCCCGTCCAGACGTTCACGCTCCTTGCTGATGCTGCGAAGGGTGATACTTTATGCCAACAACATCCACTCAACAAGCAAACACACTTTCACGGCGTATCGTTGGGAAGTTGTATGATAATTCAAACAAGGAATGAATAAAAAAACACACGTCAACAAGTAGGAGACGTTTACTGGTGGAGTTCAAGGGCAGCATCGATTGGTGGATTGGCCTAGAGCACGCATTTTGCTCCCGTTGAAAATGTCGTCTAACATTGATCGGATGTGGGAAGACGACTATGTGGCTAAAAAGGGCGGTGAGGCCGGCCTCGGACGAGTTTATTGTGGAATGCTCGATCAACCAACCGGAAACGAGCGAAAGAAAACGACTCCATTATTCAACAACAGCCTTATTCGTGCCCTTGAGTTGATCGACACGGTCCGTATTACTGTGTGTGGTTTTGTGAACCTCGTTGTTAAGTTGGAATAAAAATACGATCGCAGACAACATCCTTGACGACTGTGAGGAAGCCTAATGGGGGTCATCCATCGGTTGTTAAAAGGCGTAATGTGCTGCTTCGTAAAACAGAACCAGCATTTTATTAGTCCGTTGAACAAAGCGACTGGCAACAAGGCAGGCTTTTTAACGATTGCAGTTGATTGTTGCTTTAATACTTTTTGATTTGAACAAGGTGATACCTTGTTCCATATTTTCCAAAGATAATAGCGAGAATAAGTTACACCTCTGATTTGTACATCAAGGAATTTTTTCCTATAAAAACCATAGATTCCAAATTTGTAATGAGAAATCAATAGTCGCCCACCCGGAAAGGATGACGAAATAGTTCTACCATAATGCCGGTACTATTCACGCAACGTTCATACACCATGTAATAGTGTTCGGCTTCGTTTGCATTCGTCGATTGCCTCCGTTCCACCAGGTCCAATGACCGGAAAATTGGCTTCGAAGCACCCGGAACACCAACCGTAGACGAGAGGGAGCTCCGAACGCGTCGTGGCCCTTGCTTTCCACGGACACAAGGGCTGAACACAAGGGGGCCGGTTCGTAATGATCGCAAATCACACCCCCGGTGTGTCTCTTCTGGCCACTTCAGCCGCGTGCCGGTTTGCCATCGACAGGATGTTAGGTGTAATTGTTGTGAGTTGCCAGCCAACCACGGCCATGGTGTTGTTGTGCAACTGTTGTTGACGGGTGGAAGCTGTTTCGCAATGATAATTGTCCTTCTAGGAATGGTGTTGGGGAACTTTTGCTATGCGGCGGACAGAGGGTGCATAATAAGGGAAAATACCTGCCTGCGAAAACGTTGATGTAAGTACAACGAGCAAATAAAATGCAACGACATGACGATCATTAATGACCGCCTTCGATCAGCTGATGGAAAAGGGATTTTGCTATTTTGTTCGCAGAATTGTCGTATCACGATCGGTAATGATTATGTTGTACACGGACGTGAGCAAGGCGAATTTATTACGTATCTCAGGGTTAACGTTGTTCGAATCTCTTACAAAATGATCTTACTATGAAGGGTTGGCTAGTGAAAATTCGCTACACAAATTATTAGCGTTAACATGACATGTTTGCAAAAGGATGAGAAAGAGCTAACCAGTTAACATCAAGAATACATCAAATTGAATGTTTTAGAAACATCAAAATATATATATATATATATATATATAACTTGATTACGAAGAGTTTGAACAAGTATAACATTTTAAATGAATAGGGACTGACAAAAGACTAAATTGTAGATAGATTGGAGAAAATATATTGAGCTTGTTTTTCATTTTTGTGTGAGCCTCTGTGATTAAATAACTTTTTTATAAAAATTATGCTTTTTATTTTAAAGCGAGTAACAAGCGAGTGAAATTTTACTCTACTCGAAACGTTTTATTTGTTATTATTTTCATTAAAAAACATATTTTAAACCCAAGAAAAGGTACTAAGATTGTTCGGATTCAGCGAACATTCATATCATATTGGTTATCTTTCTTCTCCAAGGTAAAATTACAGCTTTCTTAAAGCCTTAAGGCGCCTTTTGAATTTTCCAACCAAGATTCGCGTTAGCTGAAAACTTACCTTCACCTTTAAAGTGATGATGTCTGTTTGGATTTACTGTTTTTAAAAACATTTTTAAATATACTTTTAACATAAAAGTAACAGTAGAAATATAATAGAAAAATGAGTCCAAAGTGGTTCCAGGCAATCATGCCAAGATGTTATTATATTCTCTGCACAGTCATCTTGTTTTTTGTGAACAGACCATCGGGACAGCCGTAGTGGTAAACGATGTTTTTCCTAGTGTGTTTCCTAGAAAATCGGACCATTTTCACATCGACGGTACAAAAAAAGTAAAACCGATTATATTTATATTTTTCCCTTCGTGGAAGGATGACACTTTTGGACCGCTTTCTGGTTCGTTTTGGAAATTTTCCAATGGAGTAACAAGTCCGATCGATGATTCACCCCCAAAATTTTCCCTCATATTTCGGACTCGGATTGCTTCGCCGGACGTTTTCGATTTGTTGTGCGTCGCACGTGTGTCTGCCCCGATATTTTACCTACCTTTGCGCCCGTAGACACCCGGGTTCCGTCACCTGACATGGTGGCCTAATTGCAATTAGAGTGGACAGTGAGTGGGGGTTTCTTTTTATCTATCATAGATGTGCGCTTCTCGAAATCACTTTTTCAGTCCAGCTTAGGCAAAGTTTTGGGCAAAATGCCAACGTACCGTGTGCGGTAGAACGCGATTAGGAAAAAGAAAAGGAATGCTTGCACTTGCATTTGATGATTAATGTGTGTAGGATTGGATGTTCCTTTTCTCACCGAATTGAGATGGGAGCAACGGTTTCTCTTTTATGGATGCAGGAATATTTTGATCGTGAATTGAACTCGTAAAACACTTGTGAACTGTGAAACGGAGAAGATCACATTTTATTGTTCGATTTTAGTAGTGGTTGGTTGGTTGGTTGGTTGGTGTAAAACATTTATTTCCAACACCCAGGCAACAGTCATTTGCAAAAGCTAACGAGCTAGTTGTTAACTTTGGGTTCAAACGAAGTGAAGCCAACCGAAAAACATGATACCAACGTCATGCGATTCGAATGTCGACGCAAATGGTTGTGACTGTCGTTAACGGCCGGTGGCATGGTGGTGGTTCTGTGAGACGACATTGTGAGGGGAAAAATGGACGAGGTAGAAGGACAAAGACCCGCCATCCGCGGTTTAGAACGAGGCCGAGTTCGATCGGCTACAAATCACGCCATTTGGGGGTAGGGTTTGGTGCATCATCATGATTCATGGAAGAGGGAGGTCCTACGGTTGGTAGCTTTTTTTTCGCATGCAACCATTGCAACGAAGTTCAACGACACCATCCACAGGGCAGGGTGTTGCGGGCCGCATGGATTGGAGGGGTTGTACACGTCTGTAAACGCGGAACGCTGTGAGGACAACTGGGGCATTATGGGGAGCAATGTTTTCGGTGCAACAAAGGTAGGATAAGAAAAAAAGGGTTTGTTGTCAACTGTGGAGGGGGTTTGGAGAAAATAAAAAAACTTCATCGTTACCATCGCCGTTGCTTGTTGCTGGGCAGCAGAATAATAAATCACGTTTTGAGGCTTAGACGCGCCCGCGCACGAAGGTTAAGGCTTTTTTTGCATACTTTAAAGACGTCAAATATCAATCACCTCTTAGGAGACGAAATTGTTTGCTCCGACGCTGCTCAGGCTCTGGTATTTTTTCAAAATAAATATTCCACATCAATCGATTAGTTACTTTACGTGAATGAAATGAGCATTGTATAGGTTACGCTTAAAAAGAAAAGTCATACTTTTATCGTTTATTTGTGTACGGTTTTTGATTTCTACGCTATTAACACTTTGAATTCAGATAAGTTAGAAAATAAATTTGCCAACCAAATGGTAAGAAAAAGACGGTTTCCTTAGTCCTGATGTACGGTGAATATCTACTATCTCATAAATTAACAATTCAAAAGCCTCGGCCTCGGCACCCACCTCGGCTATTAACATGTTCGAACTTTGACACCTTTTGGTGGTCATGACTTAATTATATTTACAAATCACCAAATCGATGATAAACCACAAAAGTTACTTTTTAGCGAGGATCAACTAATTAGGTTTTTTTTGTGGACAAACATTCCAATGCTCAAATGTGAAGCAACGTTTATAGAAAACAATAAATGGACCCGATGGAACTGCGAGTGAGTTATGAATTTGATTGGATACGCGTTTGATGATTGAAAAAAATAATAATGAAGATAGCGCTAAGATATTTGCATGGTCGAAAAAGGCTTTATTTAAATACCCACCGTTTTGGTGCTTCTCTTTTAAAGACCTTCCTATTTCGTTTATTTTCTCCAAAGTCGAAAGCCCTTGTGCGCTAAGGTACGGGTTCAGAATGCCATCCAAATAGCACGACACCACGGAATTGCGTCGCATAACGAAGCGTTAAACATGCGTTATTTGCATACCACAATTTACCCGAAATATGTTGCCTAACGTGGATGCCAGGTAGTACTGACAATTATTTTATCTACCTCCCACGTGGCTGACCTACTCTTGCAACTACAACACGCACCTACGGGACGAATGCAAACACTTGCTCGTACGAACCGTACTCTTATCAGCCCACATCGTCATCCGGGATGCGTAATTACCATCTCGTCATGCTCTGGTGCTGGCACTACTGGCCGACATTTTACACCTACCCTCGGGTAGGTGGGGTGGTTTATTTTGTTGTAGTATTTTCCCCCGACGTTGAGGCATACGTTATCAGCTCTTCTCGTGTTCATCATCATCTTTGGGGAAGTCCGGCAAGGGAAGAAAAAAAAAATCCGCAAACAAAAACATTCGTGGATCGAGTGGCAGCGCCAAGGTCAGTGCTATCACCCTAGTATTGCTATTATCATCGTTTCCTATCGTCTTCGTCGTAGGGGAGGTGTACTTTGGTGGTGATGACTCTAGCGTGAGGTGTGCTCTGGAGGAAACAAGATAGATCTGTAAATAATCGCGTGTGACAGGTGTAATGCGAAGTTCGTCATTTTCCACGAATCGGTTGGAAAACATACCGTCTCGGGGTGATCGGGGAGGCGGGATGGTTTCTGGGTGAAACTGGTGACATGCTCTGGCACAGATACGTACAGTGTATACCGGCGGCCTGATATGCGGCACTATGGTCGTAATCCTCTGTACACAACCGCTAAGACCCGGAACATCCGTCTTAAAATCTTTTGACAAACATCGTCTGGGCTGTTGAGAGATTTCTGACAGCCTAAGGATCGTGTGGGAAATATCATGATTCGAAACAATGTTTCGACAGACTGCGTTCATGAAGAGAGTTACAATTTAGAACTAGAGTTAGATTGTTGGTTACACGAATGGATGGCAATAGTCAAAGGCGGTTTTTAAAGCTATCAAACAACAGAAAAGTATACCAAATAAATGGTCTTTGCTGGTTAAAAATTTGTTTAATATGTAAAAACAATTTCCTCTTAAGAAAACATGAAAAAGGGTGTACTTTCGTTAACTACAAATATGTCGGTGTGCCACAGCTGCAGCGCGGATGGCCCGGTCTTGCCATCTGTAATGTAACTGTAATTGGTTCTCCTCCAAGCCACTGAAATCGAAGTATTTGGGCATGTAACTGTAAATGTTTTTGTTACCATAAATTGCGCCCGATTAAGAGAACAAAGATATTTAGCGGAAAGTTTGTTTAAGCTAAGATATTGCTATCTTTCGTAAGCATCCATCATTAATTAGAGCAAATGTTTTAAATTAATCCTGTTAAATCAGTAAAAAAAAGTACAATAATTGGTATGCAAAATATACGAAAAGAATTTACAATTTTACATTTACACAATTTACATCAATTGTCGTCGTTTACTTACATTTCGCATATCGATGGTTTATATTGTAGTGAATAAAAGAATGTGCTGTTAGTGCAATTAATTCAATTATATTATTGTTTTACTTTTTCCGGAATGTTTGCAGAAAAATCTTTTTTTTTTTTCATTTTCCGGTCGATAACAAAAATGTTTTTCGAAATATGAAAATTTTATAATTATTTTTCAGCAAGAAAACAGCGGAAAAGTAATTATAAAATTTTGATTGCCTAAAATGTGAAGTAAAATTAGGTAGAAATATACTAACGTACAGGTAACGCCTCTGAGGACGTCACTGACCGCACGGTTGAGCACACCGAGGACGCGAAACAAGCGGTCTATCATCCGTACGAAAAACGAAACCTTGTGCGTCTGCTGTGAAAAACGAAACCTTGCGCTGCTGTGTCCTTGTTCCGTTCACGGAAACGCTCACGTTTTACCCGTTTCGTCCACCGCACGCCGCCGATAGATCACCGCCACCCCCGGGTCCGTTGTCATACTATGGGCAGGCTAATCCGTTGTCATAGTTTGGCTCTTAGCGACGTAAGCCCAACCTAAAACGAAAAAAAATCCCCCTGACGAGCACACGCGCGCTTACGTCCGGGGAGGGCGCCAAATTGGCCACATGAGCCATATATTAGACATTAAGGTGGATACGGTTCGTGGGTTTGCCTTAGTTGTAAAGCTGGCCAAATGCCAGCAGAGGCCTAAGGTAGTGGTGGTGGGTGGGTTGGTGTCATAGTGTGTTAGTGATCGAAAGTAAGACATCTTCGCCTCGGAGTGCCGGCAGTTGTGTCGCAATGCCGGCTGCTCTCGCGAGTCGGCCTCGCATCATGGCGCGATATCTTCCACTCCCCGGGCTCGTATGTAACGTTCGTTTGGAGGAGAAAATGTTATCAGCCTTGTTCAATGTCAGCTTTGGAAGGAACGGAGAACAGAGGGCGGGGGAGAGTTGTGTACGTTCGTGGGGGAAAGGCAAACGGGCAAGCATGAACTTTGCGCTTCCTTTTCCATAGCGATGCGATTGTTATGGCCCGTGGTTTGCTTTAGCATTTACGAAGAAAAACTGGATCCGGCGGCACCGATGCCTTGAGGGTGACATGTTTGGCTTCTGTTTTTTTTTGTACACGACTCCTTTTTTTAACGGGAGGCTTCCTTGAACTTACGTCGAGAGTTGGTTGTTAGCACAATTTCACCGGAACAACACGTGCTGTCGGTGTGTTTTTCTTTATTCAAAGAAATCCGCATGTGTAACCCTCAACTCACCAGGATTCTTTTTTCTTTCCGCTTATTTTTCCAGTGAAAACATTAGCTGCTCCACCGGCAAAAAGGAGCTCGGGGGAAAGGAAGTTCCCACACCGCCGCCTCGTGGACATCCTGTGGTGTGGTCGAGCCGGCACCGGATGGAATCATCGTCCGCAGCGTGGCAACTGGTGCTGCACCGAACCCGGCAACGAACAGCGGTTGAAACATTGTGCGCCCCCCAACGGCCGGTCGGTGGGCGTCACGGGAGGAACCTCACATGCCGCACGGACGCCACTCGTCAGTAGTAGCTCCCATCAACCTCAGTGAATCGTCCGCCCTGCGTTCCGACGGCTGCCATTAGGCCATCTTCCCGCAGCAGCAACGTAATGGGTGAAGAAAGCCTCGAACGTAGCGATGCGGGTGGGAAGGTCCTGCAGCCGCACGTGGCCGACTACAGTCCGGTACGGACGCATCATCAGCCCGAGCAGGAGCCGGATGAAGGGCTGCAGCAGCAGGCTCCGGAGGGTGGCAATCAGCAAAATGAAATCGGAAGCCTTGGGCTGAAAACTGTTGGTAAGTTGGCATGGACACTTACGTCGATCTGCATTCTTGAGTTTATTTTAGTTTACCTATGGACCAGTCCAGTTCCCCGAACTGAATCAAGCGCCTCCCTGCCGCACGAGAAGAGTTCAAAAGTGTGTTGGCACGTGGAACCAAACCGTAACTTATTGCGTGACAATCGAACCACACCGGCAAGATACACACTACGAAAAAGACGTACACATCCCGGCGAAATTCATTTGCGTCCCATGACTCGATTAGATCTCATCGAGGTTGTTATGATGGCGTTACCAACCCGCGCTGAAGGGAACGAACGCAAATGTGTCTCCGAGTGTGCCATGCGAAATGATTAAGGTCAATTGAATTGCTGCCGGGCAGCTTGAGAAACGGCGTAGCAGCGCGCTAAAGATGCTGGCCCGGCCCTAACGAGACACACGCACCCTGTCTTGTGACGCATGGCGTTGGTGGTGGGCAACTGCTTTTCCCGAAGCAGCAGCTCTTATCGAATGTTCCAGGAAACACTGACCACGGGTACGCGTTATTGGAGCAGAGTAGCGATTGTTGATTGTAGTGATGAGCAATTCCTTGGTTTTTACGCCTCCTCCCGCTTCGTGCGCCATAGTTGACGATGATTAATCTGTTTTTCGTTGGCGCGTTTTTGAAGGCCCGGTCCTTTAGGGCAGTGCGTCTAATATAATGTTAAAATTGGAGCACGTTTGATTTGTTGTTTTGACCTTTTCGTGGTCCCAGGGCGCAAATACCGCAGATGGGTATCGGTTGTTTGTTTTGTTGCAAAGTTTGTCTACGACGTGAAATTAATTCTCCTAGCAATGGCGTTATTGAAAGTTGATGACGTCTGAAGATTATGTTTTAATTCGTTGGACACTCTTTGTATTCGCCTTTTATAAGTTGGACGGCTGCGGGTTCAGGTTAGATGAAACCACGTTTTAACAGCGTAGGACGGTGCAGGTACGCGTAAAAGTGAAAGGGAAAGTTATTCACGCGCGAGCAAAGCGACAAACTAATTAGGTTAGGACAGCAACGATTGATTGCGCGGCTCCCGAAACATTTTGTGCTTACGAACGCGACCTTATTTGGTGTAAATGTTGGTCAAGGACAGTGTCTGTAGATACTGGTGTGTTGTTGTTAGTATAAAAGGTAGCAACAGTGTCCCATCCATGAGATGACTTTTACGGACAGTAACGAAAAGTTGTAAATGTCATGTAAATGGCCATAAAAGTATTCAAAGGATCCCCAGTGTGGGCCACGGGTAACCGAGCCGGTACGGCAAATGGCAAATGAAACCGGTTGAGTGGAAAAAATTGGCGCATAAACAGGACACCGTTTTGCCGAACCGAATTTGTGCCACTTTGTTGGCGCTGATGCATCGGGACGGAAGCAGCGTGTTAGGACGTGCTTCCCTATTTATAGGACGTAACCCACATTTTGGATGGCGTGAAGCGATAGGGCGTGGAAACAAAAGAAAAAAAGAAGAAGAGATTGTAATTCAGACGGATTTTGTGAGTGCTTTTCCTTCCGCCTTCACAAAGAAATCGATATTGAGTGTAATTGCGAACGAATAATGATAGTTTTGTGATGCTGTCCGGTTCATTTCGTGCTGTGGAATATCATTCATCCGCTTTTCATGTGTCCGACATCCAAGTACGCAGCGCGATCTTAGATGGCATTGAAATTTCGCCACAGCATTCATCCACCGTTGATCAATGTCTCCAACGAGATGGCTCATTGCACGCAATCGACCTGATAATCATCAGAGCGTGGCAACAGGCGGATGTGTTTGCTGTCTAATAACCAACCGGTCCCGGAGATAGTCGCCATCGGCGTAACACGCGGATGGTCGGAGATAAAATCGACGTTTACGAATCGGTCCCTTGGCGGGGGCCGCATGTCTGCTCAATTGGTCACTTGATTGACCGGGGAACAAACGTTATCAGTTGACCGTAGATACAGATGACCGAGCGGTGAAGATAGTGCTGGCCTTCAAACCGGGCTATCGTGCAATCGATAAACAAAGGGGTCTTTGCAGGGAGTCTTTTTCCTCGAGGACTTGGGATTGCCTGGTATTTGTCATTCGCATTATTTAAGGTTTGTTTAACGTTGCCCTTCTGCCTGGGACCTGTCTTATTTTGATAACAAACTAAGGGAAATGATTTTACGTATAATATTAACTCTTGGAAATTAATTTTATAATAAAATGTGACGTGCAAAACTCTTGCTTTAAAATATAGGAATGAAAACTGTCGAAAATCGAATAGAAAAATTTCTTAATCAATTATAAACAAGTAAATTTGGCTTCTTTCTTTGGTTACCTTAATCATTAGATAAGTGCCGAAGAGTCACAACGCCTCAATATATGCGAAACGCTTTTTTCTGTAAATTTTCACTTCCTTCAATGGTGCATCCTTTTGTTTGTCGAGTAGATAAACTTTTTAAAATTTAAAGTACCACCGTTAATGTCATGCCTAAATCTAGACATTTTATATATGTATTGTATGATAACTTTTCGAGTGTTTTGGATTCTTCCCGCGATCTTTGCTTTCTGCTGCATATTTTATGATTACTCGTTAGTTTTACAACCTTCAATTTTCTTCTCCTAACTCCTTCAGTATGTTTGTTTAGTTTAAAAGTACAATTCTTTTTCAATTCTCTAACTCCATGTCACACTCCATACAGTCGTGTAGAGGCCATAACACTTTCGGATAGTTGTTATTATTGCGGATTGATTGTAGTCGGCTGCGCGTATTTACGAAGCACGTTTGTGCAATTCGTTGAACTTTATTTACTTGACTTTCAGTTCGCAGGAAAGTGGCGTGATAAGAATTCCATTATGCCCCCATCAACGATGCAATAAGCTGAACGGTGAGGCGCAATTTTGTCTCCCCGAGTGACGTGATGCGGGCATGCCGTTGATAACAAGATGCCGCCTCGTGCTGGCAAGAGAGGGAGGGGAGGTGGCAAAGAAACATGAAACCATTTGCTTGCAAACACTTGGTCGTCTAAGTAGTTGCGTGTTGTGTGAACTTTGGAATCGCGTGTGGAACGTCTCACAGGCTTTGCACAGGCGTGAATCAGCTGATTGCCACTGAGCAGGGGAGGCAAGGCATCAGAAGAAATACATTTATTGATTTAGTGTGATGAAGTGCTGGAGCGTGGTTGGGGACATTATTAAATTTGAGCGATTTTTTTTAGATGAAGTATTCTACCATGGGGTAGAGATAGAAAGGATTAAGTTCATCTGAAGCTTTTTTTATCCCATGGGCTAAGGTGTCCTCATGTCTATACTTAAACCATTTCCATTTAAAGATGGAAAGAAGGAATCATTGGGAATGTAAGAGGGAAACGCCAAATGGAACGAATAAAAATAGCACCGTCTTATCTACTACCATCGTTCGCCTCTCTTTGTGCTCAGCTCTGCGTTCCCTTTTTAAAAATCCTCGTCGTCAAATTTTCTTTGGACATTCACTCGGACGTGTGCCACACTGACGATGGAAGTGATGCGTCCATCGCTTGACCGTCGGTCTATTTTGGTGATGCCGCCCCAGCCAACGATACAGGTTCACGAACGCAAGTGTCCAAAACTGGCTCACGGGTTTTCCAATTTCCAATGCGTGTACTGCTGACCATCCACGTCGCGCTGTCCATCCGTTTCCGATCGGCAGTTAAGTTTTGCACATACCGTGAATTTATTCTCCCCTCCCTGGATGACACACCATCTTCCGTCAGCCAACGGCGAAGCGCACAAGGTTAAGGTTGTCTGAGCGATTTAGTCGTCGACACGTCCGAAGGTGAACTGCACGCCTGGGAGAGGGGGGGGGGGGGGGAGGAGGACGATCACGTTCACATTTCTTTTTCGTGGTCGCAAGTATTTTTACCTCCATCTCGTTGGAAACCGCGGTCAAATTGGCGAATGTACGTCGTCGTCATCGGGCGCGATGGGAGTGTGTGCATTATTTACGTCTGACCCACAAAAGAAGTCAACGGTTTGTCGTTTGAGTTATTTTTTTTCGTGCACTCTTATTAGTAGAAAAAATGTGGTGATCCAAATCACATTTAATCCGCACATTCCAAACGGAAGATTCTGTACTGTTTGTGTTACCTAACGGTTTGCGGAGGCATCTTTGACCGACCGGACATCATCCGGGGAGGTGTCAAATCTTGGCTGGAATCTTCCAATCCATCCACTTTGTTCGGAACTTCGCGCAAACAGTCGAAGCAAAGGAAGCGGTTAACTTGTGAAGTACGCAAATGTAAACGAAACGAAGAGAGCCTTTATGTTGTTGTTTTTTTCTCCGGCGGAACCGGAACCGACTGGTTTCGCTGGCTCATGCGCACATGCTTTGTTTACGTTTTGTTGTTGATGTTGTGTGGTGTGAAAATGCACATCGAATCACTGCTGGCTGCGATGAACACTTGTTAAGAGTTTCGCACATAGCACGAGTTTGGTCTACTTATGTCGTTCTCTATTCTTCAGTTAACGTTAGTTTTATTACCTAAACGTTTACAAATTTTCCATATCAATATTTTCAAAATATATTATTAATATTATTCGCAAGAGTATTTTTTAGATTTTTGTTTGCTACAGACAAATTGTGTATTGCTTTAGAAATCCCTAAAATTGGGGAGCAAAAGACAACAAAAAGCCATGTAACACAGCAGGCACAGGTTGCCTTCAAAATTCTCCAACAAGGGGAGAGCGTTGGCTGCGGCTCTTTAGTGTTAGCAACAGGCTGCGTACACGGAAGGTTCGTGTATTGGCTATAACGTAGTTCGTTATCACGATTTGTAATTTGTTGTTGCGAATACAATTTCTAATAATTCCACCGAAGTTTAATTGTTCTATTTTGTTTCTGTTCCGTTATTAAACATGAAGAATAATCAAGCAAAATAACAAAATCTTACGGTTGCGGTTTAAAAGTATGAAGACGGTGTAGAAAATTAAAGAAAATCTCTTTATGTTATGCAACACACAAGTTTAATTCTTATACTTACTATCTCCTTTCTTCTTGTAGATCCGGCACCAGCCATCGCTACAGTGAAGGATGAAACAAACACGCTCAATAGGGTGCACCCGCCGGCCCTGGTGCTGGTGCCACAGGAAAACTCGCCCGCCCGCAACCAACCCGTAAGCGCGGCCGAAGAAAGCACACTCCCCAACGAGACGGGCGAAAGGAATGGAGGTACCGTGGCGCTGTTGCCCCGCAACGGAAGTGCGGTAAAGTTCGGTCGCAGCGTTTCGAACAGCACTTTCCAACCGAACGGCCACGGTGGAGGACCGGCGCCCGACAACAAGGAGCTCGATCCGGAGGACGGGACGAACGAGGACGACTACGAGCTGGTGCCCCCGGACGGAGGTTGGGGTTGGCTCGTGCTGGCCGGCTCGATGCTGGTCAACATCCTCGTGCCGGGCACGATCAAGAGCTTCGGCGTGCTTTTCGTCGAGTTCCTGGAAGCGTTCCAGGCGTCACCGTCGGCCGCCGCCTGGATTCCGGCCCTGTGCTACTTCCTGTACAGCTCGCTCGGTCCGCTGTCCAGCATTCTGTCGGTGAAGTACAGCTACCGCACGGTGACGATCGTCGGTGGGACGTTCGCGGCGGTCGGTATGATTATCACCTACTGGGCGACCTCGGTCAACTACCTGTACGTGAGCTACGGCGTGCTGGTCGGGACGGGCGCTGGCCTTTCCTTCCCGCCGACCGTCTACATCGTGACGTCGTACTTTGTGCGCCTGCGGGGCCTCGCGAACGGTCTGTGCATTTCGGGCAGTGCGCTCGGGTCGATCATCCTGCCGCCGGTGCTTCGCTTTCTGCTCGAAACGTACGGCTACCGGGGGGCCTGTCTCATCATGGGAGGCATCACGCTCAACGTCTGGGTAGCGGCCATCTTCTACGAGCCGGTTGAGAAGCACATGAAGCGCGTCCGGAAGCGTATCCTACCGCAGCTCGACGAAGAAAACGAACCCCTTGCCACGGTGCACCGGGGTGCCGGAGGTGGTGGAGGCGAGGACACCATCCTTGAGGAGTGCGAATCGAACGATACGGATCCGCCGGGCGCAGTGGAGGATCCGGATCTTGCCCGGCAATCATCAACGCGCCAGCTGGCGGCAGGCAGCAAGAAGCCCAAGTTTGCCATCATGGGCGACGACACGCCAACCATCTCGACGCCAACGCTCGAGCACAAATCGCCCGACATTTTCCGCTTCAATCCGAAGAACGGCCTGCTGGATGGGTTCGCCCGGAGCGTCTCGGCGGCGGCCGTCCCCGTTTCGTACGGGCGTGACAAAGAGGAGCTGCTCGGTGGTGGAGGCGGCGATGGAGGGAGCACACGCCGCCAGCGGAAGATTAGCACACCGATCAAGGAGGAACACCGGAACCTTACCTTTACGAGTCAGCTCAGCTCGACTTCGATTCCGCCGAACGACAGCTCGACCGGGCTCGGGTCGTACTTTCGGCTGAACCGGTTGAACTCGATTCGTAGCGGGCTGCATGGGCACGGCGGAGGGACATCGAACACGACGGGGGCATCCGGCCGAGCGCCAAAGCGATCACCCTCGACGAGCAGCTTCCAGTACATGAGCACGCCGTTCCACGGTAGCACACTGTCCACGCACCAACCGAAGGAGTTTGCCTCCCATCTGTCGCTGCGTTCGTTCGGGGGGAGTGTAACGCGTGGCAAGTCGAATGCCGCCGGTGGTGACGATGACCCCACGAATGCCGGCGGCACGATCGCCGACGGCACCGGCGGAGCTGATGGGAAGAAGGATGGCAAATCGAGCGGTGGCGGGGCCAGCATGGGAAAGACATTCTTCGACCTTTCGCTGCTTTCCGATCCCACCTACCTGGTGATCCTCATCTCGAACTCGACCAACGCCATCGGGTACACGAATTTCATCATCCTCCTACCGGCGTACGCCATTTCGCTCGGGTTCGACAAAAGCCTGGCTGCTTACCTGCTCTCGATCGTGTCCACGCTCGATCTGGTCGGTCGGATCGGTGGTTCCGCCCTGTCCGACACCAATCTCATCCCGAAGACGTGGTACTTCGTCGGTGGCCTGTCGATCAGCGGGCTGGCGTTGGCGCTGCTACCGACGGTGCGCGACTACACGATGGTCAGCGTGTTCTGCGGGCTGTTCGGGCTAGCGTCCGGCACGTACGTGGGCATTACGGCGGTCATTATGGCGGACATGCTCGGTACCGAGCGGCTCACCTCGTCCTACGGTATCAGCCTGTTCGTGAACGGTATCCTGCAGCTCGTTGGGCCACCGATCTGTGGCGTTATCTTCGAGCAGATGGGACGCTACCAGCCACTGTTTACGGCGCTCGGATTTATCCTACTCGGTGGTTCTGCCCTGTGGGGCTTTATGCCGTTCATTAACCGGCAGAAGCGTCGGAAGGCGGCGGCGGAGGCGGCGGCAGCTGAAATCGAAAAGGAAACACTGAACAACAAACAAGGGACAACGTTGTCCCCGGTACGAGGCAACCATGAGGACGATAATGACAACGACGACGACGACGACAATGGCGGCCCGAAAAGCACCGGAAAATCGCTCATTGCCGCCTAAATCCATTCATGACGATCGGGTCCCGTGTGGAGGAGAATTTGTTTTACTTTGTAGACGCTAGCATTTTAGTATTCAATATGACAATTCTTCGCATGGAAAGGAACCAAACCTCAAACCTTGGACGACGAAACAACCAGTTTCGTTCAGCATCCTGCCTTTTCCGTGCAGAAAGCACACGACGGACAGGATACGGTTCTTTGTGTGTATGTGTTTGTATGTGCAAAAGCTAAGAAACGCTAGTATTAAAGACCAAGCATCCAGAGACCAAGGGAAAAAGGAGGGCGAAACCAACAAACAGAAAGTGACCATAAACTAACGTAAGAGCAAGCGAGGCAGAAAAGAAGGAAAGTAGATCGCAGTAGTCGAATTTTAAGAAGAAAAACAAAAACGCGTCAACGGACCGTAAAAATACCTTACATGAATCAAAGAAGCGCGAAACCGGATGGTAGTAGGCGTTGGAGAAGCTATATGAAATAGTATTACATACGCGTGGTGGTGAATATAAGATGAAAGTGCGATTTGTGAAAGACCACCAACTCCTTGCTGAACAGTTTGAGCTAACACAACTTAATCAATTAATCTTAAGCAAAACGGTGAATACAGGCCAGATCCTGGGTTCGCCCGAAACAGCTGTACAAGGCGGAAGGTCGGCAACCGGTTGCTATGTTTATATTCTAAATTGACATTTCATTGCTTAAGGTGCCTCCTGACTGTTGCCTGGATTAAAGAGAGCTAGAATATCGATCGCAGCTTGTCCTTCTCTCTTCCTCTCTCTTTGTTTTTCCTCATCCAGGATCAGCCAAAAGTGTGCACGATTAGACAATTTTCCCGGCGAAGTAAAATAGAGTTAGTCGACGCTCAAATCAATCATACTATACTCCTTCGTGGAGAAAGGAAACGGAGAAGAGGAACACTAATAAGGATGAATCAGAAATGTGTGCATGTGTGCTTGATTGTGTGCGCGATATTGTGTGATTGAAGCCGAGCGAAAAGGGAAAAGCATTTTAAATGTTTCGTAGAACAATGTAAGAAAGTTAGGGTTTATCGTTGCTTTACCGAAGCCAAGGACGGATGTATACAGGACCGATAGAATAGCGCGAGATGCCATAGAAAAATGATATGACTTCCGCTCAATCAGTTAACGACGATGACCGACGGGGAAGACGTGTTTCTTCGTTTGTTGGACACACACTGTGGCCGTTTGAGTGCGCGGAAGGCTAGCTATAGTTAGTGCTCCGGATGCAATTGATGAACCTCTCTTCGGGAAGAACACAAGAAAATTACCAAAACTGCGGTGCGTAGCAACCGTGGGGGGTTTCTTTTTTAGGGTTAAGTGCGATATTATGTGTAGAAATGAAATATTAATATTTTTTGTCAGGCGGAACTCAAACAGGATGTAGATAAAGTACCGATACAATATATATATAGAACAAGCGATATAAATGTTCACTGACCAAATTCTTAATTTGATCCGAACCGTTACACTTATTCCGATGTTATGTTTATATAAACATAAATCGAGAATGGTAAGTTCACAAATACCCAACAGTTCTGATCAGTTTTTTTTAAATAACAAGAATAAAACAGAAAATTGTGGCAAATGGCGATCAACATCGGTTTAACTTGTATGTAAAAATTCTAATATTGACAATGGAAATCGGTCCGAAATCAAGCGAATATTGTGCGATTTCGATTGATCATACCAGGAGATCAGGATCGCCAGGAGGTAACCGAAAGTGGATCACTAATATTAGTGGTGGCCTCTTTCTGTCCCTTGGTATGCCCGACCATTCCAACGTTATCACACCGATGACATAATACTCGACGCTGATTGGTTGGATTTGCGCAGCTTCCTTTGGGGACACCAGATGGCATCTCCTATCAAACCTGCGACCCTGGTACGAACACGGCCAAAAAAGAAATATTTTGCGTCCGAGTTTTACGTGAAATGCTGATCGATTCCGATGTTTAACACCAGGAGATACGGATTGCAAGAAGGTGTCCTACATCCACACTTTTTTCTCTTTCCGGCGCCTTGGCTGAAGCGCACCTTGAAGCCTTTGGCACATTTTGAAGAATGAAATTGAACTAAATGCAATTTAAAAACACCTTTTAAATCGGGAACAACAAATATCGAACAATCAAACGCATCGCCATTGCAAGAATATTTACCCATGCACGCGTGTTCTTTTTTTTACATTTATTCGCTTCAGTTATACTTTATTTAAATCAGAACATCTTCATATACACTGTCCGTTATGCAGAATACAGGGTTCGCGCCACGACGCCTCCCACAACTCCGTACTGTTTTATTCTTTTTTTTTTGTTGTTGTTTATATACGCTTTCAGTTTAATGTTTTGTGAGATTTCCGTGGTTCTCTCGGGTTGAATGTTTCCTTCCATAAACGTCCGAGGTCTTACGAATAAGTTCGATTCGCATTCGTATGCTTCGTGGTTTCGGGAAGAGGTTTTCACGCGGGGCACACGTTCGTTCGTTCGTTAATTCGTTAGATTTGCTGTAGGTGTTTACTGCGAGTTTACTTAACACGTTTGCTGCTTCCACCGCGAGAAACAGCAATGTTGATTTATGTGTCGTTTTGTTTCATTATTTCAATGTTTGCTTCCTCCAGGCATGTTTTCTCTTATATATTTACTTTACTCTTTTTTTTTCTTTATAAAACAACGGCGATGTTCAACAACGATTCGTGTTGATTAATGGCTAAATCATTGCAAAGACTGGGAAAAAATACTAGAGCAGACAGGATTTTTATATATTTTCTAAACATGAGATTTCCACAAGTGGCCTTTCTTCTCGCAAACGCAAAAGTTTCGAAATGTAATCTCCAGGGGGTTCTATTTAATGATTATTCGTGCGTTTTCCCTTCGCTCTGGTGTAGGTGAAACATTAACCGTTACATGGATGAAACGACTTCCGTTATTCGCCAACGAAACCCTGTGACCTCGCATAGTACCATCTTGTGTTCCGGGTGTTGACAATTGCAGTATTGAAAAAGATAAACAAAAATGCACACACATTCATACAAACACAGCTTTGCTCTTATACATTTTAACCCCTAACCTATTGCAACATGATCGGGAGTGGTTAGGATTTCCGGTTAACCACACGATTTACAGGGGACACAAACATTCACGAAGGCATATCAGCGTTATCTCAAGTACACTCACAGTTTGTTAGGCTCCTTATTTTGTAACGCAACATCGAAAAAGAGGTTAGCCATTTCCCGAGGGAAAGCATTTCACATCGATATCGGTTCATTTTATTGTGGTGTGTGTGTGTTTTTTTAAGTTTCTCTTGAAATGTTACTATAGAAACTAGTGTTACTGGAGGTAAGAAAAATTACTTGGATGGTAAGGTGCACAACACATCGAAATGGTAAGGAGCACAGCATATTCTTGCGTAGAAATGACAAAGGACACGACTGCGGTGAGTGCTGTAGGATCGACTTTAACTAAACCGACCACAAACTCCAAACGCAACCTGTCTGTGCACATTACATTGCACCCGTTTTTGTCCACAATCAACCTGATTTGCTGCATAATGTTGGTTTCTTCTCAAAAGTGTTTGTTTGTGATACTTTCCGAGCGGCTTTAGTTTGATGTCATTCCACCTTTACCTGATGCAGTTTACTTTCACATTTTGTTATGTCAATTTGATCTGAACCTTGAATCTCTCCACGCTGGTGTGCTCTTATGTTTTATCTTCGTCTTCCTGTTGTGTAACAAAATCTGACTTCATCCCCACGCCATATGGTAACATTGTATTATTAGCTGTTTTCTTTTTTTTCTTCTGTTATGATGATACAATTAGTGGTTCCGTCGTCGGTCGGAATCTTGTCCTTGCTTTGATCGATGTTTGTCGCGAGATGATTATTGGTTGAGTGCTTATTTCCTTCCCTACTCTTATGTTCTCTCCGGTTGGTCAGTGAAACGGACTGAAGCGATGGTAACCGATTCTACACGTATTAAAAATAATTCAAATACGAGCTAGAGCGTATTAAATTGGCCCCAAAAAAAAGTAAGACAACCTAACATTAAACCAGCACGGGTGAAACGGTTTGTTTCGTTAAATGCCTCCGCACGCCTACTGAGTCCCTTTTCTAATAAAAGAGGGAGTGTCATCTAGTTCGAAAAAAAGTTCATTGCGAACGTGATCCCACAAAAACCGGTACATTTGTTTCGCGAATAAATGCTCATCTCTTTGAAACGGACAACAAGTATCGTCTAGTAGCCAAGTAAACAATTACCGTCTGCTAAGAAGAAAACTAGCATAGTTGAATCCTGTTGGCAAATTTTCGGAATTACTTTTTCTGTGATTTTGATTTGAACAGATTGCTAGTTTTCACTATGTCTTCTCTTTAGTTTTACGTTCAAGCACCTATGTTCTGCATTTCTTCCTTCGCTTCTACCATCGTTCAATTCTATACTTTTACAGCCCTACCATATGCCTACTGCCAGTGTGTTCGAAACTTTTTTTTTCCCCTTTTGTCCATTAGTAGCTCTGTTGTCCATTTTGTTTGTGGTTGTTTGGTTTTTTGTAGGATTTGGATTTTGGGGTTTTTTTTTGTACGGTTCCACCCGTTGTCCGCCTCGCGTGTTGAACGTGTTTTGCCATCGCTACCGTCAATAGTTACTTCTTATATAAGGAGTATAAAAAATATACATTTTTCTGATTTTACGTTTTGTTGTTTAACTCTCTCTCTATCCCTCGTTCTCTTTCCTGCTCGCTCTCTCTTGTTTTTAATTTCCTTTCCCTTTTTTTACGTCACGTTTCTGTTGGCTAGAGCTACACACTACGCACACGCCGTTCGTTTGTTGTCTACAGTTTTAGTTTCACTTTAGTTGTTCTCCTTTAAGGTTTGCTTCGTTCACTACTTCACTACTCTGCTTTAGCTAGGTATGTGGGTACATTTGCTCCATTTATTTGTTCGCTTGCTCCACCAGTAGCTGATCTGTCTGTTGATCTTTGTTGGGTTGAATTGTGTTGTTTTTATGTTTTACCGTTTGTTTGTTGCTTCATTCTACAAAATTCTGAGCTCGAAAAGAAAAATATTACACCTATTCCTAGTGGAGAGCTGGACGGGACGAGAGCGGGGGACCGCGTCTAAGAAGGAAAAGATACTTTGGCGCTAGTTGAAAGCTGCTCACTCAGCTGTGCCTGTCTCCACCTATCGCGATCTTTACCGCTACGTTCGGTACACTCTGTTAGAGGAGGCTTTCTACAGTTCGCTACACGCAAGCGGATACTTCTGGCTGTCTGTTTGTTTGTGTTTTGTTTTTTGGTTCAGCAAAGAAGATTTTTATGGAAGAGATGGATAGTTTGACGAGATGCTAAAGATGCTATTTTACATAGACAGAAAACGTCTGCGTGGTTCGATTCGCTTCTAGGCTCGATCGTGATGTTTGTTTGTTTGGATTTATACAGATGTACTTGTGTATGTATGTGTGTGAGTGTGTTTGGTTTGGGGATACATTTGGTATGTTTTAATGATGCATCCCGGGCTCTGCTTCTATATCGCTAATGCTATGGCATCCTTGAACTGGGAGAGACTTTCTATTACTTAATGACATCGAGTAAAGCCACGAGTTGACACACTTTAAAAGGGAAAATGAAAGCACCTGCTTTCGGAGGGCGGAGGAGTCTAAGAAATCTGTATCGTACGCGAATCGTGTTTCTTAACGCTTAACGTAACGCGGTTGAGTGTACGAGTGGTATAACGAAATCTCTCAAAGACTAGCGTGTGGGTACTAGGGAATCTTATGTCTCATGTGTATAGTTTGGATGACCAGACGAGACGGACCGATACGCGTTGGAGCTGCATCAGCCACCATGTATAAACGGGCGAGTGGCGCGGTTTTTTGACTACACTTTACACGATCGAAAAATTTTGTTTAAAAAAAAAAGAACTGTCCCCAGTAGGAACGAAAACTATTTAAGCTAATAAAGATCGTTAATACACTAGCTAAAACTTTAGCTCGCCGTTTATTTTACTATCTTCGCGGGGATAATAAACTTTGTCCTATAACATATCCGTCCTGTCTCGCCCATGTCGACGGGATGCTTTTTTTTAAATGTGTTTGCTACTTTTCTTCTTTAGGGTTTGTACGTTTTACGAACGACGACATCGTGCGGTCCCTAACGGGGGGCAGGTACCTGAACACTGTGTTACATAAATGTTTAGTTTGTTTTTTTTTCTCTCTCTTCGATTCGCCCAAAAATGTTGTCCATTTTTACCCCACATTACTTGCTTGCGAACTTAAAACAGTGCCGTGTGTTATGTTGTTCCACATTGAACTATGTTTTGCCACATTGAACTTCGCACCAGAATTAGCCAATTCGATTGTAAGAGTAAACTTTTGGTGTTGCTTTTTCCTTTCTTCTTTCTCTGCCTTGTCAAACATTTAAAAGTTCGAACGTCACGTTGAAAGTTTAAATTGAATAATGTTTGCGTCTCTTTCGCACAGGGTTTAAAGAGATGTTTGGAAATATAGGTTTATAAATGCAAAATTGTTTCGCAGCGATTTATGTTTTGCTAGTTTGCTTGTAACCGTTTGTAAGACCGTAAAAAGATGGGTATCGTTTTTTTTTTCTTTTCGCGAATAACGAGGGATGTGTGGCAAAAAGGTACAAGGAGGTGAGATAAAAGATCCAAACGAATAACATACGAGTGCACTGGGTGAACATAATACGAGAAAAATATCTGTACCTAACGAAAACTACCACCGTTTGCGCGTTTAATTACCCTGCGTTTGTGTTACGAGAAAAAAAGTGTTTGAGTTGTTTAACCATTAAAGGGTGTACTAGTCCCAAAGGTTGCAATATTTGGTTGACTTTAAACAGTTTTGCTAGTTTTTACTTTCTGCTGGTGGTCGATTTTGACCTCGTCACGATCCCGTGTCAAGTTGGACATTTTGCTAACTCATTCTGGAGGTGAAGGTGGGGTTTTTAAAACACGCAAACGTACGGTTAACAAAAGAAAATTTAACTGCCTCTCTTAAATATGGTTCGGGGAAGCATATGATTTTTAACAAAATATCGATTAAACAAGATATAACTTAAAGCTAAGCAACAAAAGTACCGTTAAATGTTCATACCCATAGCCCAAAACAAACCAGAAAGGTTAAGAAAGTAATATACGCAATAATAGAGTGAAATTAACTGAAACAAGTTACGCTAGTTGTAAATATCGTTTGAATATCCATGATCCTTATTTGTTTCGCATGCTGTCTCTTTCTTGTTTTCTTTTCATATATTCTCGTATATCGATTTGGAAACGTACTGCATTGAAGTATGGTTAGAAAAGGTAAAGCTAGAAAAGTAAACGCTTCAAATTTCTCCCGCCTATATAGTCTCAAGTTAACTGTGTATCCATATTTGTTGGGTGTGTGTGTGTTTGTGTGTTGGGGTGTATGTGTATGTTTTTCCACGTTGTCCTGGTTTGTGTAACCGATCGCTTCGGTGTGCTGTGTGCCTTCCGTCCTTCCGGAAGGCTTGTTCCAAAACAGCTTGTTCCGTCAGAAGGAGCGCGTCACGGTTCACGTTCACAAACCGGAAACTGTTACACTCTCGCGTCCGTCACTTTATTATGCCTTTGCTCCGGGGATTTTGCCGAGCACCTTCGACAGGTCGACCCCGGTCAGGGCGTTGATGGCCGGCGGCAACTGTCCGACGAGGCGCGCCACATCTCCCGTCGTCTGATCGTTTCCACCGATCAGGACAATTTCCTCCGTCTTCGCCAGCGGGGCGGCCACTTCGGCAGCGATCTACAAATGGAAAAAACATGATTAGAAACAAACCGATATGATTTAGTTCATTATATAGGGTTTGTTAAGAATATGTTTCCTTTTTTTGCTCGAAGAGTGTGTTTCATGTTGTAGTGCTCGAGTTTTGTTTCAATTAATTATACAAATTCGCGTGGAAAACCAACGAACAAAAGTGTATGTTGGAGGCACCTCGATTCTTACAGCTTGGCAAAGAAAAAACTGATGCATAAGCAAAAAAAAGGATGAATCCTACCTTCGGCAGTGATTCAAGCACGATGTTCATGATGGCCGCATCGCCGTACATCTTGTAGACATTCGCCTTCATGCGCATCCGCTCGGCTTCCGCCTTGCCGACCTGCTCGATGGCGTACGCCTCGGCGGCACCGATCTTCTTGATGCGCTCGGCCTCAGCCCGCGCCACTTCGACCGTCTGCGTGCGCTTGCCCTCCGCGATCGCCTGCACGCGGAAGCTTTCCGCCTCCGCCGGCAGCTTCACCGTCGCCGACAGCTCGCAGTCCTTGCGGTTGATCTCCTGCGTTTCGATCTCGATCTGCTTGCGACGCTCGACGATGTCGATCTGGATCTCCTCGTTACGAATTCGCTGGCGGATCTTGGCCGCCTGCAGCTCGTACGCCAGCTGTGACTCCGCTTTCTGTGAATTAGAAACGCCAAATTAGTCCCGGTACTACCACCCTCTCCCTCGAAAAGTCTCCCCGCTTACCGCCGTGTTAATCTCCTGGTCAAAGTTGGCCTTCTGCAGCTTGTACATGCGCGCGTTGTCCTCGATCTTCGTGTCGGTGGAGTACTTCACGTCCATGGCGCTCTTCTCGCACTCGGCCTCCCGGATGCCGGCGTCCCGGTTCGCCTCGGCAACGCCCGCGTCCGCGTCTCGTTTCACGCTCGCCGTCTGCGCCTTGCCGAGCGACTGCAGGTACTGCACATCGTCGTACACGTCCTTGATCGTGAAGGACAGGATCTCGATGCCCATCCGGCCGACGTCAGGGGCCGCGACCTCGCGCACCAGTGCCGCGAACTGGTCGCGGTCTTTGTACACCTCCTCGACTGTAAGAGTTCCTGTTTGCCGGAAAAGAAATTGTGAAAACGGTTAGTGTTTACGACAACATTGTTGGGATATTGAAACATACATCTCCCGTGTTCAAGCAAGATGAAGAAGATAATATTGTCACACCGATTTTGTCCATTACTTCATATTAAAAGTTTACAACGGAGATGGAAGTGTTCAAATAAAAGGGTCGAGTTCTAAACTTATTTATTTTTCTTATTCCTAACTATAGTTATGATCATTCACAGCTATTCTCCTGGTATTGCATTTTTTTTCTTTTTTATTGCGTCGTATTACCTTAGTTGTCTCATCTGTATCGCTACGACGGGATTTTGCATATTCTTCTTAAAGAATACAATGTGCTACAGTTGAATTTTGTGTAGATATCATTTGTTTCTAACACATCACCAAGTCCAATAATGCTACCAAGCGGAAAACCTGAGCTAGAAATAGCCTTTGAAACTAAATCAAGTACAACATGGATTATATAATCCATCTGACAGGATGTTGAAAAATGACTGGAGGTAATGCTAACACGGTGTGGTCTACTAGTTAGTATATGCTAATTTATGATTGAATGCTATACAGCCAACTGCATTTGTTTAAGGTATGTCTCGGACATTTGCAAACATTGTCAAATTGTAACTTCATTTGATCAAGCACGTTGTTATGCATACGTTGATGTATAGAAAAGCTCGTTGACAGATTTGTTCGATTAGCATTTTAACTTATACTATGCTTACAAGAATATATACTATATTTGATTACGATCCTGTCTTGATTGCGAAATGCATTGCGATAACTTTTCGCATCTCTTATTGTATATCCTTTATAAGAATCACTTATAGATAAGTGATAAAACAGTCAGATTAAAATAACGAAAGAATATGTGTTGAAAAATAAAGTGACAAGATAAAGTGCCCACTTTAGTTTTTGTATAGTTAGGATAAAAATAAATTATAATAAATGCATTTTTATATTTAATGTGTACCTTTGACATTCAGAACCAATTCAATGGGCTTTGGAATGTTTTACATCAGATTTTGAAGGTGTAGACGATCTAATTTTTCCAAAGTGCGTAGACACTTTATGAAAAACTCAAAATTTTGAAGTAGGCATTTTATCCTGTCGCTGTTTGTTTCAACATATTTGTATTTATTTTTTCCATAAGTGAGGCTTTTAACGGATATACAAAACAAGATACTAAAACTAATCACAATGCATTTGCTTGGATTTGAACGAAAATGTTGAGCAACAATCAAGGATCTCAAGGGTGAGATATCAGTTACGTCAATTTATGGTTAAATTATACCAACAAATTAATTTTGAAACAGGCATTGATGCTATCGTTGACTAACATGATCTAATTGTTAACTCACTCGATCGGATTAAGGCTCGCCAATTTGATAAATAACTTTGGGTTTGCTTTCCTAAAAGCTTTCCTCTTTTCTAAATTCATTCTAATCCTAGACTACATATGTTCTGAACCTGTCATTGTCAAACTTGTTCTGAGTGTGAAATAATTTGATCGAATTCAATCTGACACGATTTCATGCATACATATGTGGTTGAATTCTACCCACAAATCTAATTTTGAAACAGATTGTGCTTGATACATTCGATGCAATTAATGATCGGTAGGTTCGATTAGTAATAAAGCCACAAGAACTTTTTGCCAACTCTCAACACAAGCATACCTCAGGACCTCAGGTGGTACATTTGATTTTTTGAACATTCATTTTGAGCTCATTTCATTCATTAGAGCGCTAGTATTGAATTATAATCACAATTTTACGCTCTCCAATTAACATTCCAACATGGAAGTGCATTTGGAGTGCTTCATAGTAGAGGTTTTTTTGTTGCATTTGCTTGTCGTGTGTGTTGGTCGCATTTTCCACGTTAATAAAATAACTACCACACGACGCAACATTGACCTAAATTTATTTGAACTTGACTCATCATCACATTGTAAAAAAAACTCACAAAATTCACACGTACGCCCACGGTGGTGACACTCTAACGTGTACAAAAGGGTCCCAGCGTTAGATTCACCTCTGCCGAGAGCGAGAAAACGGTGTAATTGAGCTAAATAAATGCTGTTGCCCTTGCCAGACCTTTGCTTGTTGAGCCAATTGATGATGGAGTGAGAGACCGTCGATCCAAATATAACCATTTCGGAAAGAAAAGCAACTTAACAAAGGGAATTAAGATGTCGTCTAACACCCTTTATTTGTTAACGTTAAACTGTTCGTCCTTCGGCAGCGAAACGTGGTATGGAAATTTGAATGTGATTTTGATGGAACCGTCTCCGGCAAAAAAGGCCCCACCGTTAGTGATTTTCGTTGCTCGAGTATGTTTTTGGGGTTCGAGCGATTGATTACCTTTTGATGATACCATACGTGGCGCCAAATATCATGCCCAGCTGCAGCATGCCCATCCAAACCAGTCCCATCTGTGGCCAATCGTTAGCAGGAGTTCGTTGCCAAAGAAGACGTGACCGAGGGAAACACTTCACGTGCAATACAGGGGGGTGTTTTTAACACTGTTTGTTGTCACTCTATACTTCGTATTTGTATTTTTAATCGATGGTACAAGCACCACTTATCTTTTCCAATCCAACGGTTATAATCGCAACTGAGGGAAATAATCACACTCGTAAATAAATAAGTACGATCCACAAGAAACTAGAATTCCAGCATTACAATGTAACAAGTTCGCAATCGATAAGGCAACGTCGACTTGCAACCATCAGTTGGCTACTTTATGAACGACATGCCACAAACACACATAACGGCACTGAGAACACTGTACCCGATGCACTTTGCATACTGCACTTATGCTTAAAGCCAAGGCAAACCGACCAAGAACTCGTTCTTCACGGTCACTTCCGATTGCAGTGTGCACAACTCACTGTCGTAAAGTGAAGTAAAGCCTAGTAACTCGCTGTCGATATCCACCGGGTTGGCAGCCGACCGTGGCCGAGGATCATTTGCGAATGAAAACGTAGTAAAACGAACCTCAAGCTATATACCGACTGGAACCCGGAACCCCCGATCGGTTATTGGTATTATTGGGGCAACTGTGCAATTTCCGTGCTAAGCCAAGTTCCGCACCGCAATCACAGGTGCAATTGACGAGCAGGATTATTCGTCAAATCGCGCTGCAACCATCGCACCGCATCGCTTATCAGCGCATTGGCACAATTGTCTATGAAGTCAGTCTGCATGGCTGATAATAAATCATACAGCTGACAGTGAACTGCAGCATTCTTCGCTAGTCTTATCTCGGACAATATAAGAACCCGCGTGGCGGGTTTTGCGCGGTGTGTTGATTGCCACCCCAGCAAACCAGTCTCAGCTGGAGCTATCTTTCTTATCCGACGTCTTATCGTTGCCAAAAATAAGCTCTAACCCCCGTTTGGGTGAGACGATTCATTGCCAACGACCATTGTGGACTTTGTATGAGCTTTGGACGGGAACTAAACTACAGCAATTCAAGCAGTGGCCCTGTTCGTGATTAGAATTCTCAGAAAAATCGCGTGTTTCCCCTTTTTTGGGGGGGAAGGCCCAACATCGTTATCAATAATGTTTAAATATCAAACATTTTTAGCCGGCGATGAGAAGGAGCACAACTTTCAGTAAAAGAAAAATCGATAAAATACATTTCCGGGTACGTGGACATAAACATCATCGGATGGCCTGGGGGAGCGCATAAACAACGTGACAAGAAATTGGCATTAACAGACATCCTCCTCAAGCATGGCTTCTTGCAGAACAAGCCTATGTCAAGGAATGCTTAGAGAGTAGTACCGACTAGTTTCATAGGGAAGTAGTCAGACAGTTATTTGCCAAACAGAGGCAAAAAGTGACTGCCCTTTGTTGACCGGAGCTATAGTTTACTTTTGTCCACTATGATTGCGAAGAGTGGACGTCAATGGTCTTTTGAATATGACATGAACCGCTGCAGAGTTTGGCGTACTTGCCGAGGATGACGTCGGTAGATCGCTAATCTACGGCATGTCGTCCTCATCCACTTGGTCTTGGGTGAACGGACCGTTCGCCGGAGTGGCGAATCGGACATGTTGAGTCGATTCTCCGTTACACAACACTTGCACTTGAAGGGGTTGAATATACTTTCATTTGCGAACTGTCAACGCTGTAACGTGTTTGAATAGCTAGAAGTTTGTTATAAGGTTGGCTGCACTTTCACTATGTTTGAGAGAATCGATTGATCTGTTGGACACACAATATCGACACTTTTACCATCGATTGCAGAACGTGTGGGAACGGGTTGGAACTGCCAGTAACCGGAAGATACTTGTGCTTGTAGGAGGAAACCTCAGGCAACCTTGGGTAACGCTTGCTAGTACTCGCTTATCAATGTTTACCGCCCGACGGCGCTTGACAGACTGACGAGCAGCGACGGGTGAATGGAGCATCGAACCGAAAAGCAGCGTGAGTAGTGAGCCGGCAGAGACACCGGGTGAGATCTCGCGTTTGTGAAACGTTGATTCCACCATCGCGCGAGGACGTACAGAAAGGCGCGAATTTAACAAAGATTCCATTCTTGTACGTCACAACATAGGTCACAATATACGTCACACAACATGCCCTTCAATTTCAGGAACTCGTTCAGGTCGCATGTTTGGTGGTCCTAACGGTCGTTATACAAGACGATGTGCGCAAACCCGTAATCGAACTGGGGGAAAACACATTGTTGCATAAATAAACAACATAGAATAGGTCAACGAAAGAGCCGGTATGTCTTTTTTGTGGTCTGTATTGTAGAAAGTTACTGTGTAATACTTTGAAATTAAATTTTTCCTCTTTGAAATACTTAAACTTGACACATATTTTGTTAAACTAGTTCCTCTATGCATGATGAAATGCATGACGCAAATGAGTCAGCAGCATGCAACAGTGGCGCAGCCCTTAATCGAAACGGGGAGGCAAACCCATTCTTTCTTTTTCTCAAATTGCACACTTCTGCACATTCGGGCGGACGTGACTTTGATCCGTTTAGTCATGGCCGACGAGATGGCATTCCGCGTGTTCGGTGATCAGGCCATCGAAATCGCTTGCCGAACGAAAGCATTACTTTTGTTGATATACATATTTTCGGGTTCTTCGGTTTCCATCGCTTCTATTTATTTTACCTCATTCGTTTGCCACGTGGTAAACTGTTGGGATGGTTCTTCACTCCAAGATTTTTTTTTTCAAAATTTTTTCACTTCTCTTTTTACACTCCAAGACAAAACCACCGAAACTGGGTCCATTGACTGTGTATGAGACTGAACATGGGTAATTGGAGGACAGAAATATATTATTTTGGTCCAGCAACTGCACATATGCACGAGAGGTTCGGACAATGACGTGTGACAAAAGTGTGTCCCAAGGGATTAACATCCCATTTGTTTAATAGGACCAAAATAGAACGGATGTTGATGAATGATGACGATACATGACTTCACAAAAACAGTGATGACAAGGGAAATGTAATTCACGCCAGAGATGTACAGAAAATAAGGAAAGTAGTGTAATCAATCCAACCCAGTAATTTATTGACCAACTAAACATTTCTCCCAATACTCCTTGGCAACAGTCCTTGGCTGTCGAAGATCTAATGACCATCAATTTACCACCCGTAATGAAGTTAATCGAATCATATATCCATTTCTTCTGGCGGTGACAGCTTGCTCCGCTATTACAGAACCATCGCTGCATCGACGCCACTACTTACCGAGGATGGCTCGCAGGTGGCCCTCGAGCGTTTGCAGGATTGTCATCTTGATCTCCTTCACCGATTTGCCCAGGAATTGTTCGCTGGCGGTACCGAGCAGCTCGTCGGCCTGATGGTGAAAATAATAGACGTTCATCATCTATAAGAAAAAGAAATGAAACGAGAAAGAAAGACAAACAGTCGGGGATGAGAAACGGCTATCCGTCGCGAGGCCCGTTTGGGAGTTGAGTTTGGCTAGGCTCTTTTAGTTGATTTTGGTTTTTGGCTCAACAGTCATTCAAAGACTAAACAAAAACGAACTGTTCCGACAGAGAGTCACATCAAGTGGCTATTCGGTGTGCCGGGTCCCTAATGCAGAAGGCTTGCTGCGCTGAACACGCTCAAATGCTTGCTATTGCTTGCTGGCTTGCTGGCTTGCTTGCTTGCTTGCTTGATCTGAGGCTCCTAAGTAACGGCTAAACCGAATGATTTCAGTGCATACGAGAAAGAGGAAGGCTGTTCGAAAGTGCCGAACGTGTAAGAAAATGAAAATCTTCCTTCCGTGAATATGAACAACAAGATTTAGGTAAAAATTGCAAGACAATACGAAACCAAGATAGTCATATTCTGTAATGTTTTGTGTTTTTTAAATAATACATAAACATATTTGATTGTCTGCATCTTCTTTTTATATTTATGAGCGATACGTGAGAAATTGAACACAAAAATTGAAGAGCGAGTCATAAAATAAACCAAATTAATGTAGGTCATGGAGCAGATTTAAGATTCATCTTTTTATTGATTATTTGTTATTTCACTTTAGTGTGATGTATGCATGTTTCTATTGATTTAAAAGTTTTAAGGCATTTCTTGATTATTTCTTAAAAGAAAGAGGATACATTTTATTTTAAAAGTAATTTTCATTCCACTCAGGGTTCAAAATTTGAAGAAACTGTAAGTTGCATTTATTTTAAACTATTTTGGAAAAGAAAAAGGAGTAAAAACACGCACGCGTTGCAACCCTAACGGTTGGCAATTTTCTAGAGCTATTGAGCGATAGAAGATTGAGAAAAAATAGGGCACATGGTACAAAACGAACCATTTCAAAACAGGTAAAGATTGGAAAGAATGTCAACTATACAAAATCACACACACCGGTCAGCCAATGGAACTCACTATGGCACGCGACTGGACACACGAAATAATAAGACTAGTTAACGAAACAAAAAAAGAGATGAATCAACTAAACCGAACGTAAAACCTCAAACGGCAAGCACTCTAAAAAACGGGTTCAAGGCAGATTTAATCAAATCTTGGACCGTACTGTCGATCCCTAAACGGATGGTACACAACAACAAAAAATTCGTGGTAAAACAAATGCTGTCCTATGCGAGCATCCGAATAGTTATGGTGGGCTTTTTATTAAAATAGTTGTTCTAGCATCATCGCATCATTTCATGACCGAACGCTAGTGCAGACCGCTAATCTGGTCCGATACTATTGGCTAGCTAGCTCTAAGATGGGGTAAACTAAAGGTCTGCCGAGAGACGAAAAGAAAACCAAACGGAAATAGTGACGGATATTGGTGATGATGGCGCATTGATGGTGGCGGAAAGGCAAGCGGAAAGAGGGAGATCGGGAGTATGGAAGAGACGGGGAGGCGAGGTTAACTAGGAAGGTTGATGAATGATAACCGACTGAAGAGGGAAGCTAATTTCTTTTTCATTTCTTTTTCTTATAGAAACAATAAAATAAACATGTAGGAAAATGGAAATTAAATAAGATTGTAAAATTAATTATGACAGATAAAGAAAGAGATAAAAGGCATTAAAAAATATATAAAACTGTTAACAAAGCAAACAACGACTACTACTGCCGAGGGAGGCTAAAAAAGAGAGACAAAAGTATAAGATGAAAACAGAAGATATTAAGCAGCATATAAGTACAATCGCTACAAACTACAAAAGGCGCACTACTAGCAGAAAAGAAGACATTTGCAGAAGACTCCACAGCTTGCGGTGTGTTTCGATGCTGAAAACAATAAGCAAACTATAAATCCAGCTGCTCCAAGTTTGCGTAACAACTAGCACCGAATAAGTTTACGGGATGCTAAACGGCGGAAGCAGAATCGAACGCACTGACTGAAGAGCAGGACCAGCGCCATCAGGGCAATCATCGTGAGGAGAGTGATGTTCGCTTTCGTTAACCCAAGGCTCCGGTAGAACTCGTGCCGATAGTTGCACGCCAGCGGACCATTCCGGCTGTAGCTCATCGTGTACGGAAGCGAGCTATCGTGCAATCGCTTGTGCACCGTCCAGAGGGGAGCATAGATGGCGGTCTGGTAGAGTCGGCGGTAGTCTTCGAAGTGGCGCATCGTGTGCCCAACCACCAGCATACCCTCCGAGACGCTGTTGTTCCCGTGCTCGTAGCATCCGTACACGACGGCAAACTTGCCCGGCCGGGCGTACACCAGCTGCAGGTGGGTCTGGTGTGGAACCGGGGTGGCGGGCAAGACATCCGGTGCGACCGGAGCGACCTCGGTGCTCTCGGGACAATCGCACGCGAGCGTAATGTTGATGTAGTCCGGCGTCCAGTCCAGGTGCGCCCGCAGACAGTAGCCGTACGGTGTGTGGTTGCGAAACACGACAAACGGGTTGCCGGGCAGACGATCGGGCACGAGCTGGAAGATGGAACCGCTGAGGGAGAATCCTCTCGCCGACAGCTCGACCGATGGTAGGGATTCGCAGTGTCCGTCACGGGTGATCGCCAACAGGGAACGTCCGGCGAGAAGCAGCAGCGCAACCGGCAACATTCGAGCGGACCACATCGGAATTGGAGGTGACTACGCGTGACTATACGAGGAACTTTTACGAATGAGACACTACCCTCCAATGACCATTGACCAGGGGAAAACACTAGGGTCCGCTTCATCAGGATATGGTAGCCTTCCATTCACAAGGTAATCGACAAATTCATCAAATCGTAATTATCGAACCACTATCCAACATAAAAGCATACAGGGAAAGTAAAGGCACCAGCTAAAGCGCTACCTGGTGGAACGGCAAAGCGGCCAGATGGAGCCGAAGGGAAAACGAACGTGCGTGATAGTATCCGCATTGTGAAGGTGGAGTAGTGAGTGTTCAGCTTGCTAACGGAAAATCACATTAACGGCCAGGACAACGCTAAGAAGACGATAGCTAAACGCACATCGACACACACAGACACTTGTTGCTCTAAAAGGAAAGTTGCCAGCAAAGGTGATCGCACACACACACACACACGCACTAGTGCTAGAGTTACATCAAGATGCTAGGTAAAAGATGAACTAGGAACTTACTTTTTCGTTCTTCATCTAAAAATAAAATCAGACAGTAAATTGCTATCGGATAAAACGGAGGGTTCTTATGTCTAAACGCCTACGGAAGGATTCAAACGTGTTATTAAAGGGAAGACGGAAGCGCACGCGCCCGAGACGATCCGAATTTGGGTTACATTTTGCGCGGGGGTAGGGAATCGCAAAGGAAGGCCGCACTACGGTACTATCTAAGTAAACGCCACAATGCAACTATCACTTACTCCAATCGTCATGCAGATACAATCACGCTGTAAGACTCCCGCCGTAGGAACGAAAGTGATACAAGGAAATGATACAAAACAAAGTTCTAAGATGGCGGCGTGGGTTTGATATTAGGTTTAGTTGTTGTTGTTGTTGTTGTTGCAACTACCATTACCAGATACCAACGTCGCGTTTTTGCTTTGAATTCTTGGCAGCAGATAAATATAGGTTCATAAAAAAAGGAAACCAAAAAACCCAATCGAACTGCCTGTAGGGTGTGAAATAGGATACCATGCTAGTAAAGAAATATTAGTAATAAACTAGAATCGTTAAAGAAAAGTATAAAAAATGTGTAGAAATATCAGTAGAAATACTTATTAGTTTGCAGTATGTAGTGAGAGAAAGAAAAAACAACACTATCAAAAAGACAATTACACTAAATAAAAAAAGAGCCGTTAGTTAGTTAAACTGACGGGCCAAACACGATGGTGGGTCATTTTTTTCTGCGGCACGCTACAAAATACAACACTATAAAAGTAAAGAAAATTTAACGTAGAAAGAACGAAACCAAAGGAGGAAAAAACGTAACGCCACACAATCGGAACTACTCGAACCTGCCGCCCCGAGAACAGGGCAGGGTCGGTTGTCCGGTTTCGGTGACGTTTTTGCTATAAATACCTTCATGATTTTGCACTGTGCCACGCCGGTGACGGTGAGCGGGACGCCCTGGGCCGTTTCGACCATTTCGCACATCGGATTGAGGGTCATCACTTCCAGCGAGAGGCGCTGAACATCGGTTACCAGCCACCAGGCCCATGCCCAGCCGCCAACGATGGTGCGTTTCTTCGTCGAGCCGCAACATCCACCTGGGGAGCGGAGAGAAAAGGTCGGTAAAAGAAGGGAAACATATGTTGGTAAGTTGGGACAATTCTTCTCGCGGGGTCCTTCGTACCGAAGGATGTTCGACGACGCTGGGTTTTTGTTATGAGATGGAAGAACCGCTTGTTAAATGTTGCTCCCGAAAAGGAAGTGTTATGAAGATTGCATAAATTTAGGCGCACCGTTCACATCGGGTTTTTCTTCGGAAACGGCTGCACAAATCGTGCAGTAGTGACGCTTTTCTTGATGCTGTCACCAAATTGTTTTGAGTTTGAGTGCACACTAGATGATTTCACTACGGGTGCTTTTAACAAATTGAAATTTATTACTTGAGTCACGCGTGTCAATCGGGCAGGTTGTTTGGAGGGAAGTTGCTGAGAGTATCACGACAGAACATCCAAGCGCAGACAGTGGAGTATTTTTTCCGCTAACTTGTTTCACCGATACCATTTGTTACACGATTCGAAGCATTTTTCTCAAACAAAACACTAAAATAAAATATGTTTGTTGAGGAAGTTTTGCAAAGATTCTCTGCAAACAAATTTTTTCGAATAAAATTGAAAAGAAAAGATTATTTTAATATATAATATTCTTTGCAGATATCCAGAAAAGTCGTAACAGTAGAACCAAGTCCGGGTGGAGGCAGACGGGCAGGTTTGTCCGATTATTCGGAAAGTATTTGCGTAGAGAAGGAAGTGTATGCGGTTGCAGCTGTTCAAAGCCCGTTCGTGTGCGTGAATGTAGATGTCCGTTCCGATCATGGCTTCCACCCAACATGTGACGCGGTCTTCGGCCCGACTGGCTGGAAAAACTGATCCGTTGTCCATTGTGAAACCGATTAAAAAGACTGCAGCCTCCTCTATTACCAAGAGAATTGACGAGATCGGCGAAAAGGTTGAACTCATGGCTTCCGAATTGGATCGAGAGCGTGAATCTCGTCGGGTGTTGGAGGCGCTGCTCAGCGAGAAAATTGAACTCCTGGTTACTGAATTGGACCGAGAGCGTCAATCTCGACAGGCACTTGAGGTGTTGCTCATGCAGCAGCAGCAGCAGCAGCAGCAGCAGCAGCAGCAGTATTCTGTCCAGCATGAACAACAGCAGGAGCAGCAGCAGCAGCAGCAGCAGCAGCAGCAGCAGCAGCAGCAGCAGCAGCAGCAGCAGCAACAGCAGCAGCAGCAGCAGCAGCATCAAGAGCAAACTGACGCGCCTTACACGATCGTAAAGAGAAGGCGCAGGGACAAGCGTAAGGGTAAGGGTAACTCATCGAAGGCTACACAAGAGACTGTCTTTCTAGCTGGCGAGAAGTTTCCACGAAAGAAACGCGCGAAACCGGAAGCGATCTGTGTGTCCCCAGCTCCCGGGGTGGGATATAAAGAGATATATTTCGCAGTACGGAACGATCAAAGGATCTCCAAGTTTATTAAGAAGGGAAACCGAACCGTGAAAGACGAGCTTGTGATGGTCCTTACGCGAGATGCGGATGGAATGGCCACTAAACAAATTTTAGAAGAGATCGTTCCAGTAGGGTGTAAAGTGTCCCTCTTGGTAGAGTCCGTGAGCATTGTCATCCGAGGGATCGACATGCTCACATCAAAGGAGGAAGTAGCTGAGGCCATGACTGAAAAGCTGAATATCCCAGTTACTGCTGAAGCGGTCCGACTACGAAGATATGCCCAAGGCGATCAGAAAGCGTTGGTGCGAGTGCCGAAGAGACTCGTCGACGCCATCGTCGGTAGTAGATTGAAGATCGGCTATTCAGTCTGCAGGATACAAGGAGCAGAACAGCAACGCCTAGAGGATGTTCAGTGCGTCAAATGCCTACTTCGTGGGCACTACGCTCGTGATTGCAAGGGCCCAGACCGCTCCAGAATATGTCGTCGGTGCGGAACGGAAGGCCACAAAGCTAAGGGCTGCAACAAAGCGGCGAAGTGCATAACCTGCGGTGGGCCACACCACACGGGAGCTGCACAATGTGGATCCCAGCCATCATTTTCGCAGTAATTCAGCTAAATCTGCGGCAGAGCCGGGTGGCTCAGGACCTGCTCACTCAGCTTGCTCGTGTGAAAGAGTCGGACGTAGCTCTATTGTCTGACTTCTACCGCTTGCCCCAGAACAACGGGAACTGGGTTGCAGACCCTGTGACTAGGACGGCGATAGTAGCACTTGGAAATCACCCGGTACAGAAAGTGCACTGCGTGGTAGAAGGTATGGTGGCGGCTGACGTGAACGGCATCACGTTTGTTAGCTGCTACGCTCCTCCCGCGTGGGATTTGGCAAGGTTCCGGACTCTCATGGAGGCGATTGTGTCAGCGGTACGCGGATGCCCACGAATTGTTCTTGCAGGCGACTTCAACGCGTCGGCCGTGGACTGGGGTCGTCGAAATACTTGCCGCCGAGGAGAAGAACTACTTGCGACGGCCGAACTGCTCGGTGTAAGATTGCTTAACCGGGGCAATAGACCAACCTTTGTCGGCAACGGAGTAGCTGCACCGTCGATACCGGATGTGACGTTCGCAAGCTCCAATATCGCGGCTCCCGAAGACTGGCAGGTGCTCAGTGATTACACGAACAGCGATCATCGTGCCATTATGTTTAAGGTCGGTTCTTCTCGAGCGACGAGATCCTCAAGAATGGACCGTCGCGCACCACAACAGAGTGGAAGATGGGACGCGACGACATTTGTCCCTGAAATCTTTATTCACTCCTTACGAGCTCACCGATTCGACGAGTTGGCGAACGACCCAGCAACGATGATACGGCTGATAACGCGAGCGTGCGACGAAACAATGCCACGAATCAGCGGATTTCGTGACCGCACAAACGCATACTGGTGGACAACGGAAATTGAAGGGTTACTGTCATCATGTAAGCGCGCCGAGGCGGTTCTGAAGCGCACTAGGAACGAAGCGTTACGCGAGACGAGAATCGAGTTGCTGCGCGCAGCCAGGAAGGCACTACGCTTGGCTATCAACATCAGCAAGCGCCGGTGCGCGGATGAACTAGCAGCTTCCGTCGAAGACAATCCTTGGGGGGATGGGTACCGCATTGTCATGTCATGGGTGCGGGGCGCGCGTGTACCTCAAGAGAAAAATCCCGAGATTCTCGGGAGAATAGTCGATGAACTTTTCCCAACGCATCCACCAATGGTTTGGCCGGAATCATCCGATAACCCCATCGCAGTCTGCCGACCAGTGACGGAAGAGGAGCTGGTTAATATTGCATCCGGTATGCATCCCAAAAAGGCTCCAGGCCCTGACGGTATCATGAATGTTGCTGCCACTGCGGCGATAAGAGCGTTCCCAGAAGTGTTCCGTCGCATTTTCCAGGACTGTCTCGATCGCGGCCACTTTCCGGACCAATGGAAACATCAGCGGCTTGTTCTGCTACCTAAACCTGGAAAACCACCCGGACGACCGTCATCTTTTCGACCACTGTGCATGCTGGACACCGTTGGCAAAGTGTTCGAGCGTGTTATCCTTAGTCGTCTCAACGATCATTTGGAAGACGACCCTAATGGTCCGCATCTCTCTGCCCGTCAATTTGGGTTCCGAAAGGGGAGATCGACGGTAGAGGCGATCCAGGAGGTGGTGGCCAGAGGCAGACATGCAATGTCTTTTGGACGAACCAATCGGCGAGATCCGCGATGCTGCATGGTAGTGACATTAGACGTTCGAAATGCATTCAACTCGGCTAGTTGGAGCGTGATCGGAGAGGCTCTTCACAACAAGCAGACACCCGACTTCTTGATGCGGATCCTCCGAAGTTACTTCGAAAACAGAGTGCTCCATTACGCCACTGATACGGGGACCAGATCGCGCGCAGTCACAGCTGGGGTGCCACAGGGCTCGATATTGGGTCCGACGCTGTGGAACGCAATGTACGACGGTGTGCTGGACGTGGAGCTGCCAGCGGGATCATCCATCGTGGGATTTGCCGACGACCTTGTGCTGACCGTCGCTGGTCGCACACCAGAGGAAGCAGCCAATGAAGCTAGTCGTGCTATCACCTCGGTGCAGCGGTGGATACAGGATCACTCGTTATCACTGGCGGTTGACAAGACCGAGATTGTGATGGTGAGTAGCCTGCGGCGTGGACATCCGCGCATTCCTGTTCGTGTCGGGGACGTCGTCATCAGTTCGCAGCGCAGTATTCGATACCTGGGAGTCAAGATCGAGGACCATCTCCTGTGGACACCGCATATTATACACGTCACGGAGAAAGCCACCAAAGTGAACAGGGTTCTTCAGTATCTACTGAAAAACCACGGAGGCCCATCTAGTACCCGAAGGCGAACATTGGCGAGCGTTGCTTCCTCCATAATGCGGTATGCGGCGCCAGCTTGGTACTCAGCGCTGAATATCCAAAGTAACCGCAGATTATTAAACCGTGTGGACCGCATGTCAACTAAGATGGTCGCTAGCTGTTTCCGGAGTGTGAGGTATGAGGTTGCCAGCGTTGCAGCAAGCATGCCACCTATATGCTTGTTGATCGACGAGGACCACCGGTGCTACGAAGCCAGAAGTCAAACAGGAAGAGCGGCAAAAGATATACGTAAGGAGCAACGAACTGTCACATACTCGAGGTGGCAACTTGAGTGGGATGACATCGCCATGCAGACGTCAGCTAGCCGGTTCGTAAAGTGGGCGCATCGTCTTCTACCCGAAATAGAGCCATGGGCAACCCGGAGTCATGGGCTGGTTAACTTTCACCTGTCCCAGGTACTCACGGGTCACGGATTCTTTCACGAATTTTTGTTCGTGAAGGGGTTTGCTCAATCCCCGGACTGCATCAGGTGTACAGGGGTCGTCGAATCGGCAGAGCACGTGCTATTCGAATGCCCAAGGTTTGACGAGGTTCGCAACCGTTTGCTGTGTGGGTTCGGGTTGATCCCCGTCTCAGCGGACAACCTGCAAGCGTATATGCTTCATAGTCGCGAGTCGTGGAATCGTGTCGCAACAGCAGCTTCGGAAATAACCAGGGTGCTACAGCACGAATGGCGAGTCGAGCAGCAACAACGAGCTACTGCAGCAGCAGCAGCGACAAGAGCAGACGCAGCGGAAGCGGCGTGGAGACGGGGACAGAGTCGGCCCAGGCGGATTGGGGGCATCCCGAGACATCGACCGGCTCTGGCTGCCCGGCTTCATGCAATGGCGCCTAATGCAAGAGTAGCCTGGAACAGAGAACATCGGAATCTACTCCAACGTATGAGGCGGCTGCGGAACAGGACGGTCCGACGAAGAAACCATGAAGTGCTCGAGCGTAGAAACGAGGCGATGCTACGCGTGCTCGAGGCGGTCAATGAGCAGGAGCTGGAGGATGCCAGACGCGACCTCGCTACTGCAAATGCTCAGCTAGTGCCACCACAACCGGCGCAGAGGAACCGCTCGCGACGACGCAACCATGTGAGGCGTCAACCTGAACAGGTCCTTCCTCCAACTCCGAGATAAGTCGGGAGGGAAAATGCTGGGAGCTTCCAGCGTGTGCTTCGGGAAGGTTTTTAGGGGGTAGTAAACGGGAGTAATTCAATTGGTGGGCAACCATGTCAATTGTATCCCGTTTGAGTCCATCGTCGAGAGCAGGATAACTTTGGTCTGTTGATCCAAAGGTTGTCTAGAAGCCTCTCGGCGACATTCGCTTTCCCCCTTCAGGGGATCGTCGCGTGCCACAACGTCCGTAAAAGGAGATTTTTGTCTTTCCGAAACCCTACCATCCTAGCTCTACCTTATTGGTGCACATGCGGGATGGGGACAAGGGGTCAGAGAGGTCGCCTTAGAGGTCGATCATATAAAAAAAAAAAAATATGTTTGCCAATAAACCTAAGATCGAATTATCTAGCGGGTTCCTCCCGCCCCATTTGCTTCGTTGTAATTGGCTGAGGTAAAAAAAGCTTTTAATGTTTGCATCGGGACGAGAGCCTACGGCATACCTCCTGCAAGAAAAACGGAAAGAAAATGGAATGTATAGAAGGACAAAAACAACCACTCGTTGAGCGGTGAGACGAACGCGACGTGCATCATCGAGAACACGTTTTCGCAGCTCCAAGCCCGTTTGCTTTTCCACACCGTACACATGTAAATGCAAATGGTATATGGGATGAAAGGTACACCAAGACATTTAAACAGACAGTGAGCAAACAAAACACACGCGTTAGTGAATCACCGGCTTCTGCGTGAATGATAGAGCGATTGGGAGTTTTCTCTGGCCCGGATAAGCGAAGGGCACGAGCGCCATACACTAAACGGAAAGTGAAGTTGGCAAGTGCGTCCGGTGCGTGGTAAAATGCACGTACGCAAACCTTGTGGTTCAGACCACCGTCAGTGCTGCGTCCTGTCCACTGGGCTGTCCGCTTAGGAAAATGGCCAACTAATACGGAGCAGGAAAATCACGGTGCTGAACCGGTTGAACCGGGCCAGCCCGCGGTCAACGTACCGCTCTGCAAACGGTGGTTACGGCGAAATCGTCCGACTGTAACATTGACATTGGACTTATAATTTTGTTCACCTCTGAACAGGTCTGCCTCAAAACCTGTGCGTGTTTTTGTTGCTTTTAAAGCAGATTTAATTCTTTAACCTCATAAATCTACAAGCTGAAAAGGGTGCTTTTTGGTATAATTTAGCCCTTTTTTCCAAAAGTTACGTCCTTATCTAAGCAGTGAAGTCTTTTGAATCATAATAGCCTTTTGAATTTTTATCATTTCACGATTCTTGTGAACTATCATACAATCCAATTTGAAAGTAAATAAGTTCGAAGGTTGTTAAATACGATCGAATTCAATAAGAAATTGAAATAGTCGTTTTTTAATGTAGACTGCAAATATGGATGCTGTAAGGACTTAACATTTTCCACTTCACTTTTGGTCTCGCAGTAGTTTTCCGACCCGGGGAGAACGTTTCAAAGGCACAGATTGAGAAACATCCAAAGCCACCAGGGATCGCACCTTGTGACTCATTCTGGTGGACGGCTACAATTTATTGTGAAAAAAACATGATGTTATAATGTGCGGTTTTTCAAGTCCAATGCCATTACCGAATACAGTTCAGCTTAGGGACAGAACCCGCGGACCACAACAAGCCGTGATCCATGAAAAGTCCCTATCGAAGCTACACCGCGGCGAAAGGCAGCGAACGAAAAAGCGAGACAGGTTCGTTGCAGAAGATAGCCAGCGGAGATGGTAACGGTATCACCGAAGAAGGGAATCCAACGTACATCCGATTCAACCCTCTCTGCCCCGCGTGGTGTCGGGAACTAGCGGGGGGGCGGTCAGACGGCCATACCACGACCAATAAAACCCGAACCGAGCGGATGGAGCAGCAACGCTGTATCGAAAGCGCAAACTCCCAACATTCCGCCGGATCGCCCGGATCGAACGCGACGACGTTCGTCAGTCGCTCTCCAGCTTTCTTCGACCGCTGAACCCCTTTGCCGAGTGCGTAAGCCTTCCGTTTTTGTGTTGTGTTTTGTCCGTTGATTTGCTGCAGCACTCGGTGTTCCTCTCGGTGCAACATAGTCGACATCCGTGCGTGCGTGCTTGAAATACTTGACTCCACCAGAATAGAAGAAGAGGACTCACGGGACACGAGCCAACGGCTTTGGGGCGCGAGGAAGTAACAACGTGAACGGAGGACAGATCGTCTTCGAGGTTGAACAAAAGCGGCTGGAAGGTGGAAGTCGCATAATATCTAGAACGGGAGAAACCTCGCACGGGGGACCTACTTTCGAAAGAACGCCCGGACCGGACTTGGAGGAGGAGTTGGTTGCGAGTGTGTTTGTGATTCGGTGGTGGACCATGCTGCATGCATTAACGTGTGTCCATATGCACGGTTTCGGGGCAGGGCAGATAACGGGCGGCCGGTTGCGGGACGACGGTTTCTGTGCTTATGACCCATTTTCTTGTTTTGGGATGCGGGCGGGAAATTGAGTCGCCAACACCGCTAGCTTTAGCTGCTCAGCTGAGTGTGAAGTGCGTTAAAGTGTGCTGAAATCCGGACAAAGGCACGGACCAATTGATGTGCGTTTTTAAAAACTCAACTTTTACTTAATAATAAATTGACTTTAAGTCCATGAACAAAACAATCAAAAAGTCGTTATTTAAGTTCCACAAACTGGCGAGCCGAATCAAGTGGAAAAGTAGTTAAAAATGAACCAGGGAAGAGCTCAAAACCAATAGAAAGCTGCAGCGGCCAATTTTCGACACAAGCCACAAGACAAGCCATCATCAAAACAACGGAACTGCATAATTCAACCCGACCGGACCGGTTTTTGGTGTGTGCTTTCCTCGCTTGCCGACGTTTCATGCGCTCAACTCTTTTCGACAACGCTTCCCTCTCGCCACACGTTTTGGGGCGTCCCTGTCCGATATCTCGCGATGCAAGCGATCCGTCAGTGCGCGCTCGGGAGGAAATGAAACTAGTTTCGTTTCGCCTTTTATGATCTCCCGGCGCGTTTGGTATTATGTTTAGAGGTTAAGGTCGTTGGCACCGGTTTGTTGTGGGGCTTGAAAGTCTCGAAGGTGTCAAACGTCAAGAGGATCTCTTCCGTGACCTAACCAACCCACACCCGAGCCCCGCAGAGGGAACTGCTAAGCCCTTCCATTCCGGTAGAAGATGAAAGTGACAGAAAGTGAGCGGTCATCGACGTGTCAACAGTTTTCCCTTTGGGGCCGAGATCAAGCTTCAGTGTGTGTACGTGTGAGAACTGGTGGTGCTGTAAGGGCTGTACCTACGCGCGTTTCATGTTGCACCAACAGAAAGTCACGGCAACTTCCGACCGGGCGAAAGTCCTACAAACTGGTTCGTGTTTTTATGTGCCATTTGGGTATTCTTGCCTTACGCAAGCGGCAATGTAACGTAATTTGGGAGACGCTTTCACAACGCCGCAAATGGTTATGACGGTTTTGATGGTTCCTTTTTTCCTCCCCCCACCAGCGCCCCAAATTAACTTCCGTTGGGTCGCGTCTCAAAAAGGAGATTAATTAACGACAATTTCGGCAGCCGATTGGACACACTTTTCACTAGTTTAAGCGACGGTAACGAGTGACAGAAGTGTTTTACAATTTCCCCTCACGTAGCGCGTCCCGGGGTGGGCTTTTTAATAGCAACGTATAAACTCGCCATGGCCATCACGGACAAACGGCGGGTACTTTCCAACCCACGGTCGCGGCGGCGGCGGCTGACAGCGACAAATTTTTCGGCAATCGTACGTGATCTGGTGCAGTTCGTCGAATTCGGTCGAAAACGGCGCTGCCCATTTAATTCTACCCACTCGGCCGAATCGTGGTGCAGCGTGGTGTACCGCGACCTAATCTCGCCCAACGTCAACTGGGTGACATAAGCGAACGAGCGGCGATTTCACGACATTTATCGGGCCCACTATCGCAATCGATCATCGTCGCCGCGAAAGTGCCCACGTTTATATCGCCGTCCAAACGTGCTACTCTACTCTACCTGCCATGTGGGCGCGCATTCACGTGGTTTCCTTTAGGGACGGGCTGCTGGCCGGAGGAAAACCCATCGCTTAGCGGAGTATCACGAAAGTCGATATGTCCTACGCATATTTAAGTGAGCTCCATTTGGCAATGGTGTGTATGTAATGATTAGTGCACTGTGAATCATTATTATTATGGATGGAACAATTTTATGGCAGCAGCTGCATCCGTTCGGTAATGCAACGAAATAGGTGTAAATGATGAAGAAATATAGAAAGCAAGCGTGTGTACCATGAACACAACTGTTAATGAAACAATGTGAAATTCAACAGTAAAAATTTATACTTGTAAATAAAAGCAGATCGGCTGAACAAGAGTTCTCTCACAATGGACCAAAACAATACTTCTTCTTGGCGTAACGACCTCTTGGTCATGCCTGCCCCCGTTAAGGGCTTACGAGACTTGTTTCCCTGTTGTAGTACGTGGATAGTTAGTCTTCTCGTACAGGGGAGAGTCCGGTCTCGGTTGGGATTCGAACCCACGCCGTCGAGGTGGTGAGCCCCGGCGTGGGCCGATTTTCTAACCGGCGCTACCGCTCGGCTATCGCGGACCCCCGCGACTAAAACAATAGTGGTAGCTTTTTAGGAGAACAGTGTAAGAGTGTGGAAGATTTCTACAGGCCCACAAATCCACGTAGATGGCAAAAGTCAATGAAAAAAGGCGAAGATAATTAGACGATATTTGCAACACTCACATTCAAATATGTCAACAGTTTTGGTGAGATGCAAATTTCACTTTCATTGGAAATTAAGCGCTAATCATTAAAGAAAACTGTTGTTTTGGTCAGTTGTGACGAAAACGTGAGAAACTATTCGATCAATTAACACATTTCTTTGTTTCGTTAAAATTTAGGTACGTCGAAGGTGGCTCCGTGAAAGGGATAACACAGCGAATATGTTTAAAAGAATGTGTGCAAGAAAGGCTAGCGGTTAGTGGTTAACTTCGCAAAGTGAAAAATTCTTTTTTGTTGTATGTAATTGATGCGAGAACACCAAGAGACTGACGTCTTGATGACTCGTAATTATCCTGGACACAAACCAACCTAGCTAGCGACAGAACCTAATTGTTGTGGTCTATTTGAAACAGTGCAAAAGTGACGACGAATTGAAGACACAGACAAAGAGGCAACAGTGAATCCTTGGCAACCGTGTGTGTCGTGTTAGTATAACCCCTCGGGAGTTCACTTCAGGATGAGTGAACTTGTCGGTGCGGCCATTGGGTCGGTGGCGACGGCCGCCTCGAGCGTTGGCTGGTTCGTGCCGATGCTGGTCGCGGCGATCGCGTACTTCCAGTACGAGGAGTTCATGGATCCGGAGGCGCGCGTCATCGACGTGCCGACCGAGGTGATGCTGGATAAGTACGACTTCATCATAATAGGTGCCGGGTCGGCCGGTAGGTTGAATGGACCGTTGATGGCAGCTGTCGTTGGTCGAAAGTGATCGTGACCGTTTCTTCTTCTTAATGTCGACGCAGGGGCCGTTCTGGCTAATCGTCTAACGGAGGTGGAAAATTGGAACGTGTTGCTGCTGGAGGCGGGAGGTGACGAGACGGAGATATCGGAGGTACCGTTGATGGCCGGTTACCTGCAACTGAGCAAACTCGACTGGAAGTACAAATCGGAACCTTCGGGAACGTTCTGTTTAGGTTTGTGACTGTCATAGAGGAGCTCCGCAGAATGAATGCTACTAACTCGTGTCGCTTTTCTCCATGGCAGGCATGAACGGAGGTCGATGCAATTGGCCCCGGGGGAAAGTACTCGGTGGGTCGAGCGTACTCAACTACATGCTGTACCTGCGCGGCAACAAGAAGGACTACGACAACTGGGAGTCGATGGGCAACGCCGGTTGGGGCTACAAGGATGCGCTGTACTACTTCAAGAAATCGGAGGACAACACCAACCCGTACCTGGCGAACACTCCGTACCACGCAACGGGTGGCTATCTGACGATTGGAGAAGCACCATACCATACGCCACTAGCGGCGGCCTTCGTGGAGGCGGGTGTCGAGATGGGGTACGAAAATCGGGACCTGAATGGCGCTAAGCAGACCGGATTCATGATCGCACAGGGTACGATCCGTCGTGGGGGACGTTGCAGCACGGGCAAGGCGTTCCTCAGGCCGGCCCGCCTGCGCACCAACCTACACGTGGCCATGTTTGCGCACGTAACGCGCGTCATGATCGATCCGATCAGCAAGATCGCCTTCGGCGTCGAGTTTCTGCGGGACCGTAAGATCCACCATGTGCGAGCCTCGAAGGAGGTAATCGTGTCCGGAGGCTCGGTAAACTCACCGCAGATATTGATGCTTTCGGGCATCGGTCCGAAAAGCGAACTGGCAAAGCACCGGATACCGCTGATCAAGGATCTTCCGGTTGGCGAGAACCTGCAGGATCACATCGGGCTCGGCGGGTTGACGTTTATGGTGAACCAACCGGTGTCGATCGTGGAGAACCGGTACCACTCGATGTCGACCGTGCTGCAGTACGCCGTGCTCGGCCAGGGTCCGCTGACCATTCTCGGTGGCGTCGAGGGGCTGGCGTTCGTCAACACCAAGTACGTGAACGCCTCGGACGACTATCCGGACATCGAGTTTCACTTCGTGTCCGGCTCGACGAACTCGGACGGCGGCAACCAGCTGCGCAAGGCGCACGGGCTAACCGAGGCGTTCTATAACGCCGTCTTCAAGCCAATCAACAACATGGACGCGTGGAGTATCATCCCGATGCTGCTGCGACCGCGCAGTGTCGGCACGATCAAGCTGCGCAGTGCCAACCCGCTCGACTACCCGTACATTTATCCGAACTATCTGCACGACGAGCACGATATGCGGACGCTCGTCGAGGGTGTCAAGATCGCGTACGCACTGTCGCGCACCCAGACAATGCAGAAGTACGCCTCCACGCTGAGCGCCTACAAGTTCCCGGGCTGCGGACACATCCAGATGTTTACCGATCTGTACTGGGAGTGCATGATACGGCACTATACCTGCACGATCTACCACCCGGTCGGTACGTGCAAGATGGGTCCGTACTGGGACAAGCAGGCCGTCGTCGACCCGCAGCTGCGGGTGTACGGGATCCGGGGGTTGCGCGTGATCGACGCCAGCATTATGCCAAAATTAGTCAGTGCCAACACGAACGCACCGGTGATCATGATCGCCGAGAAGGGCGCCGATATGATCAAGGATTTCTGGATAAAGCGCGGCGTGGCATAGGGCGTCGTGCGTGTCCACGATATTACACCTCTGCTTGATCTGTCTCTCAAGCAAATCTGTGTAAAAAAAAGTCTCTTATCTTAGCGTTAGTGGTATGTGTGGATGCGGGAAGTCAAATGTGAAAACTGTGCGAACGAGAGAAGCATGTGTGAGACCCTTGGAATAAGTGATTTAATTTATTGACAGAACCAGTTATGTAGATCAGTGGAACTAGAGCAGGGGTCGGCATACATTTCCTAAAAGGGCCGGATGATTAAAAAGAAATCGAAAGCGCGAGCCGGAAACCTTAAACGGTTATTTAATGTTTTCAAAGCAGTACTAAACCCTTTTCAATGAAGTATCAACTTTCTAAATAGTAAAGTTACATAAGATAAAACATTTCAAATTTTATCGTTAAAGTTTTTGAAACATCCTACTTATTTTCGTTGAAGCTTGTTCCTTTTCAATATATGAATTTTGGTTTGTGGAACTGTAGCTTTATTTTTTCAATTGTACTTCAAACCAATCCTCTACTCAATTTTTTAAAAGTATCTTAGTTTTACTTGCGTACTCTCAGTGATTAAAATAACTCCGCTTCGAGAAGTTTATAATATTGCGAGCCTTATGCTATTTCGAAATGGCTTTGAAGATTGTATTCCTTGAATGCAGGTATTTTGGACACAAAGTAAACGAGTAATTGCCACCAGAGTTTGGAGGAGACTCATGAGGCTAGGAAATTTTAGAACGATCAAAGTCTAACAAAAAGTATACGAGAAAGTCACTTGGTATTGAAAACCACGTTCAACTATTTAATTCTTCATTTTTGGGAGGAAAAAAAACCTAACATCGTGAAAAAATTCGATTCAAATTAAGAAGGATTATTTGTATGAAGCATAACAAAATAAAATCAGTGTGCGGGCCGGACTTTGCCGACCCTTGATCTGGAGTATAATAATAAAAAGATTAAACACTCATGATACTATAAATGGCCTTAATTAAATCACCGTAAAGCTAATCTTCAAGTATCGTAAGGCATTTTCTGTACACGGTTTCCCTTCATCGCTGCCGCAGAATAATCGTAAAAGATCGTGCTACACTGGCGCAGTTCATCGGCATGGGCGGTAAGGTCGGCCGCGTAGGCCGCCTTCACGATATCGGCCGCTTTCTCCGCCGTGGCGATGGTCGGCACGTTGGTGTTGCCGGTAGGGATGACGGGAAAAATGCTGGCATCCACAACGCGTAATCCTCCGACGTGGTGAACCCGCAGGAATCGATCTACCACCGCCTGCGGATCGGTGACCGGGCCCATCTTGGCCGTACCGCACGGATGGTAGATAGTTTGCGTGTAGTGGCGCACGAGGCAGCTGAAGAACTCGTCCTCGTTTGGCACCGAATCTCGCCGGCATGGCGAACGCGAGTAGTCGAGCAGTGTGGCGTTGATTCGACGCATGGCGGCCGTCTGGGCGAGGTTTTGGGCAAATTTCAATCCCTCAATCTAGGCACGTCGACGGTGCGAAAAAAGATGCATACACACAATAAAAGAAACCAAGTGCAGCTCACACGAGGATGTTCCACTGTCGAGCGTTTTCTTACCAATATCTGCATATCCCGTGGATCGGCAAAGTAGTTGGGATATATCCGAATGTGATCCCGGGGGCGTTTGCTCGCCAACTCCAACCATCCGGTGCTGTATGGACGCGAGAGCATTGGAATAACCATGTAGGAGTTCTGGTAGACCTGCTGCTCGTACACCTCGCCGTAATACTGATCGGAGATGCTCGAACCACGCTTGCCAAACCTTCCTCCGTCCGTGAGGTCCGATATGCTGGCGAGAAACACCTCAACATCAGGCCAATCGGTCGACGGATCTTGATACTTGGTGTTGAGAAAACCTATCACTTCGCACAGCGGCATACCGTACAGGGGACCATTCTGTTCGAGCAGAAACCGCCGAAGCGTGTCTACACCGACCGATTGGGCGAAATCGTATGCCACTGGGCTTGCACCGGACGGTGGTTGGACGGTGTAGCCACCTGCGCCGGTTGCCACGTGGTCTTGTAGGTTTCGCCCCACTCCGGGCAGCTCCTGTAAGACCGGTATGTTGTGGCGCTCGAGCTGCTTACGGGGTCCCACACCTGACAGCATCAACAGCTGTGGACTGTTCAGTGCACCAGCGGAGAGGATAACTTCCTTCGAGACCATCACGTAGAAGCGGCGGTTGTCCTTCTCAAATTGCACACCGTAGGCGCGTTTGTCGACGGGATCGATCAGAATCTTTTCGACCATGCTGTTGATGGAGATATGCAGGTTTTTGCGAGCTGCGGCCGGTCTCAGGTAGCCCTTGGCCGTACTACAGCGAAGCCCGTCCCGGATGGACCCGTGCGGCACGGCGAAACCACTCTGCACCGGTCCATTCATTTCACCGTAGCGATTCGTAAGGCCCATCTCTTTCAAGCCCTCCAGCAGGTATCCCTGCAGTGCCGTATGGTACCGGTATCGTTCCACCGTGATGGGACCACCGGTGCTGTGGTATGACAGGTTGCTAAAACTGGGATCGCGCATATCCTCCAGCTTTAGGAAGTAGGGCAGCATATCGTCGTAACCCCAGCCCGGATTGCCCAACTCACGCCAACCATCGTAGTCCCGCCGATTCCCGCGCACATACAACATGGCATTGATGGTCGAGCTGCCCCCTAGTGCCTTACCGCGGGGCCACCGGCACCGGTGCTCTTCCATCGCGAGACAAAACTCTTGCGACGGTTCCGTGCGAAACTTCCAATCGACGCGCGACGTCTGCAGGGTCGGATAGAGGAATGGCACCTCCGTCAGAAACGTTTCGTCCGTACCGGCCTCCAGCAGCAGCACATCCCAGTGGCATATCTCCGACAGCCGAGCGGCCATGACAGCACCGGCCGAACCGGCACCGATCACCACGAAGTCGTAGATGTCCTGTACGAACGCGCCCGGGATGGGTTGAACGCGATTGTGAAAGTCGACGATGTCGGGCCGCTGGAGCCAGATACTGGCGTCAATCAGCAGCAAAAACACCGTGCCGAGTCGCGAGCTGTAGAGCAAACGCGTCCGGACCTCGTACGTAGCGACGCCGTTCATCTTTCCCAAATAGAGGTAGAACGAATACACTCCGAATAACAAAACCAACGAATTCCCGACGCTCCGAAAAACCGAATTATGCACCAGCCAAGGGCACCATCGCAACTGGACGACGGAGCGTCCTTACATTTGCATGATTGGTAGACAAGTTTGTTTTGATCTTTTTTGTGAACTCATTCTATGTGCAGGGCGCAGAGCCAACACCCTTCTAGAACATTTGATATCTATGTTATTTACAACGTACAATAAAGCCTTCTGAAGTAAGGGAAGATAAGCAGACCTTCGAGGAAACTACATTGGAAAAATTCAGATAGGCAAATTGTTAATTTAAAAGCCGTGAATCTGATGCAAGATTTGTAGTTGAAGTTTCGGTGCTCGGCGTAAAGCCCTACCGATCGCATGCAGTTCGACCTCGATTCACAGCAAACGGTAGCTAGCAATTATGCCGAACGCAGCAGTTTTGCGTGGAACGGTTGAAAACTGCCGATCGGTAGCGTCACTCGTGACAACTCCGATCAACAGTGCGCGGTGTAGTGTCGATCGAACCGTTCGGCGGAAAGTGGTTGAATCGAAAACGAAAAGTGATTGTCGTCCACCCGGCTCAAGCACCAAGTAAGAGAGTGCAAAACGATGGGTTTCGGGCCGGTTGAAAGCCACAACACCAGGATGCGCATCATGCTGACGCGTCCAACCAACGTGCTGATCATGCTGCTGCTGGACGCGTGCATCTGGCTGCAGCGCACGGACGTGGTCGACTTCCGGAATCGCGTGCAAGACATACCGTCGCAGTTCATCTACGACGTGTACGACTTCGTGGTGATCGGTGGCGGGAGCGCGGGTGCCGCGGTGGCCGCCCGGTTGTCGGAGGTGTGCGACTGGAACGTGCTGCTGCTGGAGGCGGGCACGGACGAGACGTTTCTGAGCGACCTGCCGTACCTGTACCCGGTGCTGCAGAAGGGCCGGCTGGATTGGATGTTCGAGACGGAGCCGAACGAGCGGTTTTGCCAGGGAATGCATGGGAATCGGTGCAGTTGGCCACGGGGTAAGGTGCTCGGTGGTTCGTCGGTGCTGAACGCGATGATGTACGTGCGCGGCAACCCGGAGGATTACGATGGCTGGGAGCGGCTCGGCAATGCCGGTTGGAGCTGGAAGGACGTGCTGCCGTACTTTGTGAAGATGGAAAACGTGCGCGATCCGAAGATCGCCAACAAACCGTGGCACGGTCGGACCGGTCCAATGACGGTGGAGCTGTTCCGGAACCACTCGTCGCTGCAGGCGTACTTTTTGCGCGCGGTAAAGGAGCTGGGCGTGCAGTTGGCGGACGATATCAACGGGCCCGACCAGCTCGTGTTTGCGCCCTTGCACGGCTCCGTCCGGGATGGGTTGCGGTGCAGTACGGCCAAGGGATACCTGCGCCCGGTTGCGAACCGGAAGAATCTGCACATCTCTATGAACTCCGTCGTGGAGAAGGTGCTGATTGATCCGCGCGATAAGCGCGCCTATGCCGTGCTCTTCCGGAAGGGTGACCGTCGCCAGTACGTGCTGGTGACGAAGGAGGTGATACTTTCGGCGGGGGCACTCAACAGCCCGCACCTGCTGATGCTCTCCGGCGTGGGTCCACGCGACCAGCTGGAGGCGCACGGTATTCGGGTGATCCACGAGCTTCCCGGCGTAGGCCAAAACCTGCAGGACCATGTGGCGGCCGGTGGTGGTGTGTTTCTGATCCACAACCCAGCCGGTCCAACACCTCTCTCGATTCGGCTGATCGAGGTGGCGGACGTGTCGACGGCACGCGACTTCCTGTTCCACAACCAGGGCCGGCTGGTGGCGATGCCTTCGTGCGAGGTGATGGGCTTCATCAATACCAAGTATAACCCACCGGGGAGCAAGCGGGGCGATGTGCAGATATTCATGTCCGCCCAGTCCGACATCTCCGACGGTGGGACGGAAGGGATGGCCGGTGCCGGCCTTACCTACGACTACTACGCACGCAATTTCGAGTCCTGGGTGTACCACGACTCATTTCTAGTCATGCCGCTGCTGATGCGACCGGAAAGCCGTGGATGGCTTCAACTAGCCAGTGCCGACCCGATGGAGAAGATTAAGATATATCCCAACTACTTCGCGGTCGATCGTGATCTGGATATATTGGTAAAACGCGACTACACGGAAGTTTGAATCAAAGCACTTACTTCGAACTATGCTCTTGTTATTTTTCTCCATTTCTTCATCCATTCTAGGTTGAAGGGCTCAAGTTCGGAGTTAAGGTAGCACAAACGTCAGTGATGCGAACGCTGAACGCAACTTTTATCTACGACACGTTGCATGGTGACACGTGCCAGGGACGTACTGGAGATGACTTCTTCCGATGTCTCATCCAGCACTACTCGCAGACCATCTACCACCCGGTCGGGACGGCCAAAATGGGTCCAGCTACGGACCGTATGGCGGTTGTGGACGAGCAGTTACGAGTGCACGGCATCGGTGGCCTCCGCGTGGTGGACGCCAGTATAATGCCAACGATCACGACGGGCAACACGAACGCACCGGTGATCATGATAGCAGAGCGGGCATCAGATCTGATCAAGTTCGCTCACCTACCGGCACTGCTAAGGGAGGAGCACTATCGGCAATGCGATAGCTATAACTTCCAATACCATCCGCACGGTAGAGACACGATGCCGGGTTCGGAAGCACAAGCATCGCCGAAGGTTGCAAATCGTAGAGGGTAATCACAAAATATCCGTTCGTACCATTGTAAACCCCTTCAGGTAATCAACCAAACCCGGTGTCTGTGCTTAAGAAGCAACCAACAGATCATCCTTCTTATTTTATTAGTTGATAGAAATTGTTTAATTTTAGATTACCGATGCAGAAACAAACCTTTAACAATGAATACGGGGACAGAGAAGAAGTATTAAAACGATAACTAAATGGATGAATTTCATTCATCCTGCTATAGCGAATTTCAATTTATTTTTCTCACATTAATCCGAAGACATTCTCAGTTATACATTGAGGGTTAAGTAGGTTATATAAATTGCGTGCACAAAAACACATTTCGCAAACCCATTCTTGGAAACGTTCACAGATCGTACAGTTATTTGTTTGACGTTGCACAGAGTGGCGTCGACAAGGCGCAAGTAAAAATCTCTACTGGCATTCCTTATAAGCCGAGTGCGAATACATTACATCTTCCGTGGTGCCTTTGTGTTTGGAGATTATTTAAAGTGGTCTTAAAAAGATTCTGGTTTTTGGAACAAGAACGGGACATTTAACGGCACAGTGAGGCAAGATACCCCAGGGGGTTAATCTATTTTAAGCTGAATTAAGCCAAAATACATTGAGTTATATAATGTGTTTATTAACGTATCCATCTAATACATTCTATGTGAATTTTACGGCACAACAAAGGTATAAAGGTTTTGCTAAGGCGGTTTGCCCTGTTTTAGCATTAATTTTTTTTTTTTATGTGGCACGACATCCCCTAGTGGGACAAGGCCTCTCTCCGAAGAGAGTTTGTGTGACCGAAAGACGGTATATTATAGATCGGTGGTCAGCCGTTCGTAATACCGGAGGGTGCCAGACTCGAGATTCGATCCCACACCTGTGGTGTGGTGTTTCCTCGCGCTACCGCTGCGCCATGGGCACCCCCTTTTTAGCATTAATAGATCGGTAAAAATATTCAATAACTGTTCGAAAACCAGCAACGAACTTATACCCAAACTGTCTTTCCAAATTCTCGAAACTGTCTTTAAAATACATCTAATACAAAATTCAAACCAATGTGTGTTATGCGGGTTCAATATCGAACGCCCCACAATTGTCAACGGAGTAAAAACCAAAAGGACCTTCGTAAACCTTATTTAATAAAAATATTTTTTTTTTCATTTTCATTTCAATAATCATTTTAATGTTTAAAAATCCAACTATGAATGAATTTTGAATTTTTAAATGAATGAAATGGAAGAAAATGATATTTTTCGCTTAAGGGGGGCATGTTGCCCCACATTACCTTATATCTACAGAACCGAACCCTTTGTCAATACAGCATTATACCGTTAGTTATCTTGATTTTTTTCGGGGTTGCAAAAACCAAACTCGCAGCCATCGAGCAAATGTGTAATCCAATGTAATCTTGTGCAGTCGAACTTCTCTCTTCACCATAATTCGTTGGTTGATTTATTGTGTTAGGTAGCTACAAATATGGATAAAACCGGTTTTTTTGGTACATACATAAAAGCTTGACCTATCATCCACAGGATATATGTATGTGTACCTGCTTCACAGTGCACTTTGCCTGTTCGTGATATAAAACCAAGCCATGCACTCGAGACGAACTGCAGTTTACCAGTGGCAATGTAGAACGTGGAAGATACCATCAGCAAACCTTTTTCTTTCTAAGTCATTCGATATCAGAAATACTCACAGCGATTACGAATAAGGGGTTTCACGGGATGGATAGCGTTCTTAACGGGCAATGTGCCTCACCAAGTATAGGACCGGCCAACCAGCTGTTTGGGTTGCTGTTGCAGACGATTCTGACGGCGCAGTGCACGATTTCCACGCCGGACATGTGGCCCAAGGACTACGGTCCGACGGCCCTAGTCCATGGGTTGGACGATTACGATTTTGTGATCATTGGAGCTGGATCAGGCGGCTCTGTAATGGCCAATCGGTTGACGGAGAATCCAGTGTGGAAGGTGCTGCTGCTCGAGGCCGGCGGAGATCCTCCGATCGAGTCGGAGGTAGGTTATTAGAGGTGGCTGTAACAGATGCATGTCATCGTCCAGGAAGTTTATTGATATATTTCTGTTTTCGTCTTTCCCTTCGTTAGCTACCATTTTTGTTTTTGAGCTTGCAACATACGCCCTACGATTGGCAATTCTACGCAAGGTCTCGGAAGGCGCGAGCCTGCCGTGCGTCACCAAAAGGATGCTATTGGCCACGGGGCAAAATGCTAGGCGGCTCAGGGGCGATGAACGGAATGGTGTACATGCGGGGCAACGCACGGGACTACGATGATTGGGAAGCACGTGGCAATCCGGGTTGGGGTTGGAAAACGGCTCTTCGGTACTTCCGCAAGTCCGAGGACAATCGCGATCCGAAAGTGGTGCGGAACGGAAAATATCATGGCACCGGTGGATATCTGACGGTGGTTTCCGCTGCAGGAGATTCGGCCGGAATGCAGCGGATGTTCGAAGCGGTGCAAGAAGTCGGTTACCCGGTGCTGGCGGACTTTAATGCCGGAGGACGGATTGGCTTCGGGCGCATGCAGCGCACCATAGTGAACGGGACACGGTGCAGTCCGGCGAAGGCTTTCCTCGTGCCGGCCAAACAGCGGCCCAATCTGCAAGTGATCAAGAACGCGCTGGTAACAAAAATCTTGTTCGATCAATCGAAACGTGCATCAGCGATTCAGTTCACTATGGGCAATGGCGAAATACGCTCCGTAAAAGTGAAACGGGAAGCAATTTTGTCGGCAGGAGTCATCAACACACCGAAGTTGCTAATGCTGTCAGGAATTGGGCGGGAGAAGCATCTTCGTGTGCACAACATTCCGTTGATCTCCGATCTTCCCGTTGGACGCAAGCTGCAGGATCACGTCACCGTGCCAGTGATTTTTAAATTCAACAGAGACGTGGCCGCAAATTCAAGCCTTCCAACGGATATTTTCGAGTATCTTTTGCACCGTGCTGGTCCACTGTCCGAGCCAGGACTGACCGGACTTGTTGGCTTTGTGAACACACTAGACCCTCACGATCCGTATCCGAACGTGCAGTATCACCACTTGTATTCGCCGAAACGGTCTGGTAATGTGAACACTTTTCTCATTGCAGCAGAAATCAACGAAACCGTTGGACGCGTGCCAGCGATGGCGAATGCTGAGACAGACCTTCTTATGGTGCTAGCTGTTCTTATCAAGCCTAAATCGTGGGGAAGCGTAAAGCTACAGTCATCTAATCCACAGGATGAACCGAAAATCGAGGCGGGCTATCTATACCACCAGGACGACGTACGGGCGCTCATCGGGGCGATACGCGTTCAACAAAAAATTATGTCGACTCGTGCAGCGGCACCATTCAAGCCCGAGTTGCTGAAGTTGGATCTTCCGGCGTGCAAACGATTCCCGTTTGATTCCAACGCGTACTGGGAGTGCTACACTCGAGAGGTGTCCTTTACACTGTACCATACTGTTGGGACTGCCAAGATGGGTCCGGACGGTGACCCCAACGCAGTGGTCGATTCCCGTTTACGAGTTCGTGGCGTTCGAGGACTGCGTGTAGTGGACGCCAGCGTGATGCCGGAGATTGTGAGAGGCAATACGAACGCTCCAACTATCATGATCGCCGAGAAAGCATCCGACATGGTGAAGGAGGACAACCGAGGCAACCTCTAGAATTGTTGCCGATATAAGAATGAATGTTTAGCGGATTATATTCGAATCTATGATAAGGTCTGCTTTATCTTTCGATTCCGTGACATCAAGATCGTTTTTAGTAATGACGATCCCTAACAGGTTCATTAGATTCTATTCTACGAGTTACGTGGACATGGTCTGAAATCGAACCGTGCCGGTACACCAATTCGAAATATACATTTGATCCCGTAGATCCCCTAATCGTAGCATATAGCGTTGGTATAGCTTGTTGTGTTTACCATCATCCGACAGATTTTGCAAAAAAGACCAGCGTGAATGAGTTCATTTGACAAACAGTTTACAGCTAACCAGTAAGAGTCCAAGAGATTTATTGCTTGGGAATCTCCGGCGGCCTAATTATATTGTTTAGCCAGTTGTTATAATAGCAGCCTTATGAAGTTGTCAAAACAATAGTCAAAAAACAACCTATGCTTCCTGTGTGTGGATATGTGCATCACACCGAGTGTGTGTGTTGAAGAAGCTGCGCGATGTTTGCATTCTCGTCTAGCAGTGTCATGTTGTGATAAACAACGCAAAGTATTGTTGCAAACTTGTTCAGTACAAAGTCCACATATACAGCATGTACGGTGCATATTAGGGAAAGTTTAGGTTTAATAGAAAGTGTAGAATTGGAACGCAATACGTCGAGCATAACGTCGCCTTCTAGGTTCATCGGCTCCTCACAAAATATCATCTTCAGCTTATGGAAACTATAACTACGTAAGAATGTTTTCATACGATTTGTTTGTTAACCCAAACTTCATCCAATCATGTGTTCAACTCATTCTATTCCTCAGTACTAGTTAGCAATTACAACAAACGGACCAATGCAGAATTAAAGCAGGAAGAGCTGGATGGGTGAGACATTTCACCTCAACGCCGTCCAGACATAAATTTGTAATAAAATCAACATGGTAAAAATAAACAACTCTAATTATCTGTGTGGGTTGTATACAGCTTGAAAATAGAAAAAATAGAAGGGAAAGGGCATATGTAAAACTCTCTGCTATAGGTCCTCTTTTCAAGTTCCCTAACAGAGCACCTTGCAATTGTTCTATGCGGTGGACTTTTAACGATTTTGTGTCGGCGGGCTCGGTGTCTTTTTATTGCCTCACAACTACAGGGGAAACATCTGTCATGCAAAACAAGAAGAAACATCTAGAGTGATCGAACGCTGGCATCGGGAATATGGTAGAGCAGAAAATTTTACGTCTTCGAGATACCTGCGACCGAGCAGCGGCAGTTCGCTTCCGTTCGTCGGCCAGAGTGGAGCAGATTGGACTGCTGCTCACGTAGTGATTCTGTACGCCCAGTAGCTAATCGGACGTGTGTACCTTCTTTGCATAGACAGCATCACACAACGAGCAAAACGCAGTTTCGTAACGATAAACCGAAAGACTCAGATCGAGTGCAGTATCAGTGGATACGAAACATTCAAGGATGGAAGCTCTTATTGGCGGCCAGTGTGCCTCTCAGAGCCTGGGACCCGCCAACCAGCTGTTTGGACTGCTCGTGCAGACAATCCTGGCGGCACAGTGCGCTATCTCTCCTCCGGACATGTGGCCCAATGATTATGGCCCAACGGCCCTTGCCCAGGAGTTGGATGAGTACGACTTTGTGATCATTGGCGCTGGCTCGGCCGGGTCTGTGATGGCCAATCGTTTGTCTGAGAACCCAGCGTGGAAGGTACTGCTGCTCGAGGCTGGAGGAGATCCACCGATCGAGTCGGAGGTAAGTTATGGGGTTGCTTCACGATGCGTGTTTCCTACTAACTAACGCACCCGATTTGGCTTTGGTGGTAGATGGCAAAAAGGTCGCTTATTAATGTAACGCTTACATTCGCTTGCCTATTTTGTAGACGTATTTTGTGTTTAAATTTTCTAATTATTACCCCACTCTAGATTCCTTTTACGTTTTTGAGTTTGCAACATACGCCCTACGATTGGAGTTACTATGCAGAATCGACTAACGCGCGCGCTTGTCGTGCGTCACCAAACGGCTGCTATTGGCCACGGGGTAAAATGTTAGGTGGTTCTGGGGCGATGAATGCTATGGTGTACATGCGAGGAAACTCACGGGACTACGATGATTGGGAAGCACGTGGCAATCCGGGATGGGGTTGGAAATCAGCCCTCCAGTACTTCCGCAAGTCCGAGGACAATCGCGATCCGAAAGTGGTGCGGAACGGAAAATATCATGGCACCGGTGGATATCTGACGGTGGTTTCCGCTGCAGGAGATTCGGCCGGAATGCAGCGCATGTTGAAAGCTTCACAAGAAGCCGGATACCCGGTACTGACGGACTTTAATGCAAACAAATACATCGGTTTCGGGCGCATGCAGCGCACCATAGTGAACGCGACACGGTGCAGTCCGGCGAAGGCTTTCCTTGTGCCGGCCAAACAGCGGCCCAATCTGCAAGTGATCAAGAACGCGCTGGTAACGAAAATTCTGTTTGATGAAACAAAACGCGTATCCTCGATTCAATTCAGGTACAGTAATGGTGAAATTCGCTCCGCGCAAGTAAAAAGAGAAGCAATTGTTTCGGCTGGTGCCATTAATACACCACAATTGCTCATGCTGTCAGGCATTGGACGTGAGGAGGATCTCAGTCCGTACAACATTCCGTTGGTCTCCGATCTTCCCGTTGGACGAAAGATGCAGGATCACGTCGTCGTACCGCTGATTTTTAAATTAAACAGGGACGTGACCGCGAACTCTAGCCTGGTGAAGAGTACCTACGAGTATTTTTTGGACCGTGCTGGTCCACTAACGGAGGAAGGTTTATTCGGCCTCGTTGGCTTTGTGAACACCTTTGATCGTCGCGATCCATACCCGAACATACAGTTCCACCACATTTACGGCCCAGCGCGATCCGACCCGAAGAGTAGTATCCTTTATGTATCAACAATCAACGAAACGATTCTGCGTGTTCCCGCGATGGCTAACGCGCAGTCTGACATTGTTATTGCTATATCCGCTCTCCTCAAACCTAAATCGTGGGGAAGCGTACGGTTACAGTCGTCCAACCCACAGGACAAACCGAAAATCGAGGCGGGTTATCTCTACCACCAGGACGATGTTCGTGCACTCATTGGTGCGATACGGGTCCAGCAGAGGCTTTGGTCGACCCGTGCAGCGGCACCATTTCAGCCGGAGTTACTGAAGTTGGATCTTACGGCGTGCAACCAGTTGCAGTATGACACCGACGCGTACTGGGAGTGCTACGCTAGAGAGATGTCTGCGACGCTGTACCATCCGGTTGGGACGGCCAAGATGGGTCCGGACGGCGACCCCAACGCAGTGGTAGATTCCCGCTTGCGAGTTCGTGGCGTCCGAGGGCTGCGCGTAGTGGACGCCAGCGTGATGCCGGAGATTGTTAGTGGCAATACGAACGCTCCAACTATCATGATCGCCGAGAAAGCATCCGACATGGTGAAGGAGGACAATCGAGGCAACCTCTAGAACCTTGTTACCGATATAAGAAAGAATGTTAAACGATGTGTACTATATTCGAATCTAGTATAAAGTCTGCTATATCATTGTATTCACTGACATAAAGATCGGTTTTATTAATGACTATCAATAACAGTTCAATTAGATTCTATTCTACGAGTTACGTGGACTTGGTCTGAATTCAAACCATCGTGCACACATGAAAGCTCAAGAACATGTTCAATGACTCAGATATTTACTATTTATTTTGATGTCGAACGGTGCTGATACTTTACTTACTTTCATTAATTGGCGCTAGAACCGCTGAGCGGTCTTGGCCTGACGACGCCCCATCCGAAAAGTCTCACGGCATCTACGCCATCCTTCCAACTCAATTTACGCCTACTACGCCTTTTCTGTCCTTGGGGACAGCGTAAAAGGACTTTACGGACTGTGTCGCCCGGTGCCATTCGTATGACATGACTAACCCCCCGGAGCATGGCGAGTCTAATTCGTTGTACGATAGTGGGGTCTTCGTACAATTCATAGAGCTCGTCATTAAATCGGCTCCTCCATTGTCCCTTCTCTTACATATGCGTGAGCACATATGAATGTTCGGTATAGTCCCAGCTTCGACTGTCTTAACAGCAATCATGAATGGTAAAGATTTCTCAGACTGTAATATGACCGGTTGGCTGCCAGCACACTAGTCCAAATTTCATTTTCAATGCTGTTGTAGGTGTTGGCCTTTGACCGAAGATAGGTGAAATGTTGGACGACTTCAAAAGTGCGTTCACCTACTTGTCCTGAACTAATCATCCTGATTTTTCCCTCTATAATCTGCGGTTCGAGGTTATTCGCCGCTTGCTCAATCCTTTGGTATGCTTCTGCTGCTTAGGAAAGCCTTCTACCACTAATATCAATATCATCAACGCATGCCAAGATCTGGATTAACTTATAGAAGATGGTCCTCGAACTTTCCACCTCCGAGTCTCGGATGGCTCTCTCTAGCGCTAGGTTGAAGGGTATGCAAGCAAGCCCATCCCCTTGGCGCAGTGGTAGCAAAGGATGTACAAAGGTTTTCTATCCACCTTCACCTGACAAGTGACGTTGGTTTTGGTCAATCAATCTTGGTAATTAATTTAACGCCTATTTCAAAAGAGCTCACGGCTTGATACAGTTTTACCCTGGCTATGCGGTTTTAAAATCAATGAAGAAATGGAAAGTATTTTGTTGTTACTCTGCTATCTTTTCCAGGACTTGATGATGAAAGGACCGAATGATGAAGATCTGATCAGTGGTTGATCTCCCTCTGCGGAATCATCTCTGTAAGTTTCCTACTATCTCTACAGCGTATGGGTCAATTCATTCTTGGAGAACGAGGGAGAATATCCCCTGTAGTTCCTGCAGTCTAACTTAGCTCTCTTTTTAACCCCATATACGGTATATGATGCCGATATTCCAGACAAACGGCATCAATTGTAAAAAAAAGTATCAATTCGCTATCCCATATCTCACATATCAGCCGATGAATTTCGTTCTCTAGATATGCGCTTCCGTGTGCCAGGCGACTTGTTGTCCTTGAGGCGACAGATAGCCTTTCGTTAATAAATAAATAAATAAATAAATAAATAAATAAATAAATAAATAAATAAATAAATAAATAGATTGTTGACCAAATCTCTATCCTTGCTGCGCCAGCAGGTCATCTTCATAGTAAAGGTGCCTCGGTGGGCTGCAATCGCTTGGTAAAACCGTCTTGTGAGTCCGAAACACACTCTGGTTTCCTCGAGTTTTTGAATTTTAGCATCCTCCCACAATTGATTTTTTACCGTGCTGATACACCAATTCGAAATATACATTCGATCCCGTGGATCCCCCAATCGTGGCATGTGCGTTTGTACAGTCGTGTTTACGAACGTTGTGGTACTACGCGAGACAGTACAAGTCTTGCATAATATCGCACAACAGATGTAGCGAAAAAGACCAGCAAGAATGAACTTATTTGACAAACAGCTAACAGCCAACCGATGTTTTTAAGTAAATGTTATGTAACGAATGTTTTTAAGCAAAAGCAAAAAGATAGCTGCCTGCCGTTGTTTGCTAAAAACACAGTCGAACAAAATCCGAATTATGGCGATGCGAAATAAGTTGCATAACGAAAAATGGAAACTGAACAACACTGGCAATTTGCTTCGAAGAAAGAAAGCGCAGAACGGTCCATTTGTAGCAGAATATTATAATCTGGTAACACAACAATGTTAGGGAAGTCAGTAAACTGGAGGTATCACAACAGAACATGTCAGAACATGTTCAACAATAATATGTTGCACCAATTAAAGCAAATTATGGATTGATGAATTCACGCACAATCCAATACGAAACAACGAGAGCACGACATTGTTGATAAGCGTAGCGTTCTGCAAGATGTTGTAAACAATCTTCAATTGTTTACACGATCAGCATAAGATCCGAACACGTATCTTAGAATCAAAAGAAGGTTAAACACAACATTGAAAAAATAACGAAATAACTAAATTCGAATTGAAACATAGTAGCGCAGATCAAGTATTAGCCAACGCGTAACATAAACATACGACCGCCCACTTACAACAAATAACCATAGCACAATGCTTGACCAAAACTAGCAACAGTTTATACAAAATATAATAAGTTGGCCACAAAACAAGTATACATAAGCTGACCAGACCGAACATGATATTCAGTAGGCCAGTCACAATTCAACAGTTGACCAGTTCATCAATCGGGCGGAAACCAAAATCAGTGAATGTTCAGTGTTTGAGAAGTTATCACACATTTAAATTAATTTAATCTACCTTAAGCATAGATGCAGCACAATGAAAAACAAGTAATGTTACATAGGCGTTTCATTATGTTGTATGAAGGATCTACTATTCAATAACCATTGACGTAAAGGTGGGGCCACGACAGAACTCGGCCCATGAGCGCGCTCACCACCTTAACGGTGTGGGTTCGAATCCCAACCGAGACCGGACCCTCCCCTGTACGAGAGGACTGACTATCCACGTACACAAAGGGAAAAAAACTAGTAAGCCAGTAAGTGCCGGCATGACCAAAGATGGTCGTTACGCTAAGAAGAAGAAAACGTACATTAATATAGAAATTTAGTAACATTAGTTTAGTTTGCATGACACGTGATGAGCCCTACAGTTAAAGGTAGATCTAGTTTGAGGTAATAGTATCACACCGAATACCTCACTCAAAAGAATCATGTTTACGATTCAACACCTTACCGTGAATGGTTGCAAACAGCGACAAGTAAACCGAAAAACAAACACAAACGCAGTTGAATATACTAAGATGAGGAATACATTCTAGGTTAGAGATAATGTACGTTTTGTGTGTACGTTAATGTACAAACAAACATCAACCAACCTCGACAAAAAGATGATCTGGAAAGCTGCTTCTGTAATATGCAAATAGAACATCACATGAATCAATTCAGTGGTTCACAAAAAAAGAACAAAAATTAACCATTGGAGAAAAGTCGTTGTAAACAATTTGTACGATGCAAACCAAAGAGGCTTATTAATTTATAATATTTCTTGCCTTGTGTGCAATGAAAGCTAATATGATGATCGGTTTGCAACTGAACCCGATAAACTGCCTGTTATCATATACATGCAATGTTAACAAATTATCTTGAAAAAGACAAAGAAAGTTTAACCATACTAGAATTACGGTACGCCTTAGGCGTATCGATCTTGTTGAGTGTGTATTGAATGTTACTGGTGTTATCTGGTATTCGAACTAAAAAACAACCTAAACGACGTCACCCAAGGGTGAATAATTGATATACTACATGGGCAACCAGAGGATGCTGCCACGGGACTTCGGCGTCTTTTCATTGCCTCACAACTACAGGGGAAACATCTATCATGCTAAACAGGAAGAAACATGTAGTGTAGAGTGAACGAACGCTGGCACTGGGAATACGGTGGAGCAGAGAGTTTCATGTCATCGCGATGCCGGCGGCCGTTAGTTCGCTTTCGCTCGTCGGCCAGAGTCGTGCAGATGAGACTGCTGCTCGCGTAGTGATTCTGTACGCCCAGTAGCTAATCGGACGTGTGTACCTTCTTTGCACTGACAGCATCACACAACGAGCAACACGCAGTTACATAACGATAAACCGAAAGACTCAGATCGTAAACAATATCAGTGGTTAAGATACTGATTCCAAGGATGGAGGCTCTTATTGAGGGCCAGTGTGCCTCGCAGAGTCTGGGACCGGCCAACCAGCTGTTTGGACTGCTCGTGCAGACTATCCTGGCGGCACAGTGCACGATCTCTCCTCCGGACATGTGGCCCAAGGATTATGGCCCAACGGCCCTTGCCCAGGGGTTGGATGAGTACGACTTTGTGATCGTTGGCGCTGGCTCGGCCGGGTCTGTAATGGCCAACCGGTTGTCGGAGAACCCAGCGTGGAAGGTACTGCTGCTCGAGGCTGGAGGAGATCCACCGATCGAGTCGGAGGTAAGTTATGGGGTCGCTTCACGATGCGTGTTTCCTACTAACTAACGCACACGATTTGGCTTTGGTGGTGGTTGGGACAAAGGACGCTTATTAATGTACGCTTACCTTCGCTTGCCTATTTTGTAGACGTATTTTGTGTTCAAATTTCCTTATTCCCTACATCGCTCTAGATTCCTTTTACGTTCATGAGTTTGCAACATACACCCTACGATTGGAGTTACTATGCAGAATCGACTAACGCGCGCGCTTGTCGTGCGTCACTTAACGGATGCAATTGGCCACAGGGTAAAATGTTAGGTGGTTCTGGGGCGATGAATGCTATGGTGTACATGCGAGGAAACTCACGGGACTACGATGATTGGGAAGCCCGTGGCAATCCGGGTTGGGGTTGGAAATCAGCCCTCCAGTACTTCCACAAGTCCGAGGACAATCGCGATCCGAAAGTGGTGCGGAACGGAAAATATCATGGCACCGGTGGGTATCTGACGGTGGTTTCCGCTTCAGGAGATTCGGCCGGAATGCAACGTATGTTGCAAGCTTCACAAGAAGCCGGATACCCGGTCCTGACGGACTTTAATGCCAACAAACACATCGGTTTCGGGCGCATGCAGCGCACCATAGTGAACGCGACACGGTGTAGTCCAGCGAAGGCTTTCCTTGTGCCGGCCAAACAGCGGCCCAATCTGCAAGTGATCAAAAACGCGCTGGTAACGAAAATTCTGTTCGATGAAACAAAACGCGTATCCTCAATTCAATTCAGATACAGTAATGGCGAAATTCGCTCCGCGAAAGTTAAAAGAGAAGCAATTGTGTCGGCTGGTACCGCTAATACACCGCAATTGCTCATGCTGTCAGGCATTGGACGTGAGGAGGATCTCAGTCCGTACAACATTCCTGTGATCTCCGATCTTCCCGTAGGACGCAAGATGCAGGATCACGTCACCGTACCGCTGGTTTTTAAATTAAACAGGGACGTGGCCGCGAACTCTAGTCTAGTGAAGAGTACCTTCGAGTATCTTTTGGACCGCGCTGGTCCACTAACGGAGGAAGGTTTAACCGGGCTCGTTGGCTTTGTAAACACCTTTGATCGTCGCGATCCATACCCGAACATACAGTTCCACCACCTTTACGCACCAGCGCGATCCGACCCAAGGAACGATTACCTTTATGTATCAAAAATCAACGAAACGATTCTGCGTGTTCCCGCGATGGCTAATGCGCAGTCTGACACTGTTACTGCTATAGCCATTCTTCTCAAGCCTAAATCGTGGGGTAGCGTGCGGTTACAGTCGTCCAACCCACAAGACAAACCGAAAATCGAGGCGGGTTATCTCTACCACCAGGACGATGTTCGTGCGCTCATCGGTGCGATACGGGTGCAGCAGAGGCTTTGGTCGACCCGTGCAGCGGCCCCATTTCAGCCCGAGTTACTGAAGTTGGATCTTGCGGCGTGCAACCAGCTGCAGTATGACACCGACGCGTACTGGGAGTGCTATGCTAGGGAGATGTCTTTGACGCTGTACCATCCGGTTGGGACGGCCAAGATGGGTCCGGACGGTGATCCCAACGCAGTGGTAGATTCCCGCTTGCGAGTGCGTGGCGTCCGAGGGCTGCGCGTAGTGGACGCCAGCGTGATGCCGGAGATTGTTAGTGGCAATACGAACGCCCCAACTATCATGATCGCCGAGAAAGCATCCGACATGGTGAAGGAGGACAACCGAGGCAACTTCTAGAACTGTTACCGATATAAGAAAGAATGTTAAACGATGTGTACTACATTTGAATCTAGGATAAGTTATGCTTTATTTTTCTATGCGCTGGCATGAAGAGCATTTTTAGTAATGACTATCGATTACAGGTTTCGGAATTCCGTGCGCACACGAAAGCTGAAGAACATGTTCAATGACTCAGATGTTTACGATTTGTTTCGATGCCGAACTGTGCTGATACACTAATTCAAAATATACATTCGATCCCGTAGATCCCCCAATCGTATCGTGTGCGTTAGTACAGCTTGTCGTGTTTACGAACGTTGTGGTACTGCGCGTGAGCCAGTACAAATATTTCGTACCATCACCCGACAGATTTAGTAAAAATACCTGCGAGAATGAATTCATTTCACAAACGGCTTACTGCTCACAAGTAAGAGTTCAAGAGATGTGTTGCTTGGCACTCCACGGCAGCCAAATTGTACTGTTTAGCCAGTTGTCAAAACGAACAGCCTATGTTTCCATATGCATCACACCGAGTGTGTGTGTATGTTTCGAAGAAGCTGCACAGCATTCTCATATCGCAGTGTCATGTTGTGATAAACAACTTATAATATTGTTGTTCAGTACAAAGTCCGCACACACAACACATTGCGGTGCGTGTTAGGGAAAGTTTGAGTTTAATAGAAAGTGTACAATTGGAACGCAATACGTCGATTGTAGCAACGGCTTCAAGGTTCATCGTCTTCATCAAAATATCATCTTCAGCTTATAGAAACTATAAGTACGTATTTTCATACGATTTGTTTGTTAACCTCAACTTCAACAAATCATGCTTACAACAGTTTATTCATTCTTTTCCGCAGCGCTAGTTAATAACAACAAACGGAGCAGAGCCGGATCAAACCAGGAAGAACTGGGTCAGTGAGATATTTCACCTCAACGCATACCCGAAGGCTGATCCCGTGCGAATATAATCTCCTCGAAACATCTTGATGTGGTTGCAAAAAATGGGATCCAAAAACACTAAAAGTATGTCCAAGTAGGGTAAGTGCACCCATAGTGGAGCTAGTACCAATAGTGGTTGTAGTGGAATAAAATCCTAGCTCTACGCCGATATATATACAATGGAGTTATTTGTTCTTCTATGAAATGTTCTTTGATCTTCTGCGGAGTGTTAAAAAGATGAACCATCTTATTCCGTAATATATAAGCTCCAAAATTCATATTTTCTAAACAGGTTGTCCCAATATGCTGCATTCCTTAAGAACCTATAACGAATATCATGATTTCCTTAAGGCTATAAATCACTACAAAATCATTAAAACCATATGATTTCGCTTCTTACATACGCCAATACAATTGATTTATACGAACTTAGTGCATTTTAGCATAATTTTATTGTATTTTTATAGTTTTTACTATAGTGCCACTATAGGCACAAAAACCCAAGTTGTTCCTATAGTAGCCATAGATTTTTTCACAAGTATATTTTAGTTTTATTCCGGTTTTTGACCAATGTAATCAGGTAAATTTAGTGATTTTATTCTGTTTCAACAAAATGAACAAAGCGGAACTGGAGAGAAGGCTCAGCAGAAGAAGCAGAGGAAAGAAAAAAGAAAGCGGGCGAAGGATACGCTATAATGCATATACTATAGTTTTAGCTATAATATTCAGAACATTTTTTATGAATTAAAATTGGACATATTTCGGTAAAACAATACAGTCTTTTCAATGACAACGCATTGGTCAAGGAGTATTTTACCATTCTTTTCGAAATATGCTTCAAAAATAGGTTATAGTCAAAATATATTCAAGTTTTTCGTACTACCACCACTATAGGAACACGATAGCACAACTATAGGAACCATACCACCATAATAGGAGCAACCAACTAGGAAGAAAAATACGCTTTTTTTCGTGTATTTTGTACAGTTTACAGCGAAAATAGATGTTTTTCAGAAGAAAAGTTATGTTTCGATCATAATTGATTCAAATATGTAGAATATTGTGTTCTGAACACTCATAAATTACACCTATTTGGTATTTACAGTACTAAGTGCACCACTATTGGTACAGTTACCCTATACATTTGTAATAAAAACATCGTGGTAAAAATAAACAACTGTATTTTTCTTTATGTGTTGTATACAGCTTGAAAATAGAAAAAATAGAAAAAGGGAAAGGGCATATGTAAAACTCTCTGCTATAGATCCTCTTTTCATGTTTCCTAACAGAGCACCTTGCAATTGTTCTATGCGGTGGACTTTTAACGATTTTGCGTCCGTGGGCTCGGTGTCTTTTCATTGCCTCACAACTACAGGGGAAACATCTGTCATGCAAAACAAGAAGAAACATCTAGAGTGATCGAACGCTGGCATCGGGAATATGGTAGAGCAGAAAATTTTACGTCTTCGAGATACCTGCGACCGAGCAGCGGCAGTTCGCTTCCGTTCGTCGGCCAGAGTGGAGCAGATTGGACTGCTGCTCACGTAGTGATTCTGTACGCCCAGTAGCTAATCGGACGTGTGTATCTTCTTTGCATAGACAGCATCACACAACGAGCAAAACGCAGTTTCGTAACGATAAACCGAAAGACTCAGATCGAGAACAGTATCAGTGGATACGAAACTTACAACGATGGAAGCTCTTATTGGGGGCCAGTGTGCCTCGCAGAGTCTGGGACCGGCCAACCAGCTACTTGGACTGCTCGTGCAGACAATCCTGGCGGCACAGTGCACTATCTCTCCTCCGGACATGTGGCCCAATGATTATGGCCCAGCGGCTCTTGCGCAGGGGTTGGATGAGTACGACTTTGTGATCGTTGGCGCTGGCTCGGCCGGGTCTGTGATGGCCAATCGGTTGTCGGAGAACCCAGCGTGGAAGGTACTGCTGCTCGAGGCTGGCGGAGATCCACCGATCGAGTCGGAGGTAAGTCATGGGGTCGCTTAACGTTGCGTGTTTCCTCCTAACTAACGCACACGATTTGGCTTTGGCGGTGGATGGCACAAAGGTCGCCTATTAATGTAACGCATACATTCGCTTGAGTAGTTCGTAGGCGTAGTTTGTGTTTAAATTTCCTAATTATTACCCCACTCTAGATTCCTTTTACGTTTTCGAGTTTGCAACATACGCCCTACGATTGGAGTTACTATGCAGAATCGACGAGCGCTTGTCGTGCGTCACTGAACGGATGCTATTGGCCACGGGGTAAAATGTTAGGTGGTTCTGGGGCGATGAATGTTATGGTGTACATGCGAGGAAACTCACGGGACTACGATGATTGGGAGGCACGTGGCAATCCGGGCTGGGGTTGGAAATCAGCCCTCCAGTACTTCCGCAAGTCCGAGGACAATCGCGACCCGAAAGTGGTACGGAACGGAAAATATCATGGCACCGGTGGATATCTAACGGTGGTTTCCGCTACAGGAGATTCGGCCGGAATGCAACGTATGTTGCAAGCTTCACAAGAAGCCGGATACCCGGTCCTGACGGACTTTAATGCCAACAAATACATCGGTTTCGGGCGCATGCAGCGCACCATAGTGAACGCGACACGGTGCAGTCCGGCGAAGGCTTTCCTCGTGCCGGCCAAACAGCGACCTAATCTGCAAGTGATCAAGAACGTACTGGTAACGAAAATTCTGTTCGATGAAACAAAACGCGTATCCTCGATTCAATTTAGATACAGCAATGGTGAAATTCGCTCCGCGAAAGTTAAAAGAGAAGCAATTGTGTCTGCTGGTACCGCTAATACACCGCAATTGCTCATGCTGTCAGGCATTGGACGTGAGGAGGATCTCAGTCCGTACAACATTCCGTTGGTCTCCGATCTTCCCGTTGGACGAAAAATGCAGGATCACGTCGCAGTACCGCTGATTTTTAAATTAAACAGGGACGTGGCCGCAAACACTAGCCTAGTGAAGAGTACCTTCGAGTATCTTTTGGACCGTGCTGGTCCACTAACGGAGGAAGGTTTAACCGGGCTCGTTGGCTTAGTGAACACCTTTGACCGTCGCGATCCATACCCAAACATACAATTCCACCACCTTTACGGTCCAGCGCGATCCGACCCGAAGAGTGATTATCTTTATGTATCAAAAATCAACGAAACGATTCTGCGTGTTCCCGCGATGGCTAACGCGCAGTCTGATACTATTACTGCTTTAGCCATTCTCCTCAAGCCTAAATCGTGGGGAAGCGTACGATTACAGTCATCAAACCCACAAGACAAACCGAAAATCGAGGCGGGTTATCTCTACCACCAGGACGATGTTCGTGCGCTCATCGGTGCGATACGGGTGCAGCAGAGGCTTTGGTCGACCCGTGCTGCGGCACCATTTCAGCCTGAGTTACTGAAGTTGGATCTTACGGCGTGCAACCAGCTACAGTATGACACCGACGCGTACTGGGAGTGCTATGCTAGGGAAATGTCTTTGCCGCTGTACCATCCGGTTGGGACGGCCAAGATGGGTCCGGACGGTGATCCCAACGCAGTGGTAGATTCCCGTTTGCGAGTTCGTGGCGTCCGAGGGCTGCGCGTAGTAGACGCCAGCGTGATGCCGGAGATTGTTAGTGGCAATACGAACGCCCCAACTATCATGATCGCCGAGAAGGCATCCGACATGGTGAAGGAGGACAACCGAGGCAACTTCTAGAACTCTAGGATAAGTCTGCTTTATTTTTCTATACGCTGGCATGAAGAGCACTTTTAGTAATGGCTATTCATTACAGGTTTATTAGATTCTATTCTACGAGTTACGTGGACTTGTTGAGAATTTCGTGCGCACACGAAAGTTGAAGAACATAGAACATATTCAATGAGTCAGATATTTTCGATTTATTTTCATGTTCGTGCTGATACTCCAATTCAAAATATACATTCGATCCCGTGGATCCCTCAATCGTAGCGTGTGCGTTTGTAAAGCTTGTCGTGTTTATGGACGTTGTGGTTCTGCGCGGGAAAGTACATATCTGGCATAACATCGCATGCGAGAATAAACTTATTTGACAAACAGCTTACTGCTAACCTATAAGAGTCCAATTGAAGTATTGGTTGGGAATGTTTCTAAATAGAAGGAAAAGGATATCTGCCTGTTGTTATTTGCCTAAATCACAGTCCAAGCAAAGCAGAATTATGGTGGTGATCAAAAAGTTGCTTCGCAAACCATGGAAACTGAACAACACTGGCGATTTTCTTTGAAGAAATAAACCTCAGAACGCTCCAGGGGGTCCGCGACAGCCGAGCGGTAGCGGCGGTTAGAAAATCGACCAATGATCGCCGGGGCTCACCATCTCGACGGCATGGGTTCGAATCCCAACCAAGACTAGACCCTCCCCCCCCCCACCTGTACGAAAGGACTGACTATCCACGGACTCAAAGGAAAAAGGAGTAGTAAGCTCTTAACGGGTTGGTGTCCAAAGATGGTCGTTACGCCAAGAAGAAGAAGACTTACACTAATATAGAAATTTATTATCATCAGTATGGTTTGTATTATACCACATGAGACCTACAGGTAAAGGTATATCTAATTTAAGCTAATAGTAGTATTCCATAAAAGCAACAACGGCAAGCAAACCCAAAACATACACAAACGTTGTTGAATATAGATAATGTACTGCATATAAAAAACGGTCCATACATTCTGACAGCGGTCCATACACAGAGATTTAATTGCACACCGTACTGTGGGACATTCAAACGTTTTAAAAGAGTTTACTTTTCTCCCTTATCTGCAAACGAATATGGATTTACTGTTTGTGTTCCCTGCTTTGTGTGTTCAGCACTTGCCGGAGTGTGAAAAATCAGGCACATCAGATCTGGACACATGAATCAGTTCAGTGGTTCACAAAAAAAGAATAAAAATTAACCATTGGAGAAAAGTCGTTGTAAACGATTCGTACGTTGCAAACCAAAAGGGGCTTATTAATTCATGATCTTTCTTGCCCAGTATGCAATAAAAGCTCCTATGATGATCGGTGTGAAACTGAACCCGATAAACTCCCTGTTATCATATACATGCAATGTTAACAAATTATCTTGAAAAAGACTAACAAAGTTTGACCATACTAGAACTATGGCGCGCCCAACGCGTATTGATCTTGTTCTAGTGTGCATTGAATGTAAAAAACAACCTAAACGACGTCACCCAAGGGTGAATATTTGACATAATGGATGGGCAACCAGAGGATGCTGCCATGGGAGCTCGGAGTTTTTTCATTACCTCACAACTACAGGAGAAACATCTGTCATGCAAAACAAGAAGAAATATGTAAACGAAAGCAACATACAAATTCAATATGAATCAGCGCTTCAGTACAGCTGATAAAGGGATATAATTAAATCGACCACAACAAGAGAAGGAAGAGGAACTGAAGCTAGTTAAACGCGTCTTAATGCGACACCGGTCCGTCCGCTACGGTGCCTCTACTAACACAGCGTTGGACACAGCGTGCGAAATGATGCCGGTCCGCGGTCGGTACTACCACAACGTAAAACCAGAACCGCTGCATCATCTAACGGGAGAGTGATCGAACGCCGGCACCGGGAATACGGTGGAGCAGAGAGCTTCACGTCTTCGCGATACCGGCGGCCGAGTAGCGGCAGTTCGCTTCCGTTCGTCGGTCAGAGTGGAGTAGATTGGACTGCTGCCTGCGTAGTGATTCTGGGCGCCCCCCCTTTGTTCTGGGTAAGTGGTGGTGTGGGGCGGTTTGTGGTTTCGCCGCCAATAGAAATGGAATGACTTTTGCCCTCAGGAAGATTTTGCTGCTCGCGGTGTCGGTTCCAAACAGGCGTGTTTTATTTTTCAACACTAATAGTGTGGTTGTTCAGCAAGCGTGTTTTGTTCATATTCCGGGCATACATAATATTGGATGGTACACTTCCGTTTAATAGCATTGTTGGCTCCGTCTTTTGTGCGTCATCTTGGCAGCATTTGGAACACAAGTGAAATATGACTAACGCAGTGATAACTTGTTCATTATCCATTGGCCAATGTGCATATTTTCGTTTGATTCCGATAAGCCGAAATTGTTCTACTGTAGGGCAAAGTAGCAACATGCACTTCCTGTGCACGGTTGCACTAACGGGTGGCTCAAGGTTAAAAAGGGTAAACAAAAACATCACATTGTTGCCCCCGTTCAATATTTCTTGCTATTCATGCGTGCATAAGATCGCCTACCAAGACACGCGTAATAAATTTAGGGTTAAAAACCAGTGTAGTGGCGTGCACGGATCGCAATTTCTTTTGAAAATTTTCGACACCGGTTTATCAAACGGTGTGTCATTAGGTAGGCCTTAGCCTTCACGATTACAAGTACCGGAAACCAGCTACTGTCGCCCGTGGTTTTTCATGATCGCTTGTTTTGCCGGTATCGCAGTAACAAACTCGACGAAAAGATACCTTTTCAAAGACGTTTTTAATTTGCCAGCATTCAAGAAATCTATACGTGCTGACAGGAATGACGTGTAACTTCTTAGCTGCGGTTCAGTGGCTAATGATAAGTTCTTCTGATAAGGTGTATTATATCATGGTGGAGCTATCGTACCACCGGGGCAGTACAACATCTACCTACAACCCCCGTCTGATAAGCGAGGAACGATGATGTTAACCCTTCACCATAAAGCGGATAAGCACAACAGGGGTGTGCCATAGGAATGGGAACATACAGCAAGCAGGAAGCATACCCCACCATCTAGAAGAGGTACATTGGTGTACGATGTTTTTGGCGGTTCGGGGACGACATTGGATGGGTCGCGTATGCGATATGTGGTGTCTACGTAGCGTAAAAACTCAAGTTTTTCGGCGTACCTGCGAACGAAATGAAAGAGGAAAGAATAACCATTAGTTTAATATTAGCGAGCATATTTAGAATTAGCGCATAAAAGAACATTAACGAAATTAAGATAGGTTAATTTGGTTATTTAAATAATAGTAATGTACAGTCGAGCACAAAACCGGTTTGATCGATTAGAGGGCCATAGATAACGCATGACGGTAATGGATATTTGCATTTCGTGTTTACTGAAACTTCATTCACCTACTGCGATGCGCACTCGTCCCTGTGCAGCCTTGCCGGGTGTGTAACGATATAAAACCGAGTCACGCACTCGAGAAGGAGTGCAGTGTGCCTCTGGCAGCGTTGAACGGTGGAGATTCCTCCAACGGCTATAGTTTAAAGAACGGTTCAACGCTGCATTCATTTACTTTTTGCCGTTAAATTGCGCAGTAGCTAATCGGAAGGGTCTACCTTCTTTGCCTTGACAGCACAACACAACGAGCAACACGCAGTTACGCAACGATAAACCGAGCAAGTCAGATCGAGTGTAGTATCAGTGGATACGAAACTTACAACGATGGAGGCTCTTATGAGCGGCCAGTGTGCCTCGCAGAGTCTGGGACCGGCCAACCAGCTGTTTGGGCTGCTCGTGCAGACAATCCTGGCGGCGCAGTGCACGATCTCTCCTCCGGATATGTGGCCCAAGGATTATGGCCCAACGGCCCTTGCGCAGGGGTTGGATGAGTACGACTTTGTGATCGTCGGCGCTGGCTCGGCAGGGTCTGTGGTTGCCAACCGGTTGTCGGAGAATCCAGAGTGGAAGGTGCTGCTGCTCGAGGCTGGCGGAGATCCACCGATCGAGTCGGAGGTAAGTCATGGGGTCGCTTCACGATGCGTGTTTCCTCCTAACTAACGCACCCGATTTGGCTTTGGTGGTGGATGGCACAAAGGTCGCCTATTAATGTAACGCTTACGTTCGCTTGCCTATTTGTGACGTATTTTGTGTTCAAATTTCCTTATTCCCTACCCCACTCTAGATTCCTTTTACGTTTTTGAGTTTGCAACATACGCCATACGATTGGAGTTATTATGCAGCATCGACGAAGGCGCGCGCTTGTCGTGCGTCACCAAACGGATGCTATTGGCCACGGGGTAAAATGTTGGGTGGTTCTGGGGCGACGAATGCTATGGTGTACATGCGGGGCAACGCACGAGACTACGATGATTGGGAAGCACGTGGTAATCCGGGTTGGGGTTGGAAATCAGCCCTCAAGTACTTCCGCAAGTCCGAGGACAATCGCGATCCGAAAGTGGTACGGGATGGAAAATATCATGGCACCGGTGGGTATCTGACGGTGGTTTCCGCCATAGGAGATTCGGCTGGAATGAAACGTATGTTCGAAGCGGTGCAAGAAGCCGGCTACCCGGTCCTGACGGACTTTAATGCTAACAAACACATCGGTTTCGGGCGCATGCAGCGCACCATAGTCAACGCGACACGGTGCAGTCCGGCGAAGGCTTTTCTTGTGCCGGTCAAACAGCGGACCAATCTGCAAGTGATCAAGAACGCGCTGGTAACGAAAATTCTTTTCGATGAAACAAAACGCGTATCATCGATTCAATTCAGGTACAGCAATGGCGAAATCCGCTCCGCGAAAGTAAAAAGAGAAGCAATTGTGTCGGCTGGCGTAATTAATACACCGCAATTGCTCATGCTGTCAGGCATTGGCCGTGAGAAGGATCTCAGTCCGTACAACATTACATTGGTCTCTGATCTTCCCGTTGGACGGAAGATGCAGGATCATGTCGCCGTGCCGTTGATTTTTAAATTAAACAGGGACGTGGCCGCGAACTCTAGCCTGGTGAAGAGTACCTTCGAGTATCTTTTGGACCGCGCTGGTCCACTAACGGAGGAAGGTTTAAGCGGACTCGTTGGCTTTGTGAATACCTTTGATCGTCGCGATCCATACCCGAACATACAGTTCCACCACTATAACGCTCCAGCGCGATCCGACCCAAGGAACGATTACCTTTATGTAGCGAAAATCAACGAAACGATTCTGCGTGTTCCCGCGATGGCTAACGCGCAATCTGACACTGTTACTGTTCTAGCCATTCTTCTCAAGCCTAAATCGTGGGGAAGCGTACGGATACAGTCATCCAACCCACAGGACAAACCGAAAATCGAGGCGGGTTATCTCTACCACCAGGACGATGTTCGTGCGCTCATCGGTGCGATACGGGTGCAGCAGAGGCTTTGGTCCACCCGTGCAGCGGCCCCATTTCAGCCCGAGTTACTGAAGTTGGATCTTACGGCGTGCAACCAGCTGAACTATGACACCGACGCGTACTGGGAGTGCTACGCTAGGGAGATGTCTTTGACGCTGTACCATCCGATTGGGACGGCCAAGATGGGTCCGGACGGCGACCCCGACGCAGTGGTCGATTCCCGTTTGCGAGTTCGTGGCGTCCGAGGGCTGCGCGTAGTGGACGCCAGCGTGATGCCGGAGATCGTTAGTGGCAATACGAACGCCCCAACTATCATGATCGCCGAGAAGGCATCCGACATGGTGAAGGAGGACAACCGAGGCAACTACTAGAACTATTACTGTACGATGCGGGTAGAAGCTTGCACCCTGAACAACACTGTCAAATGACACAAGGAACTAGAACTTTAAAGACGGATCCAAATGCACACTCGATTGTATTTGCACTGCGCTTATGACTGGTTGTTTGAAAAGCACTGGTGATGAAGTGTGATTATTGTGTAACGATAATGGAGACACTTGTCTCTTATCTGGAGGACTTTACTCCCGGAGAACGGAGTACACATTTCACGCACAAACTGCACGGTCATGGATGAGTTTGAGTAAACATTGTGTTCACATATGGCAAAATTGTAAACTTTTGACTATTCTTCCCGATACGACAGATACCGTCAATGACTCATTCGCTACAACACAGCGCAGTCGATTGGGCGTACCATGTGCAACGGTCAAGTAGTGCTAGTTTGGGTCTGAGAAATGGTACGTTCTGGCCCCGCGGACGCACGCTTGGCGGTTCCGGAGCAATAAATGCGATGTTGTACATACGAGGAAATCGGCGAGATTATGACCGCTGGAAGGATCTGGGAAATCCCGAGTGGGGCTGGGACGATGTCTTGGAGTACTTTAAAAAGTCGGAAAATATGAACGTACCGGAGCTCGTTCGTGGCAATGGGTCCAGGTACCATCGCACCGGGGGCTATCTGAATGTGGAGCAGGCTAATAGCGGTCCAGTGCTTAACCAATTACTTAGACAGGCAGCGGTAGAGTTGAAGAAAGAATGGGTTCCGGATTTCAATCGGGATAGACACGTTGGCTATGGCAGTAGTCAGCTTACGATTATGGGAGCGACTCGCTTCAGCCCGGCGAAGGCGTTCCTCGCACCGATTAAGAACCGGTTTAATCTGCACGTCATCAAGCATGCAATGGTGGAGAAAATCATTATCGACGAACGCAACGTCGCTACTGGGGTGAGCTTTGTTTTGCAAAACAAAATACGGATGATTGCTGTAGCGAGCAAGGAAGTCATTGTTGCAGCAGGATCGATCAACACACCCCAGCTGCTCATGCTCTCTGGAATTGGTCGAACCGAGGAGCTGGAAAAATTCGATATTCCGACCAAAGCGAACCTGAATGTCGGAGGAAACTTGCAGGATCATGTGGCGGTGCCGTTGTTTTTCAAATTTCCCGCCCTCCAACAGGATGCCAGCAGCATGTTTTTGACATTCAATGAGATCGATTCGTTGTACGAGTTTACGTTGAAAAATCGCAGCCAAGGTGTTGGTAACGTGCAATACCTGGATACAATGGTTTTTCTCAACACAGTGAACGCGAGCGACCGCTACCCTGATGCGCAGGTTTTCAACATGGGCGCTCCGAAGGGTGACGACTTCGTTGGCCGTCTGGCTAGAAATTTTGAATACATCAAAGCAATCCGCGACTCCCTGGAGGAAGCCGCTCGAGAGGCACCCGTTATTTACACACATATAACGACACTGAACCCGAAATCAAGAGGAAAGATACGCTTGGCTAGTGCCGATCCCCGAGTGCATCCCGTGATTGAGGCGAACTATTTTGAGCACGAAGACGATCTGCAAACACTGGTCCGTGCTATTCGACAGCTACAGGAGTTGCTGAAAACGACGGCGTTCCGCACAAATAAAGGAGAACTACATCGGGTTGATATTCCTGGATGTCACCAGTTGGAGTACGATACGAATGACTACTGGGAGTGCTACGTTCGTCATATGACCATAACCACGTATCATCCCGTCGGAACGGCGAAGATGGGACCTTCTACCGACCCGGAAGCGGTCGTCGATTCGAGGCTGCGGGTGAAGGGCTTACGTGGTCTTCGAGTTATCGACGCTAGTATTATGCCGCTGATCGTCAGTGGAAACACGAACGCGCCCACTATCATGATCGGTGAAATGGGTTCCGATTTTATCAAACAAGAGTATGCGTAAGATTTGGAAGTCGCTTGCCCAAATTATTGTCTAATTAAAAACGAATTTGAAACCTCATACTTAAAATTCCAAATGATAAGGCGACTAACTCTTGTACTTCTACCATCGCCAGATTAATTGATCCTTTCCTTGACTAACAACTGAATGAATACAGCTATCCTTTTGCATGCTCCCGACTTTCCTTCTTACATCCAACTCTCCTCTGCGTTATGTTAATCCTTGGGTCAAACGGTACGAATGCTCACAAAAATCGACTCCCCTTGCAGATTCCGGAGACATTCTTCACCATTCAGAAAACGGACGCCGATTGGGAGAATTATGTCGAGCGGACCCCGCACGCCAGCAGAGGTTCGAAGGATGGAGGCTTCTGGCCGCGGGGTCGTACGCTCGGTGGTTGTGGTGCCATTAACGCCATGCTGTACGTGCGCGGTAATTCTCGCGACTACGACAGCTGGGAGGAGCTCGGCAATCCGGGCTGGGGATGGAAGGAGGTGCTCCCGTACTTTAAGAAGAGCGAAGACAATCAGGATGAGGAGCTGTTAAGGCGCGATGGTGGCAAGTTCCACGCCAAGGGTGGCTACCTGAAGGTAAGCAACTTCGAGGTGGAACATCCGCTGGCCGATATGCTTCTGTCCGCGTTCGACGATGCCGGGTTTGAGCGAACCAAGGACGTTAACGGTGCGCGACAGGTTGGTTTTGGCCGGCTCCAGGGGACGATTATCAACGGTACACGCTGCAGTCCGGCCAAGGCGTTCCTGGTGCCGGTAAAGGAACGCCCGAATCTGCACGTCATCAAGCACGCAGTGGTCGTTACGGTGGAGCAGGATCCATCCACCAAGCGGTTCAAGTACGTGAATTTCCTGATCGACAACAAGGTGCTGAAGGTGGCACATGCCCGTCGAGAGATAATCTTGGCGGCGGGTGCGATCAACACGCCGCACATCCTGCAGCGCTCCGGTATCGGGCCGAAGTCGCTCCTGAGCAGCGTTAACATCCCTCTGGTGGCGGACCTACCGGTGGGGGAAAACCTCCAGGATCATCTGTTCGTGCCGGTGCTCTTTAAGTTCCACAAATCGACGGCTCAAAATTACAACCTGCAGCAGGAGCTGGCCAAGAACATGTTCCAGTACATCATGACCCGCTCGGGACCGATGGCCGGACACGGCGTGACCAGTGTGACCGGGTTCGTAAACACGCGTCTCCCGACGGATCCCTTCCCGGACATCGAGTATCACTTCTTCCAGTTTGAAAAGGGTTCCGGCAAGTCGGTGCTGTTCTCTGACAAGGTCGGCTACACCGAGGAGATTTCTCAGTCCATGCTGGAGGCGGCCACGGAAGCGGACGTCGTGATGGCCATCACAATACTACTGAATCCTAAGTCGAAGGGACGCGTCACGCTTAACACGGACGACTTCAACGAGTTCAATCCACCGAAAATTGTGAGCGGCTACCTCGAGCACCAGGATGATGTGGCAGGGGTTCTACGCGGTATTCGCCATATCAAGAAGCTCTTGGACACACCTACGTTCAACGAGCACGAGGGTGAGCTTCATAGGATCAAGATTGCCGAGTGCGATCAGCTGCCGTACGACAGCGATGAGTACTGGGAATGTTACGCGCGTGTCATGACCCTCACGCTCTATCATCCGGTCGGTACAGCCAAAATGGGCCCAGATACGGACCCGGAAGCTGTGGTCGACCCGAGACTGCGCGTAAAGGGTATGGAAGGGCTGCGTGTCGTTGATGGTAGCGTTATGCCAAATATTGTGTCCGGTAATACCAACGCGCCGATCATGATGATTGGAGAGAAGGCTTCGGACATGATCAAAGAAGACTGGGGTGCTGAGGCTAAACATACTGAGCTTTAACACTTTGACTGCCACGCTTGTTTCAGCAGTGTTTTTCTAGTAGGCCATGCTGTTTTTAGTACACGTTTGTAGCTATTACAGCTTTTGTGTTTACGTTGTTCTATTTTGACGTAACAACAATTTAAAAATCATGTCAGCTGGCAAAAAGCAACGATAGCAATTACACTCCGGGAGACACTGGCAATCAAAAATGATTACTTAAATATTAATTAATTTGAGGAACTTCAAACCTTTTAAAATGAAACTATTGAGCAATCACGAACAAAAAGATTTGATATACTCGGTAACTCTCTCATTCACATACTTCCTTTTCAAATACTCCTTTTTGAGCAGCCATCCATTTAACATTTCATAAATTTGCATACTTTGGATGTCTAAATAAATGTTTTCATTAAATCGCCTATCCATTCTGTTTTTGTTTGTTTTTCTTTTCTGCTTGATTGTTGTGGCGTATTGTGAGAATCAAAATATTGTGCAAACATTTGTATGTAAAAAAAAAACAAAATTACCGGCACTATCTTACACCAATTAGGTCCCTTATCTGGCGTTCAGTATGATGAATAGCTCGCACGTGTGGAATTATTACGCTGAGAAAAGTTCGAGCGCTAGCAAGGCGTACAAGGATGGAAGCTACTGGCCGCGTGGTAAAATGTTGGGGGGTTGCAGCAGCAACAACATCATGTTGTACGTCCGAGGCAACAGCCGGGACTATGACCGATGGGCGGAACAGGGCAATCCCGGCTGGGACTGGAAGAGCGTGCTGGAGTACTTCAAGAAGTCGGAGGATAACGGGGCGCAGCATTTGATTCAGGAGAAGGGTGAGTACCATTCGACCGGCGGGCTGCTGAAGGTGAACTCGTTCATGTCGACCGAAATGACGAAGCTGGTGATAACGGAGGCGGCGTTTGAGCTGGGCATACACGAGATCATGGATATCAACAGCGACGAGTACATCGGGTACAATGTGGCCCAGGGTACGGTGCACAAGGGGAAACGGTGGAGCACGGCCAAGGCGTTCTTGAACAGCGCGAAAGAGCGGCCCAATCTACACATCGTCAAGAATGCGCACGTTACGAAGATTAACTTCGAGGGAACCACCGCCACAGGAGTGACATTCGATTTGCCCGACAATGAAGGACTGAAGGTGGTGGCTAAGAAGGAGGTCGTACTTTCTGCTGGTGCGGTCAACTCTCCCCAGATCCTACAGCTTTCCGGTTTGGGCGCAAAGGAGGAGCTAGAGCGCCTAAACATTCCACTGGTAAAGGATATTCCGTCGGTAGGTGAGAACCTACAGGATCATGTGATAGTTCCGCTGTTCCTATCGCTTCACGGATCACGCCCGATCGAGCAGCATATGGATGAGTTGCTGGATAGCATCTACAGCTATTTCCGGTACGGACTGGGATCATTCGGATCGGTTTCCGCAACGGATCTGTTGGGCTTTGTCAATACCGTGAGTCCAACCGCCAAGTTCCCCGACATACAGTACCACCATATGCTCTACTTGTGGAAGACGCCCAACATTGAGAAGATTACGCAATCGCTCGGTTGGAACGACAACATTGCCGCTCAGATTATAAAGCAAAACCAGAAATCGGAAATTCTTACGGTGCTGGTTACGCTACTCAATCCCAAGTCGAAGGGTTCGATAAAGCTGCGTTCCGCCAATCCGCACGATGCGCCGATTATCAACGCCAACTACTTAGATGACCAGCGCGATGTGAAAACGCTCATCAGAGGTATCAGACACTTCCGCAAGCTGCTCGATACCGAGAACTTTAGCTACCACGAGCTGAAGGACTTGCATCTGGAGATTGAAGAATGCGACCGGCTGGAGTACGATTCGGATAGCTATTGGGAGTGCTACACTCGCTATATGTCCACCACCATCTACCATCCGACGAGCACGGCCAAGATGGGTCCGGATGGAGACGCAGAGGCCGTGGTGGATTCGAGGCTGAAAGTGCGAGGCGTACAAAATTTGCGCGTGATCGATGCCAGTATCATGCCGGACATTGTGAGCGGTAACACGAACGCACCAACCATCATGATCGGCGAGAAAGGATCTGATTTGATAAAAGAGGATCACGGTATGAATGACGCTCCGAACGCTCATACCGAACTTTGAATTTGATGAAAATAAACTTGACTACTATGCGCAAAGTAAGGCATTATAATGTTTTTCGGTGTTGTGTTATTTTCATGACAAAACGTGTTGAAAAGATTCCCAAATAAGTTAAGCCTCGCCTATTTTGAATTGTACAATTATTACTTGATCGGTGATAAAACATTTGGAAAACTGTTCTATAAGAAAAACGCAAACCCTCTGTCGTGAATATCGCATCTGTACATAAAAATTCAAAAAAAGCTTGAGATCGAAAAAACAAATAAAAATGACGATTTTTTTTTTTTATTTAAACTTGGTAAAAAGATGACGATTTAGAAAAAAAAGACAGAAAATCCATGACGATGTAATCGCTAAGAGGTCATTTTATTAATACCTGACAGACTTGTAGGTATTTGAAAGCGTCCCACTTTGTGCATAACCTCCACCAACATCAGTATCGATCGGCTTGCATGCTGATAAAAACGAACTGCCTGCACGTGAAGGAGTTTAGTATAACAACAATAGCGTAGAACGTCGGATCAACAGTTGAACCAACTGCGGATCAACAGTCGGAAGCAAACGAATCTTCTAAGAATGGAGCCACTCTTGAACGGCCAGTGTGCCTCACAGAGTCTGGGTCCGGCCAACCAGCTGTTTACGCTACTGGTGCGAACGATCCTGGCGGCGCAGTGCACGATCTCTCCTCCGGACATGTGGCCCAAGGATTATGGCCCAACCGCCCTTGAGCAGGGGTTGGATGAGTACGACTTTGTGATCGTTGGCGCTGGCTCGGCCGGGTCTGTGGTGGCCAATCGGTTGTCGGAGAACCCAGCGTGGAAGGTGCTGCTGCTCGAGGCCGGCGGAGATCCTCCGATCGAGTCGGAAGTAAGTATTAGATACGGTATTAGTTGATTGTTTTCTTCGCGAAACTTCGACGAAAAGAAACCAATAACATGTACGTAAGCATTGAATATTATTAGCATTGCTTTAGTTGTATAGAAAATGATATATTGCTGTCTATGGTTCCAGACTAGAGCAACTAATAATAAAAGAGTATACAATTTTATTCAAGGAATTATAATTATATAATACTTCTGGTATGTTATGTGGAATACAAGCAGCAGAAACTGGGAGCAGAATAAAAAAAAGTGGCATTTACTAAGTTAAATTGCAAATGAAGCCCACGGTCAATGGAATCTGGTAGTATCTAGGTCTTCGTGACGACCGAGAGCTGTCTTAAACGGCTCACAATAAAAGTAGCCCTGACATAGACGATGTTCAGTGAAGCAAAACGCGTTGGATTGAGGAAGTTTAAGGAAGGGATTGCAAAAAAAAAGAAAAAGGTTGAAGAACAACACAATGCACACAGACGCGTCACGCAATCGTCTACGGGTAACCACAATAAAAAATAACACATATATAGCAAAATTCGTTCCATGTAATCTGCCATGTTCTAAAATAACTCTTCTACAGATAGCATCCATGTCGGGAACTCTTCAACACAGCGCAGTCGATTGGGCGTACCATGTGCAACGGTCGAGTAGAGCTAGTCTGGGTCTGAGAAATGGAACATTCTGGCCCCGCGGACGCACGCTTGGAGGTTCCGGTGCCATAAACGGAATGCAGTACGTGCGAGGAAATCGGCGAGATTATGACCGCTGGAAGGATCTGGGAAATCCCGAGTGGGGCTGGGAGGATGTCTTGGAGTACTTTAAAAAGTCGGAAAATATGAACGTACCGGAGCTCGTTCGTGGAAATGGGTCCAGGTACCATCGCACCGGGGGTTATCTGAACATCGAACAGCCTGTGGATGATACGGAATTGAACCAGATATTGCGACAGGCAGCGGTCGAGTTAAAGAAGACATGGATTCCAGATTTTAACCAAGATCGGCACATTGGATACGGCAGCACTCAGTTTACGATGATCGGTGCGACTCGGTGCAGTCCAGCGAAGGCGTTCCTCGCACCGATTAAGAACCGGTTTAATCTGCACGTCATCAAGCATGCAATGGTGGAAAAAGTTCTCGTTGATGAAAGCAATATCGCTACTGGGGTGAGTTTTGTTTTGCAAAACAAAATACGGATGATTGCTGTAGCGAGCAAGGAAGTCATTGTTGCAGCAGGATCAATCAACACACCCCAGCTGCTCATGCTCTCTGGAATTGGTCGAACCGAGGAGCTGGAGCAATTCAATATCCCACCTAAAGTGAACCTGAGTGTTGGAGGAAACTTGCAGGATCATGTGGCGGTGCCGTTGTTTTTCAAATTTCCCAATCTGCGCCAGGACGGTAATAACACGTTCTGGAAGTTTAATGAAATCGATGCTCTATACGAGTTTACGTTGAAAAACCGCAGTCGAGGCATAGGAAATTACCGCTACCTGGACACGATGGAGTTCTTCAACACAGCAAATGCCAGCGACCACTACCCGGATGCGCAAGTTGTAAATGTTATTTTTCCAAAGGGAGAAGGATCCATCGGCCAACAGAGCAGAAATTTTGAGTATATTCGACCAATAAGCGACTCCCTGATGGAGGCTGAGCGGGAGGCATCGGTGCTTTGTTCGTACATTATTGCGCTTAATATAAAATCAAGAGGAAAGATCAGCCTGGCCAGTGCCGATCCCCGGATGCATCCCTTGATTGATGCGAACTATTTCGGGAATGAGGACGACCTCCAACTATTAATCCGTGCTATTCGCATCCAACAAGAGCTGCTGGGAACGAACGCGTTCCGCACAAACAGGGGGAGTCTACATCGGGTAAACATTCCGGATTGCCAACAGCTGGAGTACGATACGGATGAGTACTGGGAGTGCTACGTGCGCCACATGACCATCACCGCGTATCATCCCGTCGGAACGGCGAAGATGGGACCTTCTACCGACCCGGAAGCGGTCGTTGATTCGAGGCTACGCGTGAAAGGCATCCGTGGTCTTCGAGTAATCGACGCTAGTATTATGCCGATGGTGGTCAGTGGAAACACGAACGCGCCCACTATCATGATCGGTGAAATGGGATCTGATTTTATCAAGCGAGAGTACGAGTAATATGAGGTTTCCTATGGATGTAGTTTTTAGCTAATGATCTGGCAGAACTTGGAGTAAAACAGCAAGGATAATCTTGGAGAAAACAGAAATGGTCTGATGAAAGAGGACTGCTTTCGAAATTAGATAATCAAATTCAGCTCGAAGCGCGCACCAGCAAGGCCCCTAAAAGTATGCAAGCATCGACGCACATGGAATAATTTGATAAAATATTGTTCTAAACGGCATGCATGTCATGGAAATATTCGTCTAGGTCTTTTGTTATGAAAGAACGAATGTATAGCATTTTTTTTTAAACATTCAAACGAAAACTTTTACATAACTTCTACAAACAGGATACCAATGGAATTGACAATTAGCTCTAAGGCTCAATATCAACAAAGCCGAACCAATGTTGAACTTGCGCTGGGTGCCGTTAAATGGTTCATAAAATATTCCCATCGGTTTTACTGATGTCATGCTGATAAGCCTTGAACGGGGAGAAAGTAATTCGGCTTGCTCCACAACATTCCATCGCATAAGACACTGTTGCGTTACTTAACTTCCGATTTGTATGCGTAAAACAAACGAAAGAAATTTTACGATGTTATTCGCATGAAATACAAAACAATGTATTTCATGCGTCGGGGAAATGGTTGGACAAACGTAATCTTCGGTAAAGTACAGCGAAACATAACATTTGTGAGATATGTAATTGAAAATTTTAGGCCAAATTTAATTTCTGCATTCTTAATGATTTTAAATTACTGTAATAATTGCAATTAAATAAATTGCTTTATCAATATTACCCGTTCCAAGAATAAACATGACAGTTTCATGGCTGGAAGAGTCAAATTACCTGTAAGTAGAATGAATAAAAATATCTTATTAGATAAATTGCAGCTGATTTCACTAATGACTATGCAACAGTGTGGTACTTTCACCATAACTAAGATCGATCCCACAGAAACTAGTACAGATTGTATAACATTAACAGCCGGTCGTAAGTATGCTGGCTCAAATCAGGTAGCAAATTTTTGTCACAAAATGGCCTACAGCTATCGAGCGAATGAGGAGCACCACATGTAATACCAGACTGCGTAAGGAACAACGTCGAGTTGAAGGTGCTAGTTTCTAGAGTTACACGGCAGTGCAACGAACAACGTCCACGAAACCGACGGCTGGCCGACTCTTGCTGGACACACCATTGCAACCGCTTTTACACCCTCGAGCACTGCAAAAGCGGGACGAGAGTGCAACAGCAAGCCAACGCCAACCGGTTGTTGCATTTACCCAAAATAGTCACACCGTGCATGACGCGATAGTGCAATCCGAAGCCGCCGGGGGTTGGGGTACTTTCCATCGCAGAGATGGCCGGGCGTACGATAAAAGTAAAGATGTTCCATCGTAACCTATCCCAACCGAATCGGTGTGTGTGTGTGTGTGGGTTATTATTTAATGCGATTGGATAAGATCGTGAAACCGAGGCTAGCGAAAAATGTTGTACAAATATGTAAACACTGAGAGCATTTCAATTCGATGCTAAATTTGGTCGAGATTAAAAGGTAAAGTGAATGTCGACGGTTTCGGGTAAATAAATGATGGGTAAAGTTCAGCGATAAAACATTTACTATGTGCTGATATTTACAGCGCGCGAAGATGAATTCGTCCGAAAAACGTAGCCGATAGCAGTCACTTTCGAATGTCAGCACAACACGGTCAATATCACCAGCCAAGGGAAAAACCTGTTTGTAGTTTCGTTAGCTTAAAACATCCCAAAAAGGTCAACTTCTGCAAAAAATAAAAATAAATAAAGAGCGAACCATTGAGTTGGCTTGCATTAGGTTTTTCGACGAAATATGCAAAAAAAAAATCAAGTGCAAGAAAAAAAAAGGAAAAATCTCCCGAAAACCCGAGAAATCGAATCACCACCATAAAAATGCAGCTTAGCTGCCAAGGTTGGCCGTGCATTAATTGTCGTCATGATGACAAGCCAACCGATTGAGCGTATCGATCGCTGTTTAGCGTTGCCCCCTTTCCCTCCGCTGCCCCAGCTCTCACCAAACACCCAACCCACCACCAACGGCGGGTGCAGCTTCACTCGATTATCGAATCAAACGGAACGACCGCGGCCCGGGCGAGATCTCGGTGAAGGTCAATTTCATCGTCTTCGACGCCTTCAACACGAGGTGGTGCCGGGGGGCAGCGATGAACGAAAAATTGATTGATTCGATTGTTGCCGCACCGGTCGATCGCCGAAAAATGGAGCCGAAAAGCGAATGAAACACCATACCCATCGAAGATACACATTGGTGTGGCACGCACGAGGAAAGGCCGCACGCCCAAAGACAACACATAACTTTCGGCGGTTTTCATTTCATCGTTTGCTGAGCGTAAAACCGAAGCAAACAAATGCTCCGATGGGCCGGGAAAGGCCAATCGGATCGGCCGGAAGGTCCCGCCGGTTCGTTCAGGGAAGCGGAACATTTCGTTCGCACGGCGCGCAAAGCTGTTGCATTGAGTCGGATGGATTTCCTTCGCAAGCCCTCCGTGTTAAGGATTTCAGACCGAAAGACCGTGTGTGTCTGTATATGTCGGCGCCCATCAGGAAGGCCTGCCCGGAACAATTCGATTATGCTACGATAAATCAATCGAACCGCCGGCCAGCTCCGCATATGACCTTCCTTGGTTTGCACAGTTCGGTAAGGGTACCGGAAAAAAATGGATAAACCCAAAAACACGCGCGCCCACACAGCCGCAAGTTGGGGCAAGTGTTGCATATTTTAATTTACGAAAGGCTGAGAATTTACCACACAACCCACTCGACATGCTTCCAACTCGAACGCTTCCAACAGGGCGCCGGAAACAAGGTGAAATAATGCGGAACGAACGAAGAAGTCCGCATTGAGCAGCCATGTACCGGCAAAAGAAAGAAGAGAAAAACCAATATACACTTTTCTTCCGCACGCAACGTGGTACCAAACGCCCGAAGAGTAGTAGCTCCTTCATGTAGCCCTTTTTTTCGGGTGCAAAAACTCGGCCACCGGTCGAAAGGGAAGTCTTTAAAGCGCTTCCCAAGAGCCGAAGGATTTGTTTCAATGAACACATGGCGCGGTACAAGTAGGAAGCGGAAAAGACAGTACACAACGGGGAAGTGCACCTGTTGGGTGTGCAGCAAAACAAAAAAAAAACGGCAGTTTGAAAGACACATGGTGTGTTCTTGAAGTTTTCCCAAACATAAAACGTCGTGTCCCATCTGAATCAAATTAATTTTGGCAGATAGATTGGATTTCTTGGTGCGTCAAGTGAGTCAATCTCAAATCCAATTAATTTCACTGCAGTTCGTACGGTTTGAACTTAACCTAGAAAGGAAATGAGAAGCATTGGCGTTTGTCCCTGTACAGCGTCGTCGAGAGCGAAAAGCATCACCGCACCGAAGGCAAACACTCCAGTGCACGTGAAGCAATGGAGTGTAGGAAAGACTACCGCCAAGAAGTGGTTGGTGTTTTCCGATCCTCACGACTACACACACACAAGAAGCCAGCTTCTCTCGATCCAATACACATGTACCTATCATCATCATCATCATCGTTGTTGTTTGCTATGGCGGATCAGCTGGCGTTTTTCCGTTGCGCTCGAAAATCATCTCAACCACAGCGTGGTTCTAGCAAAAGAGAAAGAAAACTCCCTTCCCCTTTGCCACGGCTTCCTTGTGTGGGTCCCCAACGGTAAGGCACACCCGGCGCTAAAAACCTAGAAAGCCTCCCCATTCTATGAGGCAGGGGGATGCCGTGAAATGTGCACGACACGGTTTGGTGTATATGTTTGCGTGACGCATGATGTGTTGTCGTCCGTGTCACGGCAACCCCGAGCCTGCCGTTGCCGAAGCGGTTGCTCGAGGGCTCGAGGCGCGAATCAACAATGTCGGCCCGCCGGACGCGAAGGCAATCATCGCCGCGATCATCAGGCGCGCTCGAACGGCATTATCATCAACGTCGTCGTCCCGCTCGGCGAGTTTGCTATTTTGCTTGCCCCGATCAAACAACACCGCACCGAAACGACCGCCAAGAGTACCACCACCACCACCACCACCACCACCACCACCAACACGGGTTTCCATGCTCGACGCAGCAGCTCAACCGCAGCAGCACTCCAAAATTGCATAATCCACGTGCTGCCTCGTGCGGACTCGATCAGTCTACTTTCGTCGATCGGCGCGATCGGTCGATATATTTCGTTCGCACGTACGATCGCGGTATAGGACATAAGGAGTTCGGTTCCGTGAAGCAGGGTCTTAAATTCCCCACAGGCGAAGGTCTTGAATTAAGTTTTCTCAACCCCTGAAAGAACTCTTCCTTCGTCCTTCGTGAAAGAAGCCATTTCCCAACCATGAACATTTCCCGGACGTTGGGCATGCAATAACGGCAAATAAATAGTTTGGCTAAGGCCATGGCATAGCCGGAACTAGTGAAATTCCTAAAGTGCGAGCAGTTGGTGAAAAAAGGGAAAACCAATCCGAACAAAAAAAAAAACCACCACACACACAAAACGCCGCAAAAACGCATCCGAAAGAAAACATCATAAATCGCGGCGAATTGGTTTTGGGGGTTTTTATTTCCCGCCTGGCAGAAAGTGGACAACGATGCGAGTGGAAAATTGGTGAAAGTGCGCACACCCGGAGCTACTGGGTGCGATTTAGTTCACGCGATCGAGACGCCGCGTGCGAGCGATACTAGCGAGATCAATCGAGCGGAAGTGTGTCGTTTGTGTGCAGGAAAAGGCAAAACCAACCGCAAGAGGGAACTGCGCGAGTCATCCAAATTTTTGGTGGAAAGTGAATGATGTGAGGCAGAAATCGTAGGCCACGGATTGGAAGGACCCTCTGAAGATATACGGTGTAGACGGTGTGAAGATTATAGTTCCTCGAAGAACCCTCATTAGGGAGGTTAGGACTACCAAATGGCAGTCGCATTCGCGAAACTCGTCCCCCTGCTGGCGGGGGCGGCCTTAAAGGCGACGCCAGTTGCCGCCTCCATTACGACTGCGGTCGGGGCGGCCATCAGTGCGGCGACGGCTGTCGTCGGCGTCGGCAAGCTGGCCATCGTGCCCATCCTGATAGCGTCGCTCGCGTACTACAACTACGATCTGTTCGATCCGGAGAACCGGCCGTTCAATGTGCCCGACGTGGACCGGGAGTATGACTTCATCGTGGTCGGGGCAGGGTCGGCTGGTGCTGTCGTCGCCTCGCGGCTTTCGGAGATTGGCGGCTGGAAGGTGTTGCTGCTGGAGGCGGGAGGCCACGAGACCGAGATCTCAGACGTGCCTATTCTGTCGCTGTATCTGCACAAGAGCAAGCTGGATTGGAAGTACAGGTAGGTCGACATTGCGCCAGCGGTTGCAACGTGGTGCTGTTTTTTTGTTCGTCGTCAACTCCCAACGACAAGAATCTGGCCAGTTCTGCAATTTCGGAAAGTCGTCGGGCAACTTCTCCTGCTCGTTGCGAACGCGTTGTCGCAATTGCACGAGGCAAACGAGATGCAGTACGAGTTCTGGCGCAACGACACGCCAGGCACCGATGCACTTTTCATTTCTACCATTCGAAGTGCATACAACCGGAGTCTCGGGCGATTCGCCTTGCCCGGTGCATTTGGAGTTTCTTTTTTTTCGGTCACCTCGTGAGCGTTCGGGCGTACACAGCGGAGCGAGAAGTATGCTGGCTGGTCCGCTGGCATGTCATCCAAGACTCAAGAACTGACCCTGAGAGCCGCTTTGTTCAGTGGAGTCACCGTGGCGCACGCACCGCCACTGATCTCTCTCCTTCCCTCCGCGCTACCTAAAACCGCCCAAGTGCCAAGCGTGCGGCTATCGATTAACGAGTGGAAGACGACGTGCAATTGCGCAAATACGATGTGCATGCGCACGAAGGCCTGGGCGGTGCGGTGTGGTCCGCTGACGCAACAACCCCGGCGTAAGGATTTCTCGCCCGCGGAAAGTGCTAAGTGAAGATTTTTTGGGGAACCTTCGGTTCGGCCCGCACAATCACTGTACGGCGGCGGTGACCTTAACGGAAACACTCAATCGACCAACGAAAACCCTTTTTTCTTTACCTCAAGGACTACAGGAGGGTGGTACACTATGGTATGCAATGTCTAACTAAATGTGCTAATGTGTAACGGATGGAGTGCATGATTGGGTTCAATTTCAGTGTCAATATTCAATATTAAAGAGTATTTTTTGAATTTGAGTTTTCTCGGATCATTGAGCCAGCAGGATAACAAACAACTTTCTTTAATTAAATACCAGTTATTTTGAGGATCATGGATCGTTAGGTTAAACTGATAATTTGTTTCTACAAAAATGGTTATACATCCGTACAGTTATGTAGCATTTTAAGTTTCAAGGAAGTCTGCTTCGAACAATTGTGTGAACACAACTCAGATTAAATGTCCGAATCCATCTTTTAAAATGTTTTAATGCCAACAATTACACTTAAAGTAAATATGTTAAAATTTATCATAAAATTGTTACGACATGTAAGCTCATTTGAATATTTTCCAGTGGTGACATTCTCTTGCGCAAATTCAGCAGCAAAGTTGAACCTACCAAAACAATACCATAGTCGTGCGAATGATATCCTACTAATTGGGTAAATGCTCATCCCCAATGTAGGTACCTAGCTCTCCTCTGAATTTTTAACTAGCACTATCATCTTCGTTATCATCTTTGTCGGTGGTGTGAGATCTTATGCAACCCGTGCTGCCTCCGTTTTCGCAGGTGAATATCATCTTCTGCCTAACAAGCCATGCCGCTCGTGTCAGACATACGATCGCGATATTTTGCGTCTTTTCCAACCCGTCTGGAAGCCGGTGTTGTTTGTGCGCCCGCCTGTTGTTGGGTTCAGCTCTCGGCGAATGTCAAATATTTCCACGACTACCAAATTGGAAACATCACCTACACCGGCGTGTGTTTGCGTATTTCCATCAGCAGCTGGTTGTTGATGAATTTTCGGTCCATTAGCTGTGCGGAGGTTTGACTTTGTGTGCCGCATTTAATATTCACCTGCAAACGCCGCACCCGCGGTGAATTTGTATAACAATTAATTTGACAAAATTACAAACTGCCTCCACTAAGGTTCAGAGTCGAATTCGATTTTGCTAATACTCGAGTGGTTTGAATATGGTGCCGACGGAGGCGATTAATTGCGCCTGCTCTTAAGAAGTGGTGTCGAAAGTGATTGACGTCGAATCCATTTGAAGAGATTGAGAAGCAAAGGGAAGTGGGAGGTTTTAAATGGACCAAATCATTTATCACTCAGATCAAGGCGGACGGACACCAGTAGACCATTATTAGCGCTGAAACAAGAAGTTTCTTACGACAAGCCTTTTCAAGGCTCCGTTTCTTTACAAGTTTGCTACAAGTATATCTTTTAAAAGAAATGAAGAATGTGATAATTAAAAAGCTTGTTAATAATTCATGTGGAAAAACAACGTCGACCCAGTAAAACGTTTGAAAGCTTGTTCCAACCATTATAAAAATTATAGCGATTCGAAAGGTTTCTCAGTTCGGGCTGCAAAATACAGGTCAACTTAGCACGTAGTGACCTCCAATTCTTTTCTTCGCAAAACAGAATTAAATATTTTCGCGAATCCAACCTGGGTTGCTATAAAACTACAGCTATTCAAATTGCCAAAACTTCAAACCTGTTAGATGACCTTATTTAAGCTCCGCAAACTCACCGGTCCATGGGACCCATTCTGCACGAGTTAGGGGCGACTTTATTCCGGTGCGTTTATTCAAATTAGCCCATTTCTAGGAGGGCCACAAGATCATCGACCATCAAACCCGTTTCTTGCATTTAATCGCTGGTCATGCCGACCGACCGTATATCATAATGGCGGTTATTCGATCACTAACAACAGAAACACCTCGTATATACTTGACTCGGTTTGAACAAAAACAAGCGATGAGATGAATCACGAATTCGCTTAAAGGCCTTTGATACCATCAGTGGTGGTCAGTGGAGGGAAAGGAGAACCGCAATCGGGATGGTTTGACCGGATCCGAACCGGTCCCGCCGTGATATTTACATATTTTTTGCCGCAACCTCGCCGTTGGCAATCTGGCGTAGACTATGGCGTGGACTGCAACTATTGCCTTTTTTGCCTCCACCATGGTTGTTGTTGACATAACTTTAATTTAATTTCTTCAGATTTTCATATTAGGATCTGCATTAATCTGACTACACATGTCTATCGAAACATGTTATCAGTGTTAAGTTAAAAATAGTCCAATCTATTTGAAAAGGGCCTACAAAAGTAGAACTACAAACCATGCGAAGAAAACATAAGAAACAAAATAAAAGAAAAACTTTCCTTTGGCTGTGAATCGATCAATCAAGTACAGATCAATTTAACTCTTCCGATAATGCGTTTGAATAGTGCGTCTGTAGCGGTTGTGTAGGGGAGATTCCCTCCGAGTCAGCTGAACTAGAATAATTAGAGCCCCATTAGGGGCTCCTAAAATTATAGTAGCACGCGGGATTTATTGCTAGGCCCATTTGCCCAGACGCATACCATTACGAAAACCGGAAAGGCGTCAAGTTCTGGTAACCTCAATGTCGGGGAAGCCTGCGTCTTCCGAAACCAAACCACTACTATGTTGATAGCACCCTAAAAGGCACGGCGACTTTAATCTTCCCTCCGTTTCGTTTTGTTCGTTTTCGCAGCCCTTTCTGTGGCTGGCGAGATGTTTGAGTTCATTTCAAGACTTTGAATCGTTTGATTCGCCCGGTGGAGCTGTAAAGGAGAGGAAAACCAGCACGCACCATGGGGCGTTGCTACATTGAACTTGGGCTGAAGGTTGCTGGCCGTGGACGTCCGTTTTTTTATGTTTTGAAGATCGCACCATACGAAAGGTGGAAACACTGATGATCTTAACGCACTCTGGGGCCGCGGGTCAACCTTCAACCTGGAGTACACGAGACAGCCGACAAAGATGGAATTGCAGACGAAATGGTGACCATGATGATGATGGTGATGACGGCTTTCTTATGATTTTGGCGAACGGAAACTGACAGCCACTTCATCAGCAGCAACGGGAGTTCTGAAGACATGCTCTATATAGCAGAACACTATTGCTTCGCTATAGTCACCAAACAAAGATTACCTATGGAGCCTACGAGGTCCTAACGAGGTGCCTCTCGATAAGTAAAAGTGTTTGTTTGCGGTAAACTTCATGTTCATCCGGTTTCAGAAAACGGTAGACAAAAGGGGTTTGACAACGGATATTTGAGTCTGCCATGCATACACCACGTTGACCCAAGAAGAAGACTATCTGCTGCACGCCCTTGCTTCTTCGGAATCGCTGGGCAAGGAAGCGTGTTGAATAGTTGTTGAACATTTCCCGCTAGTTTCTAGCAGAAACAAAAAACGGAGAGTCCATTGCCAGCTTGAGGTATCTCTACAGTCGAAAATCATTGGACGGAACCAACATATGCCGGCGAACTTTAAATTTCTTATTCCGTTACTTCATTCACGCAGCAGCCAGACATATGCTGTGGCACGCGGCAATGATCGTCAGAATGTGATAACTCCGGGCCCTGGCCAGACAAAAGGCACCGCTGTTTGGTGGCTTACTTTTCAGTTTTCAATTTAATAAAACCTCCCAATCAGCGAATACTGCTCGGTTGAAACGGCCAATAGATGTTTGCTTAAGCGTTGAAGCAAGTTTATCGCCTCATAGAGCAGACGATTTGACGGCAAACGCGCCAAACTACCTTAGCACAGTGTTTAAGCGGGACAGACTTACGACAAACACGCCCTTACGCAAGCATATATTTAATGGTCCATCGGGACTGTCTTGAATTTCGCCGCCCACCGAAACCGAGGGATGCGAAAGGTTGCGGACCAATCGGCGAGACGTCCTCGAACCGTTGCTCGCATGGACTGTGATTGGAGCCGGTTGTGTTACAGCATGCTTAGGGAAAGAAGCGCCATCGATCGCTAACTGGACACCACTTAAAATAGGCAAGTTTAGGCTGAACGGTTCCGTGCCATAAAGATGATTCAGCCATGTTTTATAATTTGCAAGTCTCATGCGTACTATATTGTTTATTGCCTCACACTTAAAAAGAGAAGTTATTGATATTATTATTCTACAACTTTTCTATGGCAAACAAAACAAAATTACACTATTTCATAAAAACGATTGAATAGTTAAAGGTTTTGATTGGAATTTGTTTTCCAAAACAAATAACTTTTCATTTTAATATAGCCGCCATTCGGTGCCAGAACTCGCTTTATCTTCAATTAGCAGGTTAAGCATCTGCAAATATGTTTAAACTCATTAGGAAAAGATATCATCGATGTTGGCAGTGCCGTAAACTCCAGGAAGCGAGATCAACTAATCCAAGGAGTTAGCACACACTTAAAGGTTTTCAAAGGTGAGCAATGCTGTAAACCTTCACTTCGCTCAAGAGCATAAACACCAGCGTTCGTCAATTTGTGGTAACTTCCCCATGCTGAACCCGGCGTAAACGAAATGACCTCCCCCCGGACTGATCCTCGGCTAACGTTTGGGATGTGGGGTAATTAAAACGATCTCGCCTAACGTGCCGGAACGCGTTACTCCACCTTTCCACGGCAGGTTCTCAGTCCGATTTTACTATGCCGCCATAAACCTTGCACCCTGCCTTGTGTGTTGCATGCAATTTGCTTCCTGAACCGGTTTGTGTTTTTGGGACCCGCACGGTTCGGTTCGGGGTTTTTAGTGCCTAAAGTTAAAGGTTTTGTCCAAATTACGTCCTCCCTTCCGGGCATTACGGGGTTGGACAATGTCAAGTTCATGAAGCAATCCTCACGGGAAGGTCTCACAATGTCTGCAGGTGGTGCCTGATGATGATGCTGCTGTCCGGCATGAAGAATGCCAACTCAGACAGACAAAAAAAGAGACAACATCCAAAGATGTCCACGCAAAGTCCACGTTTGTTACGTCGGCGAAAACCATTAGAGGCAGTGCGCGGATACCGAAATTGAGGAAATCTACTCTCATTGCCGCGCACGAACTTGAACTTTGCGCGCGTAGGCTGCTGAAGGCTTTCACCGGAGGGGGTTTTCGGCATTGGCGGACGATGGCACAAATATCATGCCTTTCCTTCGTTCGTGATGGACTGGGGTGATTTGAACTGTGCTATTTGCACGTACTTAAAAAAAATATCTAATTGAATAAAAGATGTATTCGGCGACGCCTCGTGTGAAGACAAAGTAATAATCGATATCTGCAGAGTTCGCCTTTTACACTTCATTTACTCCCCGTAGTGACTTTAGTACTTGTAGAAGAAAATTATCTGGGTTAGTTTCACGTGCATCGGAAATTGCTAGCGAAACTTTCCATCTTGCGATGGCTGGTTTCGCGAATGATGAACTTTGGCATCGATTTAAAAATATACGCTTACACATTATGGTCCATTTGCAATTTAACACGATCAGTTGGAGTCACGTTTCCAAGTGGTTGTATTTTTTACGAGCCATCGATGAGTCGCTTAAACTAAATTTAACGCTTTCTCGATTTTTGACTCACCCAGTGCCCTGGCGCAGAGTCGACGGTCGGCACCGAATTAGTTGTACACGAATTATTTATATGAAGACGTTACTGGTATCGGTTTATGGCAAAATTATTGATGCTCGTGGGTTGTAAACCAGCCTTTAAAATTCCACGCGACTGCTGACTTTATATTGGTACAAACAAGAGAACGGGTTTTGGTTTTACTTTGCTCGGTCGTGTCTGTTCAAGACCTACCCCAACACACCCTGCTGTTGGGTCAACGGAACCGGTTTTCCACACACGAAAGCGTTCCACATCGACACTGGGATACCCTTCTGAATCTGGGTTTTATCTTTATCTCTTTAAAGATATTCTCTCCTGTTTTGCTGCGCCAACTGGCTTCTGTCTGTCCCTTTGTGGAGCATAACACAGGTGAAAACCTGAACCCATCTACGGTAGATTCTGATAATGGTTGGCTTTTTATGGAAACTCCCCGTTATGAAGCTAACGAAGAATGTGCTCGCCCAATAATCCAAGATCGTGATTGGTAACTCGTCGAGCTCGTTAAAATTTGTGGCAAGAGAACTGGACCAGGAAGCTTAGGTAGAAAGATGAGCCACACAACAATGGTGCCCCGTTGCCGCGAGGCTGATTTGCATGGAAGCTTCAATTAACGCACCAGACAACGTGCTTTTACTTACTCGACATACCACCACCAACCAACCAGGCAGGTAGTAGGCAGCCGACACCAACGGATCACTTTCCTTTGAGGTTGCTGTTTTAGGGTAGGGATGATTTTTCCACCATAATACATTGCATAACACGATGCGCTTGTAGAATACCAAACGGTGCTGCCGTGAAATCGAACGCCAGGCCGCAAACGTAATCGCACTAGCACCGGGAACATTTCAACATGGCCTTACGGAGAGAGTGCTGAAGGTACTCCAATGCGGACGACAGTCGCTGTTGGGCCATAAACTTCGACCATAATGGTGGTGTTTGTGGAATTAGCTGGGGACTTGAAGTTACGTTCCAAATTTGAAACTATAACCCGATGGACCAATTAGCCCAGGTGAAGACACCTCGAGCGGAATGTCTTCAAACGAATGTAAATTGTTTCAAAAATAGGTGTGAAAGTGATCGTTCGATCCCGTTGCAGCGGCGCAGATAAGCGAGCTTCATTAATGTACCGCTCCCTAATTGTGCACCCCGCTCGGAAACATTTCGGCAGATTAGGCAACTGCTTGAGCTGATTCCGAACCATGGACACTCCCGCCTGACTACCTGGTCGTTCGATCAAAAAACAAACACATTTTTCTTCTCCAAACCATGACGACCTTCGACGTACGTGGGATCGAACGGATTTGTGCAAATTACTTCGAAAGTCCCAGACATAGCGAGAAAGAGAGAGAGCGGGAGAGTTAATCGAGCATGAAATGGATTGGTTCCGACTCTATTTCTTTCGGGCTGGGGCTAATCGCTGCTGCCGCCGAACACCGACAGTTTGTTTTTGTCTATGCACCTGATCTTTTGGATGGAAACAGCGAAGCAAGCAGTATGGGATGACGGAGGGGAAACGAGAACAAGGTCTTTAAAACATTTAAGTGAACAAGGATGATAAATCAGAAACGATATTATTAATGAAGCGTTTGACACCTCAAGATGGTAGAGATCAGCTGGTGGTGTGTCCTCCGAAGGCGGACCTAAACTGTCCAAAGATGCGTCATCCAAGAAGGGCACGACACAATCGATGAATGAGGTAACACACACCTGTCAAGGAAACTGTTTGTTTTTTACTATAAAGGAACGAGCAGAAAAAAGGCACACCAACCTCGTGTAATCAGTTAATGTTCGTTGATGTCCGAGGGTGGTTCAACATACCGGCTCTCTCACTCTGACTCTAGCTAATCGAGCGTGCCACGAAATTGCTTCAATTTTTCGTTACATAACGCCACACGCGGCACACAAGAACCTCGCACTACCGGAGCCCTTGTAGACGCAGCGTTAATAACAACACACATACCGTGTGCACATACCAACATCTTGTGGGGGTGCACCAATTTCAATGCTTCTTGCTCATCATATGTTCGACCGTGTCGGCATACGCGTCCCCTTTCGCAGATACACAGGAATCGGCCGACTTGCGTGGCAAGAAGTGGACACGGTTCTGCTGTTCAAGGTTGGAAAAGTGGTGCGTACGTGACCGTTGGATCATCTGATCCAGCCATGGGTAATGGCCACCCGCCCCGCCATTGGACAAGCGATGCACTCCATCGAAGTACTTGACGGTGGTTTCGGTAGCATTTTCGGCGCACGAACACGCTCTCACTTAATTACACGCACTCACTGTTGCCGACCGCGCAAGTTTTCAAACCAACCAACCAAACCGCAGCTGACAATGGTAGCTTGCGGTTGGCGTGGACTACTGGGTGATACGTGACTGTGAGGTGATCTTCAAAATCTCATCCAAATATTGGCCGACTGTTATATAAAACACCATCGCCAAAGGTGTGTTCCGGATTATCGTTTATGCGTCCGGATAAACCCTTGTGTGCAAAAATTGAAGGCCAACCGAGTGCTTAGCGGAGGTACCATCGATGACGTAGTGTCACTGCTGCCGCCATCGGCATACCAGATGATCAAACCAGATTTATCGGAAGCACTTCAAAGCGCCACGGGCAAAAATACCTCGAACACTCGGTCAACTTTCGTGTGCGTGTGCAAATAACACACAAGGCAGCCAAACTTGACGCGGCGAGGCACTGGGTCCTATTATGTATGCACGCCGGTTTTTCGGATGACCTTGCCTACTTTGTCTAGGATGACGGTGCGGAATAAAGCAACGGCTCTTGCAGCAAAGGTGAAGATGCTGATACCGCCGGTGGTTAAAAGCGACGTCGCCGTGTTTGCTTCTCCGGTCATCCGGCGCTGGGGAAAATGTCGAACGCGTTAATATGACAAAACCGGTGTGTATGCACAGAGACAAATTTGTCCATTTGTCCATGCCTATGAATGGCTGCTGGCTGTACAAAACATCTGTTTACGAACCACGGTTGGTACCCGCACCCGTGACTCGCTGTTGTTAGGACATGCGTTAAAACCCTTACGGCCGACTGTCAAAAGGCGTGGGTTTTGATAAAGGAGTCCCCAGCGACACCAGCCAGTCACCATCCCAAGGGTCAATAGTCGTGACAAATTTGAATCGATGAAATACGACCCAGACCTACTACGTAAGACAGTAGTTTGAAGGTCAACTCAAAAAACAAAATTCATGAACCAACCTCTTAACCGCCCATTTTTGACATAAAGCGTAAATGGTGGCTTCGAAGTTTACAAACTGCACAGAAAAGGGCAGCAAAACGGAGGGGAAAACAGCGGAAATAAAAGCCTATTTATTAGGTTTGCATGTTGATATGATCGTTTGATATTTTGAAATGAATTCCAAACGATGGACCATCGCATGCGTTGTATAGAAGGGTGTTAGACGAAAATCATCATTAATCATGCTCAGCACAAGGATAATGCGTTTCTCGATGCATGGCATCGTGCGTGCTGCAACCATCCGCAGCATTTTCACTTCCACCGTAATCCACAACCACGGTCCAAGATTAATCTGCCGACGATTGTTGGATCGCCTGGTCGGAAAGAGAAAGGTCAAATCGTTTCCACGATTAGTTCATCCGATTGGTTGCAAAGGTGGGGATAGTGAATGATGAAATGTAGGTCAACCCATAATTTTGGCATGTTTAATGTTTAAAACAGTCTGGATCGAACAGCCATGACCGGTAACTCCGTCCAACTCCGTCCTTGCAGTGGAAACGAATGGAAGAACAAGCAAAACAAACGAACGGTTTGCAAATGAACTAATCCTTCCGTTACACATTCGATTCTCGTCGATTGGTTTCAGAACTCAACCACAGAAGACGGCGTGTCAGGCGATGAAGGACAACCGGTGCTGCTGGACGCGTGGCAAGGTGCTGGGCGGCTCGTCGGTGCTGAACACGATGCTGTACATCCGTGGCAACAAGCGTGACTTCGACCTGTGGCGGGCGCTGGGCAATCCCGGCTGGGGGTACGAGGACGTCCTGCCGTACTTCCGGAAGTCGGAAGATCAGCGGAATCCCTACCTGGCGCGCAACAAGCGACAACATGGAACCGGTAAGTATTTCGATGTGCCGACTTCGAGAGATCCGACCCTAATCGCTGGTTATTTCTTTTCACAGGAGGATTGTTGCAAGTGCAGGACGCCCCGTACCTAACGCCACTCGGTGTGTCGTTCCTGCAGGCGGGCGAAGAGATGGGATACGACATCGTGGACGTGAACGGCGAGCAGCAGACCGGTTTCGCCTTCTTCCAGTTTACGATGCGCCGCGGAACGCGCTGCAGTACCTCGAAGGCATTCCTGCGTCCGGTGCGCAACCGCAAGAACCTACACGTGGCGTTGTTTGCACACGTGACGCGTGTCATCCTCGATCCGGTCACACGCCGGGCGCTCGGTGTCGAGTTTATCCGCCACGGAAAGACTCAGCAGGTGTTTGCGACGCGCGAGGTTATACTGTCAGCGGGCGCCATCGGTACGCCGCATCTGCTGATGCTTTCCGGCATTGGACCACGGGAGAACCTCGACCGCGTTGGCATTCCGGTGGTGCACGAGCTGCCGGGCGTGGGTCAGAACCTGCAGGATCACATCGCCGTCGGAGGGTTGGTGTTCCGCATCGATCAGCCCATCTCGACCATCATGAACCGGTTGGTGAACCTGAACTCGGCCCTCCGGTACGCCATCACCGAGGATGGGCCGTTGACGAGCAGCATCGGATTGGAGGCGGTCGGGTTCATCAGCACGAAGTATGCGAACCAAACGGACGACTGGCCCGACATCGAGTTCATGCTGACGAGTGCCTCCACGCCATCGGACGGTGGTGATCAGGTGAAGAAGGCGCACGGCCTTAAGGACGAGTTCTACGAGGATATGTTCAGCGCGATCAACAACCAGGACGTGTTCGGTGTGTTCCCGATGATGCTGCGGCCCAAGAGCCGCGGGTTTATCCGGCTTCAGTCACGCAACCCACTGCGCTATCCGCTGCTCTATCACAACTACCTCACCCATCCGGACGACGTGGGCGTCTTACGAGAGGGTGTAAAGGCGGCGATCGCGTTCGGTGAGACGCAAGCCATGAAGCGGTTCGGTGCCCGGTTCCACAGCAAGCAGGTACCGAACTGTCGCCATTTGCCGGAGTTCACCGACGAGTACTGGGACTGTGCGATCCGCCAGTACACGATGACGATCTACCATATGTCCGGCACGGCCAAGATGGGCCCACCCGACGATCCGTGGGCCGTTGTCGATCCGAAGCTACGCGTGTACGGCATCAAGGGGCTGCGGGTCATCGACGCCAGCATTATGCCGCGGATCACCAGCGGCAACATCAACGCACCGGTCATCATGATCGGCGAGAAGGGAGCCGACCTCATCAAGGAGCTCTGGCTGCAGGGAAAAGCGCGTCGCGGCAAGCGGCAGGAGCTTTTCGCCAACGAAACGATGACCGTCAACGCGGCGACGAACCAAACTGAGCAGCTTGACAGGGCAAGGTGCGCTAACGAGACCACGGTGAGCTAGTCTGCAGCGTCACGGGGTCGGAAGTGGTCCTAGGAACTCCAATGCCAAATTTAACGACGATGGTCACTGGTGGTGCGAATGTGAAGGAGCGAGCCATCGTGCATATCGCTTCGCTGTAAATACCATTGCAACATGTTACCGCGTAGGATTAGGCTCTAAGAACAGGTGATTGAAGTTAGGCGATAGAACTAGGTGGGGAAGCGGATGCTAGCGTGTAGGCCGGATCAGCTAAAACTGTGCGTCGAATCGCACGATAAGACACTGACTGACTGAACATAAGTTACTAGTAATGTTGAAATAAATGTTATTTCATTTTTTATTTCCATAAAAACATCATTGTATTGTTTAATAGAAAGAAAATCGAGACATAAAACCATTTACAATAAATAAACAACATACAAACGATGGAAGAACTACCAAATTTAACGATAACAGTGTTATGGAAGAGCAATGCTATAAATGAGACCGATCGATGAATCGTTCATCCTCGATTGCATACTTTTAGGCTGCATGATCGTAACGCTCAAATGGTAACGCCTGTGATCGAAACGCCCTCAGAGCTTTGAAATGTATGGGAAACACTTTAGAACATGTGCTAAAAAAAGCTTGCACAAAGCTTGCGAACCAATCAAATTCATTTCAATAGGTTCACAAAAATAAATTTTGAGGAGTTTCCCCAGATCTGGGTGACAAAATAGTTTTTCATATAGACCAAATGCGATACACGGGTGCCTGACGAATTTTAAAAGTAAATTTCTCATGTTTGCGTAACAATATTCAGATAAATCTGATAGCACTGGAAAGGTTGCTGTGTTAGACATCAGAAAACATAACCAGATATAGGCAAACGTAACAATGCCGAAATAAGAGAGCAATCGGTTTGCCACCATCATTTTATTTGGCAACGGAGCGAGTTTAGCGCATTTTGTTCAGCCGATAAATGTGTCGGAGAGATCAGTTGATCGGGTTATCATGTGAATAAGCTAAACTTAAGTATGTCGAGTGTACCAATAAACTTCGAAAAAGAGATTATTATGCCTGTGATTTCCAAAACTGTCAGATTCATCTGAATATTATTGAGAAACAGTTTTTTTACTTACTGCCAAAATTCATCATGCACTCTGCACTACTGAAACTGAAAGAAGTATTCGGTATGTTTTTTATCCCCTCTAACAAAACATTCCAATTCTAGTTTTGAAAAATACCTAAGCTACTTGTACAACTACTTGTGAATATCCAAACTTCCCTTGAAGAAAAGTTACCAACGGCTTCGATACTATGCACACCTTAGCGAATATTTTTGCATATTTATCATCACTTCAACCATAATTCAATCAATTTGGTTTCAAATAAAGCCATAAATTATATTTGTCTTTCAAATTAATCAATCTCCTTTCATCATAAGGCAGTATGATGCAACATTCGGACGCCTGGAGGGAATAAAATGACAACTTGGTCCGATATGAAAACGACCGGACATCACCCGAGGAACGAGACAAACCGGCGATTATTGATTTGCCGTAACAGGAGCGTTAAAAACATCTCGAAAGCAGCACTGGATACGTTCCAGAAGTGGAAGTGCGGAAAAGAAAAGTTAAACCAGCTGCGGGAACTTGGGTAACAGAAAAAAGAGGCTTGGCCGAGACCTTTCTCAAAAATAAGAGAAAAACATTCAACTATACTATGATAAGCTACTAGGCGTGGTGCGATCTTCCCGGGAGCGCACATGACGTGACGAGCTACCTTCGGCAAAAGATGAAAACACAAACTGGCTTAGCGGGAGTGAACAGCAATATACTGATTTGCTCGTCTGACGGCATACAGCAGTCTCGCAGTAGATCGTTTGTACAACGGTGGGTGTCACATTCGCATTTCAAACTCTCGACAGCCACTTGGTGTGTTGTCCTACAACCGTTGTGTTTTGAGCACCCTGGCCAATTTTTTGGCTGCAATGGATTCATGATAGCACTTGTGTTTTTCGATGATTCTTTGAAATGTCCTTTTCACAAGATGTGTGCACTTTTGGTTTGCTAGCTCTATAAGAGAAAACAGCTACCAAAATGAATAAATTTCCATGCTTGTTAACCGTTCCACAGGTTTGCCCGAACCTCACTCGGACTGGCGGATGGTTTTTGTTCTACTTTGCCCACTTTGTTTCTACTTTCGTTGTACGGCGTTGATTCTGAGTGCACCCGCTTCAAAAACACACTCTTACACGGAGCGAGTATTATAGTTTTAAAAAAATGCTCTTGAAATTTCCGTTTATAAATAACTTTTTGAAAGTAATCTACTACATATTTTGGCTTTTTTATGTATGGAGTTCTGTGTACACTAAAAAAGTGGTATTACATGTAACAAATTGTTCTTTTCAAGAATTTCTAAGAATTTCCTTTTATAAATAACTTTCTGAAAGTAATTAAAAATGAAATAAAATTCATGGTAGCATAAAAATATGGGCATAGTTGTGTCAGTGAAGTGATCATCATTGAATCAACAAAATTTAAAAAAAATGAAAAATTTGCAAATTCAACTACACGAAAAATAAACACTGTGACAATTTTTGAACCACTTTCTCGAAATGGCAATGAGTTCAACAACGAGAGAAAAATCAAAGTTTGACAGCATAGGATGTACGGGATTTTAAAGGTAGTGTACGTAAACATCTCGGGTTTTACCTCGCTTGCTATGGGGTTAAGCAGTTTGATGTTTACTCTCGCTGCCGGTGTTTATCTTGAGAATATTCGGATTTAGCCGAAATTTGTTCCGCAACGCCGTGTGCGCTCCCGGGAAGACCCTTCAATTCGTACGCACTTCGGTCAGACTGGTTCGTTCGGCTTCGGCTTTTGCGCGACCGCCAGCCTTTCCTAGGCGTTTATTGACTTTCCTTGGCATATTTGTGTAAATTTGAGGCGTTTGTTTGTCCGGTCAAAGCGATCACAAAATGGTCACTTTTCGTAACCGGAGCGAGGCGTGACCGGGTCGAAAAAGTTGATGGCCTTTTGGGGCGGGAAACCGTAAGGGAAACATTAGTGACAAACATTAGCGGGTACGTTCGAAGGTCACCCGAAAGCCGACACCCTTGGGGAGGAGCTCGTCACCTCAGCGAGGTACGCGGTATGTGTCTCCCGGAGACGCTCAATGTCAGCCCCTCCTGAAGGCGGAAAGAAGAAGCAGCAGTCCAACGTCGCAGGGTGTGTTTAATCAACGCGTCAAGGGCGCTCATATGCCGGGACGGTGACAAATATCGCCACGTTCCATGTGGCGATCCGATCATCGTGAGAAGATTACAATTTCTCAACCAACCAACGCCGTGTCGTGTCACCTCAGGCCATGGAGGAACACATTCCTGAACACCACACCACACCACCACCGGGCGGGCAACATTAAGACGGAGGCAATATGCCAAATTCGACCTTGACGCTTAGTGCAAAGCGCAAGACAATTGCGCACGAACGCACCATCGGCGACGTCGTCTTTCGCAGCTCGTTGAAGTCTTAAGCTGTCTTAAGCCGTCGCACTTACCCTTCCCGTGATCCGACGCGAACCTGCCCGGACAGGGTGGGACTAAATGTCAGCAAACGTCACATCGTGATTTCCTCGGGTTCCGGCTCGAATTTCCTACTTGCCTAACCGATGCCAACCGTGTGGCTTCCCCGTCGGTTCCTGCACACGTGCACAGTTTGCAGCGCAACCGTGACTTAGGAAACACCACCCAGCTCTCGATCGGCACAAGTACTTCCCCACTTACCCCACAAACCGGTTCTCGATCGAGGCCCTCCACTTTACGGAAGGAAGCACGGACGAAGGAAGTGCCTCTTGGGTGTTGGAGTTTTGCGAGCTGAAGATTGATTTCTTAAGAGGTCCTTCCGTTGCAGCTTGCCACACCGTTGACCAACTCAGTGTATTTGTTGTGTTTGTGTTTGTTTGTGTTTATGTGTGGGTCCATGTGAGGTAAAACCCGCGGAACGGAAGGAAGCACAAGAAGCCACTTACACAAGAAGGTTAGTGGTATGGGCTTTTTTAATCGACCCAATTATGGGAGCGCTCGCAACCGAAGCCAAAGCAAAAGGGAGTGAGGGCGAAGAGGAATTGCTTCATTATGATCTACAATTACACGACACCCGAGTGGCTTACGGGTGTAATAATCTTCTCCATTAGGCAATGCCACACATTGAACCGTACGTTGGCTGAGGTGTTGCGGATTTTTCTCTCACACTTCCAATCGCAAAACCGTTCCAAAGTTGAGTGATCGATCAACGGGTCCTCGGGCGTGGGGGAAAAAACAAAAATGAACATTCGAACTAGCTACGGAAAGTGCTTTATCGAACGTATGTATCTTTCCCGACGCCCCAGGAGAGGCGTAACACAAAAAGTTTGGGCTTTCGTTTCGTGGTTACTGCAAAATATGCAACATCAACTGCATAGACCTCCGGGGGGAGAAAAGAAGGTTCCATCCACGCCGGGGTTGACCCCGCTGGCAACAAAGTAAAAGAAATCTCAACTCAACCCGGAGAAGAAAACACACAATTTCACCCTCCCTCCCCCCTCGCCGATTGCATCACAAATATTTGACCAGCGGAGAAGAAGTGCGCGATCAACGGCGAAAAAATCAAGAAAAACTATCTTTAGTCCCGCTCCGACGCACCCGAGCCTCGACCGTCAAGTAATTCGCCTTACCCCGGAGGGTGGCTGAACTTTTACTTTTCAGCTGTCCAACAACAGTGCGCTAGGAAAAATGTCCCGCCGTGGCGGGATGCGCCACGACGACGCCTCCAACCGTACGATGGACCAAACGTGATGTTGCCAGCATGGCTTGCGCAACGCGCGCGTCTGTTTTATGACATCCAATGCAACGGATGGGCGCAAATTCGTGCCAAAACGGTGAACGAACGCCTCGAGCACGGGTGGTGGGTATTCTTAAGTCGGTGCGAAAAATAAAACCGGACAATAAACTCCCTGTTTTAACCGTTGTTTGGTTTCCCTCCACCTCAGCCGTCGTCCATCGAGGTACATTTATTAGAAAGAGTTATTTGAAAATAAAATAAAATAAATGCAAACATCCATCAAAAAAACAGATGACCTAACAGAGATGATAAAAATGCAATAAAACCATAAAAGTTTCACAAGCTGTGATAAAAAAAAACACATACACACAAACAGTTATGCTGCCCCAAACGCGCACATGTGTAAGAAGCGCCACCGATAACCCGACATCGAGGAAAGCACATCAATCACACACACAACGGGTGGAAAAAGCTGACATCGATCGGATCGGGTCCCTCAATTAGGGTCATTATGGTCGGTTTTTCCCAGCCGATTTGCCTATCGGCCTGAGTGAAAAGATGCAAAACCTGTGCAAAGAATCCGTTGCACTTTACATGGAAAACTCAAACGTCGAGGTCGAAAAAGAAAAGCACACCCCACCGGCGAACAGAAGACAGGGAAGAAACACAAGCGCAAATCGCAATCCATCTTTGGTGGAAAAGCGAAAATTAAATCTTGTAAAACGTGAGAAAAAGTACACCTTCAAGCGAGGCTGGGGGGTTTCTTTTTCTTATTCTTCGATCACGTGGCTGAGTGGGGGAGGGGTGGGTGTATCGAAACGATTATTTCAACGCATACCAGGCGCGAGCGAGCAGTACGGGAAAGTCAGCCTCCGCACAATGCAGAGGCAACATTGTATGGCGCAGCAAACATTGACCGCATTATTCGACGCTTAAGTATGTTGTCTTTAAAAATGGCTTTATCGGGTCAGGGCGCTAATTACCAGACGTAGCGAATCAATCTACCTCTGAGAGCCTCCACACACACGCACGCACACACATGCACACTTGCTTGTTTTAAGAGGCAAAGAAAAGGCATCGTTTTGTACATCGTGAGTACGATGTCAAGGTGAATCGAAGGGTGTGGGTTTGTTCTCGCCCTTTACTTGCTTTCATCGTTGAAACATCTTTCACACGGCTTGCAGACAAATCGCACAACAATGTTGTAAACTTTGTTTACTAACATTATCGCGATCGATGGCAAAGTGACAGTCGGGGGGGGTTCGAAATTAGACGGATAGGATCGCGCGAAATGAGTCCAACAGAAGGAGCGGAAGAAAGCCATAAAAAAGGTGTCGCAAGAAAACATCGCTTCTATTCTGTTGGAAAAGCGACAAGAGGCAGTTTAATTTTTGTAACGCCGCATAGTACGGTTTTCGATTAATAAATAAAGTTACGAGAAATTTGCTTAAATTAAAACTTTTCCAACAAATGTCGTACGTTGCTTTCGGCAAACATTGAAACCAAACCAGTGGAAACGAAAAAGGACGACCAGGTCGGCACCAAATTACACAATCGGTTGCAATAATTTCGTTTTCTTCGTTTACCGTCCGTTAATAGTGCAAAACCCATTCATGCAACAAGTAAATCGCATTTATGTTCCCCACCGGTTCCCCAAAGGCGGAACAGTTCCGCCATCCAGGACGTGTTGTGGCTTTTTGCAACGACCGAGCAACACCGCAATGTTTGCTACACTTTACGTTTACTTTGCGGCGGTGTTTTTATTCCCGTTGCGTGGAAACAATGCTTTTAAAAAGCGACAACCAACGTCCAACTTGAACTTGAATGAAAGTAAAAATTGTAACAAACGCCTGGGGCAAACGGTACGGGAATGGTGCACAGGAATGGGCCGACGAAAGGGGAAACAACGCGGAAATGCAGCGGAAAAGCGGTAGGCAAAGACGCACCACACCGTGCAGCAAATGTGCAGTTTGCGGCCAACGGGTTTCCCTGGAGCGTGTGATTTATCCGCCCCAGCCCAACATGCGGCGGCGGTGCTTGGAAAACCCCCACCCACTCTTTAGGGGGGGGCCCTTTCGCTTGGGCGCCGGAAATGCAGGAAATGTAGTTTTCCATTTCTCTTTCACTCGGTCGGCGTACACCGAAACAAGCATCCGAATTCGAAGTGTAGGATTATTTTAATTGACGGTAAATCACGCAGCGGGGGGCCAGCAAATTGAAACCCTCGACCAGCTCCTGTAGTCCATGCCCTTGTTATCAGAAATGAAGAGTGATTTTTTTTTAAACTAGGAAAATACATCTCCAAACTCCTAAAGACATACGTTCGCGGACGCGACGAAGACCTCGCTTTCGGGGCGATCAAATTGATGGGTTCAAAGTTGGAAAGTTGGTGCTCCGACAGTGGCACGTTTTTGTTTTTTGCTCAGGTGAAATTTGGACGATCGCCGGTTACGGTTCGCGCGGCCACCGAGTGTGTTTTATGTGTATGAGAAAAGGCCAAATTCGGACGCAACATCGGCATGCACTTCGGCGGCCCCGTGGTGTGGTGTGTAATCAGTCGACGCAACAGCATCGGTTCAATTGGTCCCGTCGCTTCGCTGGGCTTATCCGAACCGTCGCTCGGGTCGCCGTTGAATCATCATCAATCAATATAAAGCAATTACCTCCTGACGAACGACTCGGAAGGCTCTTGTGAGGGGATTTGCCCTAACCTGTAGCTCGAAAGTGTCTTCCGTGTATGGGAGGCGAGCAAGAGCAGGCAGATAATTCGGGGTTCAAACCTGCACGAAACGAAGACGCGCATCAGCATTGGCCCGGGAAGGAAGGCAAGATCGCACGAAGTTCCGTTTTCCATCAAGTCCATATGTCCGCTTTTCATGGCACGAGAGCGACAGTGTACAAAATGGAGACGACAAATGAAAAGTAAAGGTTAGTACGAAGGAAGCGGGAGGGGGGGATAAATTAGGGGCCCGAAACAGCAGTACAAGCGCGTTGGTACTGGCGTTTACCGGGAACGCACAGTGGATCGATACCGTACACATGTGAGCATATTGCCATTTAAATAAAATCTTTGAAATCAAATTCGGATCGTTTATAGATTTTATGTTTAACGTTCGTGAATTATAACCTTTACCAATAACATTATTGGAAAAAACGTTTCAGAAAATAAATTTCGGCCGTTGAATTTAGAAGCTATGTTACATCTTTCACTTTTCAAGATAAATTTCGAAGAAAGTGGATGTTCATAACTTCCACAATAACACAAATAAAATCCTATAGTTATTAAATTTTTCAAGCATGCAAAAGGAGTTCTTGTTAGCTGGGTGGGCCTTTTTCCAACCTTAGTTTCTGAGGTTTGTAGTATATTTTAGAAAAACTAAGCCTTGACAACCGATCAAGGCGAGAAATAGACACGATCATTGACTTCCCCAAGTATCGAATAAGGGGCTAACCTTCAATGTAATTTCAAAGGGCTGACAATGCGAAATAATAAATCATTATACTTAAACTGGCAATCTATTACATATAGATTAGCTTTTTTTATGCATGGAGTTTTGTGTACACTAAAAACTCGACCAATACGGAACCGTTACTTCTGAAACTTTCCACACATTAAGTTTAAGTAATGCAGATCTTGTTGAAGGTTTCTTTGATCACTATATTTTGATAAAATACTCTAAATTTTACAATTTAAACTCAGTTTTACTAACACAAACCAAACAAACATGTAAACAAATGTCAGGGTGTATCCACCATAGCTACAACAAGGTTTATACATCACGGGGAAATTGAAAAAAATATCAGACATTTTAAAAATGCCGTTATTGTAACTACTACAATAAATCGAATTTCAAGTAAAGAGTAAATCCATAACTCTTTTCTCAACCTCTTCTTTTCCGAGCCCATGAAGTTGAGTGGGACGACAAGCTAGTTCAAAATAAAATCCAATGTCCGCCCCCCCCTCGACCACTGTGTGCATTGGCCATAATTTAGCCTCTCAACTTTGCTCCCCACAATTGTTGCGCAAGCCAAACACAACGCAAGCCATCCACAACCCGGTGTTTCCGATCCACGCAACAAACGATCTTTAATAGCCGATAGTTGGGTTCGTCTCGTGGAAGAAACGGAACCCCGGGAAAGGGTGATGAGAACAATTGCGAGCGGGAAACGTTATCCGATCGATGGAAACGCCAGGGAGCGCAGGTGTGCGGGGATGACGTGTTTAATAGAGTTAACCACCCCGAAGAGGGCTTTATCTTTGCCTTTCCAAAGCCGTCCAAGCCTATAATTAAGTTCGCCACTGTAATAGGAGCGGCGCTCCGTCCGACCACTTTCTTCCGCTCCGCCCGTGCGTTTCTGCGACTGGGTAACATAATATGGAGAAATGAAAATAGATCCACAGCGTCTCGACAGGTTTTTCCTCCGGGGTATCGGAAAGGGATCATTATTTTTCGTGGTTCAATTTTTAATTTTCTCCTCGCGCGGAGTGGGCCTTTGCACCCTGGGTGGTGCAGCGGAGATCAAGGTGAACGAGACGGGGCAAGGTGCAGAGCATGGGAAGATCAATTGAGGTAGCAACGAGGTTCCGAAAAAGTAAGTAAGTAAGAAATCTTTCTATAGCGAATATTCAGAATTCCAAAAATAAATCTTAAATTGGCGTGGAATGGTCTTCTAGTGCAATATAAAAAAAAAATATTGTAAGCTTTTGTCTACAGTTAGATAAATTTTGTTATCCAAAGAAAAGAATCGGAAATAAGAAACGGTAAAATAAAAATGGAATTAAAAAACCAATAAATAAAATCAATTGCCTGTGGAAACGTCAAACATCTTCTTAAACAAAATATAATTTCAGGATAAGTAGATAACCCCCCGTCGGTCCCAAAGTTCAACTACGGTCCCAAAATTGGTATCAGCACAAGGGAGCGGCCGAAATTACCCTGGAAGCGTTTACGATCATCTAGTTTACACGATAACAACGACCGGAATTACTATAGCGTCATGAATGGAACACACAACCAGCGATCATTATAGAGAAAGTGATAGATGATCGGAGCCGAAAAAAGAACGCACTTTCAATACATTCAAAGCCCTGCCCGTTGATAACCTTTGGGTCGTTATCAGAGGCTGGATCAACTTCCACGCACCGCAAGATGGCCGCACAAGGTACACTTAACCTATGATTGATTGTGCGTTTCGTAAGCGCCCGGGCGAAACCGATGAATTCCGGCTCCGGCACGGCTCTCTATGCAAAAGGGCTTTCAACGCTTTTCCGATTACGGAACACCGATAAGACGTGTTTCCGCAAGCAAAATTATGATTGCATTTTCTATCTTCGGAAGGCGCGCGAAGCTGAGGTTGATTCAACTGTGACCCAAATGCAAGATCAGACCATTCGGGTGGGTTTTTTTTTAGCGTAGCAGGTCGGGAAAAAGGGATGCAAGCGCATCCGTAATATGTTGCTTCGTTTTGCGCCGATAAAATATACCGAAGAAGTGGGTCGAGCGATGCATTAACATATAAAGTAATAAATAAAAAAACCATCGCCCGCCAGCCACATTGACCGACATAGGCTCCGCTTCGATTGGACCTTAGATAGTGCCACCGGTATGTAAAACAGGATGCCATTTGATCATATTTGGCACTCCAGAAAAAAAACCCCGAAAGAGGATAACAAATAGTTGGAACGATGTTGTAATTTTATACCGATCCGTGAAAAAAAAGGTAAACGAAGCGTGCATTTGATGTTTTATTGAATACAGCTCAAACATCTCTAATTTATTGCCAGAGGGTTACGCAAAAACCAAACGTAAACCCCTTGGCTTGGTGTCTTGTTAAACAAACCCAAAACCCCAAGGCAACGCGAAAGTAACTACCGCGGCAGGAAATCGAAAATCGAGCGATCTTATTAGAAATGAAAAGAAATCATCTCCAAGCCTTGGTTTGCGATGAAAAGAAATAAATAAAACACACAAAAATGTGTGTGGAGATGATGCGACGGTGAAAGCATCATCGTCAACCTGCCCCAGGTTGTGTACCAGTTCAACTCGTGTTTGCGGGTGGAGGACAGTCCCGGTGACTTTGGCAGGCGGTGCGTAACGAACCACACGCGGGGTTAACCGTGCGCGCTATCGTTTTAATTTCTAGCGCGAACCGGTTGCTCCGAGCGGTGGACGATGTATAAACCACAAAAGGTTGTAACTTTATTGCTGTATTTTGGGGGAAAAAACAAGTGGAAAAATGCTCGTCAAAAACCCTCAACGAGGTCCGCCTACGAGGCTGCCGAATTATTACAGCTGGGTTGGTACTGGTGGCCGCATAAATCAAATGTAACCGATAAGTTTCCACGACCACGTGTCGGCCCGTTAACGACCCGTCGGGCCAACCCTTGCGGGTGGGTTGAGCGCTGGCAGCGAAAGTTGTTGCCGCAATTCGACAGCAACAGGTTGACCCTACCCTCCCCCTTTCCCCCCCTGAGGTGAGATGGAACGGGCGAGATAAAGGGAAAACAAACCTCTTTCACGCACCAGCGTCCATCACACCGACGGTTACGTGGCCCCGTCTTCGGCCTGTGACGCGATGACCATCTTCGATTGGATGGTTGTCTTCGGATTGGTTTCCTCCCAAATCGGTCGATACTGGTGGGCTTCCAGTGGGCAAAAATTGTCATCAACACCGTGAGCCATTTTTTTTCGCTCTCGCTTCGGCAAGGTATACGTTGCGCCATTAGTTGAATAAACAGCGAACCCCAACGATCCAATCCGAGCGAGGACTGGGAAAACTCGACCACATGCGTCGAGTCGAAACGAAAGTGAAAGAAGAAGAAAAAAAAAAACGTTCCGATGTTTCCGTTTGCATTCCGTCGGTTCGTTGTGGCGCATCTCGCGAGGATTCCGTGGGCGCATTTCACTTTCCGTGCAGACATTTTCACTTTCTGACACATTCCCGGGCCTTCCTGGCTGGCGACCTACCGAACGGCTGCCCGGATCTCAGCTGGCGCGACCGGAACCAGGTGTGAAGTGGCGATAAGTGAGGAAACAGTTTTGTGATAAATAGGACCCCGTACCAGTGGCCAACAACACCTTCCGCCTCCCGAGTGGCCGTGCGCTTATAGACGTGTGTTGGTCGGATGTCACATGACGTGAACTGAAGCAGAGTGTATAACTGCCGGTTAGGTTGCTTCCGGAAACATCGCTGGTTAACAGCGTCTTGAAAAGTGTTTCGAGGTTGTGGGCAGGTTTGAAGCACACCATCACAATCACCTCTTTACGATAAGTAACCCTTCCCTCAGCGCAAAGTACTCGTGTTATACACCTTTTAAGATCGCTAAACAACATAAATCCAGATTTTTTGCGGGTTCGTTTACGCAAATGACGACTTTTGCTCTTCTGACGACAGAAATTACATGTCTGTTGATAATTTGTTTATCGCGACTCCATTACCTGAAGAATTTTGCACACGAATAGAAACAAAACATAGAATAATTACAATCGCTATTTTTTATCATCATATGCTACGTTTAAATGATTTATTACTGTTGAAAAAAGTCAAGCACGTCATCCTACAGGCTGAAATAGTACGAAAGACTTCATCTTGTAGCTGTGCGCAAGCGACGAACCACTTCTGTGCTGTCAACTGCTTCAAAATTTAAGAAATTGTTTGGTCGATTAATTTTAATTTGTTTTTTTGTATTTAAAAAAAAAATTTCATTGCAAGAGACATTCATGTCAAAACACTACGTTTAAACAACCCAAAGGCTGACCTAATCAGAAGAGACTACATTCTGTAACTGTGCGCAAGCGACGAACCTTTACCATCGACTGGATTTAAATTTAAGCAATGGTTTGGTCAATTTAATTTTCAACTTTTTTCTTGATTTTTAAAATAAATAATAAGATATTATTACATTTTTGCGAGCAGAATTCTATGGTGAGTCCTTAAGAAATCAGTTTAAGGGCAATTGATTTTTAAGTTTAAGGGCAATTGAGTTTTTTATCAGTTTAAGGGCAATTGAGTTCGCAAGTTGTTTTATGCAAAATGAAAAAAAGGTACATTTCAGGGTTTAGGCAACATTTCTTCTAGTATTGTTTCACGTGTGTCTTACACACACTCATCATTACACACTAGTCCAAACGTGATGGTCTTTCTGGCAAGCATCACTTCAAACGGTACACAACACTGGATGAGTTTAAGCAAACAACGCAAAGAGGAAAACGCCACCATCTGTTTGGTGATCCTTTTTTTCCTTTTTCCCCACAAGCGCAAACGTTCGGTGGATCGATCGAAACTAGATGACTTTGGTCACGTCCAACCGAAAGGTTCGTACCGAAATCGTAACCGTCGTTCCGAGATGGTGGTGGTGTTCGACCTCACGGTACATGACTTGGCGCCATTTCTTCCAAACTCCTTTTTTTGCGTCAGCGCTCATCGCTTATTGCAATGTTTTGCGTACAATCGACCCACCGATGCAGGTGAAATGTGCAAGCATTTCTTTACTTCACCGGCCATAAACCCCAGGCCGGAGCGATCGGATCGGTGTTGCCAACACGTATTGCTTTATACTGCGGCTACGTGCTGCTACAAAGTGCTACCTCCTCTGGAAGCTTCTGGTATGTGCCAAGCAAACCCTAAACAAAAACACGAAATTACCCCATTCAGTAAGCAAAACGATCGTCTTTGTCTGACCGATCGAAAGGTAAAATTGTCTAGTCAAATACAAATATAATCCCCTTTCGGAAACGCAAACACACACACACACACACACACAAAGGCGCAAATGGTCCCATCGCGCATGCCTTCCACCCTCATTACCTAATAGATCCGGGCGGATTATGTTTTTCTTGTCTTTTCTTGTTCCGCTGGTTTCCTTCGCGCTGCGAAACCATCCGGCAGGGGGCGCCCGTGAAGCCTTCCGCGTCCAAAATCAAACCGGACAATCTCGCCCACTTCGGGGGAACCGAGGGAAAGGAAAGACCTCGAAAGCGAGGGGAATTCAAAAGCGCCAGCCACAACATGAATTTGCAACCGGATACTAATCAACGCAGTTTGTTGCTAAAAAGGTATCTGCTGCTACCACCAGATCCACCTGGCGCCTCCACCACCCACATTTGCCAACGTTCATGGCGGGGGGGAATGTTCAACCGATTGATTACACGTACGCGGACGAAGTACGTGCTCGGTGTGCGCCGATACACTTACGCGAAGGTTCGCCAGAAGTGCGCAAACGTGTGCGCTCGGGGAAAACGATCCACGAAGGCGATAATACACCCCAAAGGCAACCGTCTTTCCTCGCTGGCCTCAGCGCTGGTTGAGTCCGCGGTTGCGTCCGTTACGAAATTCGGCAATGACAGTCATCCGCGTCAAAGCCAAAAGGCTTCCTCCCGACGTTTCGCTTGTTTCGCTTCCTTCCCGAGACCGGTCAGCCCGATGTTGGCGATGACAGAGTGGTTCACAATTCAACACTCACTCTCTCTCTCATATTCCTTCTCTTCATTCATCAACAATAGATTGATGGTTTTCCGGAGATCCATCTTAAGCAGTGAATTGAGGATACTTCTTCCCATCTTTAAGCAGGCATCGCAACATCGCTTCAAAAAAGACGTCTTGTTGTTGACGGAAGGCAAACGAACGGTTGAGGACTTGCCTGTCGCTTGAACGGAATGGACAGTGGCCGATTCGGGAGACCCTCCAGACCTATTCTATTATTTATTTGTTTGTTTGTTAGAGCTTGTAATACTTCAGATATGTTTGTAACATTGTCTTTTGATTGCATGTTTTTTTTAAATAATTCTGCCACATGTTTATCGATATACCTTAATGTTAGCAGGAATCAATTCTTTTAATTCTTCCGATTTGTTTTCAAACTCCATTACATATCTGACAAGGAAAGTTTGTTGTTCCACATGGGAAATATTAAGAAAAGAGTCTTAAATATTTTTATAACAGGAAGCCACTTTAATTTATTTTACAATTTCCAATTACCATTATAATGTCATGTGTCACTTCCCATTTCCTTTTCCATTATTTGCATGTTGTTGTAAATGAAACTTTAGAAATTCGACATATTCTGTTAAGCAATCTAAACTAGATAAAAAATTTCCTTCTCTCTATTCATTGGATGGAGGCCATCCAAATCGTTAACCGAGCGGGCTGTTTGGAAACTATTTTTTTTAACACTTTTCTTCGGTAAATGTCATGATTTTCCTCTTGGATTAATACATTCAAATCCATTCTATTGTTAAAAAAGGATTTTTTTTATAAAGTGCTAATACCATGTGATATTTTGATATCTTTTATGATCACACAATACATTTGGAAAAGCTAGCAAAAGATTCAATTCTTTGATCAATTCCAAAATGGGTGTCGGTGCATATAGTTGCTGGAGGCCCGTGGATCGAAGGCACTTTGAGTTAAACGGAAAGATCAGATGGAAACAATACAAAAGAAAACATATTATACCAAGGCTTAAAGGTGAAAATGGTAATCCAATATCAAAGTATATCAAACAAACTTTGGTCAAATTATACCAAAGCAAGAAACATAGGTGTTAAACAATATCGGTGAATACTTTATCTATCTTAGGTTTTTACCTCGGGGCCGAGCACTAAGTCCACTGATAGGTGGATTTGTCTCTGAAAATGAATGCAATCTTAAACCTATGCAGCGATGCTAATGAAGGTACATCGAATCAGCACTGGTTTATTTTGTAGACCGTTACTTTTTTGACGGAGACAAAAGTGTCACAAAACTTGCTCGTATAACCTTTACAACTTCTCAGTAGAGCAAAGCATTGCTTAACGCGGGGACACATTTTGCAACATCGCCCGGGGGGACTTTGTAAAACGATTTGGATTTGGAGACGGCAACGACCGCTTCTAAAATATCCGCAAAAGTTGCACTAAAATCCAACCTGGTAAACTTGTTGTCGGTTGCTAGACTCTAACCACGACACACTCACGCACGCTCGCGCACTTTTATCGTGCTATCGAAAACCGCTTCGTCGGCGAGTGAAAGTAAATGCGTCTGCTGTTCGCCCCAAAACGGGATACGGCGCGATACGTTACTTGTGTTCGTTTGTGTCGGTGTGTGTGTGCGTTGTGCGTTGTGACTGACGCATATGCGTGAATTTTTAATCACCAACCGAAAGCAAACGTTGACTGAACCTCCTCAAACCCGCTCGGTGCGAGAGGGCAATGTCGTGGTGGCCTTCGCTGTTGACTTGCCTTTTTAGCTTTTATTCATCCCCGTGGTCGATTTTGTTGCCCGGTGAGGTTTGCGATTCGTCATCGCGTTTTTTCAACCGGGAGAAGGGAGATGAAAGAGATTCCCGTTGCCACGTTGACGCAACGGGAAGCGAACGAAGAAGCTGGACAGCTTCAGTCAATCAGTGAACGCTGCTTGGTTGTTTAAGCAAATTGAGTTCATAACGGATTAGGAATGTTGTTGTTCTTTATTTAATTTTAAAATCACCTAAGATTAAAAGCTTGTTACATTTAGTTTTAACCCCATCCTATTATCTACATGAAATGCCTTATTTCGAATAATGGAGCATAACGAAGGTATTAGACTCAAATTGTTTTTCTTCGCAATAAAAACACAGCCACACTTTACTTTTAGGGAACTTTATAAACAATCAAATGATAAACTGGAAACTTTCCTTCACGTTTTTGCATTGCAAATTTGTTCAAACACGTGCTTGCAAAAAAGCTTTAAAATCAAACTTCAACTATTACAGTGATTTTCAACAGTCGACGCGAAGATTCGCAAACGAAAGAAAATTTGAGTACACAGAAATATTTACATTTTGTATATAAAAAAAGGAAAACTATCATCTATGGAACATTAAAACCATTTACTATTCCTTTTATCCTACGATGGCAAATTTACGATGTTATAACGAGCCGGCAACAATCGGTCTTTATTGGCATATACACTCATGGAATAACAGTTTTCGGTTGCAAAACATAAAAACGGAGGAAAAAAGGTTGTGTTAAAGTAAACACAAAGACCGATAAAAAGTCGACCTGTTTTTTGTTGCGCAAATTAAGGATACATTGTCCATCGGGACGCGTCCCGAGATCGGTCAGACGTGTGTCGGAGAAGGTTAGGATTATGCAAAGGCACCCCAACCTAGCGGTATTACATAGATGCCTCATCATCCCAGCGGGAGGTGGGGAGGGGTAGCGCAGGAAATTATCCGTTCCCCCTTCATCCGTGATGCATCCTTCCGTACCCGGCTTCCGACGAAACGGACGGACATTATAAAATACTGTGTCAATAAAACTGTTATTTCAGTGAAAGCGTTTGAAAGTGAGCCGCCGGCGACGAACCCACTTTTTCGATGCACCGACCGAAAGGGGGGTAAGTATTGGAAAGGCATTTTATTGGTGCCATTCGTGGCGCGATGCATCCGAAAAACGCTCCCAATACATCGAGCTCATTATCGTAGCATTAACCCGCTTGCGTTGTTGGAGGGTGGCGAGAGAGAGAGAGAGATTTTTTAAAAACATTTAAACCCAGCCATTTACATTTATTTACACTTTTCGCGGTCGATAATAGTGAGGTGGAAATGAAGAGATATCCAATTTAAACAGATATGATTTTACGCCTCGATTTCCGGAAATTCTCACCAGTGAAGGGTTAAAGCAGTACGATTTTCTTAAACCATTCCCTTTGCGGTCACTCGGGTGCACGCACTGCAAGTGGAAACCAGAAAACCGGGCGAGAGTTGTGCCACCGCAAACAGAACAACAGGTACATTGAAGTGTGTTTTACGGTGAAACGAGACGTGCGCGATGCGCAACAACCACACAAGAAGCCCGAGAAACGCGCGAGGGGAAGAAAACGCAGACACAAAATCGAGGTCACCAGCGTTACCGAAAACGAACTTTCGTCGGGTTCCGATGCAAACGGGTTTCCGTAGCGTGGGTTTGCTTTCATCCTGTGACCTACATGTATCTTTTTTATCCGACGCCAATAACAGCGAGTCTGCTGCACAGCATCTCCTTCGTGCATTCTTGAGCGAATATGGCCGAGAAGCTGTTTGCGAAAAAGAGTAACACGCCAATAAAAAAGTATTTTTATTCTCGCCTTGCTCAGTTACTTCCCGAAGCGGGTTTGTCTGAGAATGTTGGCAATGTCACAGGGTTATTTGAAGTTCCTACGTGCACCGTTGCCACACTCTTACAAATGGAATGCGGATGATCGTGCGCAGATCTCGATGAATGAACCGCAAGAAATAGTTCCTGCGAATCATTTCTCCTATTCCCACCGAATGACAAAAGGACTAAACACAAGCAGTCGAAGCGACGAAGATCGATTCGCGATCGGGAATCGTGTGTCCGAAATGAACGCTGCTGGCTTCGGCGGGGTTCATCCACACTCGTGTGGAGACTTGTGCGAGCAATCAGACGACGAACCCCCCGCGAGGAAGCTGATCCGGTGTTGTGTGGCCATTGCGAGGTGGATGTGGTTTGTGTGAGTGTGGTGTTCTTCTCCGCCAATCAACCCCTCTTCCCCAACCGTTTTCAGCCCCCGTCGTTTTGGGGGGTCGATTTGCCCGGTGGCAGCAGCAGCTCGTGTCGTCGATTTTGGGGAAGGGGAAAACGAGCGCGCGCAAGCAAATCTCGTGGCCGCGGCTGTACGCTCGGGCTCAGATACGTTTCAGCAGCGAACCGGTACGGAATCACCTGTCGGAACACGCACACGGCAAAGCGGAAACCTAACGGAACCTGTACGGGGTGCGCGCGCGCGAAAATAAACCCAAAACTAACGAACGCCAAAGTGAACTTACAAGAAAGAACAATTAGATTGCAAAAAAAAAAACACAAAAATCGAAGCAGATTGCAGAAGTTTAATAAAGGCAATACGATCAGCTACGATCACGCACCGAAGTGACTGGAGCAGGCTCGATCGGTACAAGCGGAGGGCAGACCGATTCTGCCAAACAGAACCGAAAAACGCGAGTTGATTCCTTGATCTTTTCCGAACGCTTGGAAGAAACAACATAGAGGAAAGATAACCGAACCCGAACCGGGCCAATGCGGCAATTCTTGAGCGAACAGAGAACACGCCAGAGTGTGTAGTGTAGTTATTTTCGGTGCAAACAAAAAATAAAATAAAATAAAAGAGGAATGGATATACCCAATCCACCCGGAATGGAATGTGCACCATAATCTTAGTTGATGATAATTTCGTAAATTTCCATTCCCGGAAAAGTGGCTCATCGGGTGCGCGAATCGTACAGCGTTGTACATTGATGGGTTTTTGTCCAGCGAAATCCACCGTTGCTCTTCGGCTTCGGTAGCACAGGTTGGGCAGAGGTTGAGAGATAGAGAGAGAAGAAAAATTAAGAAAGAAAACGTAAGTGCAACAAAATGTTCGTGAAATCGACGTGAAGCCGGTGAAATCTGACAAGAAAAACCACCCCTTAAAATATATAAAAAATAAAACCACGCAAATGTGAAACCGTAAGAAAACCACCCTAAAACGGAAACGCAACCCCTGCGCCGTTGCCGTTGCGCGCCCGCAAACAACACCACACAAGCGGATAAATAGAGGCCAACGGTGCCGATAGGTCGCGCGTCGCCATCGCGTAAGGCTTGTGGCCTCCCAAAATTGAAAGCCAACCCCCGAACGCACCGGACGGGAAATGCGCGCAAGTGATGGGCCGTATAATTAAATGGCCGACAGACGAGGAGCGCCAACGGGGGAAAAAAAAAATAGCAAAACGCGAAAGGAGAGTACAGACTCGATGTGCGAGGAATTATTAGCGCCCAAAGGATAGGAAATGCGTTCATCGTTAGCACTTAAAGTTTGACCCGAGTGAAGTTTGGCTTCCTGGTATACATTTTTTCCTAGTTTATACACGACTACATGTCGTTTTTTGGAGGTTTGCGATTCCTTTTCCGGTTGAATTTAACGTGGAGTTTTTCTTCTAAACATCCAAAAGAACCTAAAAGAAACCCGAAGGGAAAGAAGAAAAAAAACTTCCCAAAAATAGTGCAAACTGGTCCCAAAAACCTATCCAGTGCGGTAATAATTTACGAACCCAGCATCGCACCACATATAAGTACATGTGTGTGTGTGGTTGAAATATTTTCCACCACCATGGCCGTTATGATTTATCGAACCGCGCCAACCGGCAACAAACCCATTTTCTTTGGGGTCGAAGGAAAACGAAACATCCCGGAAAACTCGATGGCAACGCTTGGTGTGTTTTGGGGGGGACGCACGGAAACGGCAGTGGGTGGATCGCGATCGGAGTGGCATCGCGGAGTGATAAAACGCTTTTCATTTTCGCCCAATTTCGGTCGCCCGACCGACCGGTGGCCGAGTCGGAAACAGTTTTTGGTCAAAAAGGAAAGCGCTCGTTGGCAGTATCTTTGATTGCTATCGTCGGTTTTTCTCTCCTCTAAAGAAACTGAGGGAAAAAACCCCAAAATTTCAATTTGTCCAACGAGAGACACTCCGCTCACTCGAATATAAGTGTGTGCAATGAAGAGAAATCGGCTCACTTTATAATCATCGTCTTTTTTCCACTCCCCTTTTTCTACACGCCAGCAGCAAACAGTGATTGAAGTTCTTTGCCGGTGTTAAAGTGTTTTCAAATAAGTGACAAGTGTTGACAGAATTGATAAATTGCCGAATTGCAAAATTCAATAATACTCAAGGTGGTTCAGAAAAACAAACAATAAGTCAACAAGTTCATATCTTCGTCGTGCAAACCGGAGAGATTGCTTCGATATCTTGCGTGATCTTGCGACGCTCGCACACCAGAAGGAAAACTCCACAGTGTAAAGCAGCGTTCCTTGCAGCCGGAGTTACCTTCGGGGTGATCGCCTGCCACTTCCACAGCCCACCGGAAAACCAAACCAATCTTACTTAGGCGGACCAACAGCGAGCGAGAGACAGCCGATGATGGTTCTTTGTTGTTTCGGATTAATGCTTTGAACAACAAGTAAGTAGCAGGGTGTCGCTGGTTGTGGGGGAGGGCCACACGCATTCGCTTTTTTTCCTGGGGGAGCTTTTGGGGACGTTAGTGTGCGTTGCTGAGCATCCATCGGCAGCGACTTGTCGGTCTTTTGATTTCTGAACACGCGTAAACCAAGTGTAAACCGTACTCTGTAGTGAACAAATCGGCGGACGACTAAGAAGGTACCGGTCACGGTTGGGTGAGGATAATTAAAGCATCTCCACGATGAGGAATAAAAGTGAAAACGACGCTCCAAAGCCAAAGAAACATGCTTTACGAAAAATTTTCTTCGAGAATATTATTACAAGACCTGTTTCTCTGGTTAAACTTACTTGGCAGATACGACGCGTAAAGGTTATCGGTAAGGGTTCATCTCATTCGAGCCAGTCACCCATCAAAATGGGAGCGTTCAAAATCGCATTATGATCGTTAAATAAAAAGAAAGCTCAAAGTAAAAAAAACACGCCAGCCTACGAAACGTTTTAAACCCCCGTTTAAAACACCCTCCATCTTGGCGACAGCTACTTCGCGTCACTTTCGCGCAAACTTGTCACGACCGGTTGCTTTTTGTCTCGCCAGAATCAGCCAAAGTAGGGAAGTCCTTTTCCCGGATACCTTGTACTCGGAAAAACTTTCATTTTCTATCCCGACCTCCGAATGGGGAAGAAAAGGCAGACAGTTCGTGTGGCCGCGTCGTTGACTAAGTGATTGCGCTGCGCTCATTCAAAGCAGCTGAATGCTCAAAAGAAATAACGTATAGCAAAGAAAGATGGTGTTTTCCTCTTTCTCACCCTGCTCTTGCGCGAAGCATTCACGTAGCGCACCAGTACGAATGGAAAAGCGAACGGTTGTACGAGGGCTGACGTCCAGAGATAGGGTGTCAGATTAGGGTAGGCGAGTTTGTACTACGATTCCGCCGCATCGCCTCGCGTTTGGTTGCATTCGACGGTAGGCAGGTTTACGGTCGGCCAGTCCACTTCCGAGGCGGGCCAGAAACAGCGTCGGGCCATTTATCAGGCACTTGCATGCAGGCTCGACAGGGGCCCGGAACTAGCGCTTAATGGGGGAAATACATACCTTGCAGGATAAACTGGTTTTAGTTGAAATAAACGTTGGCAAAAATGGCATAAAAACTAAACACTAGGGAAAACTAAATAAATTTATTTTGAAATGCATTAAAATAAACAGAATAAAAATAGTTTGTACGAAAAAAAGCATAGCATAACTCTTTTTGCAACTAAAAGATTAAATTATTATGAAATAACAAAGGCTGATGGTTTGAAACTCTATTTAATAATTGCTGCAGCTTGAATAATACTAAGAAAAAACTGACTAGATTAAAAAAAATTGAAAAAACATAGCTATTCCCTTTTTTCAACGAAATGTTAAAATAATGATGCAATAAGACATGCTGATAGTTAAAAAATCTATAATCTAGCCGATCTAGCATTTTTCAAATGAGCAAATAATGAGAGAAAAAATTGATCAATTCCTCAAAACTCTCTTCGATGGTGCAAGCCATTCCTTCCCATTTAAAGCCGGCCCCATGAATTTCCTCCACTAATCAGCTGCAGCTCCGTGTGCCGGTCTATCAGAAGCCAGGTAGGAAATACTTCCACCAGTGGGCCAATTATGGCCACGGGCACCCACTGGGGAAACGGAATCGTCGGCTGCAGGCTGGACTTCCTGCACCCGAGTCAGCCCAACGTGACGTTCGTCGCTTGGTTGTTTTTCGTTCGCTTGTTGCGACGAACGATGCCGTGAAGAGGCCGCTCTTGCACGAGCTTCCATATAAAACTAGGAAGTCCAATGCCAAGGAAAGGAAGTTCGCCTGCGGTGCCTACGAAGAAAAGGCATGGCCAAGAGCAATGGAAGGCGGACCGTGCGCTCTACCGGCTTTCGTGATCGCGATAATGGTCGTAAAATGGTCGACAATGCGCCGAGGGTTGCGGTATGATATGACAAAACGGCGGCCTCCCCACCCTCCTGATGAGGGGGCGGGATGGTGGTGCATCAAATGGGAGCCTCGAAAGCGGAAACAAAAAATGCACCCCCGTACTGCGAGGTCTCTCGTCACGTTTAGCGCTTCGTAGCAGCTCCTTCCTGCGTTGGTGCAGTGTCTTTGAAGCGAAAAATGGAATGCGCATTTTTCTTACCCCGTACCAGACGCACACACACACACACACATGCCACAGCGTGGTGTAAGGCACAGGAAACTTCCATTGGGAGAAAAACAAAGAAAAACCCGTGCCCCGGAGCTGGTCGTTCGAAAGCAAGGGAAAAACACACTCACCCTGTGGCCCTTTTGCATTGACCGGTAACGAAATGGTGGGAAAGGGGGGAAGGGAATCCGAGAGTTTTTTGTAAAAAATGTACAAACCAAAGAGACAACACGCTTGCAGCAGTGACAGCGTCCGGAAAAATGGAACGAAAAACACGGGAAACCCCGACGGATGCTAACGGCGCAAACCTTCCGGACGGTACGGTATGAAAACGGTCAGAAGTAAACTTTTCCCGCTGAAGAAGAAAAGCGTACGGCAAGCAGCGTAGGTTTCACTTTCACCCCGTTACGCTACACAAACCGACACAGTTGCAGACACAGGAAGGAATTTTTCTTGACATAATATATTGTGTAGAAACGTGCGCATTAGATCGGAAGTCGTCCGTCTACTAAATGGATTTCGTTAAGGGTTTGTTTGTCCGTCCGAACCGCTCCAAGCTATTTGATGATGATAGTATAAGGATGTCTGTCAACATTATCTGCCTGTTTCCCAGTCCGAAATGTGCCTTTAAGTTGGAAATCAAACGAGAAACATTATGGTTGCCAAATGCACAAACACTTACGAAAGCATTGGCAGGCAAAGGTGAATGCACCGCTAACAATGGCGATCACTTTTGCACAACCTCGCAAACTGCAGGGTGGAAGGAAAGTGATGCCGACAGAAGGCGCGCTAGCTTACGCAACACGCATCTCGATAAGACTAGCGTTATTTTGCACCGAAATCGGCTGCATTATCCACTTCGAAGGCATCAGGGTGGCCGGCTTATCGAAGAAAAAGGAAGCAAAACCCCATATCGAGCACCGAAAATGCCATTCAAAGTTACACGATGCCGTCCGGGTTGGGCCGGGCACGCGTCAACCGAGCGAGCGGGTTCGTCGCTTGTTGCCACTTCTCATGCAGCTTTCTCATGTAACGGCGCGTATCTCTGAATAATTCATCCATCGTGTTCCATGGCCGCGCGCGAACCGGGAAGCACTCGACGACACCTTTTTCCACTGCCCAAAGGCACTTACCCACACATACACGAACACGTGGGCCGTGCGTGGGCTTTACATTTTACACGAAATAATTAAACCCAACATTAACGATAACGATTGCTTACACGCGGTGAATGCGGGGCGGGTAGGCGATTAAAGCAAAATCCACAAAATATTAAAGAACACGACAAACTAAAGCGAATGGATGCCGGTGCAGGAAGTGAGAAAACAACGCGCCACGGACATTAACACAAACGCCCGGCATGCCCATTTGTGCTGGCCAGCGCGGACAATGTTTGTGGATGGAGAAAGAGAAATTCGGAATTTATTTCACCGGCAAAACGTTTCTGTCTACTACGGCGATAGGGCGCGAAAGGAGTGGCCGGATCGTATCGGTTCGTTTCTAAGCCACGGTTCGAACTTAGTGGCCACCGGTGTTGGAGGGGGTGTGTCTATCTGTGTGTATGTGTCGGTCATCGAAAATGAGACCAGCCAACTACTGCGCAGTATCGTTGGGCAAGAGTTAGGCGACGCATGCTTATCACGTTGCTTCATAATTGGTCACGTCCGGTCCCGCAACATTGTCGACATCGTGTTCGAAAGACAACATTGAAAAAATCCAACTCGATCGTCGCTTGTAACCGCCGCACTGGGGAGGTTTGCTTTCCATCGAAATCGGGTTTGTTTTTCTCTCGCATCGAAACAATCAACAGTGAAGCGAACGGACGTCAAACGGTTTCGTCCGGCTGCGATCTCGTCTTGACGTCGCGTGCAGAACAAACAAATATAGGTCGGGATTAGAAAAGTGGTATGGGTGGGAGAGAAAAGAAAAGCGACACCGCCGAAGTGTGTCGAATGAAAGTGGGAGTGAAAGAATTCCTCCCAAAAACGCACGCAGCGAAAATGGAAGGAGAAAGAACAACCCCCCCGCCGTGGAAGGCAACTTCTCCCCTCATTTCATCTGCTTCTCCAATGCTCGGTTCCATCTGCATGATATGTATGGAGAAATTCCACTCCAACGCTCTCCAACGCCACCGCCGCGCTTACAAACACATTTGGGTCACGCATAAATAAAATATCTCCCCATAACGTCAACCCCGGGCGAATGCTTGAGGATCGAAGAAGAAAGTTGACCATCGCGTCGGGCGTTAGACACCATCACCAATCGGTCGATCCGTTTGGAATAGGATGAGTTGTCCGGGTGGATTGTGGTGACATCCACAACAAGCAAACAACGAAACAGTGATTCGGCACAATGTGCACGAGTGACTGGAACTGTTTTGACACGCTGAAGGCCGAGTCACCTAAAAAGCGAGTGACATGACAGCTACAATACTCATCAGCCCTTTACACTGTTGTAGTAGTGAACTTATATAGTAGTAGCCCATAAAAATGGCTAAAATGTACCCTTTGGGAAGCCTAGTTTTTGCTTAGTATTGGAAACCGTTCGTTTAACAATTTTTTTAACAAAGTTATAACCAAAATTATCTCTTCTAAAAACCTGTACTAAATCAGCCTGGCAGTTAACACGTTCCGTACCGCATCACCCAAATATGGGTGACAGCAGTTTTAGTACAAAAAAGTTTTTGACCCATAAATAAATGAAAATGCAACATAAAAATTATCATAATATTTTATATAAATTTTTGGGAAGGTAAGTTATTGCTTGGCCTTCGAAAACAATTGGTTTAACAAATATTATAAACAAATTGTAATTTGAGAAATTGTACTAAAAATTGTGCTAAAACGCTTGGTACGGAACGTGTTAATGTAACGACAACGCAACGGCAAGACTTGTCAGACTTCTGACGCCTGCTCAAGTGGTTCAAGTGCCGTCTCTGTACCTTGTGTTGGTCATCGATGTTGGATGTTCCGTATTTGTCACGTATGTCGTTGAATCCTTAGGAAAACTTTTAACTTTACGCACCTGGAATGAAAAGTAAAGAAGGGAGAAAAGCGTTAGTAAGAAAATGGTAATCATGAATGTACTTTCGAGAAAAGAAAACAAATTGGAGCTTAAAGTAGGAATGTTTTTCATAACACCTTAAATTATAAAGACATGATGATTATTCCTATCTTCAAGCACGGTGAGATATGTTATAGATAGATGCAAACATACAGCGCAATTATATACAGCGATGTATATCTTCATTGATTTAAGCAACACAAAGCCGCCGATTGGACCTTAGACACCAGATGGCGTATTTTGATCGGAGATAATTAACATAATTTTCCATCGCCCCAGCTCATCTCGTGCAAACCAGTCGACCTTTCTCGCCAACCGGGCGGGCTTCCCTTCGAAACCCTATTGCATAACCGACGTTTTTCGGTCTGCCGCTGGAGGGAATTTCATCAAAAAGGAAACCGATGTCCACTCGGCGTTACGCAATGGGTGGTTTTGACAATAAGCAAAAAAAAAGAACCAAAATCGTCGGCGAATGTTTAAAACATATTTATTTTCCCTACGATTGGGACATCCGATCAAAGCTGGGAAAAAGAAAAAGACCTTCGGCAAGGAACCCAAAGTCCCACTCGAAATTTGCCCAACGTTCGTAGGTTCACCATTGGGCACGCTCGTTTTTCCAGCGGTCGTGAAGAAATATCGAAGCTTGACCGATCGCGGCGCAATGGCGATGATGGGTGCAGAGACACACCAATCGGAACGTTTTGCGGTCAATTTCTTTGCTCCAAATTCCACCGCGGACACGAGCAATTTTGGTACACGTCTGTGTTTCAAAACTGTACCAACCACACTCCCAGTGACGGCGGGCCATTGGCAGGCAATGATCAATTAGAAATTGGAAGTCTTTCCCAAAACTATCGCCCCGGCCAAATGTTCCGATTGCAATCATGCCAGAGTGATTGCTGCACTTTGCGTTCGATACGGCCATTTCGAGACGATTTGGAGGTGTTTTTCGTTTTCTTTCAGCAAAATCTCTCACATTAGCATGGCTCACACGGGCCGACAGGCGCCAAAGGAGTCTATGAAACTCGAGCTACCGCCTTCCCACTCCGCCTCCTTATTTTCGAGATCGTTAATGAAAGTGAAAATGGCTACAATTTTCCACCCGCAACAAGCTCGTTCATGGGCAACGAAACTTACTCCAGCCGGCTTGGAAACGGAAAGTGTCAGAAACACACGAGCAACAGGGGCATTTCCGGCAGATAGTTTGACCAAATAAATACCCGAAAGTGAGCATGTTGTTTCACGTTGCCATACGCGATTTCTGCAGACTCTCTTATTGATGCGATAGCGCGAAGTTGAAGGTGAGATACAGTTTTTTTTCCTTTAAATTGAGCCGCTTCAGAATATAAACGTTTAACGTGGGCAACTTTTCAAGTTAAGAAAAACGGTACCACACGCGCCTCAATAGATAAACACGATGACTGCCAAGCGTTTTTAGCAGACTTTTTTAGTACAATCTTTTTTAATAAAATTTGTTTCTAACAATTAATCATCCAACGATTTTTGAAGCCTAAGCAATACCTTAGCTTCCCAAAGAGTTGATATTAAATATTACTATAATTTTTATCTCATTTTCATTTATTTATGGGTCAAAAACATTTTAGAACTGATTTCTGCTGTCACCCACTTTTGGGTGACATGGCAGTCAACGTGTTAAAAGAATTGATAGCCTGTTTAAGGATAAACAGTTGCTCGCATTAGATGAAATGAATATGAACAATATGAAAACTCTTTTGCACCAAAGGAATGTTAAAATTGAAATAGAAAATAGTCAATCCAACCTAACCTCCCGAAGCAAGTATTGCCACGTTTGAACAATTTTATACTTTTGCTACGTTTATCCGTATAACATAAACCATGAAACAATATATGAAATACCCATTTTATTCAGCACGTTATAAAGGTCTTGCTAAAGAGCGGCGTTGTTTTATATTTTTATGTTGTTAAAAAACGAGCAAATTACCATTATTCGGCATTCTTTTTTCCGAGCCAAAACCGGCGCAATTGCCTTTCTAATGGGCCGCTCTCTTCCATGATCGCACGATAAACACGTGTGGTGCATGGTGAGCAGGCGATCGAATAATTGAACCCCAAATCGGCCGATCGATCGGTGCGAACGAAATGAGTCGCTGCGCGATCGATTGATAAAACGATACGGCGCAGAGTTCGAAAGCAGATGGTTTGCACGCATGCACGCACGCACGCACGCACACTTTGTTGCTGCACGATGGAATGTGAAAGTGTTTACGAGGAACGGTGGTGTGTGGTTTACGTGCGGTATGAGATGTTTGGTTCCGATTTTCTTCGCCTTGCCCCAAGACGACGCCGGCCAGACCAGTTTCACTCTCTGTTTTCGCTGTGGAGCCGAGAGGGCGGGGGGTTGGGAAGGGGAGGGAAAAACTAAACAACGGTGTCCAAATATTCCAAACCGACGCCATTTCCTTCAAGCGGAGTCGCCAGCAGACGCAGCGGAAGAGCTGGTGGAAGCGAATACGAACGCCGATTGACCGATCGTTACTTTCAGCACGACAACCTTCTTCCGCAAGCGGGAACCACCCGGCACCGATTGGGTCTCGTCATAGCTGCGGCTTCGGGGGGAGAGGGAAAACCCGATCGACGACCGAAGTGCGCACCCGGGTTCCCGGAAGCCGTCACGATCGCTCCCCAACCGCCGCCGGACCGGGAGTTGCGACCCGGCCACCCGACGGAGCGCCTCGATGAGCAGCAGCATCCACCCGGCCCGGGGGCAGGAGGTGCTGGAGGAGCTGGAGGAGGAGGAGGAGGAGCAGCAGCAGTCGGCGGGCCGGGGTCCCCGCTGAGCGTCTCGCCGATCACCAGCTACCTGCGGCGGGCCGCGGCCGCCGCCGTTCCCCGCCGACGCACCAAAGCCAAGGTTCGCTACGGGCCGTTGCTGCCCATTCTAGCCCTTAGTGGCGCTACGCCTGCCAGCTCATGCACTTCCGGGATCCGCGGGGACTACCGAGTGAGTGGTGCTTGCGCCAAGGGTGTGCGTGTGTGTGTTTGGGTGTGTTGGGGTTTGTGAGTGTGTCTGCACAGACGTTTGCTTTTTTGGTGTGATGGGTGTTTTTCCTTGCTTCCTATATATCCTGTGTGTTTGCTGTTTTCTTATACGCTGATTTGCTAGCTCTAGACCATATAACGGTTTTGGGATACTAGGGCTTATTTTTCACCGGTACTATGAACATTGACGGAATGGAGATGGAACAACCCTCTTCAGAAGAGCATTTTCGATAGTTCCTTCAATGTTAGTACATGTTTGCAAGGATTTACATACACTAATACCAAAGTTTTTCAATGTACTAAGAACCTAAGTCACAAGTTCTGAATAAGTTTACTGAATGACAAATCGCATGCTTCATTCTCAGATGCTGCATTCGGACTTGATAAAGAATGAAAAAGCATCAGAGCATCTTCAGATGAAAACCTCGTTGGGTCATCAGAAACTCTTAACTTCGTTTCGATCGTTTAGAACTCCCTAAAAAGATGGCCCTCTCGTTTGGCACATTAGGGATAATTGCTTATCGTGCATCAGGGATAACGAAACAACACTCTTCCCTCCTTGGTAAGGAATCCATGTTGATTTTGTTACTTAAAGTTCTCAAACACGCAACTCCAAAAGGAGGGCGATGCAAAGGAACTTGGTTTTATATTGCTGAAGTTGTGGGATGACCCAGCTATACCCCAACTTGTTGTTTCGGGTTCGCGGGTTCTCAGTTCGCCAATCATGGGCTTGTACAGGCTAATCTAACGACAATAACGATGTTAGGCACCATGCACACAGGCAGCCAAACATGGCGACTGGCTGGCGACCAAAATCAAGGAACGCTACGGGCTGCTGCTCCTCATTCTAGCTGAGAGATTTTGAGCAGTTTTCTCTACAAAGTTTCCTATGAATACTGTTGACAGTTGGCAGTCCCTTAAGTACGTTGAATAATAAGTCGGATCTTACATAGTGCCACTTTTGAGATTACGGTCACTGCCATGTATATGATATGATGATAACTCCTGTTCGTTCCTGAAGGACTACAAATAAACTGCCGCAGAACACCAATACTGCGCGTAGACCTTACGCTTGTCACAATGTCACAAAGCAAAACAAGATTTTGATAGAACCGAAATTGAGTGTCAATTCAAATAAAAGGATTGATCGAATCATACACGCTAAAACAGGCTGGATGAGAGGATTACACGATATATATGTATATATATAAGACCAAAAGAGAATCCAGAAAGCAAGCATGTTGGTACACGACCTACACAGCCCCAGAGAAAAACCAACGATTTAGGATGAACGTACAGCATACGATGGGGCTAACAATAGCGATACGCCACTTTGTAGTAAAGAATCCATGCCGATTTTATTACTTAAACTTCACTAGCTCTCTCATCTGTTTGGGCGCTGCCAAAAGGAGGACGTCGCTTCAGGCAAAGTAACATGCTGTTGGGGGTGCAGAAGTTGTGCGGTGTACTAATTAACCCTTACGCGGGGTCTGACTCGCGACGGCGGCAGCGCAACGGGCTTTCAGTTCATCGCTCATGGGTTTGGATAGGTCGATCACCTCCTTCTGGCCGGTGGTCGGGTTGGTAAGAGTGGCCGTCGCCGCGCGTCCCTTGGCAGCGGCGATCATGCGCGGTACCGATACGCACAGGCAGCTGGTGTAGTCCTTGCAGGTGAGCTGCCGGGTGTAGGGAGCTGACTGGGCGGAGGCGAACGCAGCCAGGCAGGCGACGATCAGGAAGGCGAAGCAGAACAGCTTACTCATCGTGTCGGTGTGTTTTGGCAAGTCGGATTGTAGTCGGGATGTCCAGGAACTGAATGAATGTTCGATCCGACGACGGTGTACATTTTATACAACTCAACCGGCACACAACATCTTTCGAATTGAACGAAAGTACGTCACTAGCGCAGTATAGACCGGCAGAGGAACAGCGCTAAGGATTGTCCGGAAATGATGATGATTGTGCGCACGAAGTTGGTACTTCCCAACGCATTTCTATGCGGTTGATTGTTTTTCGTCAGTTTTTAAAGAAACTCGTGCGTAAGCCGCTAGAGCGACATGAATAACAAGTATTGAAGCTGTTTCCTAGGTGGAGGTAGAATTACACCAGGCAACAACGAACTGCTCTTTGATGACTTAGTCTACACAGTGAAGAATCTGCCAAAATGTTTTGCGCTATACATGAATCTACCTCAAAAACCCCTCTGTCTATGTGTAGTGTGCTAAAAATGCAGTCCAATTCTAATGAATGAAGTGAAACAGTCCTGGAGAGTTATCACACAACTCTATTGAAGAAAAAGGTTTTTCCTAACCGGAACTTCTTCACGACTTTGAAGTCCCCTATGGCCAAAGATCTAGTAAGTCAAGATGCAGGGTATAAAACGAACGCCTGGCCACGGCATTGCACTTAAGTCGTCTTCGGAACACACACAGGTCAGCCTCGCGCTTCGTACCTCGCCGTACTCTGAACCAAGCACGCAACGTTCGTTACTTCTACTAAACCCCTACAATGACTAAGTTCATCTGCATCGTGCTGGCACTGGTCTGCCTTGGCGCAGTCACCGTACACGGACAGTACACGACCGACGTGAAGTGCACCACCCTATCCGAGTGCATCTGCAAGCTGCCGAAGATCATCGGAGCGGTCGCAGGACGGAAGGCCTCGGCCACCATCCGCAACCCGGTCAACGGCCAGACGTACACGCTGGATCTGTCCAAGCCGTCGCAGGCCGTTGCCGACTACTGCGCCCAGCTGCAGCGCGGCCAAACCCCGCAGGCACTGCCCTTCGCGCCGCCCGTGAACGGAAACAAACTTGCCCGTAAGCATCCGACGGATGTTGGTACTACTTGAAGAACATTATATTTCATTTCGTATAAACTTTACAGAGGTTCAAGCGCTCCTGGCCGCTCGTGGAATCAAAGGTTAACGAGTCCATCGAACAACCGCTACCGAAACCAACCGCTACGAACCTACGGAAATGTATTAGCAAGCACGTCCTAACATCACTGACATAGTCAGAACATCGACTAGCTTATAATAACGAGTAAACAATAAAACTCCATTGGCATGGATTTCACAAAAAAAAAATAGATTCGTTTCACTGGCATATGAAGTTGTCTATGTAGGCTACAGGTGTGCAAGAAACTCTATTAAAGCCATATATCGAGCATTGGATATTTGGATCTGATACATAGGCGGGAAATGTTCATAAATTCCTTTTCGCATCCAAGACATGCTCGTTTTTACATGACTTTAAAATCTGGTTTTATGAACCAGTAGTTACTTTTCTTTTAACCGCTACTGCAAGTGCTTCGGCAATAAAACCATCATCGCAAATGTCATCAACTCCTCGGGCCCCTTTCCCGCTCTGTCCGCTCGTATAGCTCAATATAACCTTTTACCGCCACTTTTACTTTCATTTTCCGATACGTTAATTAAACGTGACCATTAACTAATCGTTCCGGTGGCCACCGGCCACCACGAACCACGGTCGTCCGTTTTCGAAGAGAGTAAAAGTTAAGGAAACATGGGGCAGCAAAACAGGGAAACATAACGCAGAGGAGGGGAGAGCAAAGTAAAATAACTATGTTTGCACCAGACCTTGGGTCCGTCCGACATGAAGCTTTTCCCTCCTCGTAAAAAAAGAGGAGGGAGAAGAAAACGGGAGCCTGCCCGAGCGACCCGCACAGGGAGGTATAATATAACGCTGGCATGTGGTCATGAAACCACTGAAACCGAGAGAGACCACGCTTTGGTGAGTGTTTCCTTATTGACATTGAATGGTAAACACGGCACCATCGGCCGTGCGTGGGGCCTGAATTTTCCTGTGCTAGAGCTGGAGTGAAACTGCATGCGCGTGTGTATGTTTAAAAACTTAAAACCACACTCACACGCGCCCTAGGGCAGAGATGCCTCGCCAGCGTTGCAGAAGGAATTGAGAAAAGCTTTATCCACGATCATTTACGGGCTAAAGAAGTGCCGTTTGTGGTTTCGAGGTCCCGACCGTACACACGCCAAGTAACCTGTTGTTTATGGTAGGCAACTCGAGGTCCCCCTCTAAATTTTCCAGCCCAATGAGCAATTTGGGACGATTTTTCACCTTTGCAGGACGTTGGGGCTAAATCTTGCATCGCAAGGCTAGCAACTCGAAACGAAAATAATACAGTCGAACTTGAAATACTCTCCGATAATATATCACTGGTTAGGGAATGCCATAAGTATCAAGTAAAGCCAAAAAGACTCATGCCAGAGAAGGAATTTGATAAGGAGTTTTAAGGTACAAAACGGAATCCGGGAAGTAAGGATGTATGTACTCGTTCTTCACAGAGACACAGATAAATCAACGTTTAAGGTTTTGATGGAGATAAATAACGACTCGCAACGTTTTGGTAACTGATCGATTCCAATTTTATTACTTCAACTTCACATGCTCGCTCATCATCGGCAGAAGCTTAGTCACTGCCAACAGGCAGAAGAACGTGTCGTTAGAGCATTGAAGTTTTGAGTTGAATCAATCAACCCGATATAGGACTCCTGGTTATAGGGGGCTGCGTAGTGCGTTGCGTCTGAGCGGAGGCGAGCGCTGCCAGGCTGGTGAGAAGCAGGAAAGCGAAACGGAACAGCTTGCTCATGGTGGTGGTGTTCGTTGACAACTTGGACTGATGTTGCGATGCCCAGGAACTGAGTGTATATTATACCATCCCCTATGATTCGAACTACTTATATGCCCAGCAGGACCACATAGTTGCCTGTGGTCTGAATTGAACTACCGATTGAACTTCAAATCGAATCATTGTGCTAATGATGGGGAGAGTCCGATGAGGCTATATAGCGAACTAAAATAATCCATTATTCACGAAATTATCTCCCCTGAAGTAAACAAACTTTCAATGAGACAAGTCTGTTAATAATGAATTCTATCAACTCACGAAGGAAGTGAAAAGGCGATAGTGAGTTAGTACTAAATTCTATTGCGAACCCGGATCTTCCTTGGAACATTTAAAGTGTTCATTATCTTTCCCAAACGAAATGAAAAAGGTAACACTGAGACTTTATTTTAAAAAACCTTATCTAGTTTAGGCACACTAGGTGTAGTTAAGGATAAATGGCTACTGTTGTTTCGGACTTCTGAATTAGAGTTGTTCTTCTGAATAGAACAAAGAGATATTAGATGAACAGCACTTCAAATCCCATCTATAACTTTAGCTTTACAATAGAGACCTACATTCAAGGATCGTCCGTGGATTGGTAGTTGGAAGAAAGACAATAATTGAGTCGTCAACTGTGACGCAAATGTTGAATGTTTAAGCTTGTTTGCATCCGCTACTGTCCCGTCACAATGAAGATGTTCAACTCCAATGGAAGAACTTGTTAGGGTCTCCTCTATAATGACCTCAATTCCTGTGATATTTAACGGAAAAAAAACCCCTCAGCTGTTCCGCCACGAGCCGTTCAAGTTCATCCCAAGCATTCTCTACGATTAACAAAATACAACAATCATCATCATCACCATCATCATCAACCACGTGCCACCCGGCCAGTGTTTTATCACGTAACGCACAACAACCTTCGGTCGCTGAGATGATGGTCAGCCGAGCGGTAATCAGCACCATCAGCATCACGAGCATATGAGGCCGCAGACGCACCCCGGGGGGAGATTGCTGCTTTAGGGAGCTAGTTGGTTGTTTCGTTTCGTTTGAGTTTCTCTGGGGGGCTTGGTGTTCTTCTTCGCTTGGAGTTTTGTCGAGTGGCAAAGAAACAGTTAGTCCTAATGGGATTACGATTACTGGCGGGTAATTACGATCGCCACCGGGAACATGAATAACCTGAAGCCCGGACTCGAGCGTCGCCGCTATCAGACCCCCCTCCCTTTAAGGGAATCTTCTGGTATCTCGCGGACGCGCGTGGTAGACGTCCCGGGACCTGCGCTGGTTCTTCCTGCCCCTACTGATTGGTGTATTTCGTGTGCTATACAAGCGTTATACTAACTTTCTCTGTCTTTCTTTTCTTTTTTCTGTTCTCTCCTCTCCTCTCGCCTCACCCCACCCACCCCTAGAGCTTCAATAAAATGGGCCAGGAGAAATCTCTGCCCTCCAGATGTACCTCCGCACATGACTACCACCATCACCACCATCATCACCACCATCACCATCACCACACGAGCTCGTCGACTTCCTCCACGACCTCGTCCGCCGTACCGTCCCGCTCGCCGTCCACCGCCTCGACGACCTCGTCCGCCTCGTCCGCATCGGCCGCCTCCTCGTACAAGAGCGTCGAGCGGCAGACGAAGTACCTCAACGAGCATCTCTACATCAAGTCGTACCTGGACATCGAGGAGGAGGACCGCAACGCAAAGCTGCTGTTCCAGAAGGTGCGCCCCGGCGGTATCCGCAACTACACGCCGAAGATACTGTCCGAGAACCCGAAGCAGGATCTCGACGTCTGGATCTAGGCACCCCGGGTTGGTGCCGGGGAATCGAGAGGGAGCGAGAGAGTTACAGAAACCCGAAGCTACAGAGTCCGCGCGTGACTCCAGGGGCCATCCTCGGTGAAGCGCTCTTCTCCAGGCGTACCTTAGCTTCCACCCATTCCATCCTAGCCGCCCGATAGCAGAATCCCTACCGACCCGCACGCGTGCAATGGCTCTTGGACTCGCTTCCGTAGCGGCAGTAGCTGGAGGACTTGCGCACACGCCAATCGCACTGCTCACACTCATACCACTTTTAGCTGTAGGAGTCAATTACTATAGATACCAAAGTGTGGACCCGGAGACGAACCCAACCGACCAGGAAACGGTGAGTAGTACCCATCCCCATGCGTGGCAGCTCCCGACTCCCAGATTACTCTGCTGACACTCTGCTCTGCTCGCTTGTTCTTGTTCCCAGCTGAGGCGATACTATGACTTTGTCGTCATCGGGGCCGGTTCGGCCGGAGCCGTGGTGGCATCGCGGCTGTCCGAGATCGGCGACTGGTCGGTGCTGCTGCTCGAGGCCGGCGGCGACGAGAACGAGGTGACGGACGTGCCGTCGCTGGCCGGCTACCTGCAGCTGACCGAGTACGACTGGAAGTACCAGACGACGCCGTCGGCCGACCGGCGCTACTGCCAGGCGATGATCGGCGACCGGTGCAACTGGCCGCGCGGCAAGGTGATGGGCGGCTCGTCGGTGCTGAACGCGATGGTGTACGTGCGCGGGAACCGGCGCGACTACGACGCGTGGCTCGAGGCGGGCAACACCGGCTGGGGCTACGACAGCGTGCTGCCGTACTTCGTCAAATCCGAGGACAACCGGAACCCGTACATGGCGCGCTCGCCGTACCACGGCGTCGGCGGCTACCTGACGGTGCAGGAGGCGCCCTGGCGGACGCCGCTCTCGGTGGCGTTCGTGCGCGCCGGCGAGGAGATGGGCTACCCGAACCGGGACATCAACGGGGCGGAGCAGACCGGCTTCATGCTGCTGCAGGCGACGATACGGCGCGGCAGCCGGTGCAGCACCTCGAAGGCGTTCCTGCGGCCCGTGCGGCTGCGCAAGAATCTTCACATTGCCATGCACGCCCACGTCACCCGGATCCTGTTCGACGAGCAGAACCGCGCGTACGGCGTCGAGTTCGTGCGCCACCAGAAGCGCCAGTACGTGTTCGCGCGCAAGGAGATCGTGCTGTCGGCCGGGGCGCTCAACACGCCGCAGATCCTGATGCTGAGCGGTGTCGGACCGGCGGACCATCTGGCCGAGGTGGGCATTCCGGTGCGCTCGGACCTGCCCGTTGGCGACAACCTGCAGGACCATGTCGGGCTCGGCGGGATGACGTTCCTCGTCGACCAGCCGGTCACGGTGAAGACGTCGCGCTACAGCTCCGTGCCGGTCGCGCTGGAGTACTTCCTCAACGAGCGTGGGCCGATGACGTTCCCGGGCATCGAGGGGGTCGCCTTCGTCAACACCAAGTACGCGGACCCGTCCGGCAAGTGGCCCGACATCCAGTTCCACTTCGGCCCGAGCTCGGTCAACTCGGACGGCGGGCAGAACATCCGCAAGATCCTGAACCTGCGCGACGGCTTCTACAACACCGTGTACAAGCCGATCCAGAACGCGGAAACCTGGACCATCCTGCCGCTGCTGCTGCGCCCGAAGAGCACCGGGTGGGTGCGGCTGCGCTCCCGCAACCCCTTCGTGCCGCCCTCGATCGAGCCGAACTACTTCGCGCACGAGGAGGATGTGCGCGTGCTGGTCGAGGGCATCAAGATCGCGATCAACGTGTCGTACACGCCCGCCTTCCAGCGGTTCAACTCGCGCCCGCACGCCATCCCGCTGCCCGGCTGCCGCCACCTGCCCTTCATGTCCGACGAGTACTGGGCGTGCACGATCAAGCAGTTCACCTTCACTATCTACCATCCGGCCGGCACGGCCAAGATGGGCCCCAGCTGGGACCCGGGGGCGGTCGTCGACCCGCGGCTGCGCGTGTACGGCGTGTCCGGGCTGCGGGTCGTCGACGCCAGCATCATGCCGACGATCATCAGCGGCAACCCGAACGCGCCGGTCATCATGATCGGCGAGAAGGCGGCCGACATGATCAAGGAGGACTGGGGCCGGCTGGTGGGCTGGACGGCCGCCGGAGGGGAGGGCAAAAAGTGACCGCCCCAAACCCTCGCCTCCCATGGCCGCGTACCTCGGACGGTGGTTTCACATACCTCGAGCTAGTCATATAATCGATACACATTCGATGCTGCCGATCTGCGGCGTCACGGGGCCGACGGGAGAGGGCGAGGGAAGCCCAGCCGGAAGCGGTGCGCAGGGGGGACATGGTGTTGTCGTGTTTCGCATGCTGTAACATATGTGTTCTGTATAGTAGGTAGTAGTGCTACCGTCAAGGACAAACACCGCCGAAACCGGGAATGGCGTTCCCGGGGAGTGGCGGACGGGGCGGGGCGGTACATCAACGAGAGTGATTGTGTGTGAACGCAAAAAATGTGAAGTTTTTTGTTTTAGAAAAATTTTTACAATTTCCTTTGGAGCAACAACCGACAAACAGGCAAGGAAGAGGAAAAAAGAAGAAAACAGGCCCGCAGTACTCCAGCACTAGAGAGTAGATATAATTGTAGCTCGTTCATAAGCAGTAGCCAATTGTGTGTGCGTGTGTGTGTGTGTGTGTGTGTGTTTGTGTTAATCCAAATGGATTGTTGTTGTAAAAATAAAAAAATATGTGTGGATGAGTTGTGTATATTACGGAGACAAAAAAAAATAAAAGAACAAACAGGCGATAGGAAACATAACGGGGGGAACAACCAGCAAATAAAACAATCAAACATTCATGAGTGTCGACATCGGAGCATTCGTTCTTGTGTACAATGGAAAACGTTACCAATAAATAAAAATGGAGTGGATATAATGAACACTATTAATTCCTTCAATCGATCTTACGAAACGACTGAACACACAATCCGAAAAGAAATGAATACAAAGAAGATAATTTTTGAATGAAAAAAATATACCAAATTTATATTGCACACCGCCCAGAGTAACCACTTGCACAGGGCCACCGAAAATGAAAGCGTGATTAGACGCACGATCTAGATTGAATGTAGGCTAAAAGCATCCGCTACATATCAACGCTTGCCTCATTTCCGTAAGGAATGTGCGCACGTGTTTTAGTACAGTTTTTCTTCCTCCCGGCCTGCTTTGCGCACGTACCTTATTTGGCATGGCTAGGCGTAGTTCATTAGACATTCTACGCGGCAGGTTTCGTATTTGTGTGTGTGTTTGTGCATCTATGCTCAGCATTACCGATCACCGATGACGGAAATTTCAGTCTAGCAGATTTGCCTACGCAGCATAGATGAAGACACATTTTACCAAAGAAAGTTATTTAAATTTATTTCAGAGTAAAACTGTCAGATCAAATATCGTAACATATTTCCCAATTTATGTCCGGCAATCGACAAGTTATGTGGGGCACAATATGTTGTGTATTTTGTATTGCCATTTTTTAAAGTAAGTTCATCAGTGTGCGAAAAAATAAACACTTTCCTTTTTCCTAAATAATTGGCTAGTCGACGTTCTAACTTTTTAATACATTCAGATCAAACACGCCTTGAAGTATGCAAAAGAATAAAAGAACTATTTTAACAACATGCGCCTCAAGGTATGCAATATAGTATAACAGTAAACAGCTTCTCGTTTGTTTGACGAACAGTTTCAAATCAAACTTTAATGAAAAAAACCGTACCGAAATTACAGTGTTTTCTCAATGTTTACAATCAGTATTTCAGTGCAACAATATCAGATCAAAATATTAAAAAAGGTCAAAATTTAAAACTAGGGGATACACACTTCTGATCAGCCACCCTTTCTCAAATGCAGTGAAACCTCACATAATTTTTTTTTTCATAACTTTCAGCAACTACACACCATTTCCGAGCGCGGTCAAAGGATCCTAAACGATGAAAATGAAAGGATAAAAGCATTTTAGATGCCAAATCCCTGCCAATGTCAGTTGTACTACTGTAGGTTATTCAATCGTTTTGGTAGTTTTTTTGGGTTAACATATTTTTTAAACTTTATTTTATCAAATGTTAATTCTTAACTAAGGATGTAAATGTTTTCTTATGTTTAAAAAGGGATCTGAGTTGAGCGAACTGCAGTCTCATATAAAGTTGAAAAGGGATAAACTAAAATAGTATTTTGCATTGAATTGAATTGTCATTTGTTATTATCAATAATTGATATAATTTACAAGCAAAAAATGTTTGTATACAGTACACCCATCCTGATGTTAATCATCCCTATTTCCATTCACGCCACAACAACAATCCATTGTGAGGAAAGTCACGTCACCTTCCATCTGCTACCGGAGTCATCGACTGTGGTTAAAGTTACCCATGTACCATACATTATTATTGTAACACCCTTCAAGGTTACCGCCGGCCGGGGCCCAGGGATAGCCAGCGCCGAGGTGTGTGCAATCGTACGCAAGCATGTGTCCGGTTCCGAGCGAACCCGCGATCGCATAATCCGATGCAAACAATTGCATAAGGGACCGTTGCCGGCGTACGTGAACAATGTCACACCGACGGACCGGGCACGTCAAGTGGGTCTGGCCGACATCCTGCCGAAGTGGAACAAGGGACCGAAAAAAAAGGTACGAGGAAATAAAACCGCAACACATCAACCATCATCCGAACTGCCGATTTTTAAACCCTCCCCAACACGTTCCTCCTTTACCGCCGGCTTTGACTGACGTTTGAATTAGCAATAGAAACTACTTTGGGCACATTTGGATCCGCAGCGCCAAGACGCACTCCGAGCGTCGGTCGTCCGTGGTGCGATTGAAATGGAAACGATAGGTGAAAAGCGCTCGCCCCACGGGGGTACTTGGTAATAAGACCTCTTGCATAAGCCGGAATATAAAAGGCCGATTTCTAATACGGGAGTGTTCCGGAAAGATTGGACTATCCTGGGGAAAACGTGCACATGGAATGCCGCAATGAATATAATCAAATTATAGTACAGCAGGGAACTGACAAGAACCATTTGAGGAGTGTTATGCAAGGAAGTAACACACAACTGTTAACGAACAAGCTTTCCGCATATGTGTCGAAATCTTTAATAGCTATCTGGTAAAATGCATCAATCATTTTATAAGAGTATTGGGATTTGTTAGAGAACAACCCAAAGATAAGATATTTTGAATCAAACATTGGAAAACACTCTAAAAATTAATAAAATTGAATAAAGCATAGTACATCAATTTTCACGAAACATACTAAGCATACAAACAAATTTATTTCAAATAAGGATAAAATCTATGCATCGCGTACCATGTAAGTATTGACGCTGATATGTTAATAATAAAAACTAGCGTTTGTTTGCATGCTGAATCGCTGACAAAACGTAAACAAATCGCTAACGATCCCCTAAACAGCCTTCACATTTCGCATAATAATGTAAAATATTTCAAGCTCCAATTATTGTTTTGCTCCACCACACGCTAGCCACAAGCAAGCGACGAGTTTTTGTACGGCCCGGGATTGAAACATTAATAAAACAGCACCCTGTGTCGATGATTGGCGCCAAACGGTGGGTCGAAACGAGGTTCGATAACGAATTACTTTTGCAATGCTCACGATGCGAAAAACAGATTTCAAAATTATTGCAAACAATTGATGATTAACAAAACATAACGCCTCAAAAAAAGAACGAAAGGTTATGAAAAAAGGTCGATCATAATAGATGGCGTGTGCTAACTGTTTTGCTTATCTATCAACAACAAATCAACACCTTATTCAAAGAGTAAACAATTTATACATTTCAATTTTGTTTTCATACAAACTAAATATAAAACAGGCGTTGCAAATCGAATATGAATAAAGCATATAGAGGATACAAAAATAATATTATGTTTTTGCATAGTTGAGCGGATATTAATTTCAAAATTGATAGCAATTTTAAAGGAAAAATTCGTATTACTGATAGAAAAACTTGAGATGTTAAAAGAAGAAACAGTAGAACAGTAATTACCACAATAATTAATACCACAAATCTAGAACAGTTTAGAAAAAGGAAAAATAATACTATTGTGCTTTGAGAAAAAATAATTGTTTCTCCGTTTTTTGTTAATTATTTTTACCGCCTCATTTCCGGATGATTTTCCCCAAGCAGCTCTACAGAAAAATAACAAGGAACAAAGGGAACGCGAGGATAATTCCTTACATTACTAATCAGGCATCCCATCGTCCTCGCCAATCGTCACTACGCAAAGCAATCCACCGCGTCATTAACGGCGTGTGCGCGAATTAATTATTCCGCTTGATTATTACCGCATCGGCACACTCGAACTCAAATATCTATGATTAAACCGTTAATACAATCCGCCACTGTCACCCCGTGTGCGTACAAACCCGCGCAACCCGCACGCACTTCGGGCAATTAGCACGAGCGTCCGATTTTCCGGTCAGATCGGAAAAGGGTAAAAAAAGGCCTAACCTTGCGAGAGCAGACCAACGGCTAGCTGGTTACTAATGAAAGCACCCTCGGTTGCGGAGGGGTAGGATTAGGCACCCTGGCACCGGGTGGGGCCGTGTAATGTTTATGCTCTACACTACCCCTCGTGTTCCATTCGGCAGCCCATAAACCCACGACGGCAAATGCGTGTTTGGCGTCGCGCGGGAAGCGGGACCGTTTTGTGCGGTGGTATTTCTGGTTGCATTATGCAAATAAGTCCCCTGGGTGCCCCCCACGTGATCCTGGGAGCCCTCTCTCTCACTCACCGGCGAGCACGTGCTCGTTTGCTATTACCAGCGCGCTACGCTCTGTCTTCAGTGTGACCAATGCTTTTATCACCCGGTTGCGTACGTGCGCCAACGCACGCCACACAAAGTGCAATCCCTTTTCCGCGAACAGGCGCGGTTTCGGACTTTAGATAAAAACAAAACGCTCCGCTAACCAAACGGAACCTATTGACTTACATTCCCAACCGCACGTGAATGTTTCGCTCGAGCAGCAGAAATGACTCCTGCCAGCCCTATCTCATCCGACGCTTCTAAACGCTTGGGAAAGCAGCCGATAACAGCCGCCGGGAGATACCCCAAACTGACCGGCATCCAGCAACCGCACAACCGAGAGCGAGAGTGAACATCGCCGTAGACGTAATCGCGTCTTCCTGCGATACCCCCGATCGCACTCTTAAAGGCGTCTTGGGTTAAGCGGCGCACCAGAAGGCGGGCCCGCTCGCGCGTAATCACAGACACAGGCCGCCCATGCAATGGTCACTAGTGAGGGGCATAAACCTAAGAAGAAGAAGAAAAAGACGGTGGAAACCCCAGTGTTCGCAAGCGGCAGCTAGGTTAGGAGTCCACCGGTTACGTGCCAGCCACCAGAGTCGGCCGCTTTTCGGAGTCCAACCGTCCAGCACGGCCGTGGTCGGGCGGGGTTGTATCGTGCCGGTTCCACTAGGTGCGACCGACGGCCAGGTCGACCATCGATCGGAGGATCGCGCATGCGAAACACATTGCGTCACAACCGAAACGTCCAGTAGGTTGTTGGAGGATGCAGTCGAGAGCGAGGAGCATGTTTGTATGCAGCTCCAGCGTTAGCGCACGTCGGGGATGCGCGACTGCAGCGCACGGATAAACCCACGCAAAGAAATGTTTCCCCCAACCCCTTCCCGCGGTTGATAATGTTTTGAAAATCATTTATGATAATGGGCACTTTCTTCATCCGACGGAGTTAGCCGAGATGGTTCCCTTCACGATGTAACACAACGCGCGATCGGTGGATGTTGCAATTCGGAACGAAATGCATCGCGAAATGCATCATCATCCGAGCTGATGCGGATGGGTGGGAGGAGCGACGAGCGGCCCGGCAAAACGATCGTTAAATTATCGCTATCACTCAGCAACGCGTTTCCCACAATCAACGTCACGCACGCCCACAATTGTAAGTGCTTCCGCAAATATGCCGATTATGCGCCAAATGCAACAAACAATTATCATCGAGCGTAGGAAAATAGAAACTTAGCATTGAAACCATATCTCACCCAACAAAGTTATTAACCGATGAGTAAAACTATTCTGCTAGACTAGAATAGAAATCTTTTATTTGTTGAATTTCAAGGTATAAAGTAGTTACGAGCTTTAGGGTAGAACCCCATTTTCTCTCAATCAAGTAATAATTTGCTTTGGTAAATTAACTAAATAGTAATTTTCAGCTGAAAATAAAATTTTTGTTGAGTTTATTTTCATCTTTAAATTTAATCAGTGTTTTAAAACATTTTTAGCACAATCATTTTTATTCAATAAAATGTATTAAACCAAACGATTTCAAAACCTAAGCAAAGAATAACCTTCCCAAAGAAAAAATGGTTTTGATTACTTTTATACTGCATTTTAATTTATTTATGAGGTAAACACATTTTAGAACTTAACGAAAATGATAGCCATAGATAGAACTCAAAGTGTTAAATATTTGTAATGTATGAGCAAACGGGATAATGATGATGCAAATAAATTAAATATATTATAAAGCGGAAACCGAAAGGAGGCCTTCTGCTTTTCATGTGAATTTTAATAAGTTAAATAAGTTTATTTTTATACATTTAAAACTTGAATGTTAGTTGCTTTAATTTACTACCACACAAAAATTGGGTTAAGATTACACGCTCCCGTATGTTAGAAAACTTACTGTGTTCTTATGTGTTATATAAAATGTACATTTGCTATTTTGCGGATTTCTCCCTTTTACTAGAATCTAAATATCACGTTAAATAAATCTAAATTTTAATATCCGATAAAATGTCGAAGCAAAATATACTTAACAGAAAAAAGTGAAGATATGACGAGAAACATTGTGCGTTTAAAGCAAATATTTCCAAATTTTCAATTGAACAAATAGACAGTTCCTAATCTTTCAATTAAAAGGAATCATTAACCATAAATATAAATAAAAATAAAGAAACACCAACTTGTTATGTCGAAACGAGAGCCAATTTCAAACATAATTAGATAGATCATTTAAACGTGAAATCGAATTTCATGCAGCTTCAAAGAGGTAAAACGCACAAACAAACAAAAACTAGCTAGCAAAAACATCCCATTTCTCCCAAATGGCACGCACGACGGAAAGTATTTTAAGTCCACATCCACCACCTCAACCACTTGAGCGACCCTTTCGTAACAGCTCTCGAGTGTTCGGCTACCGGAAGACTGACATAGACAATGACGATCCCCCAGACACACGCATTTCCACATTGGATAAAGTGCTCTTCAAAAAGTAAAGCTCTTCCTCTTTACGCGGACTGACGGCATCGCCGTGTGCGCTAGCGCTCTTATTTTCCCATTGTGCACATCTCACACATCACGAGCATCATCCCTTCTGGCTCGGGGCAGAGGAATCGATCGATCAAAATCAGAAACGCCTAGGCCAAACACGGCCATCAGCGCGCTCTCGTGCCGTTGCATCATCGAGAAAATTTTCGCAGTTTCGTAAGCGCCGCGCCACGACCTCAAACACAAACGGATTTTGGCCGACCATGGGGTGGCCACGGGCCAACCGGACGGAACCGGACCGAGCGGTCCGAAGCGGGGAGATGCGTCTTTGAAACGAGATGGGATCGAATTGTTTGCACTGGTTGAGTTTGTTGAGTACACATTCCAACGATCTTTTGAAAATTCGGCACGTATGGAATTATAGTTTGAATAGTTTACTAAACCGTTTATGGCATTATAAACGCCTTGGATTAATGTATACCGTTCCGGTTTCGATTTGTCACGCAACGAGTACAACCACACAGTAAAGACAGCAATCATTTCCACATGAAACAATGTAATAAAATTATTTTAAAATTAGCAAATTTAGGATAATTTTAATGTACTATATGAACATAAAATAATCAATTACCATTTTATAAGAATAAGCCTACCAAATACAAATCGTAAGAACTCCAGCAAACAAATACATCCCATCGAAATGTCTCGAATAGTTCGTACAACGCGCATCAATCCGCTAGCCATTCGCTTGCCATCTTTTTGCAAACATGCCGTTCCTTTTCTTTTTCCTCTTTCCACTCGGCTGCTTTTTTTTATTTCTTGTCTCTCGTCCAGTACGCGCACCACTTTCAAGGCAAGCTCCCAGTGAAAGTGCTTTTGGCGGAATGTGAGCAATATTACATCATCGGCATAAGTGGGTCGAGAAAAAAAAAACCCCCCCACTGAAGGCGAGAAAAAACGCTCAAGCGTGCGCGGTGAAAAGAAGGAAAGAAAGAACTTGCGGCGAAGGAAGGAAAGTAAACACACCAGAAGCTGCTGTCGGAAAAGCCCAAAGATCACCTCCCAAACAGCTGGCGGAGCAGCCCAGGCTAACGGTGCGCTGCTGAATGTCCCGCCCGTCTGTCCCGCGGTCTCCGAAGAGAAAAAGCACTCCGCCAGCCAGCCTACACGCGAGCCGCAGCATCGATCTTGGATGGTTGATTATGTATGAGTGCCATTTGCGCTAGGAAGCATTACTGTGTGTCCGATTACCAGACCGTTTGCTCCAGGAGCGGTGCCCGCACCACGGCGACGTGCACGACCGTGGATGGCAAGAATCGAGCCCCCTCCCCCAACAGCATCATTACCCGGCATCAACGGCCACGACCGGTAGCAGCGCAAACACCCCACGGAGAAGCGCAGCCGCGTTCGGTTATTACCGCCTTATGCAGTTGCTGACTTATCGCCAGCACGATAATTGAACCTCGTCCCACTGCCGGCTTGTGTGGTGCTGCTCCGGCGGAGGAGATGCATCCTATGAGCGTCACATTGGTTACAAAAACGCTGACGAACGGGGGAAAAATATAGACAAAAATATAATTACCCGTTCGTCGCTTGTTTGGGTGTTGAAGTCTTTCGTTTGTTTTGCCTTAAAATTGCCGTTTTCCTGCAAAACCTTTCTGAAGGGAAGTAGTTGGTATTTAAAGCGCACAAAAATAAATGGAAAATACTGAATTCTTATGAATTTAATTAATTTATCTACTTCTTAAAACATAGACTGAATTTTTTATTCAAAATAAATTAGATAAATTGGTATTTTACAAGATCATTATTTTGAAATTAAATGCATAACATAAAAATTCCCAACACCACAGGATTCCTAGTAAGACTTCATATGCTTCCCTCGCCTCGAGAATTCCTACAAAGTGGTACAAGACAGGGCTATAAAAATACTTGAAAATAGCTCCAGTTTTATAAAACAACTGTCCCAACGATCGCTTAATGAGACGAGGCATCATTAATCGGATTAGCGCCTGTGTCTACTTTTTGTGCTGCTGTGTGTGAGTTGGGTCCGCTACCGGACGTTTTCGTTGGTCCATTGGTTCCAAACCGTAGCAGTTTAAAACCCCTCGCGCACATCGCTTCCCCGAAGAGCTTCCGAAGAAATTTCAGGCCGTACACCCAAATAACCTCGAAATGCGCTAATGTGCCGCGACAGCGTGCGTTTCTCGGGGTGAATTTGACACGAAAACGGAGGAAAAGGGCGAACACCGGAAGGGCCTAACAAAGGTAGTCCCCCAGAAATCCCAGCCACTTTACTATGTACGCGCGGACCCTTGGCCATCGCTGGGTGGGGACTTCGGGGCAAATCGGAAACCCCTTAACGATAAGAAAGGTAGGTAAAGGCCGGCCAGAGGTACGCTTGCTTAGTCCCGACCGGGAAGATTATGTGGTTGCATTCGCTAGCGCAATGTTTGCTCCCGACAGCACTCCCATGTTGCCTCTGTTGTTTATGTGACGTCGTCTTCTTGAGCCGCCTCAACCAAGTCACTTCTTCGAACATCGACAGCACCAGCAAAGAGAACATGCCACCTCAAACCATTGGCTGTACACCCCGAAAACCCTACTAAACAAATGGCTCCCTCGGTTACTCCCGCCGTTGGGTCTTACTCTCACTTTCAAAGCACCGCGGACGTTCGGCAACGTTTGTCGTTTTTCTTCTGCCCTTTCATCTCTCCACTCTCACTCTCAATGGAATAAGAAATAAAGCGGCCACCCCGCGCCACAACGACCACTTTCCACCGTCCAACGGGTGCAGACGACTCTACACACCGCTGCAGCTCGGTAAGCCTCGCGCATTATTACCACCGGAGGAGCCCCGGCTCGCGCCTGAAGACGCCGGGAGTGGAAGGGGCGGTAACGTAGAAAAAACATGTCCCCACTACGAGCCACCGGCGCAACCGATGGCGCGAGTGTTCAGGTGATTTTTGTGTAGTATTGCCATTAGTCTCACTGCTGCGGTCGGGCCCTGAAGACGTGCAACGGCACGCACAGCCACGCGGAGTTGCCTTGTGCATTGTGTTTTGTCGGTTTTCGGACGCTGAAGTAAGTGAACGTGTTTTGGAAGAGGACCGTGGGTTGGAGCTGGGGGACACACCAGTGAGATAACTTCGCTGAAGGAGAAGCTTACTTAACCGTGCCATCGTTCATATTGAAGGATCCCGATCGGACGGAGAGGACTAGAATTCGGCCAAATACCGAAACCGACGCCAAGGTTGTTGCGGAGGAAGTGTGCCACCAGGATTTGCGCGCGGCCGCATTGTGATTGTGTGTGAACCTCTGGCGCGTTGTTTATTAATAATTTGTTTGTGCGCGACCTTACCGCGTCTTCGGTGGCGTGCATCGGGTGATGGTGCGGGCAGGGAAGTGCAATGGGCTGCAACCACGCAATGATAAACGCTTTAGGATGGCGTGCGCGTGGAGATGATTATTGAACGAAGCCGTGCTCCAGTTGTGCGCTCGCATGGACGACCCGTCGCGCGGTATTTTGTTACGAATTCCCTATCATTTAACAAACTCAGCCATTCTGGTGCACCTGGGCAAGGTGACCACACATTCGAGGCGCCATGTAACCGGCGGCAACATTGTAGACTTAAAACGGAATGTTATTTGAACGATGCACGCATTTGCATCTGCATAATACTGAAATGGATAATTTAATGTGATAACCTAGGTTTTGAAAAAAAAAAATTATAAAAAAGTGGAACTTTTTAAATAAAGGGCTCTACAAGTTACAGTGGCAGGCAACCAAAGTCGGACGCTTAAAAATCGGACAATCGTTTAAGTTATCTTCTTCCTCAGAGTTGATAAAGACACGAAGGGGTTTCTTCTATCTTTTCTCTTTACGAATATTGACAATGGATGCTCGAAAAACTTCATTCGTGAAAATAATGGAAAATGAATGAAACAAGTCTTTATTTTAAATCAGAAAATCAAAGCCGGACACCATACCAATCACAAAGATTGTTTTTTTTTTATTATTATATATTTTTATTATATTTAAAAAAAATATATTTTATTTGTTAGTGTTTTAAGTGTCATTCGTTAGTATTTGGAAATCTTTTTTTACATTTTCTAAAATTATTACAAACAAATGTTTTACACAAAACCTAAAAAATCTTTCCATTGTTCGTTCACTTTCTTCCCATTATTTCCACAGATAAAGCATTTCAACTAATCAGTCTAGCATATCAGAAAAAAGAAAAAACTTGTAAAATTTCGTGTCGTTGCCAGTTTTAGAGAAGAAGATATCAAAACTTAAAGCCTTGTTCGATTTACTGGCGTCCGGCATTGACTGCCTGTCACTGTACCTTTTCTGAAAAGTTTTAGAGAATAGTGCAATGGAAACCACAAAATAACGACATAAATCCATAGAACCAGTGGCATAGTTAAAACCCTTTCATTAACGAACCAACAACTCTTAACCATTTTCGCCATCATGATCATCTTCATGAAGACCGTCATTGAAATCAACGGTGTACTGGCGTGCGTATGCGTGTGCAATTTCCCGCGTTTGTCATTTGTTTGACTTTATGGCACATAACTACGCCCACCTAAGAGCGCACGCAAACACGCCATCGGAAGTAACATTAAGGTGGCGTTTACGTGCCGCTCACGCAATTGTTTTTCCTTGCGCTCGCAAAACAGTTGACATTTGTTACCACTTGATTGTGGACATCTTTGGCCTCGCAGAAGTACGCAAATATTGCACCCCGCAAGTGGTTGAAACAATTGCACATGCATATTTTTCTCGCGCTGTAAACAAATAGCAATGGGAGAATGTTGGATGTTTTCTTCACACCTTTGTTTCAATAAAACCATCGACAGATCGCTACATTTTCATCAACTTTGCCTCGAAGCAGCGTGGCGCCTTAACTTAATATGGCGCTGTCGATTGTGTCGATCAGGGAAATGCTCACCACCCTTTTTCCATGCACCCCCGAGTACGAATCGATCGATATTTTACACCTAATTAGTGGCGCTCTCAGCAGGTGTTGAATCACTTTATTTCGCAGAAGAACATCATCCAACGCAAACGGTACGAGTTAAAGAGGACGCCATGCTGCGATCATCAACACGAACCGGCGGTCGGAAGTGATGGAAACAAATTTAAAAAATAAATAAAATATAATCAACAGTGGACAACAGTTGCAGCTAGTGTAAAGTGTTCCCCGGTGGTTGAGTTTGTCCTCCGGCAGCCGCTGGTAACGGCAAAGGCAGCGTCGAAGGAAACATACCAACGAAAAAGAGGCAAATTCAGCCAAGAAAGAAAGTGTTATTTGCAGCGCGCGAATCGAAAGTGAAGCCGGAGACATAGCAGCGAGCATAACGGCTTGCGTGGTACCACAATTCGGCCGTCAAGTCGCCTCCCCCCCCCCCCCCCCCAACCCCCCGTTGTAGGAGTGCGTTAGAAGTGATATTTGTTACAGCATAAGTGCAACATAGTCGAACCGACTGGAAACTCGGGTGCGCGCAGTACGCAGTAAAAACAACAAACATAACGAACAGGCCTATTACCGTTGGACACAACAGTGGTGTTTTGTTTTATTAGAGCAGAAAATTCAGCTTGCAGCACGGCGTACATCCAGTGCAGGCTGGATGCATTTTCGTACGCAAAGCGCGCGATCACCTCACCCCCATTGAGATGGACGACGAACGTCAACGGCAGCTTTGGATTATTTTTCAAATGTAAGTAAACAAATGTCTTAAAGAGGAGTAATAGTAACGGCCAAAGGAAAAGGAAAATTTAGTCCATAAAAAGGAAAATTGGGTGACATTCAAGAATGCGTAATATTTGGAGTATTTCAAGTTGAAACCGTTTTCCGTGAAATCGATAACATGTGATGCTAACGAGAAAAAAAGGTAAACAAGACAGTTCGTTGAACGACATATAAAGGTTAAATGGTGGTTCGTGTAACATAACCTCACCGACCTAAATAAACACACACCAAGAGCCCGCCGGAGCCGGGCCAATGTCACCCACTGGCATCGAAAGGGGCCCCCGAAAAATTATGCAAACCCTTTCCTTCCCGCGCACGTAATCGATAACAGGAGCGACCGGCGACTGTTCGACTGACACACTTTGCGTGGTTTGCGTGGTTTTTGTTTCTCGTTCGCGTCATTTCCCGTTTCGCTCACGGCACCAGCGGTTACGATTGCGATCAATGGTCGTTTTTATCGGTCGACGCATCTCGCCGTCCGGCCCACCGAATTTTTCCACCGGCCTTTCCTCGGCGGGCGCGAAATTCCGGCACCGAGCCAACAAAAAGCCGCGAGACGTCAACAAAAGTCGGCGATAAATGTGTCACCACACCAAACGGGGACAGGGAACGCGCTCCGAAGGGTTCCATCACCTGCGCGCACGACGGCAACCTTCGCGCGAGCGCGCACGCGGTTATGCAAGCGTGCGCGCAACATTATTATCGGTCATTATATCACTTCAGTGAACTTCAACTCGCCAACGCCACCGCTGGGAACGGGGTTGGGGATGTGAAAAAAGGGTGGAGACGCCTACTTTCTCATGCGTGCCGCCGCCCGGTCATGCTGCTGTCATGCAGTCCTGATCAACCCTTACGCGGGACGATTCGGCTTGCGGGAATCGTCGCCATTTCTTAACGGGGGGATTGGATTTTCCAAACCACCTGATAAGTTTGCGAAACATGTTTTACTAAAACAAGTGTGGAAACGTGCGTTTTACGTCAGGAGATTGCCAATGAAGGCTAGGCACACAGCACATTTGAATTTCATTATCGTTATCAGTTTTCAGCAGCATCGATCAATGAGATGGTATGCAATATTGATATTACAGTTGATTGTTGGTTTTGTTTCGCACGAACTGAATAGTTAGGCATTTTTGTGTGCTTAATTACTGAACATACGTCGACCATGCTCATAGTATAGCGGTGGTGCGAGAATATACCACGCCGGAAGTTGTGGGTTCGATTCTCGATTTTGACAACGTTTGGTTTATTAAGCCGGTTAATCATCGGTCTACAACTTACCATCAATCAAAAGGTCATAGGATTAAGTCTCCTCGGAGAATATTAAAAAAAACAATGACCTCGCCATTCAGGTCCTCGTTGAAGAACGTCTCAAGAAGACTATTTAAGGACCATCAGCAATTTTCAAGAACCAATATAGAGATAAGATATCAGCATGAAAATTACCCGGAAGTTCAATTTTTACCAGAAAACAAATATAGTGCAAAATATAGTTCACGATTTTCTTAAATATGGTCAAGTTTTTGCGTTTGGATGCACTCCACAAATGATATACAATTCATCATGAAATCCAATATTTTTGGGGCATTGTTTAACATATTTCAGAAGGTAATTGTTTCCAGCACGAAATTGATCAAGAATTAAATTCAAGTAAATTGGATTAACCCATTCGATTCCGACGTTTTCTCGCAATACCGCTGAGGCTCAGAGATATATAGAAAAATATAAATAATAAAAAAGATAAAAGAGAAATATAAATACAAAATGATATCTCAATTAATTTGGAGTCGTTCACATTTGGCATTTTCTCAACGAAAGTAAACTGAACCATCTGGAAACCGGTCGATGACGTTTTCCTTAACGTCATAGTGTCGCCGAGTCCGCAGAGTGATACGTAACACCACGCAAAGCGGCCATGCGTAACGCGTAAGAGAGATGGGGGTGGGTAACAACAGCAACGACAAATAAAAAGCGTCGAAGCAACGAATGCCGGCCCGTCTCGAGAGGATCTGTGCAAACTGAAGTGAATCGAACACTTCGTCTGTCGGCGATGACGGATTCCGGCATTCAAACGGAGCGGGAGCAAGATGTATTCCTGCAGTTTCACTTTTTTTTTCTCGTTCAAGGTTAAACTGCGTCTGCAAGCGCTACCCACTGGAGTTGGCCCGTGTGGCAAAAACCAGAATCGAACCAACCCGGCGGTGGTACCGTTTGTTTTCCGCTAAGATTCGTCGACACTTCGGACGAAAATGGGCAACTCGGGGGAGGTGGAAAAACAAAAATGCGCGACCTATTTCGGTGGAAGCTGTCGAACAGGTTTTTTGGACATGGCAATTTTTCGGCCCGAACATGTCCTCCTCCGTTTGTTGCACCGTTTCGTTCCGCGTTGCTGGCGAACTGCAGCCAATGAGAGGGAGGGGGGCAAGGACATTTGGAAAAGTGAGAAACATCAGAAAACTCATCAGGAATACAGCATACTTACGGAGGGTAGAAATAAAAAAAGCCTTACTGAGAAAACAATCCTACGGATACAGAAACAGAAAGAACCAACAAAAATCAAATAACCGTAAGCGTAACACATTCGGCTACAGGGACGACTTCGAGTTGACTTGGTCATGCTGTCGATTCGATGCATTTTCTGTTTTTTTTTTTTGGAGACGCTGAATTGGATTGCCGGCGTTATATAAGATCCAATCGAGACCGGTCGATCAACCAGTTTGCGATCATCGCGGGGTGATCGGGCGAATATAATGCCATCAAGTGTGTTGCAACAGGTTACGGCTTTTAGTGCGAGCGAAGGTCACCCGAGTCTGGTGAGAAAATAATGCTCTGGCTCGTCGGGGAAACAGTGGAAAACCCATGAAACGACATCGATCGCAGCATTTTGGATGTCTGGGAACCGATTTCGTTTTCTTTAGTCGCCGTGTTTGCTCTTATTTTGCAGCAAGTTTCACACTACGTTTAGTTGCATTAACATTCAGTTGAATTTCAAGCATGAAGTTTTGAAATTTATCCACATTAAAAATGTTCATTCAACAGTACCAAAAAAATGCGTTAGAGAACAGCCAACCCCAGAGGATTAAATTGCAACTGAGCTTCTGGAAAACTACTCCCATTACCAAACGTTACACGAGCGCACCACCAACATCACTCGAAACAATTAAAGTGCAATCGAAACCCACAGCTTTTACTTTTGCGTGAAAGGCGTATCATCGCCATCGGACAACAGCAATCGGCCAGGCCAGCAAGCCGCATCAACAACCAACCGCCTCCGCCACCGAGGTACTGATGATGCATAAGTGCCATTATTTCACGGGTTTCTAGTTTTTGCGTCATCCGCATCGGGCGGGTCGAAATAGCAGAAGAAAGCACACGAGGGCTCGCCATCGAAATGTACGTAGCATAACACCTACATCTAGCATATATGAGCTCGTTTTTCTGAGGTAACTACATTTGTAGCAAAGTATCTAGGGTTGTAAGGGTTGACCATCACATGCAGTTGCGATTAAATTTGAGTTACAAAACCGGTAAAAGGTTCAATAACCCCCAAAAGTCGCCCATAACAATAATTAAATCCGGTTCGGGTTTAAAACCATAAAATAGCGTTTGAAAACTCAACAAATATTGTTTTTAAATATGCAAGTAGATCATTAAGATCATTGCGAGATAACGACGGCTTCCTCGACGACTAAACTTGTCAAAATCAAAGAAAAACTGAAGAATAACTAAGACCATCCGAATTGTTGTTTCATATCCACTCAGACTTACGACAGGTTTTAAAACAACCGGTCAGTTTTTCGCTTTTTTCAATGTTTTGTTTACTTTTTGTACGGCATTTTGACACGCCACGCCAAGAAAGAAGTCGTATGGAATCGGATTTTTACCTCTTTTATAAACGGTTGGCCGGCTCATACGTAAACAAGCTATATTTTTCGGCTTATGCAATAAATGTTCATGAATCTTGAATGGAGATACAATTGCACAACGATAACAATGATTTAAAAAGCAAGCATTATCTAATCGAAGGAAAAAGGTAAACTCCTTCCATGAAATAATCAATAAATACGAATTAAATTAATTAAAAATAATGTTCCTTGAAGGAGATAAACAGTGCATAACACTACCATGATTCAACGTCCCAACTGACGGGATGGTGTAGAATAATAAATCCTTCAAATGTATCCAGTCCAGTTGCCGCGGCTGCAAGTCGTCCCGATCGTCGATTGAAAGGTGTTAGCGCCAGCAAGCGCGAAATAACACGAAGCACAACATCATTTCAGTAGGGCAATTTATGAAATGGAAATGGTACCTACCTCGCTCCGTCTCCCCCATGATCCTAACATTGATGTGTGGCCCCCCGGGTGCCTTTGCACCACCCGGTCCTGTCTTGTTTTAGCCCACTTTACTTCCGGGTAGGCGCCCTGATGCCCACTTACATTACCGTAGGTGCGCTCCGGCAATAAAACGTACATAATTCATGCGCATTTTGGAATTGCTCGACAACTAACTTTGCTCTCCCTTTCTCTCAATCCGCCGACGGCACTGGATGGATTAATCCCGAAAGCAGGGAATACGAGGAAGTAAACTCGTGTTGCTTTTATTAGCGTCCACGAAATGTAACGCCGCGGATAGATATCAGCATTTTTATGACGTCTTAATTGGATCGGCTACCGTGAGAGTTTGCATTCGCGAACCTATCATTAAACGGTATCGAATGCTTCGAGCCACGACCGTTCAATGAAGGTACTTACAGGCGAAATGTTCGCTCCCGTTCGATTCGATACAGGATGTTTAACTTTCCGTGCTGAGAGAACGCTCCTTCAGTAGTCTACATTGTACAGATCATGGTTTAAAATTAAATCCATACCTTTAAAATCTGGTGTATGATGATTGATGACTTTTGTTTGCGTAGTCAATTGTTTGAATGTACTTTATGTCTATAAAGAAAGTACAACACACAACGTTTATTCGAAATTGAGTAACAAAATTAATAACATGCCAAGGGTTCAAGTCGGGCAACATTAAAATCGTTACTTGTATCTTATCATGTAGACTGATGACTATCATAAATTCAAAACTGAGAGCTTCGACACGTACAGTTTCTTTTTAAGCTTCCCGGTTTAGTCATTGCCTGGTGTTCCCATTAGTGGAGAGAACCATTTATCACCTTGGCAATCATAATCTATTTGATGTTTCAACGAGAAAAAGCACATTAGGGCCTGCTTGTCTAGGGCATACATGGTGCGTCGGCCAACAATGACATAAGTCGTTGTTTAAAAAACACAGCCAAGCAAAAGAAACGTTCAACCAAATCAACGCGGTCGTGGAAGAGAATGTGTTAATCTCTTATGACACGTTTAATTTCTTGTATTAAACAAAGAGCACACTAGGGAGGCTACAGCAAGCATTAATAGGTTACGTTATCAAACGACGTTTCTTTTTTTTCTTCTACACACAACACTTCTTCCGTGGAACCCCGAAGAAAACCAATTCAATATCCAACCAGTTCTCCGCTGCAATTGTCGCGATGGCGCCAACCGACGAAGACATTGCCGGGTACTGCTTGCATTATCTTACGACGCACAAGCGCTGCTACCCTTCACCCCTTTTATCCTTTTTTGCGAAGGTGGTGCCACTTTATGCCACTACAGCGGTTACTTCGTTCGTCCGGGACAAGATAGGCATCGCATACACACACACAAGCCATCTTTCGTAGCGAGATAACTTTTACTTTCCTTGGCACGATTTGCATGTAATAAAAATAAAACGAAGCCCGATCTTGTTCGATGCGGGGTTGCCACCGTAATCCGCCGGACGGGGCCGTGGCCTGTAGGGGAAACCGAACCGTCTGACGTCGAGGAACAACGTAAGCCACGGGTACTGCTTGCCACGAGGCCTTGTGCAGTGGAAGTGCACCTCACGCGCATCTGGAACGGGTTGGCTCTGTGTTCGTCTGCATATCATTCTCCGGGAAGTACGGGTTGGCCTAGTTTACCAACCGGAATCCTCCATCCCGTGCCACCCGGGGATGACGCTGATGCGACGATGATGATGGCGCGGGCGATGATGCAACCACCTGATGATGCAGGGCCCAACACAGGAGACACGTTTGCTCCAACTGTGTCACAGCGTATTGCATTGTCTTTACCCGCCACTGGCAGCAGCGGAAAGCCCCGGATGAGGAGTTGACGTCGTTGGTTGACATCGACCGCCGTCTACCGGTTAAAGCTGGAAGTTGGGATTGACGCGGTTTTCTCTATCGGTCCCCGGCCTGCCTTCACATCGTTTAGCGCCACCACGGACGCGGTTTGATCTTCTTCGGTTGCGTACAGGCAATTTTTCGGTCGGCCGTAAGCAGGAAGCGTGAGAAAAATGGTAATTACGGCGAGTGGATGTGCTTAGCTTTCCAAAACGACGCCAGATGATTTGCTTGCCCCTTGCGTTACACAATGATCTGATAGGACTTCAGATGAAAGCTTTCGGAGCTAACTGAGAAAGACTAAACGAGGAAAACCATTATAAATGTTAGAAATGCACCAGAGATAAAAAATTTGCTGTGAGATAAGAGACTATTTTTGTAAGAAAATAACATAAAAAATAAGAAACAACCAGTATAAATGTGGTAAGCAAGAAAATTGATTTAATAAAAATACAAACAAGTCCCGACTAGAATAGCATTCGAATGCTTTTTAGCGACATAACATGGCCTCTCACCTGTTCAACAACAACAAAACAAAGTGCATACGAAAAGCTCCACACACTCGCGAGATTCTGAGGTCCAAGCGAAATCGGATCCTTTTGGAGCAACCCACCCAGCCCACATATTTGCACTTTCTTTTGCGCCCCCTGTCTATCGGTGGAGACATGTTTGCCGAAGTACGGAAGCGAAATCAAAATGCATTAATCATAAGCCGTAGACAGAGAGGAGACAATAATCAAACAAACGGCAAGCTGGAAGCGCGACCAGGAAACAACCCGTTGGCGTCCAGGCCCATGCCAACGGAAAGGAGGGCGTAGTTTGGAAAACAAAAACCGTGGTCGTTTGCATTCGAGAAGTAGCAATTGCAATAAATCCAGACCGGTTGACAGCAGGCTTCGGAATATCATTCCTACCTTTCTGACGCAGCAAGGTGACTTGCAAACCCTAATGCAACTTTCTAGAAAATTATCTTGCCCACTACCTTTTTCTTAGATCTTCGATCTATTTAATTAAACAGTTTTGTATCGCGTAAAATGGATTGATTGGGACAAGAGTATTAGTGACAGTAAATAATTGCGTTACAAATTTGGCTTTTGTGCGTCGATGCAAAGCTGTGCAGCTGGCAAAGGTACAAACATAATTTAACAAAAGTGCAACAATGTCGACCTTATCTATCTAGTTCTGATTTCCCACATTACCGACGTTGAACATAAACATACTTTCACTACCGACGGCATTCCTGCCACATATCAATTTACCAGGCCACGGTCGTTTTCATGGTTAGGAACTCGATGTTTCGCGAGCTAACAACATAGCAAAATAAAACACGAATTCACTTCGTTTTCGTTAAACAGCATTGTCTCCGTGTCTCTGCTTTCCTCGCCTCCGATAGACACCGGAGTTTGTCCCCTACAGCATGCAGTGGAAAATGTCAAGCAAGAAAAGGTTAGGCACCGTGCGCTTCCATAATCATCATCAAAGTACAAGCATTGTAGTACACAGCGGGGGCCAAAAATAAACCCACTCGGGGTTGAAGCGATAGACTTGGGCCGCCCTGCCACACATACTCACACACACACACAGCAATTTTCCACTTCTCTAGGGTTTCCGTGACGCTCGTACAAATATTCGCGCTAATTTCCGTGACCGAGCGCGAAAGACCTTGTCGGCGGTCTCGCTGCGACAGAAACCACAATCGTTCGGTGTGAAAGATTGGCGTTCAAGGCAGCCGAACCACGGGACTCATGCGATGAAAATGGTGCGCGGTAATATCGGTAAATTCGTAGACCTTGGGGCGGTAAAATATCCTTCCAGGAAAGCAGGACACCGCGAAAATACTATTTACAGATTTTTCAAAAGGATCCCTACTAGACATTATGGGTACTTGTGCGTTTTGAACAAATGTCTTGAATAGTTGCAAACCAGGTACAACATGTACCGGGGTATGGATTTGTGTTCATGGATATTAATCGAACATACAGTCTGCTGCAAGTAAAATCGGACGCTCGAAAAATGAGACGGTCTGCTGTCTTTCCGCAAGCCTACAGCATTCCCGGAACCGAATGTTGACCATCAACGTATACATTTCTTTTCATTAACTCTTCCTCTATATAAGAAAATTTAAAACGGAATCAAAATCTATAGTTTTACTGAGATACGGCCCAAATTGTGCGCGAAGACCCGAAAAGCGGACACGCAAGTAAAATCGGACAGGTAGGTTTCTTTGCCGTTTGGTGCACTTTAAGTGGCCGCATGTCGTTCTAGCACCACATTTATGAGTTGGCCATTATTGTTCTTTGTAGTTGCAAGGTAGACAACAAAATTATGAATCAAAAATAATCAAATTTTAATCAGAAGCAACGTACTTAACTTTGTTAGTATCAGGTGGGCTTATGCCCAGATTATGATCAGTAAGATGGCCCAAACATGAAGGTAAACTAGCTGCGATGAACGCAAAATAAAATTGAATAATCTTATGAAATTAATGTTTGTTAATTTCATTACTGAAGACCTGGGTTTAACCCAATCAATGAATCATAACCCAGTAACCCACTTGGAAACATGAAAAGAAGAGTCAATAAAGGAAAAAAACAACGGTTAAATGAAGAAAATTCATCAAACATATTTACATAGTCAAAGGTATTATCCATTAGCTTTCATTTTAGTAAAAAAAATCTTGAAGTTTGGCCCTGATTGATCAATCATATGATATCGTAGCTCCGTCGAAGTCCATGGGAAGCTGCAGTCATACACGGCATCATGAACAAGGGGTATTACATCAATATTCTCACAATTAAGTCTAAACCTAGCACCTAATAACTAATATTTGAAGTAATATTTTGTATTCTACAAAGGTTATAATCCAAAACACACATTGCTGGATACTAGATTATGGGTATTATTCAACTGCCCAAACTGCTCACTACCGCCATCCAATAACAATACACTTGTGGGTAACAAAGCACTTGTAGGAACTTATGGTGGTGGTTGCACGACTACAAACCAATTTAAAACATCTTGTGATAATTGAAGGAGGTAAACTAAAGAGTTTATGTTAAAAAAATTACAAAAATTAAGTCGGAAGCGAGCCAAAATGGCTACAAGTTTTTATCGCTACAAGCGAAAACTTAAGAAAATATTGAATTTTAATCTCCTGTTTTGATTATTTGCATTACATGCATTACATGCAAGTAAATTGTGTCTGAAAATTATGATAAAAAATCATTGTCAGTTAAGTTTTAACAAAAACATTGCAAATACTCCACAGTCAAATAGTAACATTTTTTATTTGCATACACACCTACCTTATTGTTATTTTTTGAGTGGTTTTTTGATGGTAATGTCGATACCTATAAAATAAATACAAAGAACAATAGTGGCCAACCCATAAATGTGGTGCTAGAACGACATGCGGCCATTTAAAGTGCACCAAACGGCAAAGAAACCTACCTGTCCGATTTTACTTGCGTGTCCGCTTTTCGGGTCTTTGCGCACATTTTGGGCCGTATTTCAGAGAAACAATAGATTTTGATTCCGTTTTCAATTTTCTTACATAGAGGAAGAGTTGATGAAAAGAAATGTATAAGTTGAAGGTCAATATTCGGTTCCGGGAATGCTGTAGGCTTGCGGAAAGACACCAGATCGTCTCTTTTTTCGAGCGTCCGATTTTACTTGCAGCAGACTGTATAGTGTGTTTCACACTTTAAGTATCGTTAGAACACGGATCAAACAAATCTCCAAAGCGGGAACAGAGAAACACAGTACATATCACTGTTGTGTTGTGTTGTGTCGTCGTTCGATGTGAAGTACCAAATACGCCTACAGGTATGCAATAAACAATACACCGGCCTGAAACTACTTCGATAGTGGGACCGAATTGAACATGTACATCGTGTTTTCCTGTCTTGTTGAATGAAAAGGATCTTAGCGTTTGTTTATACGTGTAGTAAATGCGTTAAAACAACAATTCAATGTATATGACGTACTTTCTAAACGAACAAACACAAGTAACATGCCAGCTACAAAGATTATCCAGTCCAAAATGATAAATATATGGATAATTCTATTAGCTTATGGAGCACTTTGGCGCAAAGTATTACGATTTCATAAAACTAGGATTCACGTAAATCGTTTAATGATTACGATACGATGTGTTTGCAATCTCCCCTGTCACATAGTGGTGCAAAGTTAAATAAAGCCCCTGTTTGCACACCACTGACCACATTGTAAATTGATTTCGATCATTTACTGCCAGGGCAGCCCACACCTTCATGCCGAATCGAAGTGTGGCGGTGCACGGACGGAGTTCCGTACGCAAATTACATCTTTCTCGTGCGCCCGCGCGTCGGCTTACCTGAAACGAGAAAAGGAGTAAAAGAATGTGTTAATATTATTGCATTGACCGGTACTGTTTACACACATAAAGAAAGAAAGGGACAAGTACGAAGGCGTCAAACATCGGTTCGCTGTGAAAGGTGTATCGCTAGCAGATAAAATGCGTGCATTTAATAATAAAACCGGCAAATTACTAGTTCAATATATTCACTCAGCAAAGTGTGTGTGTGTTTGCGTCTGACACCAGTTTTATTTTCCTTTGTTTCTATCTTGCAGGTGATCAATCGTCGTCCGTCCATTCAGTCAACGTTAAGCAAACCTCAACTCGGCAGCGAATAGCGTACAACGACGTGACAACAAGTTTTCACAACCCAAGAACAACGTCCGGCCTGCGCCGGGAGTGCGGTTACTTCGACGGTGCTTAAAAGCATGTTTCCATGCACCGCATCCTTCGGCAAGCAGGAGCAGATTTCACATCGAACGCGAACAGCAAGACATTGGCGCAAATATCCCAATTCCTGAAGAATCAGGACGCGAGTTATTGCGGCAGTTTGGAGTACTGAAAACGCTCAGGATTAATTCCGACCAATTAAGTTTTTTTTAGTTTGGTTTAGTGGTTCCCGCAAATAGAGAGTATTGATATAGACCGCCAACCACCACCGAAAACATGGTCTTTAACGTACTGATAGCATCGTCTGTGATCAAAACGGCCACCGTCGTTGGCTCTAGTCTGTGGCTCATCCCGTTTCTGCTGGGAGCCATCTCCTACTACCGGTACGATCGCGTCGACCCGGAGTCGCGCGTCATCAACCAGGACGCGCTGTACGCAGAGTATGACTTCGTCGTCGTCGGCGGCGGTTCGGCCGGCGCCGTCGTGGCGAACCGATTGACCGAGATCCACCGCTGGAAGGTGCTGCTGCTTGAGGCCGGGCCGGACGAGAACGAAATCTCGGACGTACCGTCGCTCGCGGCCTACCTGCAGCTCAGCAAGCTCGATTGGGCGTACAAGACGGAACCGACCGGCAAGGCGTGCCTGGGCATGGTGAACAACCGGTGCAACTGGCCCCGGGGGAAGGTGCTCGGCGGTTCGTCCGTGCTCAACTACATGATCTACGTGCGGGGCAACCGGAACGACTTCAATCACTGGGAGTCACTCGGCAATCCGGGCTGGGGTTACGAGGATGTGCTGCAGTTCTTCGTGAAATCGGAGGACAACCGTAACCCATATCTGGCGCGCAATCCGTACCACGGCCAGGGCGGGCTGCTGACGGTGCAGGAGGCCCCGTGGCATACACCGCTGGTGGCGGCCTTCGTCGAGGCGGGCACGGAGATCGGGTACGAGAATCGGGACATAAACGGCGCGAAGCAGACCGGCTTCATGATCGCGCAAGGTACCATCCGGCGGGGCAGCAGATGCAGTACGGCGAAGGCGTTCCTGCGGCCAATCCGGCTGCGCAAGAACCTGCACATAGCGATGAACGCGCACGTCACCAAGCTGGTGATCGATCCGGAGACCAAGCACGCGGTCGGTGTGGAGTTCATCCGCGGTGGCAAGCGGCATGTGGTGCGCGCTCGGAAAGAGATCATCATGGCGGCCGGGTCGATCAACACACCGCAGATACTGATGCTGTCCGGCATAGGACCGAAGGCGCACCTGGACGATGTCGGGATCCCGACGCTGCAGGATCTGCCGGTGGGCGAAAACCTGCAGGATCACGTCGGAATGGGCGGGCTGACGTTTCTCGTCGACAAACCGGTCGCCATCCTGCAGAACCGGCTCGAGGCGGGCTCGGTCACGATGAACTACGTCATCAACGAGCGCGGACCGATGACCATACTCGGCGGGCTGGAGGGTATCGCGTTCGTCAACACACCGTTCGCCAACGTCAGCGACGATTGGCCGGACATTCAGTTCCACATGGCGCCCGCGTCGCTCAACTCGGACGGTGGCGCCCGGGTCAAGAAGATCCTCGGACTGAAGGAGGACCTGTACAAGGAGGTGTTTCATCCGATCGAGAACACGTACAGCTGGACGATCATGCCGCTGCTACTGCGACCCCGGTCGCGCGGCTGGGTGCGCCTGAAGTCGAAGAACCCATTCCACTATCCGCTCATGAACCCCAACTACTTCGAGGACCCGTTCGACGCGGCCACGCTCGTCGAGGGCGCCAAGATTGCGCTGCGTGTCGGCGACGCGAAGGTGTTCAAGCAGTTCGGCAACCGGGTGCACCGGAAGCCGCTGCCCAACTGCAAGCACCACAAGTTCCTGTCGGACGCGTACCTCGACTGCCAGGTGCGCACGATTTCGATGACCATCTACCATCCGGTCGGCACTTGCAAGATGGGCCCCCACTGGGACCCGGAAGCGGTCGTCGATCCCCGGCTGCGCGTGTACGGCATCTCCGGGCTGCGCGTGATCGATGCCAGCGTCATGCCGACGATCGTCAGCGGCAACACGAACGCGGCCGTCATCATGATCGGCGAGAAGGGCGCGCACATCATCAAGGAGGACTGGTTGGGGCACGACCGGTAGTGAGAACCGGCGAGCTGCACCCCAAAGCCAACGAAACCCGTGCCATCCAACCAAGCCTATCTTGTCAATATCCTTATCCACCCACCCGACCCGGTAGGAGCGTAGTCCCAGTTCAACTCTCATCCAATGTAAATAATTCCGCCACTCGCCGCAGAGTGCATCAATCCTTCCTAGAATTAAAAACTAAAACGGCCAGAGAATATTCCCCGCTCCAGCGGTCGTCCTAGCATTATGTTGAAAACTTACTTCCAGTAACTCCCAATTGGTAGATAACAATATATCTTAGTTCTTAGAAGATAGCTATTTCCCTAGGGTGCGAACAGCGTGTCTTTGCGTGTATATAACGATTCTTCTTGTTGTGTTTTTTCCTTGTTTACCAGTAGAAAAGTAGAATAATAAACGTTAAACAGAAAATACTCAACACCTGCAACCGACTCCGGCGTTATTTCTTGCACGAATTCACGCGCATGAGGCCTACAATGATATAACTTTCAACCGTTGAGAACGGAGGCAAGTATGTTAATAATACGTCCGTAACCACACAGGAATTGCACACGATCTGGACGAGGTGGGAGCGACTCCGTGAGCCAGTGTTTTTCCAAGGTTACACACAACCGCAAACTGAAAGCAGAGATGCAGCCGTCAGCACAATCATCGCCAAGAGTGAGAATGGTTTGCGCACGAAGTCTATTACTCTGTCCGAGTGATCCCGGTAGCTCATCAATCGTGTAATTCTGGACGGCGTTTCGGTGCGTACGAGTACTTGCACTAAATCATTGCCATGTGTCAAATTGAAAAATACAAAAGGCCACACACACTGCAAAGTACATCCGAAACGAACGAAGCGAAAGTGCTTGATCATGGAAAGAGTTTAACGATGACAGAGACAAGGTTAGCGAGCAACAATGAGCCACAACAAAGAGACTGATGTGGTTTGGGGCAAATAGAACAATTAGTAATACATAATTTCCACTGACGGATAGCGTCCATTTATAGTGGTTCGCCTAATTGACATTTATTACATGCCATATTATAAGCAGGCGCGCTTAAGCACTTTTATGTCATTCTTCTCTCACGACTATCAGCAACTTCCTGTTCCAGAAACTTCACAAAACACTTTCTTCAGCACAGTCACAGGCCACAGTGGAGGTAGGACAATCACCCATTCGTACGGCAAAACCTTGATCCAACCGATATTTAATGCCATAACCTTGACCAACTCTTTCGAACGTGCATGTGAAGTTGACTCACATACGTTCGTGCGGTGGTAAATTTTGTGTTGTTTGTGTTTTAATCTCCATAAAGTCCTTTTGCTCATCTCCGAAAGTCCTTCGCCGACGACGATGACGGTGACTTTCGACGACGTTGATGTCGGGTGACGTTTTGTTGATTTCATTTCCCTAAGCCAGCGACAGACCAGCAGGGGGAGAGGTCAGCATCGTCGGGTAGAAAGACACTTCAGAGGCACTTTGAAGGCTCAGTCCATAAGCAAAAGGGGATGTTACCCCGGCATTCGAACTCTCTGTTGGGTCCTGCTACGAAAGGGACGAGGTTCAAGGTCACGGAATCGTAGTAATTACCCAACATTGGTCCCCTCCCGTTCAGCCGGATCTGGACAATCCTCCCGCTGCCTTTGACCTTTCCGATTTCGATCAGTCGGCGCAATGATGGAAGTCATAACGAGAAGTTAATTTTGCGCCCGCATTTTGATGCATCCGACGGCTGGTACGAACTGGGTAGAAGGTGCATCATCAGGCGGTGGTACGCAGGACGATTATTAACTCGCGCCTTTCTTTGTCACGCGTTCCGAGAAAACGTTCAGCAATGCTTAAACTCATCGTTTCCGTCAACTCCCACCGTTTCCTGAACCCCCGCGATGCAGATGATGCGTTGCGGGGCTAATATATTTTACGACGGCATTTGTAGATCCTAGCCTTTACACATTCGAAACCGGTTACTCTTTTACAGGTCGCTGCACCGGTTGCGAGAGCGTTAAATTTACATTCACGATTCGCCGAAGACTCAACTGTATCAATCGCAATGGTTTCAAAGCATATAAAAACAACGAACTAACCGGGCATTCATAGTTGAAGTCTACAAATATCTACTATGATGCTTACCACAATGGTTCTTTGTTTATTGCTGAGGGTACCGGAAACACAGGTTTACCACTAAAATATACATTGTACTGCACAGGTGCTCTTAAGATGTTGTTATACTTCCGTTAAAGTTCTGCTTGACATTACAAAACAGGTTTTTCTATGTTTATTGGAGATAATTTACAACCTGACTACAATTACCTGGAAAAGCATCGAACTAAACCTCCTTGGAAAACCATACAGTAAGCACAGCTTTTCCGGGTTTCAGGCTATCGGCTTCGTAGTCATCGACGCATAACGTATCGTGAAGGCAATGACTTGTAACAGAGTGTATCTATTCAGATGATAAAGGATTATTCCAACGAACCGTAAGCCACAATATCCGTCGATCAATCTAAAATATCCTTCAATTTTAATTTATGCATCCTCCTCTTTGCGCTCAGTGTTTGAGTTAATTTGACTTTGAACAGAATAAAGGTACCGATAACTAACTAAAATGACGTCGGTCCGATCACATAGCCAAGGATACTGCATTTATTGTTACGTTCACTTCGAATTCGCACTTTTCCAAGGAAAAACCCATCGGTCCGCGGACGGTTACACTTGGGCAACTTGTACTTGAAAGTAATTAATACTCCTTGTGATGTAAAACATAGTTGCATCATTTTCCGCAACCATTGCTGCATTTCGCATCGACCGAAAAGTAGCACCCCAAAAAGACGAACGCTAAACAGGTGACTAAGGGACAGTGGCGTACGTGGTTCGAAGCACATCGCAAAGTTTGAGAGCCTGCGGCTTCAATCCGCGTGGAGTGTGTTAAAACCCGATCCTCTCGTATCGAAATTCGAAAGTTCTAGAGCAGAGGTCGGCACACGTTTCTAGAAAAGGGCTAGATGATGAAAAAGAACCTTAAACCCTCGGGGCCCAGCTACCTTAAACGATGTTTTTAATGTTTTAATTGTGATATTAAACCCATTTTTAATCTAGTATCAATTTTCTTCTTCGAAAAGAAACATAAACATGATGTATGAAATATTTCAAAATTTAACTTCTAATCGCAAGTTTGGAAACTTCTTTCGTTTAATTTAGTACGTTATCAGCATATTTTTCGTTTGTTGTACTTTGAATAAATGTCTTTCATTAAATTTTAAATTAATCATTTACTCACATTACGTATCAATGTTTTTCTGGCTTACTTTCAGATATTAAAATAACTAAGCTTCAAAAAGTTTTGAAGAATCTGAACCATATTTTGTTTCGTATTTTACTGGAAAATATTTCCTTAAAGTAGTTAATTCTCCACGTGTGTCGCGAGACGGGGTAATTTTAGAACGATTCGGCTCACATTCGGCTCAGAAAAGATAGCCTGATCGATAACGTGCACAAACGCCAAAAAAGAGAACTTCACAGATCAGCTGGATGCAGCTACCAGGATGCAGGTTACTTGGTTGGTATTGAACAATGCTTTCAATAGTTTCAACAGACATTTGTAGAAAGAAATAAGTTTGACAAATTCGATAAGAACTCCGATATTTTCATTTTTAATTCAGCCGGATAAAATCAGCTTACGGATTTGGCTCACGAGCCGGACTTTGCCGACCCCTGTTCTACAGCGTCAGCCCGCAAGGGGGAACCAGTTTCCGTTTGGTTTTAGACGGAACGGAAAAATGGGAACACGCACCCCTTTGGAGCGTGCCCTAGCGGATGATGAAGATGTGAGCGCGCGCGTTTTGTAATTTGCATACACGAAACGCGGTTTGCCTACAGGGGGTGTCTAAGAACGGCGGAAATCCATACGAAATACAGATTGTGAAAATCAAACCTTTCCTCCTGCGGTAGCGTGAAAACGATGCAGTTTTTTTGCTTCCTACTTCCAGGCGATAGTTTGGTATCCCCAAAACAAGGTTTAATGACCCGGTTTGCCTGACACTTTTAACAAGTTTTTGCCAAAACGCACGAAAACTATATACAGTTCTACGCGTTTAACACTCACGCATACCATCGTTTTGGATGGCCATGTACACACCCAAACGTTGATGTCCACAATGGGGGGGTTTCCGACCACTCCGAAGGCCAAACTGGTCGACCTGATAACAGATTAAACGGTTAGAAAGCAGACCAATACATCCACACGCTAGGCTCGTTCCTAAGCATTCACAAATCTACGTCATTCTGACAGAGTGATACCAAAAGTTGAAATTTTGGAGATGTAGTTCTCCCGTAGGGCTCGTTCATCCCCAGCTTTGTGCGAGCAGGGCCCATAGTGAGCCCTTCGCGAGAACTCGTTCTTGATCTATCAATGTTGGCCTTGAATCATCTTTTCGGGGCGATAAAATTCCATCGGCGATTTAATTCAGTGACTAACCAGAACGCGACCAGCCCGGACGCGGCTGCTCGGCTGCGGACCGGATCCAGGCACCGACCGAAACCCAGGGTGTGACCATCAAATTAGTGTCGCTTAGAGTCGCAGCGTGAGTGAAGGACGTGTTGTCAAGCATGTTGCCAAGGTGTCTAGCGGCGACCGCGTGGTTCCATTTGCTAATTGTTGCAACTTTGGCAACGTTATCCTGGGCACAGCTTCCCGGTGGTCTGCAGCCCCTGTTCGACTTTATGCGGACGGGCGACGAACGGTTGACTCTGGAAAAGCCAGACACGTGGCCCTTAGCGACGGAGTATGACTTCGTGATCGTGGGTGCCGGATCGGCCGGGAGTGTCCTCGCGAATCGTCTCTCGGAGGTCGCCGGCTGGTCGGTGCTGCTGGTCGAGGCCGGAATTCGGGAGAACCAGCTGATGGATATTCCGATGTTCGCGCACTACCTACAGACGTATAGCGCCGTCAACTGGGACTACCGGACGAAGCCGAGCGATCGCTACTGTCTGGCGTTCAAGAACAATCAGTGTCGGTTTCCACGCGGCAAAGTGATGGGCGGTTCCAGTGTCCTCAACTACATGATCTACACGCGCGGGAACAGGCGTGACTACGATCGATGGGCCGAGCTCGGGAATCCCGGCTGGGCGTACCGGGACGTGTTGCCGTACTTCCGGAAGCTCGAGAACAGTGTGGTACCGAACGCGGATCCCGCGTACGCTGGCAAACGGGGCCCTTTAACGGTGTCCTATCCACCGTACCGGACTACCGTGGGTGCAGCGTTCGTGAGGGCGAGCGTCGAGATGGGACTACCGTACGTAGACTACAACGGTCTGCGGCAGATCGGAGCGTCGTTCGTGCAGACCACCACGAGGAACGGGCAGCGCTTGAGTAGCAACGCGGCGTACCTCTACCCGATTCGCAACCGGACCAATTTGCATATCAAGCGGGGCGCTCACGTCACGCGCGTGCTGATTGACGCGGCAACGAAGCGCGCCACAGGAGTTCAGCTGTACGCGAACGGTCGCTATCTGAAGGTGAGGGCGCGCCGTGAGGTGATCCTCTCGGCCGGCACCATCGGATCGGCGCAGCTGCTGATGCTGTCCGGTGTCGGGCCGGCCAAGCACCTGCGCAAGAAGGGCATCGAGCCGCTGGTGAACCTCGCCGTCGGGTACAACTTCCAGGACCACACAGCGGCCGGTGCGCTCACGTTCCTGCTCAACAGCACCACGACACTCACCTCCCAACGTATCTTCACGCTGGAGAACTTGATACTGTACGAGCAACGTCGGCGGAACGGTATGATGACGTCCTCCGGGGCCTGCGAGGCGCTCGCCTTCCTCGACACCGAACGTCCCGGCACGCAGGATGCCTGGCCCGACGTCGAACTACTCCTCATCAGCGGTACGCACGCCGCCGACCGAATCTACGAGAGTAACTTCAACTACAAACCGGATACGTTTCAGCAACTCTTCGGTGAAATCGAACAGCGCGGCATGGAAGGGTACACCGTGTTTCCGATGACGCTACGACCACGGAGCCGTGGCCGCATCACACTAGCCTCCGCAAACCCCTTCGACTATCCCATCATCAATCCGAACTACTTCTCCGATCCGTACGACCTGGATAACTCCGTCCGTGCCATCCGGAAGGCGATCGAGCTGAGCCGAATGGGTCCGTTGCAGCGCTATGGAGCCCGTCTGCACACCACTCCGATGCCCGGCTGCGAGGACTACACCTTCGACACGGACGACTATTGGAAGTGCTTTACCCGCCACGCCACCTACACCATCTACCACCACGTGGGAACTTGCAAGATGGGATCGCGGACGGACCGGACGGCGGTGGTCGACGCGCGACTGCGAGTTCACGGTATCGGCGGATTGCGAGTGATCGACGCCAGCATCATGCCCGAGGTTCCAGCCGGCCACACCAACGGACCGACCATAATGATTGCCGAGAAGGGCGCCGACATGATAAAAGAAGATTGGCGCATCAAACCATCAACCTAGCAGCCGACCGCAACATCAGCATCAAACTATTTATTGGACGACACAAACCAAAGTCACGAAAGAACACATTGTTAGAATACATTATTTTAAAGCCATCCGATTTTACGCTTTTTTCTATTTTGGATTCAAGTTTCAGTCGAGAACCGGTGTTGATTTTACAATCCAAACTGACGCGCAGAAAATAAGCGGAGCTTATAAGCATTTCAATATCTGGTATAGTTTGATCACCGATTTCAAAGCGTCGACATCCATTTTATAATACTCTTTGAAGAGATACAAAAGATTTATTTTAGAACTTGTTGTATCAGAAGAAAATTTCAACATTTTTAATATAAAATTTGCTAAACCATCGGGTTTAGAAAAGCAAGCAAAGACAAAACATTCCAAAGGATACATTATTCGAATAACTATAGTCTACGAATACATAATTCTACTACTTCATCAGTTTAAAAGGCTGATAAGGAAGGAGGCTGTCACCCGTCACCATGGGTAACGTTGCAGTCCACGTATTAATAAAGCTGCGTTGCATTGAAAAGCTCCTAACGGTATGTATAATTCGAAAACATCTTTAGGAAAACTATAAACAAAACTATTGATACGTAATGGGTTAATGCTAGCAATTTAAAAACGCCCGTAATCCATTCGCCTGATTAAGTTATTCGTGTTTCGTCACTTGGCAACACATCGCTGGTGGTTCTAATGAACGCAAGATGAGAAGGTCGCATGAATGAAAGGAGGATTTTGATTAGGTTGCCTCCTATCATGTTCTGATTCACTAGCGCCGCACGACGTAGTTTTGTCATAAGGCTGATTCAACTTTTTTCGTATTTTTACATATATCGATAATCAATTCTTCCCCCCGGTGAGTTTATCTTATCATTTTGAATTGTATTTAAAGTTGTTAATGATCAGAAGTCGTGTAAAGATTAAAACCGGAGCTGCGAAATTCAGCAACTCTCGCGAATCATTTCATTTCCATATCATATAATTTCGTATCAAAGTTCAACGACAACTTTTGTGCCAGAAATCGACCGCTTATCGTCACGCACGAATATCTTGAAATTTGTAGCTGGGCAGCTTAGTCTTAGCTTGGACTTGTAAAACTGTTGGTTTGCTAAATTTTAAAAACATTTTGTTCTAATTGATTGTACTAAAGATTGTACCAAAAATCAACTTGAAACCCAACGTTCCACACATCACGGTTAATGAATACGGTTATCAAATAGGGGATTTCATGTCCACCATAGTGATTATACTCAAGTGTCAAATATTGTTTATAAACAAAGACGACGAAAACGACGAGCATTGACGACAATTTTCCCTTTTCTGGAGGTCCCAGCCTTACTCATCCGGTACCTTGATGAGAACGCCTTTCTCGGACAACTGCGTATCGGCGAGTATTACATTAGACCATGGTTCCACATAGTTAGTGACGGGCAATTCCGATTTTCATAAAGAAACTCATACATTATACCACTAAAAACACTTGACAGTCAACGTGTTAAAAGAAATAGCATTATCACCTTGTCATCCGCACAATTCACGGTGTCGCAACATTTTACGACTGTTTAATCATTCTTTTTCAATCTTTAGTCGAATTTACGTATGAACAGCAGCCTGTGAAATTTGTGTACATTCCATTTGATGTTTGTTTACATCCAGTAGGATGTGGCGCGTGTCAGGTGACAGCATTAACAGCACACCAAAACACAAAAAATAACTTTAACAAAAATGAGGAAAATTCCTCAGGCGTGAAGGCGTTCTTTTATTTTGAAAAGGATCTCACGCAAATGAGATGTAATATGAAAAATATTCATTCAGAGCATATCCACTTTACGGCAGTATCAATCAGTGCATGAATCTGTAGCAGAAGGACCTATCTGTAGTAGGATATCTGTGTCGATTTCATAAAGGAAAGAGGTGAAATGAAATGAAATAAAAGATCTTCCACTTCCGAGGACAATCCGAAGGCTGGTAGCATTTACGGAATAGAAAAGAAACCGGGCCGTGCGGAGGTCGAAATTCCGCACCGGCTCCGGAAGAGAAAGAAAGTGTGGAGTTGTAGAGTCCCGAAGGTACACGGACACCCAGCAACACACCTTCTTTTTGGCACATTCTACAAGCGGACGCTCGAACCGGTTTCCCGGGGGGGAGGATTTTCCCGGACGATTTTGGCATGGATGCCCCGATAAGCCATTCGATCGGGATAGATAAACTGGTATTGCGAGGCGTGCGAATGTTTGCTAGCCCCGCGCAGGAAGAAAGAAGGTTCCGCGAGCGGCTCAAGTTCAAGTTTACGTTCGAGGTGAGTGCGCGTGAGCGAGAGCCGACATTCAATTCTTCGGGCATCTTCGGCCGGCGGCCTCCGGACGGAGAGTCGACCTTATCTGCCCCCTCCTCCTCACCCCCTCCTGAGTGTTGAGTCAATGCAAAACGCACCGACCACAAATGCACTTTCGATGCACGCTGCTAGGAGGGGGTATGCACCGGTGCACTCACGAAACCACTGGGCACTCGCGCACACGCACATTAAAGTGCATACACCGCGTCCGTGATGGCGAGGGGCGATTGTAAGATGCGATGCAATCAAAAGGTAAGTGTATGATGTTGCTACTATGAGACTATGGCTAGTATCGGTCTCCCTTCACCCTCCCCTGCCCCTAGACCGGGTGCCATACCGTTGCAATGCCTTTCACTTGCACAACGGGCCTACCGCCGCCCCTCGCACCGCATCCTCCGCAAATGCAGCGGAAATACCCGAGTGCAAGCTCATCCAATGTACCACGGGCGTTTTTCCCGCACTATTTTCGCAGTCCCCCCTCCTCCTCACACACACACACACACGCAGGCAGGGGAGGGGAAACTAGGCAAGCAAGTAGGTAGCAGGGTTGCTTTTGCCCCGGAATCTGGGAAGAAGCGAATGGAGAACAGAATTATTATTCGCGTGGTGTGGTGCGCGAAAATAGCGAACCAGCTGAATCTCGTTTCGCCCTTCGGACCGCCTTACCCTTATCTTTCCCCTCCCCCTCCCCCCCTTCTCGCGTGCATATGTGAGGGTATTCCCGCATCTCGGCTCCACGTTCGGTTCGGTCGGTTAAAAACGACCGCCAGTCATGGCCGCGAGCTTCAGTGCGGCTGTGGACGCGAGTCGGTGGCGTTGTAGTAGATCGGACTATAGTTCCTTTAGAACAGTTCCTTTCGTTCCCCCCCGGGGTGACATTTCGTGCGGATCGGGTGTACAGTGCAGGAGAAGACAAGGTTACGGATAGAACCATTCATTCGAGATTTCCAAGGAAGAACTCGGATCTTCGGAAAGTGTCGATTGTTCGGGAAGAATCCCTTGAATGGTCCAGAGTGAGTGAAGTGTTGGACTAGGTCAGTGTGCGTCGGTACGATAGACCAAGAGAATGATGCAGTACGCATCGCTGTTGATGGGCATCCTGGGGATGATAAGCTTCAACCGACCCCAGGATACGGTACTGTCGGTGCTGAGCTTCCTGCAGGACGGTGGCGACCGGATGGGTCGCGAACTCCCGAGCCAGCAGAACATCCGGGAGGAGTATGACTTCGTGATCGTGGGTGCCGGATCGGCCGGGAGTGTCCTCGCGAGTCGCCTCTCGGAGGTCGGTGACTGGTCGGTGCTGCTGATAGAGGCCGGACCGGGTGAAAACTTGCTGATGGACATTCCGATGTTCGCGCACTACCTCCAAACGTTCAATACCGTCAACTGGGACTACCGGACGAAGCCGAGCGATCGCTACTGTCTGGCGTTCAAGAACAATCAGTGTCGGTTCCCACGTGGCAAAGTGATGGGTGGATCCAGTGTCCTCAACTACATGATCTACACGCGCGGGAACAGGCGTGACTACGATCGGTGGGCCGAGCTCGGGAATCCCGGCTGGGCGTACCAGGACGTGCTGCCGTACTTCCGGAAGCTCGAACATAACGTCGTGCCGGACGCGAATCCGGAGTACGCGGGGCACGACGGCCCACTGACGATATCCTATCCGATCTACCGGAGCGACGTGGCCAAGGCGTTCGTGGCGGGAGCGGTCGCGGACGGTGCACCCTACGTCGACTACAACGGGCCCAGCCAGATCGGGGTGTCGTTCATCCAGAGCACCACCAAAAACGGCAAGCGGGACAGTGCGAACGTGGCCTACCTGTACGATCTGCAGAACCGCAGGAATCTGCACATCAAGAAGATGGCCCACGTGACGAAGATCGTGATCGATCGGGCATCGAAGCGCGCGACCGGGGTGCGCTTCTATCACGCCGGCAAGTTCTACTCCGTGAAGGCGCGCCACGAAGTGATCCTCTCGGCCGGTGCCATCGGTTCGCCGCAGCTCCTGATGCTGTCGGGTGTTGGGCCCGCCGAGCACCTGCGCGACCAGGGCATCAAGCCGATCGTGGACCTCCCGGTGGGGCACAACTTCCAGGACCACACGGCGGCCGGCGGGCTGACGTTCCTGGTGAACGGCACGGAAACGATGACGCACGGGCACATTTTCCGGCTGGAGAACTTCATGAAGTACCAGCACAACAAGCGCGGCCCGTTCACCTCGATCGGTGGCTGCGAGACGATCGCGTTCTACGACTCGGAGCACCCGAACGACGCCAACGGCTGGCCGGACTACGAGCTGCTCCAGATCGGCGGTACGATCGCGGCCGACCCGACCTACGAGCTGAACTTCAACTACAAACCGGACACCTTCCGGCGGCTGTTCAGCGACGTCCAGCGCTACAACCAGGAGGGGTTCACCGTGTTCCCGCTCATCCTGCGACCGCGCAGTGCCGGCCGCATCACACTGAACGGCACCAACCCGTTCCAGCATCCCGTCATCGAGCCGAACTACTTCTCCGATCCGTACGATCTGGACATTTCCGTGCGCGCCATCCGGAAGGCGATCGAGCTGAGTCGGACGGGGCCAATGCAGCGCTACTCGACCCGTCTGCTCGAGCGCCCAATGCCGGGCTGCGAAAACTTCATCTTCGACACGGACGACTACTGGAAGTGCTTCTCGCGGCACGCCACCTTCACCATCTACCACCACGTGGGCACTTGCAAGATGGGACCGCGGAAGGACCGGACGGCGGTGGTGGACGCCCGCCTTCGGGTACACGGTATCCGAGGGTTGCGGGTGATCGACGCCAGCATCATGCCCGAGGTACCAGCCGGCCACACCAACGGACCGACGATCATGATCGCCGAAAAGGGCGCCGACATGATAAAGGAGGATTGGAACGAGCTGAAGCGAAGATGATGCGGAGCGGCAAATCCCTATCGAGTCTCCATCAACAGCGTGTTATCGCAACAGAAAGCCTGCACACTCCTGCATTCCTAATCCCGATCTCTTCAGGGGAGCTATGGTGATGATTATTTATAGACTAAACAGTATTTATACACAATGCGCAAGTGTACGAGGGAAGTAATTTATTTCACCTAGTCGATAAGTTAGTTCCAGTAATTAAGGTGCAACGCTCATTAGCGTTTAGACAAGAAATAAATTTACAGTCAAACAATCAGACTCACGAGTCTACGAATAAGCTAAATTGTGTATATACCGGTCGTTTCCTTAATTCATACTCTGTACAGAAAGGCAAGACTATTATTGAGAACATCATAGACTCCAGCTATTCCTTCCAAATTGGATAAAAAACCTCCTCCGATTAAATGCTTTTATATGTCAAATTTAACATTCGATACAAACGATGATTTGAACTGAAACCGTTCTGTGCAAAGATTCAGCTGATTTAAGACCGTAATCAATGACATTTTGGTACATAATTTAAAGTTAAATTGAAGTAATAAACAATAATGTTATTAGATTTCTTACCTACAATTATGTTACAACACAATCCATTTGGTCCTATCAAAAAAGGTGTCGTGTTCTTCCAATTCGAAAAAAAAAATTAGTGAACTCTGTGGTTGTGTTACAATAAAATAGAGTACTGTACCTAATCGATCTATTTCATCTATTCTTCGTGATGACAGACTGAGATACAGTTTATTTTATTGAAATTTCTTCTTTATTTAAATGTTTATTCTTGATGAGCTTGATATTAAATAACAAAACTCAAACTGCCGTTGAAACGTTAGTTGATAAACGTTGCCTGATATTTTTAAAATCCTGAACTTTTGTTGATAATAAGGTTAATTTTCTATATTAACCCTTTCACGACCAAGGGAAATATTTTTCCCATCTACAAAACTCGTTACTGTTTGTTCAACTATTATCAAAACGATACCTTTGAAACGAAACATCAAAGAAAACATTATGTCAAAGGACTCAAATGTCTTTCTGAACGAATAAACAAAAAAGAACTATTAAAATTAATTGCCCAAAAACCAAACCATTCGTGCGTTCAACCAACAACAAAAAGTTAGTATTTGGCAAGTTGATGAATTTATTATTTTTTTCATAGAAACGGCTAAGATCTGTTATTTAGAGTTTTTATCATGTAATTTGTAGTGGAAAGCAAATAAAAGAAATTCCGATATCATAACTATACTGGTCATTTATTTACTTTTATGGTTTATAGGGTAAAATATTTCCCATGAAATTATAAAAAAAACCTACACATACTGCTAGGGTTTTCTGGTGATATTCTCTTATTTTACACCCCAAATAGCCAAAATATTGTGTTGTATTGCCAATTTTAGGCCTGAATAGCTTACGGTCGTGAAAGGGTTAACCAATTGATGTGCAATAAAATCCAGGATCTGATTGATCATGTAAGAATTCTCGAAGTCTAGTAATGAGCGAATGACAGATTAACAGTAATCAAGCTCAAGCAGATCAATTAAACAGAAAAGTAACAAACAGATCAATTAAACGATTGAACCAAAGACCAACGGCTACAAAATTGAATCAACGCGCGTTGCACAACATTGCGCGAGCACCGAAGGCCTTGCCCAGTGCATCCGCCAAGTGCATCCGTCAACCATCACGGACGTACAGTTGCGAGTGTCGGAAAATGGATGAACGATGTTCCCATGGCGCTGATACGCAACACAATGCTAGAATCCATCGCGTCACGGATCGCAAGAATGAGTCGAGGAAAAATTACAGTCTAGCACGTGGCAAACTCACCAATAGCGATGCGTTTCCGTCTATCGAGTGCCGTCAAAGCGTAAATTAAATATACGACTTCCAGCGCGATTAGCCGCGAACCCAAGACCCGGCATGCGAGATAAACGATACCGGTTCCATTCGACTAGATTACACCGATTACACACGTTGCCGTAAGCCATCGAGCAAACTGAACTGTATTACAATGAAATGAATGAGGTGGAAGAAAAAACTAACCACGAACGGTTGCCCTTCTGCGACAATCGCCAAATGCACCCGTTTACTCCGAAAATGCATCAAAACAGGCACAATGCACCGATATTCCTTTCACAAACCGTTTTCCAACTATCGGCAGGACAAGCGGTGGAAGACAAGGGAAAGATCTCATGGCCAAGGACACACACTTATGTATCAGAGTACAGACAACGCTGCATTGCGAGGTTGTTGCTCTGACAGACCACCGCCAAAACCGACAACAAATGTTAAAACCCTTTATCAAGGAGAACTAGTTGAAACGAATTGAGGTAAAAATATGTACGGTTTGTTCGTTTTGTTACAGGAAGAGTTTTTGTTTTTCGTATCTAGTAGCTTCATCAGTAAGTTTTTGTCTCGGGCACTTTTCAGATAATGAAGGTCAATACTACCCGGTCAATAATGAACAACAGAAGCGTAGGAGTAGTTTGAAAGTTGAGATCATACTCGAATTGCTTCTGAATTGACAACACAATTTGTAAAAAACTATACATAACGGTTGTCAAGCAGGTGTCCTAGCTCAAATTATAATGCCTTAATTTGTGGCAAGACGCGCTCCAATATTTTGATCCACCGATTTTGATCCAGATTCAAACAAAGATCTTTAAAATTTGTGTTAATTAACATAATTTAAAAAAAAAACTATTTTAAACCCTTCTTCACCAGAAGTCATTTTTAAAATTCTTAGCCCTCATTGAATTGTTTAAAGGAAAATTACCACTTTATTCAACGCGATTGTGTGTAATTGGCTTATCCTTTTCCGTCGCTCTGACGTACGGCAACTACCGACCGGGAACTACCGTGTGGGGATAGCTGGTAAACTTCCCACATCGGTGTTCAGAATTTCAATTCGATGCAACCACTAGTAAGCGAACATATTCATTTAATGTCGGTTCTTTTTGTTTGTCCAGTTTGCACGAACACAACGAAATGTCAACGCCGGCGACGCGCACTATAAATTACTAGTCCGAGGCGGATTAAGGGTTCTAAGGGGCTCAAGTAGCCATTAGTTGATGTTCGAAATCATCTTTTTTTTTGTCCGAGATCATCAATAACTTTCGAACAGGCTGCTTACGAAATTCGATGTGTTTTCTTTCTTCGTGGTATCAATTACGTTTAGTTCTAATAAACCGTTACGTTTAGCAATATAATACATCGATTGTCCTCATACTCCTCCTTTAACGAGATTCAGCTCCTCCTTTAACGAGATTAAATGAGCCAAAGTTCTGCAAGACATTTAATTTGCATTTCTTGAAGCCCTACGTAAAGCTGGAGAGTGTTTTGAAGCGAATTTCATAACTCTAATAAAAAAAATTAAAACTTTAACTGGCTAATAATATTCAGAAGAATGCACTGATGATACCTCGGTACCATTTGCTTCGAGTGTGGACGGAACTGCAGTGGCTTGCCGATTCCGGATTAAGTACAAGAAGTCGAAGCTCAGCCCGCAACATCGGCAGACTTGGGTTGAATTTGATATACGATACCATCACTGTGAAATAGACATGTCGCAGAATGTTAAGTTCAGCGATGAAATCAAGCTGAACCTTCATGACTGGAACTGAACCTCCAAGACTGGAGCTGACCCTTCATGGTATGACCCTTGTAAGACGGCCCCAAGAATCAGTGATATAACCCAAGGTTTGTTCTGCCCAACAGAACAGTGCCGATACAGTACGACATGTTCTTAGGCTATATCCGGGTCATGATGTAGGCCGGTCCAACAAATAAGCGGAAAACACGCATTGCATAATTTTTGTCTGCAACTGTACCTGATGGAAAACCCATACAGAATCTGTTATGTTGGAAAAAAAACTGAACATGCGTCAATTTTAAATTGTACTTGATTTTTGACGGTGCTTCAAATCAAAAGACCTCAATGCTGGAATAGCAACAACGCTTTTGTATTGCATACCTTTAGGCGCAGACTACGGTCAAGTTAGAGCACTGCGCGGCTATCGTAGAGAGGTTTCAAGTTTGGTTTATTATTTAGAGTAGTGTCAGTGGAAATAGAAAAGGCCCTGCAATAGAGCACTTTGCCCAGATAGAAAATAGTAACCTCTCTTTCTCAAACCCATGAGCTCAGATCATCACAATACTGTTTTCTACACTTTGTGTAAAGCAACATAGCGAAGAAATCACGCAATCAAAGGAAGAAAACTCGACATACATGCTGCAATGCATTCGTGCACTTACTAAATGTAGGTATTGGATAGCAAACCATATGAGAAACGAAAACATTTCAGACTTACACTCCGCCTTCTTTCACATTTTACAACAACGTACCTTTGGTACTTGTGTAACAACAGAGGTTAAACATTGAACCTTGTAAAATATAGCCACCGGCCGAGGGTAGGAAGGATTTTATTTTCTTCTTTATGACTAAAGTTACAATACGAACGATTGATGTTAGAGGTACAAGTGTCTTAACAAAATACTATTCTCCTAGTCGCATCGAGCGGCTGAACATCAATAAACAATATCCACCAATAGCTATTTCCCCTATCCGCTAAAGCGATACAACTTTATGGCATTGACCGTCAGATGATGCGTCGGTGGGCTGGGCTAGCGGTAAAGTGGATCGGTAGCGTCGTTGTAAACGATTACCCCCAAACCGAGCGCATACGAGCGGAAGAAGCATCGAAAGGTAAAATGAAGACGAAACAGAAGAAGGTCCTCGTGGTGTAGGCGATGGGATAAAATTGAATTTCAAATCTATTCGTCCCTCCAACTCCATCGCATCGGTGCCCTTGACCATGGCATAACGAACGACAGTTATATCACGCGAGGCCAAGCCCGGCTCATCGGAAGTAGTCCAATCGGCTGCCATCGCCTTCGACGGAACCGCCCTCGGGGAGTGACACACTGGCACAGACACATACGCGCACAGACACACACACTAGTTATTGTAAATGATTAAAAACTAGAAAACCACCGTGCGGAACGGGCTACACTAGTGCTAGTTGACTCGCGTGGAGACGCCCGCGGCACGGCCGAGCCACTCCTGGCGGATCAGGTCGGCCAGCTTCTCACCGATCATGTATGCGGTGGCGGTCGGATGTCCGCTCGTCGGATAGGGTATGATGCCGACATCGGCCACCCGCAGCCGTTCGATGCCGTACACCTTCAGCGTGGGGGATACGACCGCTTCCGGATCGCTGGCCGGTCCCATCTTGCACGTCGTCATCTGGTGGTGGATCGAGGTCGTCTGCGTGCGGATCGCGCAGCGCCAGTAGTCGTCGGTGTCGAACCGGTGCTGGGCACAGTTCGGCAACGGCACGTCGTACAGCTTCGTGCCGAAGCTGCGGGCGGCGCGCGTGTTCAGCAGCGGCATCGCCGACCGGATGCCGCGCAGGATCGTCTCGACGTCGGCCGGATCCTTCAGGCTGTTCGAGTAGTAGCGCGGCCAGTGCAGCGGGTTGCAGCTCTTCAGCCGCATGTAGCCCTTGGACTTGGGATGCAGCAGCACGATGTTGACCGTCATCACGTCCCGCTCGTTCGCCTCCAGCGGCTTGTAGATGCTGTAGATGTGGTCCGTCAGCCGGAAGCCTCGCCGGATGCCGCTGCCACTGTCGGCCGCCTGCGAGCCGCCGCTGAAGATGTACTCGATGTTTGGCAGCGACTCTGGGGTCGGAGCCTCGGACGTCGAGAGGTTGCGAATGAAGGCGACCGCCTCGACGCCACCCGTCACCGTCATCGGCCCCTGGCCTTGCAGGAACGCCAGGAAGTTCTCGATCGTCAGTACGTTATCGCCGTGCAGTGACAGCTGCGTCGTGTTGGTCACGAACGCAAGCCCGGTGAAGTAGGTGTGATCGTACAGCGTTTGACCCACCGGGAGATTTTGCAGCACGGGCACGCCGATCTCGTTGAGGTGCTGACGCGGTCCAACTCCGGAGAGCATCAGAAGTTGAGGCGTCTGCAGGGCGCCGGCCGTCAGCAGAACCTCCTTGTCCGCGTACACCGTGTAGCGCGTCCGGTCGCGCACAAACTCCACCGCGTACGCGCGTCGACTCGCCGGATCGATCAGCACCCTGGTCGCGCGTGAACTCGTGAGGATGTGCAGGTTCGGCCGGTTGAGGATCGGCTCCAGGAAGGCGGTATACGCCGTCAGCCGTCGACCGGTGCGCACGTTCGACTGAATGTACGACACGCCAAGCTGTGACTCGCCATTGTAGTCGACCTCGTCCACGCCGAGCTCCCGCCAGCTGTCGACGAACAGTTGCGCCAAACGGGTCCGATAGGGCAGGTGTCGCACGTCCAGATTCCCATCCGCACCATGGTACTGGCTGGACGCGTTCCCGAGGTATGATTTTTCGGATCGAATGAAGTACGGCAGGATCTCGTCGTACGACCAGCCATCGTTACCTGCCGCCGCCCACTGGTCGTAGTCGTACTTGTTGCCCCGCACGTACATCATATAGTTGATCAGTGTGGACCCCCCGAGACCCTTTCCCCTCGGGTAGCTGCACCGTTGATCCTTCATCCCTGCGAGCCCACGAGGGGCGCGAAAAAAGGGAGGAAAATTAGATCGGAAGCACCACCACCACCACCACACCGCACCCGCTTACCCCAGCACGAGTAAATCTGCGGCTCGGCAAGATATCCCCAGTTGTAGCTCGTCGACTGCAGGTACGCGGAGAAGATGGGCACCTGCACGAAGATGTTCTCCTGCTCGCCCGCCTCGATCAGCAGCACGTTCCACTCCGGCACCTCACTGAGCCGATTAGCCAGCACACACCCGGACGGGCTCGCACCGACTATGACGAAGTCGTACTTCTTCAACACCGACGCCCGCTTGGTGCTGCTTTCGCGCAACAACCGCACGTTTGCTTGCGGGTTCGTCGCCTGCCCATCGTCGCCAGGACCTGACGCATCCGGACACTGGCCGCGCACTGATGCCAAAACCACACACACCACCACCAACACGTCTCGCGTTCTCGCCATAGCACCACCGCGATCCAATTCTCTGCTCCGAAGCTGGTCCGAAAAACTGAACCGTTCCGTTCGGTGCACGATCTAAGACTAATCGGTCGCTAATCACCAATCCTTATGTCACCGCTGCATCTAGCTTCCCATCACACCACACCCCCGTCCCAAAATGCCCCCAAACACACACACACACACACTGGCGCGCGCGCCGACTAGCGCGAGCGATCGTTCAACTATTCCGACCAGCAGCACGCACGCACGTATTGGTGGTTTGGCGACCTTTCGGCACGGAGAAGGAGGAACCTAGCCTTCCGAAACTATTCCGCACCACTTTCCTTTCCGTTAGAGATGATGATAAAAAAACCGGATAAAAATAAAAGCATACAGCGAGTTCGAGAACCGTAAAAGTGTTCCGACCACCTTTTTTTGGTGGTGTTTCGGTTTATTATTATATTTGGTTTCTGGGCATTTCCCATGCGACAGGTTCCAAACTGGCCGATGGCTGCAGGGTCGATAAGAGGTGGCGCAAGTCTACACGACACGCCGAGCTAGCAAAATAGAATACGCACCACACCACGCAAGTATTTAGCGTATTATGGTGGAAATAAAATGGCCAATCATGTGCCATTGATATTAGTCGTAACATGACATTAATGAACTTTAACAAAATGGTCCCCCATTCTACAAACCAAGCAAATACAAGATGATAATTGGTTTTGTGCAACAAGCGAATACCTCCTTAGACGATAAAACAGCCAGAAGCCAATAAGAACACTCCTAAGCTGGCTTCAAATCTCAACCAAAACATTCCTGCACGTATGTTAAAGCTTGGTAATCTTTTATGGGGCAGGTATATGAATGAAGACGCCATAGCAGCAAGAAAAAACACCCAAAATTAACATTTTATGCGAGCGGTCGTTTTCCGTGACACCCGCCCAAGAAGGAACTATTCATAATTGTAAATTATGCTAAACGAATGTAAAACTCCCACCCCTAGCCGATATGGTTTTCTATTTTTATTAGCCACCGAAAACCGGATAGAGCGAACCTTCCGCCACAAATGTGACGATGCGACCCACAGTTCATCGATTCCTACTAATATCCTAAACGGTTCCGCAGGAAACTTGCATCTTCCGGACCACCACCAACCAACGGTGAATCGGAGTGCAACTGCTATCGATAACCATTTACAGCCAGCCAAAGCTGATGCGTGCGTGTGTGAGAGTAAGCGTCAAATTTAGGACCTTGACATAGCTCAAATTGATTTAATAAAAAAACACACACATCCACAGAGCCGATGGACCGACCAGGCAGCGTTTTTAGCCGGTCCTCGTGTTGTCACTCTCGCTAACTGTCCATTTTACAAGTCCACGAACGAGGTCGGCGATATGGGAGCTCAGGATTTAATAGCTCCCACCTTAACCGCTCCACATTGTTTTGTGGGTCAACGTCAATTTACGGATCAGTAGCGCAGCACACGGAATAAAAAATAATCAAAACTACCTTCTCCTAGCTTTCAGCTGCCGAAGGATGAAATCAATCAATCGGAGCATTCGGTAGCATTGAGATGGCTACAAACGATATGGCTTATCGGCGCTGAACAAACAAACGCTCGACAGCAAATGGCGCGCTCGGGTCGCTAATGCCAGGCAAACATGGCGAATTGACAGGCTCTTAAAATGTCCTGCCACTCACCAAATTCGTATCTTCATTTAATCATCCAGAAAGATATTTCTGCGCTTTTATAGCTATTTGGTTAGATGATCCTGTCATCAAAACACATGGAAATGTAAGTTTATAGCATATTTATTAGGGAAAGATTGCTACAAACTTTACCTTTTTTTGCCGACGAATAAAAAGTCGGTTGATTTTTGCCAGTTTCGCGTGTTGTGCTTTATGAATCTTTAGGCGGGATTCATTCATATGAAGCATTCACCTAAGATTCATTCAGATTTATTCATGAATCTTTTGCGATTCGAAGCTCGAAACATTGATGACACTTTCGAAGCATCAATTAATCTTTCACGAAGCTCCCAAGAATCTTCATGATTCTTTGATTGACGTGGATCAAGCGGCCTCAATAAAGTGAGAGTCTTTTCTAATGTCCTTTTTTTTTGCTTCTTGGGCTTAACTTAAATTTTGTTTATGTTAATAAACATGAACATATACAAAAAGATCAAAGAATCTTAGAATCAAAACAAAGAGTCATTCAGCTTCATGAATCTTAATCGGAACAAGAAGACAACGTTTGCATTTGCTTTGGTGGCGTAAGATGGTGTAGCGAAGAAGTGCAGTGATTGACCTCGTGTGGTGCTCCTTTTCTGCACCAATTCCCACGCCGTCCTCGCGTAGCTGAACACCCACGGCTGATGACCTTTCGCCGAACCGGTGCCCTGTGTCACTTCTCCTTTCCCGAGTGCCTTTGCCATGGTCCGAAACCATTTGTGATGCTCCTGTTCGCACATCCATTGATAATCGAGCCGGGTGAATGGGATTTCCGAGCTCCCATCGAACACGTTTGCGTTATTCAATCGGACCGCGCTGTGACAATCCTGCGCTGCATAGAACATATCGGTTATGTTAAAGTAATCCTGCGCCATGCTACTTTCGACGTCCGCTTATCTCGCGCCGGTTATTTTGAGGTCGAGCACATTCCAATGCGATGTTCCTTTTTTTTTCTCCTGCATACGAGCCATTAGGCTCATCTCAACGCTCGTCCGACGATGTTTCGACGGTCATATCGCTTAATGAAAATGTGGATAATTTTATTTCGACTTAGCAAGAAACTCCCGAAAATTTGTGTCCATGCTTATTTTATGTTATTTTTTTGTTTTTTTAAATGATAGACGTGGTTTTCTAGAATGGTACAGACAGATTTCCTCTAACTTTGCTCTTTTCACCATTGAGTGAAAATTTGGCGTCTTTAGCCTGTTTGGTGGGCATTTACTCTTATATTATAGTCCGTACTATAGAACCTTCTAGAAACGTATTTGCATCATGGTTAGAACGCTGAAACGTTACTCTGGAGCTTTATTTTCTACTTTCGAATAGTAGAAAGGATCCGAAGGCGGCTCCTTTGGTCGTTTTATGCATCTAAAGCCATTTTATACATCATAGCGACGATGATTTTCACCTGTCATGTACGTTGGAACCTCGCGTTTTCAATTATTCTTACATAATTACTGATTTGCTTTCTTTTACGAACTATAAACTTTATCAAAAAAAATGTAATACACCGTATACGTTGAAAAGCTGAACGGGAAACTTTTTCAGTAATTCCTGCAGCTCCGACAGCGGATCCTTAATCTATATTAACGAATTGCTAAAATCACTAAGCACTTATCTAACAACAGTAGTGGCCCATTATTTAAAAAACATGTTTAAAATTTATGTAAACCTATGAAACGGCACTGTCAGACGGGAATGCAGAAGTTGAAGAGAAAGCTAAATGGGTTTAACGTTCGGCTAGTAAACGTAAAAGTGAGCGTTAGCACAAATCTTCTCCGTTGGTACCTCTCGTAAAAGTGAGAAAATGGGGGAAAAAATGCTCCTTGAAACGAACAAACCATCGATTGATCTTACCGTGGCGATGACCAAGCACCGATCCATGCACGCCATTGCCAAAATAATAAAACCAATTACCAACCAACCAAGAAGAATACACCTGGTGCGTAGATCCGTAACCTAACCTATGACCGCATTCAACCCGGGTTTTTTTCGTACATTTTTTCAGATTTGATTTGCGCCCAGTTCAAACATTACTGGAATACCAGTGGTCCCCTTTGACATTTGAAGATATTTTTGCCAGATTCCGGTATTCGGTCTTGAAGACAAACATATGATGTTTTATTCACGTACACATCGCACATATGTTCCGATTCGCTGCAGAGTAGATCTCAAGTAATATACATACACTTGGAAAAAGACATAAATAAAGCGTAGAGAATAAACGATACAGGAAACGTAAAGTTTACACGAGCATCACTCACTGTCGGCCGAATTATTGCAGAAGGAAAGATTTCCATTAAAGAACCATTCATCTTACACTCGGGGTTCGGCAAACCGCTTCCTGCCAACCTTTGAATTCGGCGTTTTGCTTTTCGCAAAACTGAATTTACAACATTCTTGTGCCTACTGCGGACTTCAATAAGTTACTTAGAAACTCACAAGGAAATGAACCTTCCGCAGCAGTAGAATAAGGTTTAAAACATTATTGACAATTAATTTGTCATTATTTTTAGAAAATCATCACTTATCAATTAGCGGCTTATATTATACCATACCAGTGCTAATTTTATAAAAAAATATGATAAGATATTCGCACACAACAAAAACAACTTCTCGGCAATTTAGCCTTTTCAGAAAAAAAATCCCGATCTTTGACCCGGGCAAATTTTCTTCCAAACTAAGAAAAAATTGCCAACCCCAGCACTACACTGTCGCTCAAACGTTCCGCAGTGCCCTCTTCATTTAATTAGCAGTTTATGGTCATGTGTGCTGGTGTGCGGAAGACAAAAACTCGTTTTCGACAGTTACTGCTCGCGATGCTTTTATCACATGGTTTCTCATTTACCTTTCTTACTGCTCTCCGCAAGAAAAAGTACTAGAATCATGGTCCGTTCAATAAACGTGATAGCATCATTCATTAATTCATTCACTAAAGGGCTGATAAGGTACAATGGGTCGGAAAAAAATCATTATCTCACTGATTTAGTATATAAAATCAATTTCTTCCGGCCTCGTAAGACATGCAAACAATGTAATTTTATCTTCTTGAAAAAAGACTGTACAACTTACCCACACCAAGAATTTAATCGGATTGCGTTCTTAACGAGAACTCCCCGCAGAATCGCAGAAACCGGTCCGCAGTTTGAAGTGGACATTCTTGCGATTCGCATGTTTTATTTAACATTCTTGGTCAGCTCTTTCGTGCGCTTACATCCGTTCGCAGAATGCTTTGGACCCTATGGTTCATCACAGTAGTCGGTGTTTCCTTGCCTCATATCGCGGATGGCTTTATTTGGTTACCTCTGTACCGAAAACAGTTGTTACTCAATAGTCAGGTTGCCCACCAAACGGGTAAGGAAATTAATGTTTGACCTCGGTGTGTTGTGTGAAAAGTAAGCAATTTTTAAACTCCTCTAGCGCCTCCAATAGCAACGGGGAACCGTAGAGGCGAGTACGACTTCGTAATCGTTGGTGGCGGAACGGCCGGATCGGTGGTGGCGAGTCGACTAGCCGAGCTGCGTCAGTGGCAAATACTGCTCGTCGAAGCTGGCAGCGAGCGCCCGAACGTCAATGATGACAGTTGGAACCTCAAAGCAGAGCCGCAGCCGAATGTTTGTTTCGGTAAGGAATCGAGACTCGAGGTGAGGTCTTTAAAACAGTGATCCGGAGCAATTGTGTTCTTCCTTCCAGGTATGCCGGACGCACGATGCGATATTCCGCAAGGAAAGGGGCTGGGCGGTAGCACCCTCACCAACAGCATGCTGTACGTCCGGGGTGATCCGGCGGACTACGATGCGTGGGCAACGGAGTTCGGCAACAGAGATTGGTCCCACCGGAACCTGCTGCCGTACTTCCTGAAGCTGGAAAACACTCGCACCAACGCATCGTCCATGCGCGAGGACCGTGGCAAGGGTGGTCCACTTCCGATAACCGGTCTGCGCACCAAATCGCCCCCGGTTGAAGCGTTTCTTGCCGCCTGCAACCGGCACGGTTTACGTACCGCAGACTACAACAGTGAAGCGACGGAAACGGTCGGCTACGTGCAGCTCACTCGGCGTCGCGGAAGGAGGGTAACGTCAGCCGACGCATACCTTCGACCGGTACGCACCTTCTTCACGAACCTACACATCATGACCGACGCGAAGGTGACGCAGCTGTTGATCGATTCACACACGAAACAGACAACCGGCATCGTAGTGATGCATCAGGGCATCCGACGGGAGATCCGAGCCACGAAGGAGGTGATACTGGCGGCGGGTCCCATTTTCACACCGCACCTCCTACTGCTATCCGGAGTTGGGCCGCGGAACCAGCTGGATGCTCTGAACATTCCGATCGTGCAAGAACTTCCGGTGGGTGTCACGATGAACCTGCGTACCGTGTCGTTTCCGTTGCATTTCGCGACGAACACAACGGTGCCGTACCGAGCACGTACTAAGCTGGAAGCACTCGCGTTCACAAGAATTGCGTCCGCAGCAGACGAAAACATTGGTTCCTCCCATGAGATACTGTTCCAGTACGAACCGCGGGGAACGGCAGAGGCTTTCTCCATCGGGCTCATCCATCTGCGACCCTCGTCGAGGGGTTCCGTGGGTCTAAATCCAGCCAACCCTACGGGTAACCCTCTGATCTACGCCAACCTCTTCCACCATCCCAACGATATGGAAGCGATTCTGCGGGGCATCAAAGCTTGCCTTCAGATTGTACAAAGTGTCGAATTCGAACAGCTCGGACTGACGGTGAGGAAGCTAAATGTTGATCCCTGCCGACAGCTCCGCTACGCTACGGATAATTATTGGCGCTGCGTGGTGCGCTATGAAATGCGCGTCGCCGGCCAACCGTTCGGAACCTGCCCGGTGGGGAGGAGGGAGGACGCCAAGGCGGTGGTGTCGGACGAGTTGAAGGTTCATGGCGTCGAAAACCTGCGCATCGTCGACGCAAGCGTGCTGCTGCCAGTGGCCACCGGCCACACGCAGGCGACGGTCTACATGGTAGCGGAAAAGGCTTCCGATATGATCAAAAGCTATTGGGACTGGGGCAACGAGATAGAGAGGCGGCGATAAATTGCCCCGCGACGTAGTCCTCGACGGAAAAATTCAACGTTTATATCCACACAGCGCAGCTTACGCGCGTGATGTCGATGTCTGTTACTGGCCGGCGTCGACAGATTATAATTGCGATTTTATTCATCGAAGAGGCTGTCTTTGTCTTGAACTGATTTTGTCTATTTCCATATTATTCCATCAATTTATGCTGTTCTCTCAACCCTCTACTCATCAGGATCTCTAATCAGACCTTCCTAATTTAATAATAAGAATCGTTTGTAATTCACATAAATTTATGCACGCGAACTGCCCTATGTACTCGGACTAAATTCATCAATTTAGATAAAAACTTAAAATATAGTTAGCATAAAGAACGTGATCGCATACTGTCACCAATAGGAGACTTTTTGTCAGCAAATAAATAAATCATTTATTCTGAAAGGTTTAGTACCACTGAGAATTCGAGTTTGTTCATTTCCCACCCGATATAAACAAAACATAAACCGATGTATATCAAAAGTGCGGCTAGCGATGGTTCGTTTGTCGACATTTCGCAAGACAATTAAATGTCCCATTGTCCAAAAGCAATATTGATCATACGGTTAGTATTACTCCATCAACATGTTAATGTTATTCGTCATACTAAACGTCCCACACTGAAGAAGGAGCTGTTTTTGTAACAAAACAACGGTGAATAAATTCAAAAATGATGTCTTCAAATGATGTGCCGAGCCCCTAAATGTAGGCACCAGTACAAACTCAGTAGCGGATTTTGTGATGGTCGTTTTATTGCCAACCGAGTGCACTAAATGTGGTATAACAATTTGTTTAAAACATGAGCCAATGTGAAGTTTCCGTTTAGGTGGAAACAAAAGATTAAAACATATTTTGTTCATTAACATAATGTCTCCTAACCCAGACAACCAACTCCATCACATGATCTTCATCACACATAAATAGTTCTAAATCACTTGGGCTACCGCTAACTCGGTTAGCTTTGAATCAGCTTAGGTTAATACAGCAAACAAAGTCGTACTTACTCGGTATAGCAGTCGTAAATATTATAAAAATGTTTAGCATGGATATGTTGTGTTGATTGTTAGTTTTGTTGAATTGTTTTTACTCCAGCAGTTTGAAATCATACCTGTAAAAGACAAAAAAAAATTGGGTTAACACTTTGACCTTCTGGTAATAGCTTCAAAATATTTATTCTAACCATTCCTATATACGTTGCTTTTCTCAAAAATCTATGGAAAGAAAACTCCAACCACTCATACCATTAAAGAAAAAAATAACAACGCACATCCGGGAGCGTTATTTTTACGAGTGGTACTTAAACGGAAGCCTGCGACTCGATTAAGATTTCCTCATTGTCAAAACGAACCGATCCAAACTTACATAAAAGTATCCAAATTAATGGAAAAAAGGTTGGACGTCACTTGCCCGCCATCGCCAGTACTTGCCAATGTGAAAAACGGTGGATACACATGTTTTACGACCAAAGGGGGCATCCGTTGGCCCATCTGCCAATCTCTGGTGGCCGCCGGCTCAAGGTCGAGCGCCTGTACCCACCCATCAGCCGAGGAAGTGGACGGAGATGCTGGGTACAGAATTTCAAAGAGCGTCTGGCTGGACTATTTACGACGCAGCGTATTCGGCGACATGATTCTGAACGCACGAACGGCCCCCATTTGCATATGTTAGGACGTTTGTCATGCTTTACCGATACTTTTCAAGTATGCCGCCCGTACAAAGAAGTACACGGCATTACCCGAACACACACAAACACACACTGCGAATGGGAAATTATATTCTTCTTTGCAATATTATATATTGCAAAATTTAATTCCACCAATGGCAACTTGAAACTGATAACGATTGGTGTCATGAGTTTCTAACCTTTTTCCCTCCTCGGGCAATGGGCTGTAGAATCTAGCGGTCTACACACCACTATACCGAGCGCCAGCATGTACCACCCAATTAAACCATGTGTGCTCTACAAACAAACTACGCTACAGTTCCAGGCGAGTCTAAAACACCCGTCCAGCTATGCTGCTCGCAATGGCAATCGAAAAAGTATGTTTGCTAACGGGTTGTGCCAAAATGGTCTAACAAGAGAACTCTCTCAAAACGCTTCCCCCCGACCCCCGCATGAGGTCACACACTTCCGTGTGGAACGTCGACTCCGGACGCTTGTCAACAAACCGGGACGGATGGAAGATTCCATACCAGACGATGGTCCGCGCTTGATGTAGCGGAAAATATGACTAACCATTCGAAGACTTTTGACTCGCACCGAAAAGACAAAACACCATCGACCTCTGGCGGCTCTTCTCGAGTTCTTTTCTTTTCCCTTAGGTTACTACCACTCTATCACAAATCTTCCAACCACCCGGCCAGAGACATCATAATTCGAAGTGTGGCGTGCCGTGGTTCCGTCACACGAACCAACGCTTATCGAACCGGTTTCCGTGTTCCCCTGCTGCTCCCCGCTCCGGTGCAGCTGGTGGCAGTTGAACTACCCCATCGTAGGGCCATTGGCTTTTCTAGCCGTGCCGAGGGGGGGGAATGCAGCTAAAGACGTGCGATAAATTATGTAATTGCAATCACTCTCTCGCTTTCTTTCGCTGCTGGTCTCTTACATTCTTTGTCTTTACCGTCCGGCTCGGTACACGCAAGGAGAAAGAATACCCCGCTGGCCATCGAACCCATCGGTACAAGTGTGCTACGTGCCGGGGTGTGGTCATTGGCCAACGAATCGCCAACCAACCTGTAGAATGCATTCTGAGTACCACCTCGGACCGGCCTCAATCCACCCTCGAACAACCTGCAAGGACAAAGCCCACTTCTTCGCTGGAAGGAAGAAAAAGTCAGCAAAAGAAAGAGCCAAGACAAGCGACAAGCGAACCTTTTTTCCTTACGAGCAAACAACAACACGGACTAGGAACGGCGAAGGCGAAGAGAAAGTGCAGCGGCGAATGTCGCATCTGGGCGCGAGATTAATGCGAAGCCGACGGAAGACTGCCGGCGCCAGCAATGTTCGCGACCTATACGAGCGAAAGACTTTATATTTAATCAAAAAAGAAGAGAAAAAGTAGCTTTCAGTGTGAGTAAAAATACAAGCCTAAGCATAAACATGAAGTCTGCCTGGTTTATATTCGACCCCGGTGGGCAACCATCAACCGGCTCGTCCTTCCTTCCTGGTACGACCAACAACACCACCAAGGGACGAGTATGGAGGTTAATTAGTGCCTTAGTATGTTCCATGCGCCCATTTTGTTTTGCCGCACAGGACTGCCATTCCATTGTCAACAGCGCGGCCTCTAATGACTTCTTGGTCCAAAATTGAAAAATAAAAATAAAACATTAAACCCGCGGAGAGAAAGTCAGTTGCCATTTGACACAAATTTGCCTCGCACAATCAGATAATAAAACTCCACCGCCAGTAGTTTCCGACCGTTCCCGTTTTTCCGTGACCCAGAGTGGAGTCACTCGTGCATGCGCTAATTGTTCTTAGCCACGTTAATTTGTATCTTTTTAGCACTTCTGGATGGTGCAAGGTTTTTTGGTATTTTAGCTGAAACGTTTTTTTTTTTAAATCGAAATATGAGTCCTCAGTTCATAGAACAATTTACAAGTCCAAGTAAAGATAAACATGAAACTCTAATGTAAAGTTTAGGATCTAATAGAGAATTGCATTCATGAATCTGAATAACTCTGTGCATTGCATAAATAGATCTATCAAAACCAATAGTTTGGAGATTCAAGAACTTCTACGGATTTGTATCTCCAAAGATTCATGAACCAATTCCAATGAAGAGTTCTCTCCGTTTTCTCCTTAATCTAGACCTAGGTCAACACAGAGCAGCCTTCGTTAACGTGAACTAACGGTAAACGAAGAACACCTGAAATCGTAGTTTGGATCTGTTACACAATACTAGACACACCCCTAAATACATAGAAAATTTAACATTGCTCTTTTTCTAAATTGTTTCCTTTGAATCACAGTTGGAATGTCAGCTAGAACATACTATTTAACGGGAATGGAAACCCATTCTATAATAACGCTTGATGACGGCCCAGATTTTTCTTCTCGAGCGGTTGATCATTAATCGGAAAACATAATAAGATTGCGAAAGCGATTCTTATTTAATGAAGGTACAAGTCGGAGATAATTTACCATTTCCTCTGGGCTCCGTTTGAATCTTTCATCCTTCACCCGTAACACGGCGACACGAAAAGACACACCTCCCATTAATGTGTTCAATATCAACAACGTGCTGATAGCCCAGCCTCGAACGCGCGAGATAAGCCCCACAGGCTTCCCAAATTCTTACGTCGCAGTTTGCGTTTTGCAGTACATCTTGCGAACCTCTGCGATTGACCCTTGAGTCAGCGTAAAGAAGAGAAGCGATCGATCATTGTACACGGCGCGACTGTGCGTCACGCGTTAGCGTCCAAGATGACAACTTCGTCGCACGCCGACACCTCCAACCACACGGGCACATCGACCGAGTGGATCCGTGGAAAGAAACCGGACGTCTTCCTCGCTCCGCGAACGATCTCTCTTCAAAAGTCCAGTGGCCTCCAGCGGCAGTCAAGTTCATGGTGGCTTGGGACCAACAACCGGCGTTCAGTTGCGCTCGGGACGCGGACCGAGGTGGACACACATTTCACTTTGCGTTTGTCAATCGTATTCCTTAAACTGCAAATCGTGTTTCAAACAAACGGTTCGGGACCGGGAAGTGACATTATTGTGTGTGCTATTTTGTGATCGACATTCTGGAACAGCACGATGCGTCGCTTTTGGATAGCGGCGATCCTCATCGGCACATTTGGTGTGCTGACGACGAACGGATTGTTTCTGCTGCTCAAAACCCTTGCCCATGCCGGACGCTACCTCAACGAGCATTACGACGGTACGAGCACCTCGCGGTGGGACCTACTTCCGATTTGCGGGTCGGAACTAGCTTACGCCTACGCGCAACTTGAAGCGCATAACTGTTGTGATGCTGTGCGCTTTCGCTTTTCTCTCTGTCACCCATAGCTTCCTGCTTAGTGTTGGATTAAAGAAAAAGAAAATCAAACTCTTCGCGGCAGTCTGGCGAGTTAGTTCCACTAACAAAATCAGCCACTCGTCAATGCCACGAACAGGAAGTTGTGTACTAAAACCGATGCAAACGAAGAAGTGAAATTCCTCCCAACCGTTTTTCTTTACCATGCAGTGGAATAGGACTCCTCCTCCTGCTGTGTATTAGAGGTTTAATGAGAGATTTTGCTTCACCCCTTTTTCCTCCCCAATCGCTGTGTCGCTCCCTGCAGATGGCTATAGGCAGGTGCAGGAGTATGACTTCGTGATCGTTGGAGCTGGCGCGGCTGGTTGTGTGCTGGCGAATCGGCTTTCGGAAAACGCCGAATGGACGGTGCTGCTGCTGGAAGCGGGCCCCGGCGAAAACGAACTCCAAAACATCCCAATCCTGACTACCTTCCTGCAGAACTCGCAGTACAACTGGGCCGACATTGCTGAGGCACAGAACTCCTCCTGCTACGGTAAGTGTTAAAGGTAGTTAATTTATGTGCAATTACTCCAAAGGGATCCTCCGGAAAACTACTTTGAAAGATAAATACCATACCAAGTCAGTTAGTGTTTATAAGATTGTGTTTACTCGAGTCAATCTCGATTGGTGGTACAGCTGACATCTAGCTTTTTGAAAGTAGTAAAACAAAAAAAATCCTGATTTAATATTTTGTTTGAATTTTCCACATGAATAAGTGTGCACATAATATTCCAATATAACTGATTTTGTGTACGTTTAAGAAAAGTAAAAAGTGTGAACTAAATAGGAAAAAACTAGAAAAAAAAACAAAAATAAGAGAAAAATCTTTGCCCTTAGTTCAGGCAAACAATACGGAACACAACCAACTGTTTTCTTTCAGAAACAAACAAAAATATGGACTTTGTTTGTTTTAACCTAAAGAAAGCTTATCAACTTATTTATATGATTAAGAGAATTTTGAGTGGCAAAACAAGCGATCGGTTAAAACAAACAAATTTTTAACGCAACATCATTCTAATGCCATCAACCAATGCAAGAACATTTTTTTAGTGACAAAACATCCTCAGTTCGTCTATGCCTCTCTCCGAAGAGAGTTACTGTGACCGAAAGACCGTATATAATAGATCGGTGGTAAATGGTAGAAATACCGGGACTTCCCATAGACGATACCATATTTTTCCGAGTGTAACGAAAATCCCCTATTAGTTAAAAAATGACCAAAGTTTGATTAAAGAGGTCGTTGTACAGAGATAGTAACTTTTCAATACTAACTTAATGGATTAACGGTTGTTTATATTTGGACATTTCGAGAGTTGTTTGCGCAACACAACATTGTGTTTGACAGATTTATTGACAACTGATTGATTTTTTAATGATTTCTGGTATTCTTCTTCAAAAATCGTGCAATTTAACCAAGATGCCTCAAACAAAGAAAATTTTGTATAAATCCAGTTTCAAATTAAAAGTGATTGCATACGAATTGAATATAAGCATTTTGGATCACCTCCAAGCAGATCTACGATTATAGAATGAAGGAAACAAGTGAAAAAACTTCGTGCAATACCTCTAGAGAAAAAAGCTGATCGTGGTGCAACTGGATAGAAATACAGAAACAGTCCGGTGCATGGGTATGCACGAAGATGATATTGGAAAAAGCAAGGTGTAATGCCTAGGAAAACTTGGAAAATTAAAAACAAATACTTTTTTTTATTAACATTCACTAATTTTTCTAGGGAGTCGTTGTACACCGAAAAATATGGTGCTTCAAATTTTATTTTGAGTTTGCAAATAGAGCACCAAACAAGCAAAAGTAGTAGTAACAGTTGTACATTGTTACTTAGCATTTCCTTGGGGAGTCGCCATTTGTAACAAATCTTAACACGTCATTTCTTCAACTCCACTTGCAGGAATGATTGATCAACGGTGCAGTCTACCACACGGCAAAGGTTTGGGAGGATCGACGCTGATCGACTACATGCTGTACGGACGGGGCAATCCGGCCGACTACGACCGTTGGGCGCAGATGGGCAATCCTGGCTGGGCCCATGCGGACGTCTTCCCGTACTTCCTGCGCTCGGAGCGGGCAGCCCTGCGCGGGTTGGAAAACTCCACCTACCACGGCACCACCGGCGAGCTGCACGTCGAGTTCCCCCCGTTCCGCACCAACCTGGCGAGAACGTTCGTGGCCGGTGCCCGGGAGGCCGGCCAACGCAAGCTGGACTACAACGGCAAGTCGCAGCTGGGTGTGTCGTTCGTGCAGACGACGGGCCGCAACGGGATGCGCCAGACGGCGTACCGGGCGTTCGTGGAGCCGGTGCGGAGGGACCGACCCAACCTGCACGTCCAACCGTACAGCCAGGTGCTGAAGCTGCTCATCCATCCGGACACGCGGACGGCGTACGGCGTCTCGTACGCCCGGAACTTCCGCAACTACGAGGTGCGAGCGCGCCGCGAGGTCATCGTGACGGCGGGCAACCTCAACACGGCCCATCTGCTGCTCCTGTCCGGCATCGGGCCCCAGGAGCACCTGCAAAACTTCCACCTGCCCACGGTGAGCAACCTGCCGGTTGGCCAGTCCTTCGTCGACAGTCCCGTCTTCAACGGGCTCACGTTCGTGCTGAACGAGACGGGCCAGGCGCTGCTGACGGACAGCCGGTTCCAGCTGCGCTCGCTCGGCGACTACTTCCGGGGCGAGGGTCCGCTGACGGTGCCGGGCGGCGTCGAAGCCATCAGCTTCGTGCGCACCGAGAACGCCACCACAGAACCGGGCGTGCCCGACGTGGCGATCGTCTTCTCGACCGGCTCGCTCGTCTCGGACGGCGGCCTCGGGCTGCGCAAGGGCAAACGCATCAAGACGGCCATCTACAACAAGGTGTACCGGCCGCTGGAAGCCCTCCGGAACGACCAGTGGACGGCCAGCATCGTCCTGCTGCATCCGGCCTCCCGGGGCCACCTGAAGCTACGCAACGCCAACCCGTACAGTGCGCTCAAGGTGTACCCAAGCTACCTGGCGGACGAGCGGGACGTCGAGACGCTGCTCGCCGGCGTCAAGGAGGCCGTGCGCATCTCCAAGTCGCCCGCCATGCGGCGGTACGATGCGCGCGTCCTCGGCATTCCGCTGCCGAACTGCGAGCAGTGGGACCTGCGGGATGACGACTACTGGCGCTGTGCGATCCGGACGCTCTCCAGCACGGCCTACCAGCAGATGGGCAGCTGCCGGATGGGTCCGCTCGGCGACCCGCTGGCCGTCGTCGACCCGGACCTGCGCGTGCACGGCCTCCAGGGGCTGCGGGTGGCGGACGTGAGCGTCGTACCGACCACCATCTCCGCGCAGTCGGCCGCCATCGACTACATGGTCGGCGAGCGGGCGGCGGACATCATCAAAGCCCAGTGGCAACAGGAGCAACAACGCCGGCAACCGTGATTCACTAGACTTTATTTTGCCCCTTTTTATTTCAATAAAACCCACTATTTATTTACTTTGCCAACTCTAACAGCGGACTAGCCTGTTTCCCCCGAACGAAAGTGAAACGCTATGCGATCATTTCGCTGTCGACAAATTTACATTCCAATAGCCTGTTGATATTCCATTTCGCACCGTAAACTGTCTTTGCTTTCAGTTCGCAAACTTTACCATGTGTGTGTGTGTGTGTATTTTGCTGATGTCTTTTCCACATACGTTAGCATCATCTTTTTCTCATCGCAGCCAATCGCGTATACGATGGGAAAGGCAGGGGATAATTCCATTCCCGGATCGGATTTCAGGTGAAGCAGATGTTTGCATGTTTATTAGTATATTTACCTCACCCCTCGGGTCATATGAGTCACAAGTGGTTCAAGTAAGTCCTCCAAATGAACATTTATATACCGCGCTCGAAAAAAAGACAAGCTCCCATTTGCCAGTAGGAGGAGACGAACGTTTCAGAAAGACCGCGGTACTTGAGACGAATTTACACCACAGCGCCCCTTTACAGCGTGAATGCGTACGGTGAGTGTCATTCAAAAATTTCGCTGAGTGCTTCTTCAACTGCATCAATTATCGATTCAAGTGTCTATTCAAAATAAACTACGCACATCGTGTCTTTATTATGCCCTTAGGAGAAAAAGTAACACGTGATGTTTTCACGCGAAGAATTACATCCATTCGGATTGTTCCGCTCGGAAGTAGCAATAGGAAACAAGAACGATAGTATCTGCATAGCTCGGATATTAAAATGCATTACGGATTCGACTGAAAAATTCAAAACAAACTATTTCTATTTGACTTGATGCAAACATACATTTGCTCATATGATAAAATACTCTATTTTATATATTAGCTTTTTTTACGTATGGAGTTTTGTGTATACTAAAAACGCGACCAATATTGAACCGTGGAATCTGAAACTTTGCACACATTTAGTTTAAGCACTGCAAATGTAGTTGAAGATTTGTCTGATCACTAGTTTTTGCTAAAATAATCAAAAATTACAATTGAAACTTAGTTTTATTAACAGAAACAAAACAAACATGTGCACATGTGTCAAGGTGTATCCACCAAAGTTATACAACAAGGTTTATATAACACGGAAAAGTCGAATAAAATATTTTTAAATATGTCACAATACCATTAAATTAAAACATATCTCTCAAGTAAAGAGTTCAAACTATAGTTCTTTTCGCAAACCCAAAGCTAGTACTCTATATTTGCAAAAACACATAAGCTCACATAATAAAATACTCTATATAATATAATATTTATAAAAAAGATTAAGTTCGCCTTTTACAAAACAAATTATTGGAATCGTAAGTTAACTTAAGCTTACATTAAATTTTCTTGCAGCGGTTTGGTTGTTGAGCCACAATCGGTTAAGGGTAGTGGGGACACTCAGAAACCAACAAGGACCATTGTATAGAAAGGTGTGGGAAAAACAAGACGATGAACATGAAAAAAGGAATAACACTAAATTGTATATTGCATGTATGTTGGAGAAGCTCACGAAAGTAAGAAAAAGGTTAAACCAGAAGAATTAAGTAATAGATATGTATACTAGCGGTTCTTTTCGAAAGTATTTTTGCTCTTGCCATTTCCTCATTAGTCGGTAGTAAGGTTACCATGTTGGAAACCATCGAAGTAGTCATGCTGGAGAATCTTCTTGGCGGAGATGCGCTGCGTGGGATCAAATTCAAGACACTTCTGCAGCAGATCATAACCCACCGAGTCTAGGTTCGGCACATGCATGTGGAGATTGTACTTAGTCCAGCATGGAAAACTCGACCTATAGTTCGGTAGCGACGATACACCGGGCCAAATCTCCTCGGTCGGGGTGCCCAGGACACGAAACATGCGGAACAGCTGATCGATTTCCGAGCCACCCTTGATCAGCACATTTCGCGTCACCATCTCGGCGAAGATGCATCCGATCGACCAGATGTCGACGGCACATGAGTAGAAATATGAACCCAGCAACACTTCCGGCGCTCGGTACCACAGAGTGACGATTTCGCGCGTGTAGTTGCGCACCGGAACGACGAGTGTACGCGCGAGCCCGAAATCGGCTATCTTAATGACACCCGCCATGTTGACGAGCAGATTCCGCGGCTTCAGATCCCGATGCAGGACGCGCCTCTGGTGACAGAATAGGATAGCGGACGAGATTTGGTACAGGTAGTTCTTGACCAGCGCCGGGTCACACATCTTCCCGAGCGGTAGGCTGTCGATGTACGTCCGCAGGTCCATCGAGAGGAATTCGAAGATCAAGAACAGCCGGCTCTCATCCATCACCACGTCCTCAAGCGAAACGACGTTCGGATGCTTCAACTCCCTCAGGATGGATATCTCTCGAAGGGCGGTCGATGGTATGCCCTCGCCATCTATCGCACCTCGGATCTTTTTGATTGCCACAATCTGACCGGTGTTCTTGCGTCCCTTGTACACTATTCCGTAGGAGCCTTCACCGACCATTTTGATCATTTGAAAGTTATCCATGATTCAAAAAGGTTTGAATTATCACTCCTTTACTCCACCGCACAGGTTTTACGTATAGCACACCTCAAAGTAACACAAGTGCCTGCTATGACTACTTGACAATATAGAATTCACCAACATATCAACTGTATCGACCAATTTTAACCGGGAAGGAAACGATTTGGAACCCTAAGAAAAATTTTCCACGGCCTACTTATGACACGTTGCTGTATGTCAGGGGTCGGCAAAGAGCGGCCGAGGGCCAAATCCGGCCCGCCAAATGATTTTATCTGGCCTGTAAGAATATTTAAGTGCTTCATGCAAAACGTCCATCCCATTTTTTATCGGATTTGTTCACGAGGTCAGGTTTGTTTTCTTCCCAAAAATGAAGATGAAAATTGTTTAAAGAGGTGTTCCTGTTATATGTTTATCGATAACATTTTAAATACTTTACCTTCTACTACTTTTTATGTAAGTTTGCTATTTAGAAAGTTCCATTCTCCATTACAAAGGGTATTACTTTGAAAACATTAAAGCATCATTTAAAGTATCCGGCCCGTGCCTTCGGTTTCTCTTTAATCATCTGGCCCTTTTTGGAAAACGTGTGCCGATTCCTGCTGTATGTCATTCTGCCTTTGCCGATACAGACTGACGGTTTCCATTCAATTTGCACTTTAAATGAATTGCAAATGAACTCTGTAAATGCATGGAATACGCGTTATCCTTGTATTTCTGATTTGTTTTGTGTTTTAGATTGTAGACAACTAAGTTTAAACAAATTCCAATAGTCTGAAGCTACCATTTTTTTGTAAATACATCAGAACTGAGTAATTTAGATTTAGATTCATAAATCTTTATGACTCTTTGCGTTGAATGAAAGAATGTGAACCATTGAATGCGCGATTCATGAATGTCCATGTAAACGTGAAGATGTTTGGAATGTTTGTGACTGGTTGAAATATGACATTTGTAGAGTTCAATGGAACTCTGCATAAAACTCCATATCTATTCGCATTGTTTTAGAGAAGACTTGCATAGTCCCAGGAAAATAACACTGTAAAACATAAATCGATAAACCTATCTGGCAATACAAAGCAACATTCTCATATTCTGCCTCATGGGCAATGCAAACACAGCTTAAAACATAGGGAGATTGTTGAGTTGGTCGCAATTGAACCAATTAGTTTAGATTAAATCAGTCAATTAATGATTGAAAAAGGGGAAGGAAGAGAAAAGGCAACCCATTTGAAGGGTTTTTTAGCTGCAAGAACGTAGCTAAATTTGAACATTTGAACTTACTTAACCAAGACCATTGAACAAAAACTTATAATTTCAACATCTTCAAAAGCAAAAAAGAGTTGCTGCTCAGATGAGACGGGCAATATTTCAAAACAAGGATTAAAAAAAAATATGCCACCAGAATCCCACACCTGGCAAACCACTTCAAAACGAATTGTTTCATCGTCACATGTGGCTTCTCAAAGGCGCTGCTTCCTTCCGGCCGGAATACAATTGCACCAGCCGTAAAGGACGTCCCGGAATGTTAACAGCGTCAGTTACAAAGTGACAATAACAAGTGTATCACTTTATGTGCTTCCCTTTTTTATGTGTGCTTCTCTTCATTCTTTTGGAATGCCAACTTGGCCGGCCTTTATGTCGAAGTGAGGCACAAACACCGCTGTGTGTCTTCCAGCCCAACGGATGGCGGATGCACTGTAATGAAAAACAATATAAAACTGGTAAAAGATTCGTCAATTATTCAACGTCGCGTATACGTCCTTCTCAAGCCCTAGCCTCGTGGCAAGCGGGCTCCGGGGACCATTCGTCGGAACAGACAGGAGATCCGTAGGCTTTTCTCTGGAGGGTAGAAAAAACCAACAATACGGTCCATAAAAAGAACGCTCTCAAGCTTCGCCGTATCTCCTCAGCGACCGAACTTCACTTGCACTTTTCCGTACCAGAAAAGACGCCCGGCCGTTTTCATTCCGGATGATGTTTTTCATCCGGACTTCAAATGGGTGATGAAAATGAGGGAAGCTCGGCGTAAAACGCCGCCTTCTCCCCTACCTAGAGAAAAGCGAGGAGGACGACGAGAAGGATGACAACAACCGGAGGCGAAGGGCGGAAAAAAAACTCACTTCAGTCGACGCTCCCTACTCTCCTGGTCCTAAGCCCGAGGGGTTAGGGATGTACTGCCTCTTGGCAACGCCGTTGCATATGCATCCAATTTCCCCGATCCTGGTCTTCGGTCCTGCCGGCCGCGTTTCGGGATGATACAACGAAAACCGGGAATCCCTTTCATCCGACAACCACGCCATGGACAGTCATCTTCCCGTGGCTCAACCGGATTGCGGCTAAATGGAGCCAACCCTCTACACACGCACCCTCAAACACACACACACACACTACAAACCGCGTTCATTTTGTATGTTAGTTCATTTTTCACTGCCCCGCAGGGCTACCGCTCGCTTCCGGGACGTGGACAAGAATGGTGCCGTGCCCAGAAGGCAGTCAAGTCTGCGCTCTTCCTGCGTTTCGGTCCCTTCCCTTCCCGCGGACGAACCAACCAACGTGTTTTGTGTCGTGTGGTTGGACGGCACCGATGTCGGGAAACTCGCGAAAGAAAAGCCCCCGAAGGGAACGGAGAACAAACACACACCAACACACACAAATACGAACGCACGGGCACGGGCGAGGGAACCATTTCCAATCTAATCGTCCACGTAGTCCTGCAGGCGAGGCTTGCGTTACACTAATCACCGTGATGAAAGATTATGATGAACGCTGCCGCCTGCCTTCTCCACTCCCATGCAGGCCACCCTCTTTCCAAAGCCCACGGTTCCGTGTTACCATGGTCATTAAATTAACCTTGCTAGGACGAAGACAGAGAGGGAAAGACAGAGAGAGATAAAGCGAAGGAGCAAGGGAGCGTCGCGTGGTGGGGTGGAAGGTGTTTATGAAAAGAATGGAAGGAAAGGTTGAAGCCCTGTGTAAGGATGTTTTCTTCGATCGACCCTTGCACACGTACGCTATTTTCCGTGCCATTAAACCATGGAAAGCGTTCGTTCCATCGTATTGAGGATATTTGGTCTTTTTCCATCATCATTTAGGACACGTTCCTTCGTGTCTTTCGATACGCCACAGTAAAATGCCTTTAATGTCCTTTTTCTCCTACTATTTTTCCTTTTTCTCCTGTTCGGTTTTTGCATTGAAAATCCACAAGGAACGGAGCCAACAATGGTTGGCATCTTTCATTCCAATACCGAATAGACACAAGCTACGGAGGAGGACAGTTGTCACTGCATTTATGTTGCAATAATTCAACCCTTAAACCACCGATGACAACATCCCGCGTAAACCAGCGCATCTAACGCAGTGTTCGATCGCAACATTCAATCCCATTTGCATTCGCCTGAGAGCTGCTCTCACGAAAAGCAACAAAAGGGGTTCAATGATTCCTGCCCTTCGACGGCTTTCCGGAGCAAATATTTTCTAGTCGACGAAATGGAAAGAAAAAAAAACACCACCCTTCACTAACAAGACCCTAAATTAATTCTAAATACCAGAAAAGCTTCCCCCTCGGCACAACATTACGCGAGAGCCCCGTGCAGACGAAATCTTTCATTCAACACAGTGAAAACCTTTCTTTTCGCTTTCCGTTCACTCCCTGCTGGATGTGGGTTTCGATATTTGTGCAGCACTTCCGAGCCAAATGGGTTTGCTGTATGGCTCCGATAAAACGTATAAATTCTCCCGGTACCCTTGGCCGGGGCTAAACAGTCCAACACTCGACGGTAGCATAAACCACGAGGCCGGGAATAAACTGAACCGCTTCGAATGCAATACTTTAAATATGAATATTCACACTCAGGTCCCTCGGGTGAGGGGTAACACTGGCGAGAAGTATACCTGCACCTGTGTGCACGGGGAGTATTACGCGAAAAAAGATATAATTTTCACCATGCAAGGACAAAACATGCAAAAAAAGAACCTCCCACAGCCCATACACTTGCTTTCTATTGGGGTGCGGTAGGAATGTGAGGTCGTCGAAAAAATGTTTCGCCACGTGGCGGATACTTTGCTTGAGGGATGAAAAGATTCCCAACCGAGACGCTAAGAGGGGATGATGGGTTTTTTACAGCTGCTGAATGTTGGGTGAAGGAACTCCCCGAGAACTACCTCCCCTGGTCGAAGGATGAGCGCTCCGTTGCGGTAATAAAAATACATTTTTCACGAAGTAAAACATACAGAACCAAGGCAATTAAACTAGGATAAAATGAGAAGGAAACGATAACGTGGAAGATGCAGCTAAATCAAAAAAGAGATAAAGAAAAGTAGCACCAGGTATGAAAATAACGATTACAGGGAAAACAATCACAAAATATAGCATTTTTTTCTAAAAAGTTGAGCACATTGAAAAACGAAAAGTGTATAAAGAAAAAAAAACTACTATAATCGAGAGTGAGACATTTTGTTTGAGAGCCAATCTCCAAATGACAGTATCAGACAATCTACGACATTACTAATAAACAACTAAACCTTAACGTCAATAGTATTGTAATGATTCTTTTAAAAAATGGAGAATCAAAGACATGGCATAAATTCAAATTATTTGCCCAACTTTTTTCACATGTATTTTAAGTTGAATTCAACTGGATTTGATTAGAGGTTTTACGAAAACAAAAGTTTCGACGAATAGCTAAATAGAACTGTTTCATTTTGGGAAATATTTGATAATGCGATTCAAAATCAATTCGAAATTATCCTGTACAACACATTTTGGTGTTCAAAAGCTAGGAAAAATATATTCTCAATTTCAAACGTTTGTTTGTTTGTTTGAATTTGTTGCAAAAAATCGTCACGCACAATATAAAACTGCCCTCTAAAACAACTTCACTATAAATGGCTAATTAAACTCTTCAGTCCGTAACACAAAAAGCTGTCCTTAAAGGCATTGAACATGAAATTCAAAATTGGCATGAAATTCAAAATTAAATTTAAATATTATGTCTCGCAGGGCTAATAATAGCTTTGAATACTACAACCCACCCCAGAAACTGAGAGATATCTTTTTCTTTTAGAAATCCCAAACAAATCCCCTCTGCTTTGGAGGGATGTTGTCCAAACCCTTTCTATTATTAGACCATTTGTGTTGAAAAACATGTTTTTAGCAAAGAATCGCTGCCTCCAGCCGGTATCTGCGGATCATAATCATTGTCCTTTTGTAACCTCTGCTATTTTGTTTTAGACGGTGTCTCCTGTTTTTTTCTCCTCTGACCCAGTTTAGCTTCAATACGCCACGGTGGTCTGCGCTCGTACGCCATACTAGCAGGAAATAAAGTACATCCTGCCGCCGCTCCCCGACTTGGAAAAGCTATTGCCGACGAGCATGCTGCGTCTGCCGTGGACAGCAGCAGATGGGCCTCCTGTCAACCAGCGGTGATGAAGTACGGAGCGAAGTTAAACACCACCGCCAAGCCTAATGTTGACCTCAACCGGGACAGGGCGGAACGGGCTGTTGATAAACATGGGGAGGGAAGCTTGTACTCTCGGAAGCTGCCGGGAACGAAGCGGACACGAGGGAACCGTAGTAGTATCTAGTGGACATCAATATGGAAGTCGATGTTGCGTGCTATTTTTAGCCTCCCGAATGGTACCGGATGACGTCAATGACATGACGACTACGCTTCGCTTCATCATGGGCGAATTTTCCTGCCACACGAAGCGGTGGGGCAGCGTTGTGGAAATGGCAAGAAAAACTTCTCCCGACAGCAATGGCCAACGGTTTGCCAACTACGATGGATGCCGGATCGGATTCGCGTTGGAAGGAAAAATCGAAAATCGAACACGAGATCGGCACGTGATGGTGTCGACCGTTGAAGGCGCGCGCATTTGATTAGAGTTCATTTGTTTTCCATCATAAGTTTACCGTTCCACTATGGGAAAAGAGGCGGCGAAACGATGCTTCGATAGAACCGGGATGTCGCCAACCATCGGAGACTAAAACAAGAGTCAACAATCAGGGCAGGTATTGCTTTGCCATCTATTTCGCTTGACATATTGCTAGTCAATAAGTCGGATAAGTTTTCCGAGTGATTGATAATAGTTACATACAATCAACACTGAGTTGATTAAAAAGTCGGAACGAAACCTACTCCACAAACCGTCCCAGGACGTACGCGTCATTGATTGTGTTGTTACTGCTACTGCTGCTGCTAATGACAATGACGCAAGGAATAATTTATAACTATTGTTGTGACATAAATACCACACCATATACGACCGCCGACCTGGAGGCTAACCGGCGAGTAACACAAGTATTGATTTTTTGTACTACTTTAGTCTTGCTGCATTTGTGGAAAATAGGTGCTGGCACTGGCAATTTAACCCTTTCAAGACTGTAAGCTATTCAAGCCTAAAATTGGCAATACAAAACAATAGTTTGGCTATTTGGGGTGAAAAATAAGAGAATATCACCAGAAAACCCTAGCAGTATGTGTAGGTTTTTTATAATTTCATGGGAAATATGTTACCCTATAAACCATAAAAGGAAATAAATGACCAGTATAGTTAAGATATCGGAATTTCTTTTATTTGCTTTCCACTACAAATTACATGATAAAAATTCTAAAAACAAGATCTTGGCCGTTTCTATAAAAAAAATAAAAAATTCATCAACTTGCCAAATACTAAGTTTTTGTTGTTGGTTGAACGCACGAATGGTTTTGTTTTTGGGCAATTAATTTTGATAGTTCTTTTTTGTTTATTCGTTCAGAACGACATTTGAGTCCTTTGACATAATGTTTTCTTTGATGTTTCGTTTCAAAAGTATCGTTTTGATAATAGTTGAACAAACAGTAACGAGTTTTGTAGATGGGAAAAATATTTCCCTTGGTCGTGAAAGGGTTAAACGATGCAGTCCTGAAGCCCAGGGTCCTTGAAAGCAGAAAACATTACTGATCGTTTTTTGCCAGCAAAAACACAAGTTCCCGCCCAAAATGGTCCTTGATGTTCAAATGTATTTTACATCAAACAAATTATTACTAACCAACCCTAATGTACACGATCGCACATCCGGATATGTTTTGCAACTTGCAATGTGCAATTGCTCTCTGGCTCGAATGCCAAGCTTCCTGAAAAAACTATTTGCCTTAACGAGATTGTTTTCTGTAAAATGGATGAAAAAATCAATTCTTTGTCTTTAGCACTCCATACTTTTTCTTGAGCACCCTCAAATCTAGCACAAATTTTTGGAGCTATTACAAACAAATTGTTTCGCAGCTTTTTTGCATCATAATATTCAGAAGAAAGGTTCGGTATCGAATAAAGAGAGTAATTTGGTGGCCACCGTCACTTTATTTTGTGCCGGAGCCATTGTAAACGATTTTATTCAGCCTGTGAATATGTCGGAAGGATCAATTTTAAGGGTATCATGAAGTATAGGGTGAATTTAAACAAGTTGAGTGTACTATAAGCGTACAAAAAGGATTGTTAAACATGATTTGCTACCATTAAACCCATCCATCAACGAATCGTTAAACCACGGCGTTGAATCAATAAACTTCGATAAGGTATTTTTAATTTGATTAGCAAAATGTAAGATTGAAAATTATTGTTTTGATTTTTATAAATTCAGGATATTTTTCTGATTTTTTTCCTGACCCAATAACCTGAGCTGTCAAAATCATCTGAAGATTGGTACGCAAAAACGAGAAATAATTTGTAATTCAAACAAAAAAAATTGTAAAAATTCGTCACGCACAATATAAAATGGTTTCCTATACATTTTCCAGAAAATTCTGCTTATGTTTGCTTTATGTTTTGGTTGCTATTAATTCTGCTTTATGTTTTGGTGATTAATGTTTCGCTGCATCTTAGCTCCATTTTTCATCAAAAGATTTTAAAACAAAAAGCCATGTAAAAAACACATTCCGTGTGGACCGTAAAGTATTTTTATTACACACATTATGGTTAAAGCTGTGAGATGGCCTAATGAAGCCTAACATTCGAACCCCGCAACCGGCATCGTGTATCGTCAGCGTGATTCCTTTACACCAATATGCACCACCACCGTTGGCCTTCAAAATTCGGCACAAAACCCGTTCACTGGTGATGAAATTATAGGCCGGCGAAGCTACTGACGCCGAAGGCGCCACAAACGGACCAACCCATCTCTGTCCCCCCTCCCCGCGGGTTGTCAGGATGACGCGCCCCGTTACTCGGACATCCTGGCGCCAGTACTAGTGTGGCGTGTAGCGTTTTACGACGGCGGCGCAGGGGACGAGTTTTCTCCACTTCCGTCTGCCCCCGACTGCGCAAACACCGAAACGGGGAACGGTAGGAGAAGGAGGTAGACCTTTCGCAAACGCATCCGGTTACTTAAAGTTTGTTTTTGCTTCTTCTCCTGCGCAGCAAGGAAGGGCAAGAAAACGCAACAAAGGCATGGTACAAGGGAGGAAAAACGGTCTGGACTGCGAAACTTTGGTCTACGCACATAGAAGTGGAAAATTGGACAAACTCCTTCCAATACAATGCAAAACCGAACGGAACCATTCTCTAAGAAACTTTCGGGGCGATCCATCAGATATTTATCACCTGTGTCGAAGCGAGTTCTTCCCCGGGCGTCATATTTCCATCGTTTAATTAGCAAATGTGCTCGCGACCTGTTTTTTCGCTCAACTTCCCTTCCTGGCGGCCTCAATCGCCGACGGTCCGATGGTTGGTAACAACCATTCTGGGCGAGCCTGTAGGTAGCTGTCAATCGTTGAAATAAATAAGATATCAGCAGCTCGCAGGGGAAAACGAACAGCCAAGCACATACACACTGCTTGCCTAACAACAGAGTGGCCCAGCGAGTTTGTGCCGAGACAGGCCCCCATTCCGAGCTTCGGCTTAGGTTTCCGAAAGTTCTTATCACTTGGGAAAATCGTGCGTAGGGTGAAAGGGACTTTCGTTGTACGGTACGGTTATGTCTTCTCATAAAAAAAGAAACCCTACAGTTTTAACCATAAGACACACCAAAACCAAAGGCTCCATCGGTGGGCAGACTCTACTTTAAAAGTAAAAAAAAGAACTACACAAAGACCATGACACTATAAGGACGTGGACGCTATTTCTTCGCTACCAGTCGCTTCATGGGGTCGATCCGTTAAGCACTTCTTGCATGAAAGGGGAGTGGGGGATAGTAGTTAAGTATCGTTTTACACACATTCCACCATCCTCCCTCCAGGTCACCTCGCCCACCCTTCAGACGGTGCGGAAAAATGGGACCGGGTGGATCGATTTTTCACCACAATCTCCTCCCGGTGTCGCCGTTCCGTCACAGAAAGAGCTTGTCGGAGGTCGAAAAGGATACCGAGGGAAAAGCGGAAACAAAACCACACACACACACAGACACACATAAACGCACACATACTACAGATAGATAGATGCGAGAAAAGCCTCTCAAGTGTTGTGATGTGCCGTGCGGGAAAGTGGAACGCGGAAAGATGATCCAGCTTGCGCTCCATTGGATCTGTGGAAAACTAAACGGTGGCCAGCACAACCGAACCGGCACTTGAGGCGTCGACTTTTCATGGATGGAACAGTTTTACTTTTTACACTCTGAAGGAGGAAAATTCTATGGCAAACGCCAACCGCATTAACCTCTTGAGTTTAAAAAATCTACCCTTGACTTCTTCTCAATAGCGATTGAGGTTTAGCTCTGTTTTGAAGGCAAATGTACGCATTATTCCGCCTTACAACATCTTAGGCATAAGGTAGCGGGTAACAAAAGATAACAACATGAAAACTTCTGCATAATCATCGACAATCTCGACATGCTTGATATAACCGAAAGCATTCGTACGCGTCGATAAGGAAAATTGATCGGCACGTTGATAACGGTGGGACATGTGATTGAAAACATTGGTAAAACAAGCATCTGATCACTGTACCTGATACGATGAGGGCCTCATTCGGTCCGACGGTGTGTATGTTTCCCATGGTTGCTACTGGTCCTTTGTCGGGCTTCCGTTGACTAACTTTTCCGGCTTGCTTAAGCTTGCAGCTAACGATGGGATGGGGATGGATGCTGGAGCTACCGCTACTACTGGTGGTTCAGAGGTCGGCTACCAACACGCACACCATTAAGAACGCACGTGATAAATGCAGCTACGCGCAAACACAGCTACACCACTCTATTCGCACTTCGCACAAGGATACCTATTTTTTCAATAATTTTCTTTGCTTTCTTTGCACAAAAACCGCGACTGTCGAACCGCACGCACTGGAATCAATTGGAACACCTACAAAATATAGCTTAATAAACAAGCATGCTATGAAAAACCCGAAACCAAATCACCATTGAAACCTCCGCACATTCATTATAAGCATAAATCTATGAAAACAGTTGGCAGAGCGCCATCGTGTGTTTGATTCTGATTCACAAGACTCTGTCGTCCACTTCCGGGGGGCACGCCACAGGATACGGGGAAAACGAAAGGAAAACCGTTCGGTGTGCGTTGGCGGACGAATGTTTCACTTTCACTTGGTGAGCAATAAAAAACAAAGGTTATTTTTGGCACATGGCTATGTTGGGGTTAGGGAAATTGGGAGCTCGCTAGGGAAAAGATTTTCGTAATTTAACTGCTTCATCACAGCCCTAACGCAAAAGAGTATTGCGAGTAGTATCCGCTATACAACTTCATTACTAGACATTTTCCTTTCTGTCGCTCCAACTTTTCGTCCCATGCTCAAAGCATACTCGAAACATTAATCAAACAAAAATACATTACTGCTGTGGATTTTCCACTTGCAGCACACACGCACACGCGCACACATTCACCACGCTTTTCCTAGCTTTCCGAATTTAGACTCTCGTCATTTCACTCGCGCGGTGCTCGATGTCCTTCCCGTCTGGCGAGAATTTACCGCAACCCAGCAGGCTCTGGGTTTTCCTTTCGCTTATCCTTTGCTTCCTCCCGCGGGAGATGCAGTGGTCCATTGTATTTATTTTCACCATTCACACCTTTTTACTTCATTATTCGCCCTTGCCCTCGCAGCACAGGTGAACACTGGCCTATTTGGTGCCCGGTCGACTGTCAGAAAAGCACTAACGCAGTCCAACGCCGCTTCGGGGCCGCAGTTTTTCCGCAGTTTATCGTGATTGTCACTTTTTCACTGAACGCCCGAGCGCTTTTCCGCGGGTACAGTACCCGATAGTAGGGGACGCGGGAAAACACTCACACACTGCCTACAGTCGCACGCTCTCGCACACAGGCAAACGCCCGCGTCACCGCGATGGGGAGGTCGATAACGCGCCGCTTAGAACGGAGCGGTATGGAGCAGCACAAGCCGAGTATGGAACAGAACTGCCAAAAGGGAATTCCCAAATGTTGCACACTGCCCATACAAAATTAGCCAATGTGAACTGCGATCTCCGCTTAATTGATCAATTTGTCTGCTAGGGAGTGCAGAGTCGGAAAACGCTAGGCGGCTATCGGAGAGAGCAAAACAAAACACCCTCGTGATGTAGTTTGGGGCTTGGGCGGCAAGAAAACCTCGCGGTTCTGAACATCTTCCCGTCTATCGGTGATGAGGTCATCGCGGTATCATTCGATTACACCTCGAACACAGCGCAGTATAGTTTCTTTTCGTACAATCTCATTTGACGATTTGTGACGATTTTTGTAAGTAACCAACCACAACACGTTTACTAAACAGATGTAAAGAACAAACCTGCACCTCAGTTTTTTAACATTTGCTGCTAACTTTTTGTTGACAGAATCAGGATTCGGAAGATTCGAAGATTCAATCCCTAGCCGGATTCCAAAGATTTGAATCCCATCTGATGGATTCTAAAAATTTGATTAGGCTTGGATTCGAATCAGATCTGATTGGTTTGGGATTCGTATCAGATTTGATTTGTTTGTGACTCGATTTGATTCGGTTCTGAATTGATCCCAATCTATTTGAATCTATTTGAATTTGCTTTTTGTTAACAGATCTGACCAAGATACTTTGAATCCTGGAGTATTTCGTTCTCGTACCAAGGTGGCAACATGTTTAAAGGTCGATTCATACCAATTATTTTGATTAGGCAGCAAGAGGCCAAGATGAAGAAATCAAAATGTCATCAAAAGTTGATGTAATTGATATATACACCTAGGTATTCTACCTTCAACCGGTAATAGCCGGTTCTTGAACCGGTAATATGCTTGTTTGTGTGTGTGCAATAGGAATAAATAAATGCCGAATTGTTGGTCACCAAGTACTATTTTCTGCAAAATTAGAATCAACGGGAAAATGTTTCCTCAACCAACGCTGTGTGCCTTAAAAAATCCTTTATTTTAAGAGCTAATTTGTGAAAATCGGTTCAAAGACTACAAAGTTATATGAAGTTTGCAGTTTACCGTAAGCATCTTTCAAGATTTGTCTGTCTCTTTTTCACACAAATCATTTTCTTGCAAACTTCCACACCTGGAGCAAGACGTGTAAACAGGGATGCAGTACTGGTTAGGCAGCTTCAGAACAAGTCGGCTTCCAAAAAGCGACATCATTTTCGGTAATTTTACTTACTCTTGGCCAGCAAAGCGCTACGGCACCGGCTGTATAATACTAAGCGTAGTCCGATTTCGCGCCGGCGGTGTGGTTTTTTTGTGTGCGCTTTGACCCTCCCTATTCAACAGTGCTTTCTTGCCGCTTGCTGTGTTGTATGATGCATAATCGTTCAGACCGATTGCCGTCGTCGAACTCGTGTTGGCAAGCCATACAATAGAACTATTGTGCTCCTCGGACAACGCACTTGCACGGTAGAGAGGAAAACCCCTAAATGCAACTGGAAGCATTTGCTACACTTGCATTACAACAACAGAAGGCCGTGCCTTACAGAATTGCTTGTAAAACCGCGAACCCCGAAGGTAAGCGCTGCACGACATTTTGGAGATCACCATATTCTCGATGCCTGTCGGAGGCTATTTTGTGTTGGCGCAATTCCAGGCGAAGGTCATTCCGTTTCATTTGTTTCATCTTTTGTTTTATCAGGAAGCGGAGCTTAAAGAAGATCCAAAAGAAAAAAGAGGCAAAAAGCAGCGCATCGGCTGTCATTTTGCAAAGCTGCAAACACGCACACAAACACACCAACAACGCACGGCTTGGATAGTGGTTCTTCACCGAAGAAGTAACAAATAGGAAACAAACGCGTAACCAACGACCGAAGTACGCCGCCAAAGGTGCGTCATCGAGCGCGCTCCGATTAGATCGAGTGACCATTGCCTGCTAGCAACATTATGCCGGACTACAGCGACCTGGACAGACAGATCGAACAGCTGAAACGATGCGAAATTATCAAGGAACACGAGGTGAAGGCACTGTGCGCAAAGGCTCGCGAAATCCTCGTCGAGGAAGGCAACGTGCAGCGTGTTGATTCACCGGTCACGGTGTGCGGTGACATACATGGCCAGTTCTACGATCTTAAGGAACTTTTCAAGGTCGGGGGCGACGTGCCGGAGACGAATTACCTGTTCATGGGCGACTTCGTCGACCGAGGCTACTACAGTGTAGAAACATTCCTGCTCTTGCTCGCCCTCAAGGTGCGCTACCCCGATCGAATCACGCTGATCCGAGGCAACCACGAGTCGCGCCAGATAACGCAAGTATACGGGTTTTACGACGAGTGTATCCGGAAGTACGGCTCGGTCACAGTGTGGCGCTACTGCACCGAAATATTCGACTACCTGTCCCTGTCGGCCATCATCGATGGGAAAATATTCTGCGTACATGGTGGCCTCTCTCCATCCATTCAGTATTTAGATCAGATTCGTTCCATCGATCGCAAGCAAGAAGTGCCCCACGACGGCCCCATGTGTGACCTCCTGTGGAGCGATCCAGAAGACACCCATGGCTGGGGCGTGTCGCCGCGAGGGGCTGGGTATTTGTTCGGCTCGGATGTAGTTTCACAGTTTAACGCCGCCAACGACATAGACATGATATGCCGGGCTCATCAGCTCGTCATGGAGGGCTACAAATGGCACTTCAACGAAACTGTGCTCACAGTTTGGTCTGCCCCGAACTATTGCTACAGGTACGTTTACAAATAGTGGGCTGTTTAAATTCTTTTATCTCACACGTTTAACTTCTATATTGCAGATGCGGCAATGTAGCAGCTATACTAGAATTGAACGAAAACCTTCAGCGGGACTTTACTATTTTTGAAGCGGCACCGCAGGAAAGTCGTGGTATACCATCTAAAAAACCACAGGCGGACTACTTTTTATAAACTCAGAAATCGTCGAATTGTGTTCCGTTTTATCTTTGTTTCCTCCCTGTACACTGTTAGAGCAGGAAAAGGAGCGTCCATACATAGATTACGACATTGACCCATACAAAAGAAAAACTTACGAATAATTTATACCTTTCGTACGCGACGTGCTCCTTCTTTCGCTCTGTTACCGGTGTCTTAATATATATATTTTTCGAATGTACAGCGTGTTTATCGTCCTTTCTACCACTTGCGACATGTATCCAATTCTTCTATGTAACATTGTATGTTATTGCCCCGTGTAGAAGAAATCGAGATTATCGTAAAGCAGTTAAAAATATTTGACTGATATTTGCTCTACTTTTAAAGAAAGACTAAGAACAACCCTTGCTTATTGCTATTATATTTTACCATCCCATTAAGAAACCGCCAACTATGTTATCGAAAAGGTATTATGAAGCGGAACAGAAAAAAAAAATGAAGCGAAAGAGAGATTTAGCACAGAGGGGGATTTTTAAGGTGATTAGATGAAACAAAGCCTGTACTGTAAACAATAATAAACTAAGAAAGGCAACGGACAATTGTCGTGCTTGACTATGAGTTTTTAGCTTCACCTTTGTTTAACCAAATCGGGGTTTGGACAATCTACCAATGAACATACTACAAACAAGAATGTTGAATACGGTTCCACACATACTTCAGATTCATACTATACATTCTGTGGGTCAATAAGTTCCCATATCTTTCTATTCATCGCACACAGGAAAATAAAAATAGGTACAACGTTCTTTGGGCTGATAGAATCTTACCGGCGATGCAGACTTTTGTGAGTATCGTACCATGTATACATGGTTATATATAACAGCAAAGATGAGAATATATTTTTGTAGTATTAGAACTATAATTAAAAATTGGTTATAATATTTCGCTTTTTATTTGTCAAAATAACCGATACCGCAGCATCATAACATGTTGGTTAAATCACGAGGTAACTTTTAAGGTATTTACACACTTTTTATCTATATTACTAAAATGACCTAACAGGGCGAACACACAGAGGCGGTAACTATCGGCGCTTAAAAATATTGGACATTATTTCGCCACATCGAGCTGATATTTTAAGGTCAGCCTTTGGATCGCCACGTGTTGCGCCAATGTTTACGATCCCAACTGGTAATCCCAGTTCCTTTGCCTGCAGCACTATCCGGTAGCCAGAAAACACCGTTAAACTGGATCCTAGTACTAGAACGCCATCCGATTCGATGATCATCCGCACGATTTTCTCTATCCGTGGCATTGGCACGTTGTCGCCGAAAAAGACGATCTCCGGTTTCAAATTGCCGCCACACTGCGGGCAGGGAGGAATTTGGAAGCCCTCTACATACTCCATCGAAAGCTCAACGTCACCGTCCGGTCGCATCATGGTCGATTTATCCTCCATTGCTGGGTTCAGCTGGTCCAGTATCTGCTGAAATTCGTGTCGATCAATGCGATACCCGCACCCTTTGCCTCGCTCGTTCTGACTTCCAATGCATATCACCTCGTAGCCGCTGCCGTGCAGCTCCACCACCTCCTTCGAACCCGCCTTGCCGTGCAATCGGTCGACGTTTTGTGTCACAATCCCACCGATGCGTCCTTCGCGTTCCAATCGCGCCAACGTGTAGTGGGTAACGTTAGGAGCGATCGACGAAAACCGTGGCCACCCGACATAGTTTCTCGCCCAGTAGCGCTTCCGGGTGGCTTCCGATTTTACAAAGTCACCGTGCTGAATTGGTTTATGATTCGACCGTGCGTACAGCCCCACGCCCTCCGAACGGTAGTCCGGAATGCCCGATTCCGTCGATATACCGGCACCGGTCAGCACGAGGATGTGGGGTTTATCTACGAGAAATTTCTCCAACCTCCGGCAATCACTCTCGAGGGCTGGCTCGTGTGCAGGCACGTAAATTGAGCTGGAACTGAATCTCTTTCCATTGCCGTTTTGAAGCCTCAGTCCAGCGAGGATCCTCATGTTGGACACTGATTTCGTTATGTTACCCAATCTTGTAGATTGCACAGACAGACTTTCGACGAAAGTTCAAAACAGTTGCCTGTTTGTAAAAAATGTAAACATAAATAGACAGAATGACATACGTCAACCAACTCGATAAAACATGACCGTTTAGTTCTCTTTTTTGTTTGTTCTTTTTAAAAAGAAATCTTTAAAAATGTAACAATTTTTCAAGGCGTTATTTTCAAAAAATATAATTTATTTGTCAATTAAACCGTTATATAAAACATCAAATATTGCCTCACTCTTCAACCGGGAGCTGTTCCTCAGCTGGTGGTGCTGGGTTCGCTAGTTCGATCGGTCCCGGTCCCTCGCGAAACGGATCCAGCGTAAAATTCACCTTTCGATAGATTTTTTTCAAATACAAGCATAGCACATGATCGCACCAGGTTCCAAACTCGAGATAGTATTTCAAACTATTCTTGTATAGCTCCAGCTTCAACAGCCCTGCTTTCATCTGAAACGATGGAGAGAGGGTTTCTTCTGGCTCAATTGACGTCATTTAACATTTCATTTCGAATTACCTCACAAAATCGGACATCGTTGACCCTGCCCGGTGTATGGTGGACGGTATAGTAATGCTTGTAGAGGTCCTTAGAGCTTTCAAACTGGTGCTACAAAAACCCATTATGTTTGTTTAACGAAATAATACATCAACCAGTGCAATCAAACTCAGTAAGGTAATCACTTACATCACAACACTTTATTTCCACCTTCGGCAGTCTGCTATGTTTGATATAATCCGTCGAGACAGTGGTATACTTGTACAGCAGACTCGTCATCAGCTCCTCTATGTTCCACAGGTTCATCAGAAACTGCTTGTCGCACAGATCCCACGTTTCCACGATACTGTCGTATCGCTCGAGAAAATATTTTGTCTCGATTATGAAGTTGTATGTCTAAAACGATAGGCGATTGTGGTTAACGCTAGAAACGGTTTCCGCTTTGTTCAAAATAATCAGCTTTCTACTAACCAAACGCCACTGCGCCACATCTTCGGGTGTTTTGGCACTCTTGCGGAACTTGATGGTGTCCTCGAGAATCATCTTGTTACCGTTAGCTTGCTCGCACTCAACTGAACGTTCGATGATCAAGATCATTTCCTTGATCCTAACCACTTACTTTCGATTGGATGTAACAAAAATAGCTTTCATTTAGCGGAGAAGGCGAGTAAACAGATTCTTTACATAAAGAACGAAACCGAGAACACACCACATAGTGGGCGTGTTAAATTTTGCCTACGATAGCAAGCAAATCAAAAGCAATGGCGAAAACATGCCGGCCGATTCTTGAAAATAGGTTTATTTGTACGTGCCTCATTATTGTCTTATCGTATACATACACCATTCTTTCCGTTACCCCTGTTTGCTAGTAGCACCTAACACAAAGCACACATTAAAATTACCGTACAAATTATATTATCTTAAAGGCTACACGAATGTAAGTGCATTCCTCATTCCAGCCGGACCGATCGGCTACAGGTTGAACGTGTCCAGTGTGATGATGATCTTTTTCAGGATTTTCTTCAGATACAGACAGAGGTAGCGGTCGGCTACGGTACCATATTGCACGTACTCATTTACCCTCCGGTTGAAGAAGGCAAGTTTCAGCAGGGCAGATTTGAGCTAAATGATTTAAATAAAATAGTGAAACAATAGTTGAACAATGTGTTCTTACGTTAATTCTTGATGATAAGCTCAAAATATACATACCTCGCAATTATCTGTTTCCTCGAAGTGGGACTTCTTGTGTCGGCACGAGTGGTGGTGTAGTCGCAGGTCTTTAACTGTTTGAAATTCAAGCTTAAAAGCAAACAACAAAAAAAGCGAAGAAAACAGTCAATATACTAATTGGTTCGAAAGCTTCCGAAACAAGTGAAGAAAGACAAGCTAACATTCGCTTTGGTTTGCTAAATTTAAATCGGAAATCGACGGCACGACCAAGCAACCGAGACAATGTGCACCGATCGATTTGTGAGTCTCTCTTGGCATCCGTTGATCGCTATCAGCTATTTTCTGCTCGCCAATTCTCGGCTCGGACCTTCACTCAGACCTACTTAGTTGACCGTGTGCACCACGATCAAGTTCACGTCGAACAGTCCTTTGTTGTCCTTCCGCCCCGTCACACACTTACCCCGCAACATTTGAGGTTGAAGAAGGGCTTGCTCTTCCGGTCGCCGACGCCCTCGAGCGAAAGCGTAGTAAACCGGGCGAGCAGCTGAGTCACGTTTTCGTGTATCTCGATAAGGTAGTGCAGGAAAAAGTTTCCCGACAGATCCCAGTGGCTGATGATCGAGTCGAACTCGTCGAGGAAGTACTTCGTTTCCGACACAAACTTCTCCACCTACACCCAGGCCGGAAGAGGGGCAAAAGTTAACACAACGAACACGTGCTGCCCCGTTTACAGTTACTTACGTCTCGGGTTTTCACTATTTGTTCCATCGTAAATTATTCGCTAGCGAAGCGCCTATCTGTTAAAGTTAAATTTTAATTGAACTTATTCGAAACCCTGGCCCAGATACTGCGCTCTCGCCAATCGAATAGGGGGTTAAAGCTACCAAGTAGTATCAGTAGCTAACGGAAGCTGGTGTGATACTGATCTACATCGAACCGATTGGTTCAGCAAGAAAACTTTTGCGCTTCCTGCGGAAACGCATCGCCGAACTCGGCCGTAGGCAGTCACACCAAAGCCGAGTACTGTTAACGGAAGGAAATAGAAAAGAAAAGGATACTCGCTCCGATCGGGTGCGATCGGCGTTGCCGTCCGCCCTAGGGTCGATCAAGCCTTCAGGGATATATTGTCCCTTTCTTTTTATTCATTTTTTTCTATCTCTCTCGTTTCTCTTTCTCGTGGGAATGTGAAGGGCTCGAATAGATCGCTTGATTTAGTCTAGGTTTCGGTTTATTTTAGAACTTCAAGGTGCACGATATTTTCTTCGAAATTCGCTTCAGATCGACGAGCAGAGCGCAAGTGTACTCTTTACCAAATCGGGTGTACTCGTCCAACCGGTGACGCATGTGGTCCAGCTTAGCGAAGGCAGATTTTAACTGAAATATAAATTTTACTCTTATCGATCACGTTCACAATACCGGAAACTGAGCGGTATCGCCCCTTGCTTACCTCCAGCCTATTTGTATATACAAGAAAAGCCTCATTATGGACGGTTTGGTAGTGCTTACGAAATTGCTCGTTGTTGGTAAATGGAAGCTGTGGAAGAACATAAATAAAAACGTGGTAGGAGATATTCTCGTTCAAACTGGTGTAAATTAACGGTGTGCTCTTACCCCACAACAAAACATTTCCTTTTCCGGACGCGTGCTGCCATCATCCGATGGAGCCGCCTCGAACTTGGCGAGTAACGCTTTCACCTTGAACCGTATCTCTCGCAGATAGCTTTTAAAGACGAGCTTGTACAAATCCTTGTGCAACACGATACTATCGTACTCCTTCAGGAACCTTTTCACGTCGTTTTGAAAGCGATCTAACTGTGAAACACACCACAAGCATTTGCATAAATTATCACCAGATCGATAAAGCATAAGGAAGTGTTGGTTTGACTAACATTTTTATACTTGTTACTATAGTTGTAGATGTTGGTGTGGATGTAAACGGTGGTTGGGACACCCATTGGAATCAAACAGTGGCTGGTTAAACTAAGGGCCCGAGCTTTACGAAATACCAACAGGAACTGAGGATCCTATCCAGATCGAGCGTCTACCAAGATTGGTCGGTCAGGGACATATCGACCAAAGCTCACAATCGATTGTCCACTGCGCAATACAAACTAATTATACTCTGATTCTACACATTCTAAAAATAGTACTGCTCCCGTGCTACTCCCTTCCGAATTGTTCGATCTTACTACCACTTTGGGCCACCTTCCAAAGTAAGGCGCATGTTGTTGGCTATCTTCTTGAGGTTTACTATCATCACGCTGGTTGACTCCGTGCCGTAACAGATATACTCCTGCAAGCGTCGGTGAAAAAACTGCAATTTTCCATGTCCGGAGCGGAGCTGAAAAATTACCAATCCTTGCAACAATGAAATTTGAAAGTGAAATTTACTTCTGAGAAAAAAAACCAACCTCCACAATGCTCGGATGAATGAGCCGGGCAAAGTTATGGAACTGGAAATAATGCCTCCGTAGTTCTTCACAATCATCAAAGAAGACTCCACAACAAAACTTTTCCATAAACAGCTGTTCCTTCAGCCCGCTACACCGGATATGCTGGAACTTCTGAAGCAAAATGCCAATATCGTCGTAAAGATGCTTGAGGTCACGCCGGAAACTGCGGTGGTAGGCAAGCGAATGTTCTACGATGCGGTTGTACTCTTCCAAAAAGTGCTCCACATCGGTGGTAAACTTATTCAACTGAAGAAGAGATACACCACTTTATTACCAAATATCAAAGCCACTGTACAACCACATTTTTTGATGAACGTACATTCCTATACTTATCGCTGTAGTCAAGCGTTCGCTTGCGGACACAAGTTGGAGCACAGACCATTTCCGCTTTTTAGTGGACACCCGTTTGATCAGGAAGTGGAAGTGAAAGTGAAACCGGATTCTCATGGTCACTTGGTTAGGATCTTTAAAGGGCCAGAACTGAACGTTTCCATTACGTTGGCATCCGTTCAATGTGCTTTATTTACTCGTAAATGCATATGTAAGATCACCTATACTTCTATGCTTAAAAGCAGCTTACAATCCGCTACTTTGTATCTTCAGACATATCTCAAGACCCTTCCCAATGGTCATCAGGGTTTCCAAAGTTTATAATATTAAAAAAACGAAATGTTCTCTTTTTCAGGGGTAACATTTATTCCTCACTTCTTCACGGTTAAACACAGGCTTTATTTGGGTTAGTAGTTAAAATTGACATCGACATCCTTCCCACGAAGAAGAGTGTTAGCACCAGACGGTTAGAGTATGATTTCATGTCGCTGTATCGGGTGTTTGCGTCCGACAAGCCTTACGAGCTAGCTGGGTGCAGTGTGTCCTCTCCGCGTCAACCGAGATGACCTGCGAGCACCGTATTGCTCTTCCGCAGTAGTCGCTTCAGCGAGAAAATCAGATCGTTGTTCATAGCCTTGCCCAGTTCGATGTACTCCTTGACTGCTTGCGTGTATTCCTGAATGGCGGCAAGCTGTTGGAAGATAAATTCAAAGCATTTGGTTTACTCTCAAATTTACAGCATCATTCAATATATTTGGCTTCATACCTCTGGTAGGGTGATCGCTTTGTCTGCGTCTTTGTGCGCTTCTTGGTAGTGTTCATCGAATTCCTCCGTGTTCAGAAGCTCTTCGGACTGTTGGATTTCACAATAAGTTCAATTTAATCAATAATTGCTGTTCGGGACACTGACGATCGCGACGAACCTACCTCACCACAGCATTTGATGTGCTTGTAGAGAAAGTCCTCGCGTACCATCGTATGCAGGATGTATCGGTGGAGCAGTGCTACCAGCAGCTCGCGAAGTTCATTCACCGTACACAGGTAGATACTTTTGTGCTTATCCCGACCCTCCACCAGATCATCGAAACCTCCCAGGAACTTGTTGGTTTCCTCCAGGAACGACTTCAACTGCCGTTGGATAACGAACAAGAAGATACAGAGATATATAGGTTCACTCCTTATCACGTAGCATATGAATACTAACCCGAGCGAATGGAGAGACCGCTGGTTCTGCTGCTTCTTCCGGTTCCGAATCCGACGGTTCATCTCCGGATGGCATATCTTCCTCCTGTGCTTCTGCGTCTTCGATGGGCTCTTCCGTGGCCTCAACGGTTTTCTTATCCTCCTCGGCCATGTTGTATTGCTGCTCCTCCACTGAACCGTCGGACGCCAAATGCGAACAAGTGCTTTGAGTTTAATTAGCGCAGTAAGTGCTTCCTCTCGTGGCTAGGCACCGCTACTGGTGGGTGTTTACTTTTAAATGCTACACAGCTTCAATTCATGGTACCTCCTAAGCTATGGCTGAACAGGTCTCGTTTCCTGAGGATGTAAAATTATCCCTCGTGGCCACGGACTGCTGCCGGCTGTTCGTCGCAAGCTCGTGGATGGCTCGTGGAGATCGTGCCCTACGGATCTCTCGTGCGAGGCATCACGAAAGCAAGGCACGTTCGTAGTTTACAGGTGCCTTGATCCGATCAAGCTATCATTATTCATCATGCAAAGAAAGATGTGCTGGGTGTTCGAGCACGAATACCAACATCTAGCAGAAAAACGCATTCTTCCTCAAAGGACGAAATCTCGTCCCAAACCAGTTGTTTGTGATGCGAATTTCCTCGCCCCGGCTGAAGGATAGTTCAAACGATGGTCGCCGTATGGCCGACGGAATGTAATCGCGAATGTCGAACGCTGCAGGCGTGGCGCTAACGTGGCTCAGGATGAAAGTGTTTGTGCAGCTCATGGTTTGAAGTTCAAATCAAGCCGATCATCATCGAAGCCTAAAAGTTCGGTTTTCCTTGGTAGCCACATTCACCGTAACTTTAAATTCCCCCTCATTGAGACACGCGAAACCTGACTTTCAAATCGTTTGGCGCCAATGACCTTTCGTTTGGTTGCATGTGTCCTGGCACTGTGCCCAACGAACTTAACGGTACCCGGTTAGCCGAACGAGCTTGCTGTCGAACTCGTGCTATTGAGAGGGGATGGCGATGACCGTTGCATTCCACGATCCTCACCACCATTGTACTGCAACCGATCAGTAAGATCAGTGATCGCTTTCCAACGTCGCAATACGTTAAATCAACTCAACCTAACGATGATACCGGATGTCCACAAGCCCGACCAAGCGCAATGGGATCAGGTAAACGGCGAACATTCCAGACTCGGCGAACAAATATCATTCTAAAAACAAATGATTCTCTTCCACCCTACAAACAGTTGGACCAGATGGTTAAAGAGACTCGAAACTTTCTGACCGAATATGACGAGATTGTGCTGCACAAAGAACTCTACCGTACCCTGTTCGTGTATCACCTGACCAACCTGCGCGATGAGGTGATCATGCTGTTGAAGAAATTTACTACGTTACCCACAGATATTAAGGAGGAGAAAGAAATTGAGTGTTGCGGTGTAAGTTGCTGATTAGCAGGTCAATTTTGGCGAATTTGAATTTATCGTTTGCTACTATAACTGTTTGCAGCTGATGTATAATGATAAGGACGCATTCAAAAAACACTATGAAGATGTGCATAACAAAAAGGTCCTCCAGTCAGCATCCTTGTGCGAGGTATGGGTTAGAAGAATACTATGCTCTTATCCTTTGTTTAATAATTTTTCTTTCCAACAACAGCTTAAAATGTCTTTAACTAAAATATCCTTCTTCGAGCGACACATTAAGGATTATTTGGCCGGAGGGGAGGAATCGAGCTGTGAGCTTCTATTGAATCTGCGGAGGATATTGAGACGGCTGGATCATACACTGGAGTTTTAGATTTTCTGTAATTTACTTAAGATTATTGACTATTAAATACTAATTGAAATACGATGAAATTAGCTTTGATTTATATATATTTTACTTCTTGATGTATGTGCTTATGTTATTTTTTTCGTATATATTTACCCATTTATTGGGATAGCAGAAGGATAGTTTTTATTTATATTATTCCTTTAGTACCGAATAATGGATATGATTCTACGGAGAACTTTTGTCAGATGAAAGCACAGCCCATTGTTTGCTTGTAAACCTGATTGAAGGAAGTCATCAAGGGCACGTCGAAAAACTAGCATCCGCAGCAACGCAGCCTTCATCTGCGAGATGATTGGAAACCAGTACAAAAAATACCATCTAAAGAACCTCTTACAGGTGCATACTAACCTCACACGTGTTGGCCGCTAGAAGGTAATTCTTTTCGTGTACAGCATAGTAGTGCAGCCTAAGGGCAGCCAGGGTTCGAAACTGATCGTCACAACAAATCAACGGGAACTTTTCCTTGTATCCCTTCACCCGGACGGTGTACTCGGGTATGTCCTCCGGCTGTTGGTCCTTTTTCTTCTTACTCTTTTGCTTGGCCGTTTCCGGCAGGGGAAAGCCAAACTGATCCACGGCGACGGTTTCCGGTTTCGGTTCGGACCATTCAATCGTGGTAGAGTTCATCAGTATTTTTATGATCCGGAGTCTTATCTCCTGCAAGTAGTAGTAGTAAAACGTACGAAAAAGATCCTTGTGGAGGACGATTTGGTCGAAGTCGTCGTGGAATTGCTTCACAGTCGCTATCGTTTTCTGAAGCTGTTTAGTGGAAAAGTAACGCCAACATAATTGATCAACATAACTTCAACGTTCCATCACACAACAACTTCAAACAAAAAACTCAACCTTATCCCAGTCGGCTGCTTCCTGGGGAGTTTCGAAATATGGCCGAATGTAGAGATACTTAAGCGTCAACATCGTGGATCACACTGAACTGATCCTGCTAGAACGTCCTGCCTGGGAACCTTCTATTTGGAGCCGGGTTCCGAATCTATTTTTATCACCCCAGCAGTACATCTGAGTAAGTATTCATTGTTGAGAACCTGCCGGTCAAGAACACAAACTGGTCCATGTTTTATCTACTATTTTATTTTCTCGTATCGTTTGCCAGATACTAAAATAGGACAATCTGTTTACTTTACATCATTCATCCAAATCCTTCGTGAAAGTAGTTGAGGTTGCACCCATGTTTACTGTACTCCTTACACTTGGCCCGTATCTCTTTCGTCAGCTCTTTCGGTCCACAGCTAAACACCGATACGGATTTCCTGTGATGGACGAAACAATACAAAGCCCCACAGATGTTAGTGTTCGATTCAATGTTCGAGAGGTACCAGCTACCTACTTGGGATAGAGAGTAACAAGATCGATGAATATGTCGTCCCAGTTTGGTCTACCTTTGTGCATGCGTGAAATAATCGACGGCATATCACCGAAACACTCGACGAGCAGATTTTCATCAAAGTTTTGCGTCCAGTAGAGTTTTACCCAAAATCGGTCCGGTTTGTTTTGTCTCCAGAGCTACAAAAGAAGGGAGATAAGGAAGGGACTTTCATGCATTAATTTCGGGAAAGATTTTTAAAGCGTAGTTCTTTTGAAAGAATTTTGATTTACGCTTGAATCCATTACGCGAACGAGTTTGAATAAGAGTAGAAAATTTAAAAAAATATACAAAAAATTATATGAATATAATTAATGAATTTGAAAACTATTGGTACTCAAAATTAAGTGGTTGGCAAATAATTGTGTTGTCTTAAACATAAATTAAACGGACTACAAATAATTAATTTTTCTGAATACAGATAGTTTCTAATGAATTCGGTTCTACAAGAAATCATCGTTACCTTCTCTTGCAGTCGTGCGATCTCGTCCGTAAACCAAAGAAACGATTCCATGCTTCGAGCGATCCAAACGAGATGTACTCTAACCGGATATTCAATGTTTGAGCTTCTGCAATGGATAAAATGCAGCAATTTAATACTTTTACCATGCAACACTATGTTCTTACACTATGTTCTTACAACAGTAGCCGCATGATCGTAACAAATGGCGTTATGCCAATACCAGCTCCGATAAAAAGAATTCGTTTGTAATCGAGCATGGAACTCATAACCGACGGATATGGTCCATCCAGGAGAAAATTCATTCGTCCGTATGGATCCATTTCTCCAACGTTACGTCTGGCATGCTCCCGTTGGCCAATTCTCTCGTACAGTTCCTCTGTCCAATCACCTCGAACTTTGATCGTTAGAGTAAGATTGTTGCTGGTGTCCGTTGGTAGCTTAAAGGAGCGCTACAATATTAGTACTTGAAAACTACTGAAATGCCGATGCAACTAATACCTCGGTTATGGTGAACGGATGCCATTCGAGGGCCGAAATCGAGGGACACTGAAGCAAAACGTACTGCCCGGGCCGAACCTTTACCGTCGACTTCCGCAGGAATTGGAGACGAAGATGCACCGCCCGACCCGCCATCGTGTAGCTCTGCACCATCGTGACCCGGTAGCGATCGGAGTGCGATGTAAGGTGGCGGTAGCTAAGGTCGACCAGATAGACCAGCAACCCTACCAACGGCCAAATCCAGGCACGTTTAAAACCGACCCCAAACTTGGGTGGCTCTTCGCATAGCACCATAAGGTCCTCGTTGCTGTGGAGTGTAACATTGTCCAGTAGGTCGCAAGCGATCCGGTGCTTATCGGTGTTCGTTTGATGTTTAATGATATTGCTGCAAGATGGGGTCGAAAAGATGGGCACAGTTTAGGATCGGGAGGGAGGGTGCTGGGATGTAACTAAGACGCTGGGTAAACCTGAGCGGATGATAAAACATCAGTCCATAGAAGACCAGAAATAGATGGTGCGTGGTAAGAAAACTGTTGTAAAAACGATCCCGTACCGATCGTCTTGCCAGGAATGCGATGGCAAACAGGGTCAGCAGCATAATGCATCCGGAAAATCCCGTCGGGGTCGTAAACAGTAAACGGGCGACACTCTGCCAAGGAACGCACCGATGCAAAAAGGATAGCTAATCATATACGTATCTACGCAAGGCCAATAAATACTCACGTCGTCCGGTCCATTCGCCCAATTGATCTCACGATAGCGTTCATCGTAATTGCCAACGAAATTAATTATATTTACGAAGTGAGCCACACTGTGGATGACTGAAGGAGTGATGAATGAAACCAAACACCACCAAAGTTAATCAATCGGCACACGGAATAGGTTAAAATGAATAATCATTACTCACGTGCCACAATCAACAGACTGAACCCAAGAAGTAGATGCAATACTTTTGTCTTTTCCAAATAGTGAATCAGGAGCCGCATAGAACACCTTCCGAAGATGGCGTGGAGTAGTGAGTTAAACGTTTTGCACGTAGGTAGAGTTATGAGCGCCATCGTAACGTTAAGTACGGGAGCCGTTCCACGCGACACACACAAACCATTCTGTTCAAAATATTTAAAGTTACTTAATCAATTTCATACAGAAGCAGGATGTGCATTTACCTACCCCGAGAATTCGACTAAGATAGAAGTATTGTGCATCATGGTGGTAATTGCTGAATGCCTTACAGAATATGAAAAAATTAAAGCTGGTCCACAGAAACTACAACAAGGAAAGAAACGCAAAAAAAGAAACAATTTTTCTCATTGCTGTGAGACTTGCACTAATTATAAACTTTGTACAACACTAGCTGCAAACTATGTTTCGGAAACCCACCGCCAGAATATATTTGAACATAAAGTTCCGCGACGAGTGGTAAATTTTATTGGCCCGTTCCATGGCCAACGGTGCACTGCCGTGCCAGCGCAAACTGCTCGCAAGATCACTTGAACATGCCTCGAAGATGAAAGCGGACCAGACACAGATGTTTGGCCCCGAATGCTTATTGGTACGGTCAGCACATACACCAAAGCTGACCGAGTTACGACGAGTTATTGTTTATACTACTAGTTGTCGAACCCAATCAGATGGTTTGTCGCCGTCCAGCGCGATTGATGACGGTTGGGACCGAAATAGAACTTTTGCCACGCGCACAATCCCACAATGTTCCACATGTGTTATCCGATCATGTTTTCAATTGAACGGAAAAATCAATGAAAATCGATTCACTATCCGCCACGACCAAAGATGTTAAATTTTTAATTTTTCATAAATCACTACACTGTAATTTTGGCTTTTTAAACCAATATCGAATACACTAACATGCAACCGCTGACAATTCCACCGAATTATACATCGATCATTCTGTGATCGGTTTTTAAGTAAAACGACTGATGAATGTTAGCTCGTTCCCAACCGGCTACGGCTAGTTTCTGGTCAGTCAAACCAGGAGCCCAGAGAAAGATTATCCAATCGCGACTTTCCACGACAGCGGTTCCCTTTCTACTGATACATGATTCGTGGTTTCCATGACCTCGCGAGTTGATTCGTTTGCGCCAGACGAATGTTAGACGCCTAACGCGGACTAGTGTATGTTTTAGTGACTGCGGTATGATGCTATTGTGGAGTTTCATCAAGAAATCCAGAGAAAAAGAAAATTATATGCATATGACGATGGTACCAACAGGAAAATGAGCCGTTAGAGCACTGAGTCGTAAAAAAGCAAAAAAAAAAAAACAACGCGCATGGAGCGCATACATTTCTTCTATGCGCTTTTGTGCATTTCAATTGCATGATGCGGAGCTCACCTGCTAAATTCTAAATCAAACTAAAATAAATTAAAATGTTGCAATGAGTTACATATAAAATTCACGTAAAACACTCTAATTTATTCGCGGCGGCCTAGTTGCCAGTAGTTGGGTGGAATTGCGCACACTACAACTAGTTTTAAAATCAAGTTGGTTTAGAATGTTACCAATATTAGAGGTATTTGAATTATTTATCTCGCTTAAAAAAAATATAAAATTATAATCCAGTCACATTTTTACTTTGAGCTGCTTATTGCTTAAATAAACTATCCTTTCCAAACGCGAGGCGTTGTTAAATAATTTAGAGCTTACAAGACATACTTCCAGTATCTGGGAGACATTCCGCAAAATCTCTTAAACGAAATAGGTAATTAGAAATTCTGGATCACATGTTCATGGTCTCGCGTATACAAATAGGAGTCATGGGCTATGGATCCTGTTGGTCGCCATGATTGGCAAAATTTAGTCTTCCTCTCGCGCGTTCCTCCAGAACATATACCGAACACCTCAATTGCTTGCTCTGTTGATGAAACATACCAAATTTGCAGTTTTACCCCACTTTCCTGGCGGCTCGTAAGAGGTAAACAAAATTCAAACTAACTGTCAAAAATATTCCCACGCGCTTCCGGCTCATTACGTGGTATGCTGCGACCTCTTTTTTAATTAAACTTGGGCAACACTGTACAACTTGACGTAACAATTCATGTCGTCCAATATTTGTAATTCCATCAGTCCCACTTGACTGCGAGTTCGATCGCTACATGGTTTAAATTGAAATAATTGTTTGAGTTCTGTGTATGTTCTAGTATTTTTGCTGCAAAAGATTCACTGTCAAATCCGGAATAACAATGGTAAAGCTCCATCACATTATTTAAATAAAAAAGGAATTAATTTCTATAAACAAACTATTATTTCAGACTATGCACCAATTGGCAACAAACGTGCTAATGCACGCATTAATAACTAACCTCGATTCGTACGCGCCAGGTAGCAAATCCATTGATCCTTACACATTGAGCCTTCTCGAACTGCTCCTTGAGAAGATCAAAGATTTTCTCAATGATACTCACCTGGAGCTTTTCAAACTGCATAAAAACGAATGGAATATCGCCACGATGTGTTACCAACAGCTGGAAAAAGTGGATTGCCGATTTTGTGGTGATTCTTTTAATGAGTGTGTTAATGCGCTAAAGAACTTTACGGAACATGAGTTGAAGAAGAAAACCAAGGTCGAAAAGGACGAGCCTCTGGCTTCGTACCTAGGGATAAACTGCATTCCTCGATCGATGGAGCAGCTTCCTAAAACGATTAAAAAGCTTCTTAAAAAGGACACCAACACTGTTTTAAAGGAAATTCAACTGGACACATTGTGTGGCAAGGACAATCCAATAAACGCTATCGTAGCAAGTGACATACAAAATGTTGTTCGGAAGGGGTTTCCACTTGCTAAAGTCTACCCGTTTGGCTCACGATTCGTGGGTACGGCTAATTCAGAAAGCGATATAGATATTTACATAGATGTTGAAGGGAATTATGCGTTGACAGAGTATGGCAACAAATGCTCTTCTTTAAGTCCTGCTGATACAATTGAATCAATTAAATGCGTGAAGAATCTATTCCTTGATAAAATCGATTGGTTAGTCGATAAGAAATTATTAATGGCACGAGTCCCACTGCTGTGCGTTCGCTACTTGACATACGGTGTAAAATGTGATTTATCATTTACAAATGGATTGGCGCATCAGAACTCAATTTGGCTGGCTTACATGTTTGACCTACAACCAAAGAGTAAGTCAAAAACGTCTTGTTTTCGGAACGATAATTTAATCAACTGATATCCTTTTAGGTCGTTGGCTAATTTGCTATCTGAAGAAATGGAACCCAGAGAGTTGTCTGAATACGTACACAATATCGTTGCTCGTAATCTTTTTCTTCCAGTGCCGTAATCAACTTCCCAGTGTTCATATGCTGCAACAGGATGTCAATACAGTAGGCAAATTTATTGACGGTAAGCTAAGATTGGCCACCGAATTTAACAAAACTTAAATTTGTGTATTCTTCTCATCTGCAGGTTGGAATATCGATTTTGCCAGGCCTACTCTAGATCAACTGGGTTACCAGCTGTGCAATGATCCAATGCCATCGTTAGTACATCAATTTTTCACCTTTTACAGCGATCAGTTCTCGCTAGAAACAGATATCGTTTGTCCGTTTCTAGGCCGAACTGGGATAAAAAAAAGTCAATTCCAAGTAACAGCATACGATGAACTGCCCTCCGAAATGAGTGCTCTTTTGGTGTACATGGAAGAACACCAAAAAGATCCAGACATCAAACGCCATTTTGCCTTTAACAAGCCATTCGTTGTACAGGATCCATTCGAGCTGTGCCACAACGTTGCCAAAGGTGTTGCCGTCGATAAGGCTTCCAAATATTTGCGTTTATTTGAATTGAGTGCCAAATATTTTTGTTAGTGGATAACCATGATCGTTTCTTTATTTTTACTTATGTTTCATGCCAAAAAAAATTAACTATGCAGTTCCACTATAGCAGAGGATGACCTAAAAAATGAACTAATGCGGTCACACAATCATTTGCAAACAAATTTACCAATTCAGATGTTGTTGTCTCGTTTTGTAAAGAAATGAAATAATATACAAACCAGATGATGCATTTATGAAAACTATTTTTTTATTAGTTCTCAACTACATAAATCATACATTTATGCTTAAACATTTGAGTAGCCTGTCTTGGTTTTACGATTCAGGAACCGATACAGGTACGAAATGCGTTTCTCCAAGTCGCGCCATTTAGTAGGCCTGGCCACGGGGTAAATTGTTCGACTCAGCATCTTTCGTTTTCTTAGCAGCACTTGGTATTCGTTGCCGGAAACACCGCGTAACCAGGATGGTACAGAATACAGCACACGGGTGGGATGCAGCCTATCGTTGCCTAGGATGTCGATGTAATCGTTCTGTCCGAACAGTGCCCGCTTCTCGCACCACGCATTTTTTGGCCTAAAACGCAAGATGGAGCATAAGTTGAACTGCATCACATACGGTACGGGATGACTATTGGCTGTAAACATACTTGTAATCAGGCATCGGTAGCTTCTGGCCATTATCTAAGTGAGGTAACAGTCCTCGCTGAAGAATTTTGTCTTCGTAGCCATACCGGCGCACCAGCGGACCGCGAGCAATTTTGTCGGCATGGTACCTGTAGCGTACAGCAGTAATTTGAGGAGTCCAAAGGGCACGAGTAATCGATGATAGTATATTTCCCGCTATGGACATTTTTAGTTAATATTTGTTTAGTTTACTTGAGAAATAATTTGCACAGACTCTCTGTCTGCAAAGAAAAACAACATTTGACAGCACGAAATGTCAGCAGCTGACCGAGCCGCTTTCGGCAAACACAAACACACAAACCATTGTTGCAGAATGCCTATTTTTTATATATTTTAGTTTTGAAAAAAAGCATTAAATGTTAAATTTCATAAGCAGAAATTGCAAGGAATATTGTTTGCCGCTTGGTTATGCGTGAACGAATTTGTTTTCTTCACACACCGTGTGATTCAAATCGGTGCGTTGACAGCTGTCATATTCAAATGCACACTGCTGACAACATGGAAGCGTGGAAGCACCGAAATTCCGTCAATCCAGGCGCCGCCAGCACTTTGCGCGTTTCTTCTTCCTGACACCGATTGGCGCGCTGCTCCGTCGCAGCTGCCGTCTCGTTCTCTCCTCTCCTTCTTGGCCCTCGTGGAGAAAGATTTGCAAGTCGCAACAGCGGAAAACAGCGTGTCGCATGGGCCTGCAGTTCGTTCCGTTTCGTTCGAGTGCAGCCGGAGAAAATTAAACGAGGTGAAAGAAAATCCTGCCCCCACCTGTGTACTAGTCGGCTGCACGTATTGACAGGCTAAGCAGCCCGTCCCAACGCAGTGAGCCAATTATCGCTACAAAATAGTAGCGATAGCAACCACACCGAGAAAGCAGCAGGCAGCAGGCAGCAGCAGCAGTAGCAGCAGCAAGACACAATACACGCGCGCCTGCAGTCGTGGTGAAAAAGTTCGCGTATAGAGTAGTAAATGCGAAACAATGGCTGCGGGTGATCAGGACAACTTTCAGCAGCTCATGAGCTCGCTCCTGTCGACGGATAATGAAATTCGCTCGAAAGCTGAGGTACGTACAACAGGGTGCCAAGGTCGGGGATGCCTTACTCGAAATTGCGTCCCGTGTAGTGTGGTCGTTTCGGCAGCTCCTTTTCAGTGTGGTGTGTCTCATATGTCATGTGCCGTGTGTTTCCGGTTTTACTTCTGCCGCCGGCAGCTCGTTGCCGGATGGTGCGTAATAAGAGAATGTTGTTAAAAGGTGTTTTTTGGGGCCTACTCCGCATGTTCAGGCCAACGCGTCAATGGCGTAAGTGAATCATGGTAGTTCGATTTTTTTCATTTTTCGAGACTAGGAGAGATTTATTGTTGGAATTAAAAAACGTGTTCTATCATTTCATCGCCATCGTGGGGATATGATCGTTCGTGTACCTCCCATGTGCTGGTGGTCGCATGCCAAATTTGAACATTTTTCCACCACGCCGGGTCGGGTGTGACCTTCCGGCGTGTGTCTAGAAGCTCACGTTCTCATAGCCATGATACGTCATCGCACACCTTTTTTGTCTGCTGACGGATCGGAACAGGAAAAGCACGAGGAATAACTCGAAAAGTGCGATTTGGTACCACTACACAACCGTGTAACATCGTAAAATAGAAGGCGTGTTAGTGGTGCCGTTGCCTCGTGTTGTGCGTTGCAGCCAGACTAAATATCGATGAAATGGTTTCGTGCAAGAAAAGTCGCATTTTATCGATTTTCCAAGGAGACATTTTTTTTTAACTTGTCAGTATTGAAAATCGACCACACTCTCCCTGCTTCGACGAAGCCTACTCTGATTATGCTCCGTTGTCATGGAAGTATGTCGTCTTTACTAAACTCCCGCCTGCTCACCTGTATTTCTTATTTTCTTCTCGCACGTGCGCCATCGATGAACAACAAAAACAACAACAACATGTCATCTGTCGCCGGCTTTCGTCGTCATATTTTCCGGTCCGCGCAACCATACAGGAGGTGTACAATGCGCTGCCTCGCGAAACAAAAGTACCGCACCTGCTCGGTACGATACAGAATCCGACGATGTCGGAGGAGGCTCGCATGCTTTCGGCCGTGTTGCTGCGGCGTCTGTTTTCCGCCGAGTTCACCGAGTTCTACGAGCCACTGCTCCCCGAGGCCAAGGAGCAGCTGAAGCAACAGATCCTGATGACGCTGCAGCAGAACGAGGCCGGCAGTATGCGGCGCAAGATTTGCGAGATGGTGGCCGAGGTCGCCCGGTGCATGATCGACGACGACGGTAACAACGAGTGGCCGGAGTTCCTTCAGTTCCTGTTCCATTGCGCCAACGGTACGAACGTGCAGCTGCAGGAGGCTGCCCTGCGCATCTTTGCCTCGGTACCGGGCATCTTCGGTAACCAGCAGGCCCAGCATTTGCCGCTGATCAAACAGATGTTGATCAAGTACTTGGACGCGTCCAGCGATCAGGAGGTTCGGTTTCAGGCAGTCCGTGCGTACGGAGCATTCATTCTGCTGCACGACAAAGAGGAGGACGTGAAGCGCCAGTTCGCCGATTTGCTCCCGCAGGTGATCCACATTACGGCCGAGAGTATCGAGCTTGGTGACCCACAGAACCTAATGCAGCTGCTGATCGACATGGCGGACGGAGTGGCGAAGTTCTTCCGGCCACAGATCGAGCCAATATTCGAGCTGTGCATGAAGGTGCTAAGCACGCCGGACATGGAGGACAACCTGCGCCACCTGGCACTGGAAATGATGGTGTCGCTGGCGGAGAATGCGTCGGCGATGGTACGCAAGCGGGCGGACAAGTACGTGACCGCGCTGGTGCCCCTCATCCTGCAGATGATGACCGATCTGGAGGACGATGACGAGTGGTCGGTGTCGGACAAGATTACCGAGGACGATACGAGCGATAACAACGTGATCGCCGAGTCGGCCCTCGATCGGTTGGCATGCGGGCTCGGTGGCAAGACGGTGCTGCCGCACATAGTCAATAACATTCCGAACATGCTGCTCAGCCCGGACTGGAAGCAGCGTCATGCCGCCCTGATGGCCATCTCTGCGGCTGGTGAGGGCTGCCAAAAGCAGATGGAGGTGCTACTAGAGAGCATCATGCAGGGCGTACTGAAGTACCTGGTGGATCCGCATCCGCGCGTACGCTACGCGGCCTGTAACGCCATCGGTCAGATGGCGACCGACTTTGCGCCCATCTTCGAGAAGAAGTTCCACGAGCAAGTAATTCCGGGGCTGCTGCAGCTGCTCGACGACGTGGAGAACCCGCGCGTCCAGGCGCACGCCGGTGCCGCGCTGGTCAACTTTAGCGAGGACTGCCCGAAAAACATTCTCACGCGCTACCTGGACGCGATTATGGCCAAGCTGGAGATGATTCTGACCACCAAGTTCAAGGAGCTGGTCGAGAAGGGCACCAAGCTGGTGCTGGAGCAGGTGGTCACGACGATCGCGTCGGTGGCGGACACGACCGAAAAGGACTTTGTGGCGTACTACGACCGGCTGATGCCATCGCTCAAGTACATCATCCAGAACGGCAACACGGACGAGCTGAAGCTGCTGCGCGGCAAGACGATCGAGTGCGTCAGTCTGATCGGGCTGGCGGTCGGCGCTGAGAAGTTCATGTCGGACGCGTCGGACGTGATGGACATGCTGCTCAAGACGCACACCGAGGGCGACCTGCCGGATGACGATCCGCAGACGTCCTACCTCATCTCGGCCTGGGCGCGCATCTGCAAGATCCTCGGCAAGCAGTTCGAACAGTTCCTGCCGCTGGTCATGGGTCCGGTGATGCGCACGGCGTCGATGAAACCGGAAGTTGCCCTACTCGACAACGACGAAATGCAGGGCGTCGAGAATGATGCGAACTGGCAGTTCGTGAACCTCGGCGAGCAGCAAAACTTTGTGATCCGCACTGCCGGACTGGAGGACAAAGCGTCCGCCTGCGAGATGCTGGTGTGCTACGCACGCGAACTGAAGGACGGTTTCGCCAACTACGCCGAGGAGGTCGTCCGGCTCATGGTGCCGATGCTGAAGTTCTACTTCCACGACGGCGTGCGGACGGCGGCCGCCGAATCGCTGCCGTATCTGCTCGACTGCGCGAAGATCAAGGGCCCGAACTACCTGGAGGGCATGTGGCTGTACATCTGCCCGGAGCTGCTGAAGGCGATCGACTCCGAGCCGGAGGCGGACGTGCTGACCGAGCTGCTGCACTCGCTGGCCCGCTGCATCGAGACGCTCGGTGCCGCCTGCCTCTCGAACGAGGCGATGGAGGAGGTGCTCAAGATCATCGACAAGTTCATGACGCAGCACTTCCAGAAGGAGGAGAAGCGGGCCCAAGCACGCAAAGAGGAGGACTACGATGACGGCGTCGAGGAGCAGCTGGCCGAGGAGGACGATGCCGACATCTACCTGCTGTCCCGCATTTCCGACATCGTGCACGCACTGTTCGTCACATACAAGGAAACGTTTATCCCCTCGTTCCACCGTGTGGTGCCACACTTTGTCAAGCTGCTCGGAGCGACCAATTCGTGGGCCGACCGTCAGTGGGGATTATGCATTTTCGACGACCTTATCGGTAAGCATCGGTACATCTAGGATTTGTTTCGATTTGCAGCATTTTTATCCATTCCTTTTCATATGATGAAAGTACACATACGTCTGAACCAAGTGTGATTATGAATTTCTTATATGGCTTAACCTTTTCTGATTCAATCGGTTCTTATACATGGTGACGTAGCAAACGTAACGTAGAACAAAGGTTATAAGAGTGTTTTGTTTCCCACCACATACAGAATTCGCCGGACCTATGTGCGCTCAGTATCAGAGCTTCTTCCTACAGCCCATGCTGGAGTACATCAAGGATGAACAGCCGGAAGTGCGACAGGCGGCCGTATACGGATGTGGTGTTTTGGGACAGGTAAGCTAATTAATCCAAATTCCTTCATTCATTCCCAGACAATTTGCTCACTAAAAATTATAAAAGGGTCGTATTTAGGACGTTCCTGTTCCAAAGTGCAATTTGGAAGAAATCAAAAAATTGAAGAATTCTTTTACCTAAAAATCAACTCGAAATAACGAATGCACACATAATCGGTCAAAAAAGGAAAATAGCTTTTCCAACCGTGTTCATCAAGAGCGAATTTCAACGCACTTCCAGTTGATGTCATCTTTTTTTGTCGGTTATCGAATTTTTTAATTCCTTTTGGTTCCATTTCACCGGTTTTGCCATTCGTTTATTAAACAGCGCAACGACAAACAGCAACTGCAGTCGATGAGTCAGTCCGCAACTGTTTTTTTTTTCACCCTTTGTTTTAACCGGTTTGTACCAATTTTGGAAGGCTGCAACCAGAACTGTATTTCGGGAGGAAGGTTTTAATGATGATTTAATGTGTAATTTATTGGCTCTTTATTTGTGTGCGGTTGCCTCCTTGAGCAAAGCCATGACCAAATCTGTTATAAAAGTGTGCCGAAGCGGAACACCGAAAACACGAACCCAGTTCTATACTGTTTCTCATTATTTCTTTCATCCCCTTTTCGGTTGCATCCCACCACATCATGTCCAGTTTGGAGGCGAACAGTTCTCCGTTACCTGTGCCCAGGCCATCACGCGGTTGGTAGAAGTCATAATGGCACCGAACAGCCGCGAACCGGAGAACGTGAACCCGACGGAAAATGCCATCTCGGCCGTGACGAAGATATTGAAATACAACAACAAGGCTATCACAAATCCGGACGAAATCATTGCGCTATGGTAAGTGGAGGAATGTAAGCGCGTGCCTAATGTATGTTCGAAACAACCTTGGTAGCATAATTTTAATATGATGAGAAAGGATTATTTAAACGTCTTACCATTTCTTGCTGGGGAATGCAGTTCCAAATATGGCTTAACCTTTTCTGATGTGTGTTTCCAATGAAACCATCTCCATAAGCGTTGAACCCCAGAGTCATTAGTACTGTATTCACTATAGTTGTGCTGCTACCCTCTTTCTCCCGCAGGTTCACCTGGCTACCGGTTGGCGAGGATGAGGACGAAGCGGTCTACGTGTACGGCTACCTATGCGATTTGATCCAGGCGAACCATCCCATCATACTCGGCGAAAACAACTCCAACCTGCCGCGCATCGTATCGATCATCGCGTCCTGCTTCTACCGGGAGGCGGTAACCGTGCCCCACCCGGAAGCGCATCGGATGATCACGATCGTGAAGCAGATCGAAACCAACCCGGACCTGTTCCAGGCGTGCATAAATCAGCTGACGGCGGAGCAGAAGACGGCCCTCGAGGCGGCGTACCAGGCGGCGGCAGCCGTCACGGCAGCTACGGCATCGGCAGCTGGTGCAGTCACGCAGTAGAGCCAATCTCTCCTTCTAGCCCCATCACTCCCTCCCCGGCCACCCGCCTCCTTTCCGTTATCCCTCTTTCCTTGCCCCTGCTTGCAGAGTATCCGTAAATTGCAAGTATCGTTTTCTTTTTCATCATCACACGGCATTAAAGTGTGTGCACACGTGTATCGATAGGGAATAATTATTATAATAGGATGTATCCAACCAAGGGTTAATTGTATTTGAACCAAGGATGATCGAGAGCAAGCAAAAAAAACATCATGTTATGCATGATGCGATATAAAACAGAACACTATTGAGAGACAGTGAGAGACGGAACGAGAAGACCTAATTGGATATTTTTGTTTTTGTTTTGTTTCGTCCTAGGCTAGAGTAACGTTGGTCCGAAGTCCGAAATCCCCCTGTATTGTGATGGGACTTTTATTACTACTCTTCCCGTGCAGGACAGCAGGGTTCCTCCATCCATGTAATCCCAGATAAATTTCTTATAGTCTTCGATGTAAAGTAGACGATACGTTATGCTTGTCCAAGGAAAACAAACTTAGTTCTCTTATGTATTCATTTAAATCTGATATTTGGCTGAGGACAAAAACATGTCTGTGTTTAGTCCGTTTTCTCGAGGAGCTTTTGTTTATTTGTTTATATACATTTGTTTTACTTCGTTGTAAAACGCCGCCATGTGCGTTGGTAGAACTGAACTCTCCTATTGATTGGACCACCAGTACCCTCTCTCTCTCTCTCCGGTGCTTGTGTATATTCGTTTCGGTTTCGTTGTTGATGTTGGAAACCTTCCCGACCACCCCTCTCGATGGTCAAAACACTTTATGCGCGAGTAGATAAAGCAAGGAGTTTGATTTTAACAGGAAAATAAAATTGTAAATAGGGTGAAGCATAGCTCAAGAAGTTCTTAATTTTGCAATAGAACGTAGGAATGTAAACGGTTCGTTTGCTGTCGTTTGTGTTACTTTCAAGCGGCTCTTCTATGCGACGAAGCATTTGCGAATGGTGGATATGCGCTCCTGTCTCCTTCCTGCCTTGCGTTACTTCCTAACATTTTGTCGTTGTAGATTAGCTGAGTGGAATTGTAGCAGAAACAAAAAAAACAAGACACTATATGCATGTGTGTTCTGAACTTTCTGGCGGCTTTCAATGTGCTGAAAAATGCACAAAATCCAAGCAATTAGAGTCAGCAATTTTGCGCCGAGATTGATTGGGAAAATGTAGAATTGCAGCGGGCACTAAAATGGGGTAATGGAAGAATCCACCCATTCTTTTTGTGGGTTATGTCTTACATGCCACGACGTACACCAATTTCAAATCCTTGTAGCTGCAACTGCACGCGGTAATGTAACACGTTGTAGGAATCTGTTTGTGAAACACAAGCACTAGGTGTTTCGATGCGAGGAATCAGGATGTGGATAGGAATCGTCGTACCGGTGGAATCAATAGCAAGGCACGGGTCACTCTGGCAGTAGTGGAAACGCTTCCTTCCTGCACAGCGAAAATAGGCAAACCGATTGATTTATCACGAAACCGATAAACACCTATCGAGAATGGTCCTAACAATTCTATTCACATATTACTATTGGCGATAAGTCAAAACCGAAAATATATTCGAAATACCCACACTGGGAAAATAATAATTCTAGCAAATGTGGTTTATTTCTTATCACCGCGCTATGGAATGTGAATCGGCAGACAATAAACAGCAGATTGCATTTTATCATTCTGGGAGACGAGGTAAGTTCTATTTTAATCGGATATTGCACACAAACAAAACGAATTCAATGATAATAAAGAACTTGCTTGTTCGATAAACGATACTGCGCGAAATATTGAGTTACCATACGATCATTCGGTTCGTTATAAATCTACCCTGGGCGGTGATTTATAAATTCATTGGGTAATTATTTAACGTCCGTGTGGGCATGAAAGCATATGCCACTCTTTTTAACGAGCTCCCTTATTAGTAATGCAACAGACCATCAATCGTTTTGAAAGTGTATCGATAGGAAATATTTACGCGAAATTTATTTATCTGATTTAAAACGATGTATTTGAAATGCTGAAGAACCCGACCGGATTGAGCCACGCGAAATGCCGCGAAATGTTTGCATTGGGCCAAGATGGCCGATTTGAGCTACCATTTGATTACTTTGACATTTCCGGTAGGTACAAAAAGGTTGGATCACCGTTGTCACTCTATTTGGTTTTGACAAATCCAAATTCCACCAAATGTCGATGATTTCGTTTGTTTGAATCGTAGATTGTTAAATACTTCAGGGAGTGTGGCTAATTGAGTTGATTTACTAATATAGCATCGATTCATATGGCTGTTAGTAGCTCATCAATCTTTTTAGATTATTGTTTGAGAAACGAGAATTTCAAGATGGCGCAATGTATATTTGTCAAAGCGTTGTACTTGACCCAACCTCACAAACAACCTTGATCGCAACATCGGGTTCAACCTCCCAACTTTCGGTTCTACTCGTTCATTCGGGTTACCGTATTAACACAGTTAACACCAGGAACAAGTAAGTCTCATCTTTTATTCTTTTATTCAATGCCTTAAGTGAAGAAACTAACATATTTGCCATGAAAGTTCTTCACCGATTGAAGGCAATTTTGTTCAAAGATATAACTTTAATTAATTATGGCGTTGAACTTCGTCTAGCTTAGTTTAGCGTGTTCGGTTGTTCAATCGATTGGCTTGCTGCTACGCCATTTTTTGCCACGTGTTTTAGTGAGGTTAATTCGATGAAACTCGTGGTTGTTGTAGACTCGTTCACTATGTGAAGGGTAATAACGTGCATTAAGTTATCTGTTCTAACTCTTCCCTTTTGTTTTTCGTCGATATTTTGATGGTCAAATCATGTTGCTGCGTGAAAGTTGAAACCTAACCTCCAAAAACTTCCCAGCCGTCGAATGAACGCTAATCGATTTTCGTTTTTCTTCTGCTCAGAATGGCGGACGCTGCTCCAGCCCGTGGTGGATTTAGAGGAGGATTTGGATCGCGTGGTGGCGCCCGCGGTGCCAAGGGCCGTGGACGCGGCCGTGGTCGTGGCCGTGGACGCGGAGGCAAGGAAGACTCGAAGGAGTGGGTGCCGGTGACTAAGCTCGGCCGCCTGGTGAAGGATAACAAGATCCGCTCGCTCGAGGAGATCTACCTGTACTCGCTCCCGATCAAAGAGTTCGAGATCATCGATTTCTTCCTGAACCGTCTGCTGAAGGACGAGGTGCTGAAGATCATGCCCGTTCAGAAGCAGACGCGTGCCGGTCAGCGTACCCGCTTCAAGGCGTTCGTTGCCATCGGCGACAGCAACGGTCACATCGGGCTCGGCGTCAAGTGCAGCAAGGAAGTGGCCACCGCCATCCGTGGTGCCATCATCCTGGCCAAGCTGTCGATCGTTCCGGTTCGTCGTGGTTACTGGGGTAACAAGATCGGTAAACCGCATACCGTGCCGTGCAAGGTAAGTGTTGCCTTAATGGTTGTGATGGTGTGGTGTATGCTAGAAGAAAACAGTTCCAAATGATGAGAAAACTTTAAAACTTATGCGGTTTTCACGGATAGGTGGGCTTGCATGACCACTGGTATGACGTTCTATAAGCGTCTGATGGAACTTTGCTAAAATTACTATTCTTTTCTTTCATCCCTTTATTGGAAATGCTACTTTTCCCACTTTATTACACGCGTCGCTAATGAATTTCCTATTTCGTTTGCGCCCCTTCTCCTGCAGGTTAGCGGCAAGTGCGGTTCCGTTCTGGTGCGCCTGATTCCGGCCCCTCGTGGTACCGGCATCGTGTCGGCCCCGGTTCCGAAGAAGCTGCTGCAGATGGCCGGTATCGATGATTGCTACACGACCACTCGTGGTTCCACGACCACGCTCGGCAACTTCGCCAAGGCCACGTACGCCGCCATCGCCAAGACGTACGTCTTCCTCACGCCGGACTTGTGGAAGGATCTGCCGCTGAACAAGACTCCGTACCAGGAGTTTGCGGACTTCCTCGACAAGACCAGCAAGACTGGCCAGCGCATCATTGAGGTGTAAACGCTCAATAACCCTCCCCAGGGTGTGTGCGTGCGTAGCCGGAAATGATGTGGCGTCGTGTGTCGACGAACGGACGAATAAAACGGAAATGATTCGTTTCCAATAACATTGAAACGAAGATGGTAATTTGATTCTTTATTTTGGTGTGGGGTTGGTGGTCCGAAAAGGGGTTTCAATGATGGTTGGAATGTTTGTTTTTAACGCCGCGTTTAAATGAGATTCTAACAACGAGGAAGAATGGGGGGAGGGACCTATTGTAATAATTTTACCATTCGTTTCGTTATCTTACCTAGTGCTCAAGATATGATTCTAAGATCTTTATTGTCCCACTTGCCATAAGAGGCTTACAAATCGAAACAAATTTTCAACTGGGTGCCCTGTCATCGTCGTTTTACCAGCAATTGATATCGCATAGGAGCCTATGAAAGTGGCACTTATTAATTTTAATCACAGCTTTGTTGTTTCCCCAACGGCTGCAATCCAACTACTTTAGTTAATCAACAAAAAAACGTAAAACTTTATTGAAGCTCGGTAATACATACAGTAACAAAGTAGATAATACATAGCCTTTTCATTTTGGAATCGTTTTCTTATACGCCTCGCAGGACGCGAACGCGCACGATCGCGCCCCTTCGTCAATCTAGATCGATCAAGCCCTTGTGCGCGAACCGTGGTAGATTTTTGTACAGGAAATCGACGTACACTGGCGTGCGGTAACACTTTTTGAACTCCTCGATCATCTTCTCCGTGTCCGCGAAATCCACCTCAAATCCTTCACCTTCCGCGGGCATTTCCATGATTTCGCTTAGCTCCACACACATGAACGGCACGAAGGTAGCTGCCAGCAGGAACTCTACAAGGAATGAATCGTTTTTTTGTGTGTGGTTCATCTTCATCGCCGGTTCCATTAACAACCTTCAGGCTTCAGCCGACATCACTTACCTAAGTGGCCACACTTCAGAATCTCCGTGTGCAGATCGTGCAGTGTAGGTACCCGGCGTAGGTAGCCAAACTTGCGCAGGCACTCGGTTAACTGCTCGTGGTAGAAGCTGATCAGCTCGTCCCGGTGTGCCTCTCTGGTCGGAATGGATACGGTGTTGTACATCGCGTAGATCAGATCGATCGCCGGCGTCCCCCAAACGCTCAGCTGGAAGTCGAGCTGTGGAAAATATCGGGAGCATTCGAAAGGCGCGTGTCTTGCACTTCAAATTTGGCTTCTTCACCACCTTGTGCCTACCAGCATAATGTCGTCCAGTTTTCCCTCCGTACGCTTGAACATCATGTTTTTGAAGTGGCAATCGCCGTGGTTCAGCACATGCACAAGCGACGAGGCATCGTACGTGTAAATGGCGGATGCGCGGTCGAAAATTTTCTGCTTGATACTGCGTATCCTTTCCGAGTACTGCTCGAGCCCGGGCATCTCCGTTACGATCGTGGACAATGTTTGGATGTTGCTCTGCCACAACTGCAGAAACTCATTCGATTCTTCGAACAGATTGTAGACACCCTTGTTTAATTTCTTCATTTCAGGATGCTTTTCGTACGGGAGAAAGGAAATCAATTGAATTATGTGTGGTAAGCCTATAGACCAGATGCAACATATGCCTTGAACTTACCGTGTCAACCAGAAACATTGATGCCGCGTGCCATCGAGCCAGCTTTGCAAAGACGACCTTTGCTTCCTCGTAGTCCAGCTGCTTCGTTTTCATCTCGTAGCCCAGCTTGGAGATGTCTTCGAACACCATGACCCACGCCGGTAGTTTTTCGTGGTACAGGAGTCTGTCGAGCGGTAAGGGGACAAGCATGATTCATAAATATTAACCATATTCTATAGGCGGCTTGGTTTTTAACTTAATCTTTTGCACCGTTTAACGTTTCCTCATACGAATACGAATTGATAACATGAAAAAATAACCCGCCGTAAGATGATCGAGCAACCACATTCACGGCCATTTTCATTCGATTTCATTCAATTTTTCTGCGGTTTGTCTAAGGCATCGTAGATAGTTTCTGGAATTATTTCCGACTTTGGGGCAATTGTGGTTATTATTCGTGAAGCATCATCCATATTGATTTACATATCCATATGGGATGGAGCAAAGCTTCTCGAAGCAGCCAGTACTTTGTGCTTCCCTATTATATTACAAGGGCAAGGACAAGGGTGTTCGCAAAACCGCTAGAAACACTACTGTCATATTGAAATCACTTAAACTGAGTATGCTACGCACATTGTATCGACACATCTGATGCTCATTTCACACTCCAATGTTAAAAATTGTACAGTCCGGTCGATGAGGGTTTACAAATCTTTTTACTCCCCCATTTGTATGTTTCAAAATGTTGACCCATGTTCTAACACTCCAATATAAAGATTAGACCTTCGCGAAAAGCGTTTCACCTTCTTTTCAATTGAAATTCTAACATCGATATGTTTCCTATTCACCATTCAGCTTAAATCGCGGTTTAAGGGCCACCAGTGATCAGGGGAAAAATCAATTACTCTTCCGCGAAATTTCACCTTGGTATAATGGAAAACTATATACGTTAAGAGTGTCTTAAATTATTATTCATCTTTTAACCCTAATGTCTATGACCTACGACCTCGACGCTTCCGGGTACGTCGAAATCATTGAACTATGGAGAGTAAAATTAAGGTATATTAAACCAACATATAAAACATTCAAACAAAAAAAGTTAAAAACAAACCACATACTTCTCTAATTTTTCATGCTTTATCATCGCTTATATTAGGAAAAGTTTTAATTTTCCGATTAGTATTAGATCATATATTAACGTGGCTTAGATTTTCAAGTTTTCGTCCATTTCCATAGAATAAATGTACGTTGAATGAATATTGATATTTCCAACAAAGGTACTTCAAGAAATTAGGGTTTAATTTGTTTTGTGTGCGGTAGTAATTGAGGCCTTGCACGATCTCCCGTGATTCGTTAGCTTCTTGATACCGCTTTATTGAGTTTTCTCCTGATTGAAAAAAATGGCATCAGCACGCGCCTTTGAGAAGCGTTTGAAGCCTTTTCGGGTTGGTTATCATCGCGAAACCCGTGTTTTTACATCCAAAATCACATTGATTTTCACCGTTCGGAAGTCGCTGCCTGCCAAATATGGCCATCAATAAAAGGTAATGAGTGTCTCCCCACCGATATGCTCATTATCTTGATTGTCGACGTTTTCACCAAGTCACTGGAGTGCGCCCAATAGCACGCGCCTTGTCTTATCAGACAATTGGAGCCCTTCTTCAGAAAACGACCGTAGCCATTGAAACCCGAGACGTGTGCCAATTTGTGTCCTCTCTCTCTTTCTCTGTGACTGGCCCGTTGCCGTTACCGTACTGCTGCTTACCTCGCGCCCAGCACGGTGTGGTCCCCGACGGACTCCAGCAGCCGGTGCATGGCCGGCACGATTTCGTTGTACATCTGTGTCTCCGTCTCGAAGACATACCCATCCTTGAGGATGTCCTTCTTCACGCCATCCTCCGTCGGGAGCGTTTTGACGATCAGTGATACTTCGTCGGCGCTCCGGTCGTGGCGCACGATCGCGCGAAAGATCACGCTCGCAAAGTGATCGCCCGGTTTGGTGCCGGGCACAATCCGGAAGTCCTGCACCTGCAGCGTACTGTCGCGCTCGGCGTGCCGCAGGACTTTCTCGAAAAACACCCGATCCATCCAGCCGGGCGCATGCATTTCGTCCTTGTTTACCGCCATCGTGGAAGGTTACACTTTTTGTTTTGTTTCACTTGCACAAATTTGCACGCCAAACTCCCGACTTGTAGGTCAACAACGGTTTCTTTCGACGCTAGAGAAGGAACAAACAACAAAACGCAGAACCAACGGATTTTTTTCACGTGGAGAATTTGAATGCGCTACCTACGACCGTCGAGGCGTAACTGATCGATTCTTCGTTCCCGCGATGCTTTGCAGCAGCCGGTCGATGGTGGTGGTGGTGGTGGTTTGGTTGATGAACAGCTCTTTTTTATGGGCACGCGAGTCTCGTGTAATCAGCCAGGGTGGCGTTGTCAGCAACAATAGAACCGCTCGTACTCGCGACAGCGTCATCTTGACAACCGGCGGTGGTGGGTTTTTTTTTCGTTCTGTTTTTAGAGGTGCCAAGCGGTCAATCGACTCGTGACGTAACTTGTTAATGCGGTAAGATCATGGGTTCGAGTGTGCTCGTTTGTCAAGACACCGGCGTACGGATGCTGTGTGAGTGTGTCTGGGGTTAAGGGTGCCGGTGGCCGCGATTTACTACAGCCTTGAAACGACGGAGTTCGAAGCGTGGAAACTCTAATCGTCACTATTTGACACTCTATGATCGTGTTGACGACGAGTAGCATGATGAGCTTGGGCCGGCCACTTAAATACCGTTGATCAAATCTCTTATTTTTTGTCTTCCTTCCTTTCCCATTGGGTCTCGATCAGTTACGCGCTCGCAAATAGAATTGCACAAACAGGACCAGAAAAAGATCAAGGCAGAAACAATCTAGTCATTTTTCGGTTGATTGTGATTGATAGGCAAAAGTGGGGTAGCCGGCCTTTGGAGGATAGGAGAATCGACCGGATGTTCGTTGTTAGCGTGTTCGCTCAAGCTGGAAAATATTTGAGTCATAAAAATTTCGGGGAGCAATGTTCGTGAGGAATGTGTTATGTTTGCGATTATTTTAAATATTTCGTTTCGTTCGATTGTGTTATCACCCAAAGTTCGATTGTGTTATCCGCCGTTTAAAGCATGACCGTGTGAACTGTCTGAATTAAGTATTCTCTACGTTTTCGATTAGCGCAAGTTTGTTCTCCGAACAAAAAAAAACTTTGAATAGCCTTCGGAATGCAAAAAGTTTATTAAGGACGTTCGAAAGCGCTGGAATCTGGGACAGATCTATTTACTATATTTGAACTGTAAGTATAATTTCAAAATGGTAGTACTAATAGCAGTATCTAATTTACTTTTGTGTTAAAATATGTAAAACCTTGATCTGCCAAAAATAAATTGAAATTTTTGCAAACATGTTTCATATAAAATGTTTTGTTCTAAATAATTGAGTTGTGTGATAGATTGGTGAGCAAGAAGTACTGTTATTTAAACGTAAACCTAAAGTTGCGGCTTAAAAGAACACCGTCGCTGATACTTTATAATTAAAGTGAATTGTTAATTGTTAAGTTGAATAATTTTGTGCAATGCTTTCTTAGACAACGATTCTGTTCCGAATGCGGCGTACGGTGCCCAAGCCAGGGGCGTCAAAAGATAAGGCGGCAGTACAACACCTGATTGACGGTATGAGAGTGTTGCTGTTTAAATGCAATATTGCCTCACGGTAGACCACCGGCTATCATTTTTGTGATCGATTTCACAACGGACTTTTTTTTCCGGCTGATGAAAGGTAGTTGGTTTCACCTTGACGTGCTGGAATCCGGTTCGGACATATAGATAAATCGCCAGTCATCGACATAGAACTGTTTTACCATCCAATGTACGATTGCGCGTAATCACATGGTACTGGGTCTATTCACATTTTTAAAGCGTTCTAGCGTGCCCGATCTGCCGCCCTAGAGTAATATCATCTGTTTTAATGGCGGGGATGAAAGTCAACTGCTTTCGCATGTCAAGCATCATGCCCCTTGCGGTGTTTGAAGTGTTTGTAGTTTTAGTTTTATTTATTTAGTTACCGCCACGAGTGTGGTGTGGGGGCTGGTTGGGTCGAAGAAGGAAAATGTTCGTTCGACAAGCAAACATTTATATGGCGGGAAAACTTTGCAAACATGCCCGTGTGGTTACAGGAGGTACAGGAAGGGTTCTAAAAATACATTTATTTCTGCAACTCATGTGTACCGGTACTTTTCCTCACAATACTCGTTGGACAATATCGTCCGTGGAAAGAGTTGTAGCGGAATGTGAAGCAAGATGTTCCGTTGGGATAAAGTGAACTAGCATGTTTTTAGATCAATTATACTATTTAAAAAATATAGAATGTAATCGCATATGTTCATTAGCGTGCTTAATACTTGAGTTTCATGGCCACGTGCTTATGAATTGCACGGCCCTGCATTAGTATTAAACAGTCAAGTAATGAATTTTGAACAGAATTTGATTCATTTTCGTTTCAAAATTTTATCTCATCTGGAGGATATATGAACCGGCTTATGTGGAGTAGATAGAATGCGCTGCTGTAAATGTTAGGCAACACACTCAAGTTTTCACAATTTATTCAATATGGCACTGTCCCAATTGAACGTTTGTACGGATGTTGGATTCACAACTCACACATAATTAATTTTATATATTTTATACTGTAATATATGATGTAGAATTCATATTTGAATGTCATTTTAAAAACTATACTGAGCAAATTACGTCTCTCATAGGCAATCAAGGTTTGATCGTTTTTTTTTTAAATTTTACTGCACTCTTCCGAATATATCTACCGGTATGTTGTCAATGGCGTGGCTATTGTTAGTTTTTAGCTCTTCCAGGATCCGAAGTTTGTCGATCGTCAATGTTTTAGACGATAGATTTGAGGTAACGCAATAAAAAAGTCGCAAGAAGCAAAATCGCTAAAGCGCGCATTCCTCAACGGAAAAAGGCGCTCGTGTTAATGTAGGCTTGGCGGCTAATGTTCGCTACCGGTATGTCAGGTGGTAGACGACTTGTAATTTGTGTGATAGCAAAATTTCGGAAACCCAGCGGTTAAATAAGATTATTCCCATTTTATTATGACTACTTTTCACAAATTGGTGGATATTTCAAATCATTAAGTTGTCCTGCCCCACCCTGTATAATGAATATTGATACATTTATGTTTTGTATTGATTCTACGGTGGGAATAATAAAATCTAATCAATAATGTATCATGTAATGAATAATCATTTAACAATACTTTTCCTCGGAGCATAACCGCGGGAAAGGTTACAACATACCGGATTCGATGCTCGCAAAAAAAGCTCGGTTTTGTTTAGTATTGGTTTGAATGGAGTTTCGTCATCTCTTTCTTTCTATCCACCTTCATTCCATCTATCTCTCGTCGACCACGTGCGTTTTTCTCGCAGGCAACACAATGAACCGTAACGAGGACGGGAAAGACCTCCACCAACATTCATCTTCACTACACGTGTGTGGAGTACGGCCGTCTGCTCCTGTGGAATGTTGCGGGCAAGTTGATAATAATTTCTATTAATAAAAAAAGAAACAAGGAACAAGAACAACCTTCCGCGGCCATTCAACCGCCTCAGCGTAAATTGAGTTGTGCACGGCAGACAGGCATTTTTCGTGTGTTTGTCCCGCCTTCGCGGGGTGCGATTTTTGACGACTATAATCGCCGAATTCCCGACCGAACGGCGTTCTGCGGGAAGGGTACAATTTCGCGTGTGGTTGTGTCATGGTCAGATGGCGTTGGCCACGACGATCAGCAGCAGAGTGGCCAATTATCTCTGCGTTAGCTGAACAGTACGCTCGTAGTGGTGCCCTCGCGTTGTGTGATGTGCGGTGGCATCCGCAAACGAATATTTCACAAACCCCGATCGGTCGTCCGTCGCCGAACGTGTGTGAGAGTTCGTGATTAACTTTGTTGTGCTACCAGCGCAACAACCTTCAACACTATCAACACTCTTATCAACGGGGAAGCCGCGGGCTCCAGCGATATCTTATGCCGGGGACAATTGGCTGGTGTTTAAATTCCCCAACAGGGTTGTAGGAGACCATCATTTCAGATTCAGGTGTCTCAGTTCAGGTGCTCGCAGTTCCCGGACAGAGTATGGATGCGGCTACGATCGAACAACAGTTTCCTTTCCTCACGAAAGAGTACCTGCAAGGGATTCTGCGGCGTGAACAGTGCGAGAGTGCCATATCGGTGGATGATTTCACCGTGGTCGCCCCGTTGGCCAAGGGTGAAAATTATTCTAGTGATATCTTGCGTGTAACTATCAAATATTCCACCGGCAGCCACAATCACAGGTACGAGAATTATATAATGAAGCCAGATTTTACCAATAACCCCAACTGGTTCCGTTCCAGAACGCAAACATACATCATCAAAGTGTCCTTTGCTCGTGAGGAGGATGCCGACCTACTAGATGCGTACGATGTGTTCAAGCGAGAGATTGCCGTGTACGACGTGGTGTTGCCGAAGGTGGAGCAACTTCTCGGGTCCATTGGCTATGGCAAACGTTTGGCGCCGGTGTAAGCATCCGTGGTTGCCGTTTGCCCGATACACGCGTGATATACTCTTCACTCTTGCAGCGCTCATGCTATCCATCCCACCACCGTGAAGCACTTCGTATTCGAGGATCTTTCCCTGCAGGGCTACAAGCCAGCCGCGCGCTCGGTCGGGCTGAACTTCCAGCAGTTACAGATGGTGCTGGAAAAGATTGCCAAGTTTCATGCGGCCACTGCAGTTTTGTATACGATTGTACGTCAGCGGGAGGTTTGGTGGTTATAGACTGAAGCAATGAATGTCGTTTCGCGTTGTTTCGTTGCAGGACGAGGAAAGTATGGCAACGCATCACTACCGGAACATTAGCGAGGATGTTCCTCATTTCTATCCGTTGTTCCAAAACAGCATGGTGGGGTGCGGCAAACAGGCAGCTGGCTGGCCTACGACCAAGGGCAAAATCGCCGACAAGCTGCTGGCACTAGAGAAAACCATCGTGGCGAAGGGATGCCGTGTGTACACCCGGCACGAGCCGGACTTCAATGTGCTAAACCACGGTGACCTTTGGGTTAACAATGTGATGCTCAAGACAGAACCGAGTGGACGGTTACAGGACGTGATACTGGTGGACTATGCGACCGGATTTTTCGGCTCACCAGCGATCGACCTGAGCTACCTGTTGTTCACTTCCGCCGCCAACGACGTGACGATCGAGGACTTCGATCTGTTGCTACAGCATTACCATGGCGAGCTGGTGGATACACTGACCAAACTCAAGTACAGTAAACCGATACCCACCCTGCTGGACATTCAGGTCGAGATGCTCCGAAAGGGACACAACGGGGTCATGTTCTCCACGTTCCTGATACCACTCCGTTTGTTGGAGGACACTTCGAATGCTGACCTTGGTGGACTGCTCGGGACGACGGAGGAAGCGATCGCTTTCCGCAAGCGTCTTTTCTCGCATCCAAGGTACCAGGATCGTATGGAGTACCTGTTGAACTTCTACGATCGCAAGGGCTACTTGGATTGAATGTTTGACTCGTGAGTTGAATAAAACCGACGCTTAATTAATGAGTCCATATGAAGCAACAGATTTCACTTCACGTTTTATTTCCCTAGTCCAGAAATCCTTGGTGCAAGAAACGACTCAGAAGGGGCTTAATAATATCCTTAAACTGCTCCTGATTGTACAGTTTCCGGCGGTATGCTTTGGCGTCCTCCTCATTGCTGTAAACGTTGATCGCCTGGTTGTAGTCCGCGAACAGGAAAGGAATGAAACAAACCGCTATTGCCAACTCGAGGAATCCGGCTCGGAGCAAGTCGCAGTTTATGTCCAGGAGCGTCGGCGCAGTTCCCATGAAACCCACCCTGGACAGCGTGTCGGTAAACGACTGATGGTAGAGCTGCACCAGCTCAGCCCGTTTCGTCTCGCGCGTCTCACGATCGCACACGAGGTACAAAAAGTAAAGCAAATCCACGGCCGGCGTTGTCCAGCAGCTTAGTTGATAGTCGTACTGAAAATAATCGAAAGCACCATTCCCCATCAGTCGTGAACCACACCGATATTAGCGTTAATTTCGTGACGTACAAAAATGACGTCCGCTACGCGATGATCATTGTCGAGCTTGAACAGCATATTGTTGTAGTGGAAGTCTCCATGGTTAATTACGCTGATGGCGCACCCGTTCTTAGCTCCGTCGTAAATTCCAACGCCTCGTTCAATGAAGGTGGGTTGAATATTACGAAGACGTTCCGCGTACTTGCCGTAGCCGTCCCATTTTTCCAGTTCCTCGGTAAAAATGGAGAAGTTTTCCAACATAAACTTCACCCCTTCCGAGGGTTTCTGTTTGAACAACCCATTGTTAATTGCCGGCCGGTTGTTGACGAAGCTGTACGACGTCGCATGAAACTGTGCGAGCTTGATGAGAACCAACTTCGCATCCTCCGTACCCAGCAGGTTGTTTTTATGCCCATAATGGCGGCTCGTTAGATCCTCCAGTATAATGTACGGCTGGGGTTCGCTAGCGGCGTAAATTAATCTACGAAGGAACCGGCAAATGATTAGATACGCCGAGTGAGTCGATTGCCATAGTGTATGGGACTTACTTTGGGCTGAACTTTTTGGCATCTGTGTCGCTCGGTGTTGCTTCCATTTTGGCCACGCAATCCCGGTACACAGCCAGCTCCGTATCGTACGACAATTCGTCGGCTATGCTGTTCACCTTCGAAGCCATCAGCTTCACGATCAGCTTGATTGATTCGGTTTTTCCCCGACTGCGATAGCTCACCGTAGCCCGGTAGATGATGCTGGCGTACTGCTGGGCTGCATTTCCGTGCAACGCAAGATGGACATCTTCCACCACCAGGGCACGGTCGGCGGTGTGCTGCACGAGTGCCTTCTGGAACAGCTGATGGGTCAACCAGCTGGTTGGATCCTTGTTGGTTGCAGGCATCCCGAAAAAAAAATGAATGTTTTACCGCCGAGCTGTACAGTTCACCGATCGGTACAATATTGGGTGAACAGTTTAAAACGCTTTCCAATTTATCTGAGACGTCAGAAATGGGTATCTTATCGAAGAAACAACAAGGTGCAGTACGTCTGTAGCAGCTATACGTAGCTACAATTGTAGCTCAATAAATTCATTCTACTGATAACCTTTATAACGCTCCCTTCGAAGTGTTCGTCACTTTCTCTCTTTCAAGTACTTATGATATAATTGGAAACACAGTGACCCGTACACTATGGACTATTGAGCCGATCACGTGCTATGAGGCATGGAGTAGTACGAAACTATTTTTGACATGACCTAGCAGTTTTATAAAAAAAAAAAAATCGCTATCAAAACACAATGGTCTGAAAAACGTGCACTTGATATGCAGCTACATACTTATCGTATGACGTATCATCATCATAAATTCGTTGGTGATACCATTGAAACAAAGATTACAGATCGTACCTCTTAGGTAAGTCGATCACGTGAAATTAAATGCACAAAGAATTCGGTCAGGTGTCTGAAATCGGATGATTCTCTGTAATCTCTAAACACGATATGTCGAAAAGCACAGTTTGCAAGTAGATATTCTGGAAACTCTCTGGATGTTGATGTACATTGCATACATTTTTATTCTTAATACAATAAATATCTTCAGTTTAATGTTGCAATGTCATGACTTTGTTTAACATGACGGTCGCATTTAAATATTCTACTCTAAAAGACCTTTATATACGTATCCAGGAATGAGTCCTTTCATAAGCGACTGATACTCTTCATTTTCGAGCCCCACGAAACCGACATCCCCGGTGGCCAGCTTTTCCGGAGGGATCTTAGTGAAGTCAATAAATCGGAACTGCAGGAAACAGGTGTAGTGTAGGATATCTACAAGCAACAAACGAAAAAGATGGTCTCAGAACTGTTAAGGTACCTTTCGTCGCCACAACTTACCTAGGAATCCGTTGCGGAGCAGCTCCATCTGCAGGTCCAGCATCGTCGGTACGTACCCGAGGTACCCGAGTGCCTTCAGCGTGGCGCAGAACTCCTCGTGATAGAACGAAATCAGCTCATCCTTGTGGGCGGCTTTCACCTTGTAGTGAACGATGTTGTTCAGCAGGTAGTACAGATCGATGGCCGGCGTTGACCAGCAGCACGCCTGGAAGTCGAGGAACCGGGTCGCAACGATGCCATTTTCATCGTTGAACTGGTGGAGTAGATTTTTCGCATGGAAGTCACCGTGGTTGAGGACATTGTACAACCGGCCGGGCGTTTGGTAGCTGTAGATGTTATGCAACCGATCGGAATAGTCGCTGGTAGCGCGCTCGAACGGAGCGACAAACTTCTCGCAACCTTCCCATGTGCGCAGGGCGTCGACGAATGCTTTTAGATTTTTGCCAAACATCCATTCGAGCACCGGATCCTTTTTCTTGAACAAGTCCGTTTGGAAACCTTCGAAGTCGGTTTTCTGTGGAACAATCGAAAGATAGTTAGTCAAGCTCGGTGCATACTTGACAACGACCCACTTACATTCTTGCTCAGGAAAAACGAAGCCGCATGGAAGCGTGCAATTTCGATCGTGACCGGTTTCGCTTCCTCGAAACTTTCGATCAAATCGTGCCCCTTCCAGCCGGCCGGTGCGAGATCCTCCAGGACGATTACAGACCGGGGCGACTCGGCCGACTGCAGACAGGTCGGCAGCATCACCGGCTTGCCGTTGTCTTCGAGGACACGTTTCATCTTTGGCAAAAATTCGTTGTACATTGTCACCTCCTTCTTAAACAGCTCCCCGTTTACTGGCCCAGCGACGACGCCCCCCTCGGGGAGCGTTTTAACGACCAGCTTCTTGGTAGCGTTGCCGCCGCCGGCCACCTTCGCACTCCGATACTCAACCGTGGCGCGGAACGGTTGGCTGGCCAGATATTCGCCCGGTTTTCCCACCTGCGTAATGTCGACGCTGTGCACGGTCAGATCTTTGTCGCCCTCGGACTTTCGCAGGATCGTTTCAAGGTACGCAGCGGTCAGCCACTCCGGTGGCGGCGTTGGTTTCGGTCCGGTGCCCTCAGCCTCAGCCATGACTAATGAAGTTTAATGTTTCACAAATCTCGCACAAAAAATATACCCGAAAAATGTGCTGCGTAATGCACGTGTTGACGGAACGCAACGCAAACCAGTTACTGAAGGTGACTCCCAAAAAGTGGATACCTTTTATACGCGGGATGGTTTTGTGTACATTCGCGTCCGTACGGGTTGATGATGGTGGTGCGAGTTTACAAAATCGATTGCACGTGAACAGCGGCTCAGGGTTGGGCAAGAGATTGACGGAGTTATCGGCCCCCGAGCGACACATAGAACATATCCAACAACGGTGATGGTATAAAGTCTTATCATTTCGGAAACGGGCTACAGTCAACCGAATGTTTTTTCACGCCTCCAGGAAATGACGATTAGCGAACATGAAGGTGTGTGAAATCGGTCAGGTTCAGTCAGCCTGACTCAACGTACAGCTGAGTACATAGAAGGCTCGATCGTTGCCCATTTTTGGCAAACGCCGGTTGCGCGATGTTTGTGTGTACGGTGCCATGATTCATTATGATTTGTGTTGTTGCCTTTTTATCGTCTGGTATCCCCGAAAGTTGCGATAAAAATTCAATTTCTTTTTATCAAACTCATCTAACACTTAGGAAATCATTCAAAAATTGTATTTGAAAATTAATCTTAGAAAATATGCTTTTGAATGATTTTAAGTGCCGTTTTGAGTAAATTCTTTACTTTGTCTACTAGCATCCGACACGATAAGCTAAGTTTAAATCTCTATTCCACACAATCTTCCGTTTGCTTTAGTATACGTTTCAAATCTACGTTTATTTCCTTGAACAGAGTTTTCAATCATTCCCAATGTGCGTGCTATTGAACCACAGCCTCCTGTGCCATTTATTTGTTTCTGCCTGTTTAAAAATAAAACGTGTACTGCGTCATTTTACGTAGGAGATTGATCAACCGGGTCCGCGAAGGGTCACTCTGACTTCTTCTTTTTGTATTTTTGTAGCTCAATTAGTGATAAATATTAAAATATAACTAATTTATGTTTTCGCTCAAAATTAACAGTTTTCTGATAGTAATTTTGTATGAGTATTATTAGGAGAAATAACAGAATGAGAACAGGTAGCCTTCAACGAACCGTTCACGCACTGTGCGGTGCTATATATCTGCTTCAATTATCTAACCGTTCGTTTCTTATTGTGTTTTCAATGGAAACCGTTTCTAGTAGCATCGGCCGTATCGACCTAGACAACCCGGGTGGGAATCTTATCATCGACTCGATCGTGATAGTGCCTCAATAACACAGCATTTGCGATGCTGACCGTGTGGCTGATGGTTAACTTATAAATACACTCCGAAACTATACGGCATAGGCAAACGGGTCCACAAAGCAGGTGCTAGTATTCGGAAGGTGCACACCGACGATCAGAGCCGGATTCGACAATGGCACACAGCGTGGATGAAGCGTTCGCTCCAGCCTGGTTGGATGATAACTTTTTCCGCACGGTCATACGGAAGTTTACGCACGATGAAGCAACACAGCTGTGCCACGGCTGTAAGCTGCGTCCGGGGACTGCTTCTGGAGAACACTTTGCGAGTGTCATGTACCGGACCACGATCCACTACCGTTCGGGTAAAGGTAAAGAGGCGGCCCTCGATGTGATTATGAAAATCAAACCATTCCGAGAAGGGCTCAAAAAGGATGTCCTCAACGACGGCGACCTGTTCGTGAGGGAGATGCGTGTGTATAGCCAGGTGTTGCCGGAAATGGGTCGGCGATTGAAGGAAATTGGTGAAACGATAAACCATCCGAGGTGAGTTCAGAGAGTGGCGATAGCTTGACCATTTCAAATCCATTGCTCGCCATTCTTTTTTGTAGACTCATTTACGCCTCAGAGGTGCCTCATACCATTCTCATACTGGAAGACGTCAGTGGAAAAGGCTGGCAAACTGGACAGTACATAACATCGCTAGAAGAAGTGATACCGGCAATCAAGACCATCGCAAAGTTTCACGCGGCATCCGTTGTGCTTCAGCAAGATGTGAGTTTTGATTTGAAATAATTTATTTAAAACTTTCTCACTCAAACATCATGTACGACATTCCCTAGAATCCATCATTTTCCATCGAGTACCAGTGTAGCGTGATGGAAAAATTGCGTGCCCTCGATGGAATGCTCAGGAAAAGTTTCGTCGATTTGCTGGCTTTCATGCGATCGACGGACGGGTTCGAGCAACTGGTTGCTCCCGTCGAGAAGCTGCAAGGAACACTTCTGGATGGGCTGATCCAAAGCTACGCACCCTCGACCAGCTGCATGAATGTACTCGTGCATGGTGATTTTCACTCGAAAAATCTGCTCCACCAGATCACCACCGCTGGGAGTCAACAAATTTGCGACACCATGCTGATCGACTACCAGATCTGCAGCTGGACCACACCGGCCGTGGATCTGTTCTACCTGCTCGACACGATCGTCGACCAGGCGCTAAAGGAGCGGTACCGGGACGAGCTGATCTACGTGTACCACGAAGAGTTTGCCAGCTTGCTGCGCCGTCTCGGCTACCTGGGACATATCACCACGTTGCTCGAGCTTCAGATGGAGCTGCTTCAGAAGGGTGCTCTTGAATTGTTCCACTACGTAGCGCTTTATCCATTTCGGTTCGTCGATCGGTCGACGGTGGACTACGAGCAGCTGCTGTCCGGTGCGGCACAGAATCCCGCCGCGAGCAGTCCCGTGTACAAACGCGTCATGCGAACCGTACTAACGCGCTTCCTGCATCAGGGCGTGATGGAAACGGCGTAATTTGCATCTGCATCGGCTTTCGGTGGCGTTTCTCCGTTTTGGAGCATGACGAATCACAACACTGCACTCGGGGAGAGCCACGTGAGTAGAATTCACTCCATTATCGGGCGTCCAACAAAGAAGCAATTGCACATTGCATAACGCGTTATCTTATCGTAATGCGAACAAGTATAAGTCAAACCGGACCGGGATCGTTTGAATGTTTCGGTGTGCTGGGTTTATATACAGTGTTTTACTTAACGTGAAGGTATAATATTCTTTCCCAGAATGTTATGTAAATTTAATTACAATTTTTTTTTTCATTTCTGTGCCAAAGGGAGGCTAAAAAACTATGATGAAAGATAAAAAATATAAAATAAATTACAATGAAAAAAAAATCTTTGTGGAGCATTATTTTACTGTATTTGTTGGAGAAAATGTATTGTTTCCCAATGAGAACGCCCTGTGATGCAAATTTTAAATTTCTATTTTGGTATGCATGAATAGAAATGGTGCCAATCCCGGTAAAAACAAACCGGTTCCGTAACTAACACTGCGAAAAGTAAGTAACACTTGCCATGCTGTTTACTTCGTGTGGCCTGAGACCGATGAGGAGCAGTTCTGTTGATTGTTTAACGCTTATTGAATGCTTTGAGAGTCGTGGCATGGGCCCTTCAGTTCTTTCCGTCATTCGCTCGAAGCAGACGTATCCGCAGTGAGATTTAAACCATTGCAGCAACAAATGGAATATAATCAAGACGAACTATCGGCACCGGTGTGGTTGAACGATGAGTTTTTCCAGCACGTCATACGATCGTTTGCCCACGATCCGACTATTAAACTCACGGCCAAGTGTAAGCTACGACCCGGGACGAAAGCGGGTGACCATTTTGCCAGTGTAATGTACCGAACGACGGTACGCTACCGATCGGATGGGGAAGAAACATCGCTCGATCTGATCATGAAGCTCAAGCCGGTATCGGAAGGATTAAAGAAGGATCTGCTGGAGGGGGAAGACTTTTTTGGCAGAGAAATTCGCATGTACAACGAGGTGCTTCCGGCGATGGCTCGAGTGCTGGGCAGTATTGGCGAGGAATACAATTATCCAAGGTACTATGGACGGTTGCAATGTGCGCAAATGTACGTAAAACACTAATGGAATTTGTTTTTTACCACTTCAGACTGGTTTACTCTTCCACTGAGCCACACACGATCATTATTCTCGAGGACATAAGCTCCAAAGGATGGGGAATAAAGGGGTTGATCAAAAGTTTCGAAGAGATGAAACCGACAATTAAAAATATTGCTAAATTCCACGCAGCATCCGTTGTACTGGCTCATAATGTAAGCTATGGCCATAGTAAACCAGCGTGTCGGGTCATTGAAAAGCATCTCAAAACTACTTTCTTTTTGCAGGATCCGTCATTTGCCTCGCAATACAAATGCACAATTCCTGATACGTTCCGTTCAATGCAAAGCATGACCGATGCGTGCTTTCTAGCATTTTCTACATTTCTTCGCGATACACTTGAACTCCCGGATCTGGTGGGACCGGTTACAAATTTTCACCAACAAATAAACGATCGTCTGCAGGCAGCCTACGGAACCTCATCGATCTGCGCGAACGTACTAATTCACGGAGATTTTCATTTCAAAAATTTACTTCACCTCCAGCCAGTGGACACCATTGTCGACACCATGTTTGTCGATTATCAGATGTGCAGCTGGAGCTCGCAAACGGTGGATCTTTTCTACCTGACCTACATGATACCGGAACAGTCGGTAAAAGAGAGCCACCGGAATGAAATTATCTACAGCTACCATACGGAGTTCAGTCGCATACTCGAGCGCCTAAAGTATGGCGATCGGATACCATCGCTTATGGACCTGCAAACGGAAATGCTCCGAAATGGTGCTCTTGGTTCGTATAACAAGAACGGGTAACATGCGCGCGTTATATGTTAATTTATGTTATTTCAATGTTTTTCAGAACTGTTCCACTATATTGTATTTTCTGCCTTTCGCTACATCGATCTGTCCACGGTGGATCCAGAGGCGTTTTTTCTCGGGCACATTGAAAACCCTGCACTGACAAAGGAAGAGTTTCAGCGTGCTATGAAGGGGGAAATTAAACGGTTCCTGTACCAAGGAATAATCAGTTAGTGTTACAAAAGCTACGTGTTCAATGAATTACATTGTAACACTATAATTTTTGGATTCAATTTCGGAATTTTATCTTTTCAAAGTGGCCTTTGATCTGTATGCTAAACTTTGGTATCTTTAATGCTCCCCCCTCTTTGAAACTGATTTCGATATAATAAATATGAAAAAGCAGCTATAAAAAAATTAGAATATGTTGTAATTCTTTGTCCTACATAGGTAGAAAACAAATGGACATTTAATTTACTAACATTATTAGTAAAATTGAATTGACGGTAGTTTTGATGAAATGATAGCCAGATATAGAATGCCGTATACATAGCTTACATGTTTGACTAACTATCAAACTAAAACAGTCTAATAAAATGGCTGGCATAATTTCTAATACGCATTGTACCAATGTCTATGGAAATGATGAAATAAAACTTTCATTGTGCACGGCGCATAGCATTACATAGAATATTTTAATGTTCATTTTTCATTCAATTTAATTCGATTTTACAGTTAAAAATAAACAATTATAATCATAATAATTGGGGGTCCGCGACAGCCGAGCGATAACGCCGGTTAGAAACATCGTTGGTAGGGGAAGGGGTGGGGGGGAGGCGGGGTGTTGATGCTCTCAAAATATGCAAATCAGAATATTTCGAGCCAAATTTAAATAAATTCTACTTTGCGGACAACCGCATGAAATCTTATTAATTCAACTCATAAAATTTGCTTTATTACGATCAGTACGTTTCATTCGAACCGGTAGCTGATATCATTATCTTGAGCGTCTCTACACATTCACTGATAATGCCAGTCACGGGCAAATTGTTCTCATCCTAATGAAGTTTAAAACAAAAACCGCTTTGCTAGCTACAGAATCGCACGTAAAATCGTGCCCCTTCAGTTGCCTACCAGCGCTTGTTCAAAGAGGACGTACAAAGGCCATTTAATTCCACTACGAAATGTCAACATACAATCAAGATGAGTTGGTCGCTCCGTCCTGGCTGGACGATGTGTTTTTCCGTGATGTGATGCGTCAAGCAAATAACGATCCAACGATCGAACTAAGCGATCCTTGCGTTCTACGCCCTGGTACTAATAAGGGAGATCACTTTGCAAGTGTTATGTTCCGCACGACCGTTAAATACCGTTCGAAAAGAGTCGATGGGGAGCAATCAATTAACCTCATCATGAAAACTAAACCAGAGGCGGAAGGTCTCAAGAAAGACATGCTGGAAAACAACGAGTTGTTTGATATCGAGATCCGTATGTATAGCAAGGTGTTGCCTGAGGTTGCGCGATTGTTAAAGGAAATTGGCGAGGAGTACAAGTATCCAAAGTGCGTAGTGTAGTTTCAGTGTTTCAGCAACGTTTACTACAGGAGTGTGCTTGCTTCTAACCCACATTAGGTACATCTACGGTACGCTTACACCTCACACTGTCTTCATCCTGGAGGATATCAGCAACCAGGGCTGGGTCATGGACGACTTTATCAAAACGTTCGATGAGATGAAGCCGATCGTGAAGGATATTGCCATGTTTCATGCGGCCTCCGTTATGATGGAGAGCATTGTGAGTTCAAAGACGTAATGTGAGTTCGAAGACTCTGTAGCTCTAACTGGCGTCGTTTACAATTTGTTTGATACAGGGTCAAATCGTGTCTGGTGAATTCAATACCATTATGGAGGATATGTACAAGAATTTTGATTCAATGGTCAAGAAAGGTTTCGGCGACCTACAACATCTAGCACAAACTTACCCGGAATTCGCCCACTTTGCAAAACCATTGGAGAACTTTCAAAACAAACTACCCGAAACTTTGGGATCGTGGTTCAAGCCAAGTAAAACATTCCAGAACGTGTTGATCCATGGAGATTTCCATAGTAAGAATATGTTACACCAAATCGACTCGGATGGACGGCACACGGACACTATTCTCATTGACTACCAGGTCTGCAGCTGGACTTCACCGGCGATCGATTTGTACTATCTACTCGATATGATACCAACGCAGGACGTCAAGGATAGTCATCGAGATGAGCTGATCTATTTGTACTATCAGCAGTTCTCGGGACTGCTCAAACGGTTGGGTTTTCTCGGTAAAATACCAAGCCTGCTGGATTTGCAAATCGAACTCCTGAGACTTTCCGGACTGGGTAAATGTTAATAATTTTGTATTGATAGTGTTGTATTAAATAAGTCTTTAACGAAAAATGTAATTTCAGAGTTGTTCCACTATGGCGTGTTTGCATCGTTTCGCTATGCGGATCCTAGCAAATTGGACATTGAAGCTCTATTGCTCGGTAAACTCGACAATCCTGCCCTCAGTAACTCAGAATTCAAGCAGTTGATGCACACCGAGCTGTCGCGGTTCCTGTACCAGGGTACTTTATCTGTTAATTGATTTTGTCGGCGATCGTCTTACAATGAACTACACACTGGAAGAATCAATAAAAACGAGATTATCCCAAGAATCGCCAATGTCATGGTGTATTGTTGAATTCTAGACAGCTGATAACATTTATTGCTACCTACACTAGTGTGTTACGGATGTACGGCTTTTAACGGTGATTTTTATCAAACTTTATTATGTCGTGAGCCTGGTGCGCACGCCTCCCGTTATTTAATCTGAGTTTTTTTTCAATCCATATGAGTTGCTTGTGTGACAACCATAGTGCACGGCGACCCTAATCAAGTTAGCAGCCTTGGACAACTGAGCTACTAACTGTACTAAAACGGAAGAACGAGCCGACTCGCTCTAGCGCGTTAGAACGAGTTCACCCGAGCGCGCGTAAGGATACCGATCGGTAGGATTAAAACCGCGTGGCTTAAGAAGCACACTCTCTTTCTTAACGTGCTGGCCAAGTGATCGGTCGTATCCGCGTCGCACAAACTAATTATTCCTGTAAAGTGATAGCAAAATAAAAAAATTAACCATGACCACGGTCGGGCACCCTAGAGATCTTTCTCCTGGTAAAATAACAATAAAGAAAAAAAAACAATTTCTCTTTTTTCAGAAACGGAAACAGCGCGTTGTTTCGAATTTGGGGAATATTGTTTCAATTCATAATTTTGAAAAAAGGAGGAAGAAGAATTAAATAAAAACATCGCTAGATGAATGTATGGAAATTGCTGTTGAAAACAGCTTGTAGTAGTTCTTCTTCTTCTTGGCATAACGACCTCTTGGTCATGCCTGCCCGTTACGGGCTTACGAGACTTGTTTCCCTGTTGTACGTGGATAATCACGCCGTCGAGGTGGTGAGCCCCGGCGCTCAAGGGCCGATTTTCTAAGCGGCGCTACCGCTCGGCTGTCGCGGACCCCAGTAGTTAGATGTAATAATTTTCTCTCTTTTCGCTTCATCTTTTTTAATGAAATGTTTAAATACTAATCGGGTTAAAGGGAAAATGAACCGGCCGGGAAGCGTGCTGTCAAAAAGTGATGGCGATCGGAAGGTCGGTGGCGTCAGTTCGATGGTCAATGATGGTGTTTTCGACGAGGTCGATGCGTGAATTCTAGCACGGCGAGTATGCTGGCGATGCAAGGTAAGGCTTCGGTTAAGCGGCGTAAGCAAGCAGGGCTTCGCTCGAGTTTCACTGGTGGAGTTGAGGATTAAAGTGATATCGTAATGAAAAACACGTGTGGTTTCGTTGGCGGTAGAACACAGAATGAATTCATAATGTATTTCAGTATTGACAAATGTGTCAAACTGACACATAGGGTTTATACACAAAGTTTGTTTCTCCAACACGCCCGCTCAAACCTTGTAGTCCCAAAAACGCCCGCTCAAACCTTAGAATCGGACAATCCTAGACATGTACGCAATCTCGTGAAAGCTGGTGCAGGTAGACCTTTTGTCAATATATCCGCTTCCTGTTCTACTGTTGGAACATACTGCAACTTTATGGTACCCTTTTCTACTAGGTCTCTTACAAAGAAATACTTTACATCCACGTGTTTCATGCGCACTGAATCCTTTTCTTCTTGTAATGCCCGCTGCCACAATATCCAATCGTCTCTTTCCTTTAGTTCAGATATTGATCCAGGTATGTTATCAACATAGCACAAAGCATTAAGAGCAAAACTGGCATTAACTTGATAATCTTTATGCCACACAGGAGCATTTCGTTCTCGAACAGGCCTGGTATTAGAATTTTCTTCACCTTCAATTATTTCCTCTTCACCAGTGTCGTAGTTTCCTTCGCTTCCTGTGCTCTCCTGATCATTCATAACCTCTATGTTATGATCATTGCCTTCATTTGTTTGCTCTGCTTCCTCTTGATCTAAAACAACTACATCAATGTTATCGTAGCTTCTGGAACACTCACTCCTTTCGACGTTCTTCAGAGTTTCCATTTCCAGAAAATCAACATCTCGCGCTACAACGATGGACTTCTGTTCAGGATTCCATATTCTGTAGCCTGCCGGTGCGTATCCGACAAATACGCCTTTCCATGCCTTAGCATCTAGCTTCTTGCGATTTTCTTTCGGTATATGGACGAACGCCGGACAGCCAAAAACACGCAACTTAGACAAATCAGGTTTGGTACTTTCCCATAACTCAGCTGGACTTTTGTCATCGTCATTCGCTCTTGTTGGACAACGATTAACCACATATCCTGCTGTTTCGACCGCTTGTACCCAAAAACATTTGTCGATCTTTGCACCTTCCAACATTGCCCTAGCTCGCTCTACAAGTGTGCGATTCATTCTTTCACTAGTGCCATTTTGTTGTGGGGTGTATGGTATTGTGTACTCTATTTGAATTCCTTGCCGACGACAAAAGGCTTCAAAATGGCGGTTTTTAAATTCTCCTCCATTATCACACCTTAAACGCGATATTCTTGTAGAGAATTTTGCTGTCACTAACGCCTCATATTTTACAAAAAGTTCAAACACCTCATCCTTACGTTTCATGGGGTAAACCATGACAAAATGACTCCAGTCGTCAATAAACGTCACGAAATAACGTTCACCATTTGGACCCACTGGTGTAATTGGTCCGCATACATCCGAGTGGATCATTTCCAGTATACGTGTTGAGCGTTTTCCTTCGTATGTTGTAAAAGGTTGACGAGTCTGTTTACTCATTACGCACGTTTCACACACGGTAGTAATTTTATCCGAATCGTCACACTTCACAGAATCTAGGCCTTTCACAAAATTATGTCTAATCAACTTTTCTAGTGTTCGATTATTCACATGACCAAACCTACGATGCCACAAATCAAGGTTTTTCGTGATTCGTCCGCATGCCACCAAAGATTTCTTTTCATTGCATTTTTCACTGACTGCATCCAGTTCATACAGCTGTCCCCGACGCGAACCTGTGGCAACAAGCCTTGTGTCTTTCCATATGCACACTTTTCCATCCTCGAACACTACTTTCATACCTTTCTGTTCAACTTTCAATACCGAGAACAGATTGAAGCGTAGTGCGGGAACAAAAAGAACGTCGTTTACCGTACACGGAATACACACACCATTTACTATTGAAACGAGCCGTATTGTTCCAATGTGCCGAGCTTCGATCGACGCGCCATCTTTTGCAACTGCTATTCTTATAGGAACTGGTAACGGAGACAATGATTCAAAAAGACCTTTGTCTTTCACTAGGTGGTCTGAACACCCCGAATCAATAACCCATTGCACCTTCTCCTGTTTTTCCAATAACTCATTGCTACTGACCAAACTGACGAACGAAACACTGCCGTTGCTTGCCAAATTCGCCTTTGGCTTTCTATTGGGACATTTTGAAAGTTTGTGGCCTTCTTGTTGGCACCCGTAGCACTTGAACATTTTCTTCGTCTTAAACACTTTCTTCGTACTCACAAAAGCCGGTGATCCGCTTTCAACTAAAGCCGGTTCCATACCTGAGCCTCGTTGTTTAATCTCTTCGTCCAACAGACGACATTTTACGAATTCTAGATTCAGGTTCTCTTCGGGCATGGTTTCCAACGCGGTCACTACCGTTGAGTACGCGGATCCAAGAGTCAAAAGTAAGTGGCAAACTACATCCAAGTCCTCGATCACTGCCCCTGTTGCACGGTATTCCCGCACTAAGCGATCAAATACTAGGAAATGATCCTGCAGTGTTCCGCTCTCAAAATGCAATGAGAGCATTCGTCGCTTGAGGTGCATTCGGCTGGCGATACTTTTCCGCTCGAAAATGCGAGACAAAGCGTCCCAAATAGCTTTTGGTGTAGGTTTATCCTGTACATATTCCAGCTGGGAATCGTGTATCCTTGACACCAACAAGCTTTTGCACTTTTTGTCCATTTTAATCCTTTTCTCGCGCGCCATAGCCTTTTCTCTACTTTTCTCTGCTGTATCACCAGGAGCATCACGCAGCTCCTCGATATCCGCCGATTCTGTTTCTACACACGTTAAAAGATCACGCTCTTCCAATAACACACGCATACGGAATTTCCAGGCATTGTAATTAGAGCCATTAAACAATGGGAGCAGAAAACGATCATTTTTCTCATCCTCCATTTTGTTACACTGGGACCATAACCTAAAGTGATATCGTAATGAAAAACACGTGTGGTTTCGTTGGCGGTAGAACACAGAATGAATTCATAATGTATTTCAGTATTGACAAATGTGTCAAACTGACACATAGGGTTTATACACAAAGTTTGTTTCTCCAACAAGGATCACCGTGGATTGTGTGTATTCACTTGCTCTTACTCAAAGATGACACAATCCTGTGATCACGTCGGGTCACCAGGTTTATCGTGTCTTGGCCTCACTTCGATCGATCACTTGGCCAGCACGGTAAGGAAGAGAGTCTGCTCTCAGCGCCAGGCGGTTTTAATCTTACTGATCGGTGTCGTCGAGTGCGCTTTGGTGGACTTGCTCTAACGTGCTAGAGCGAGTCGGCTTGTTCTTCCGTTTTAGTACAGTTAGTAGCTCAGTTGTCCGAGGCTACTAACTTAACACGCCAAGCGTTTTTAGCACACTTTTTTAGTACAATCTTTATTAATATAATTTGTTCATAACATTTATTAAACCAACGATTTTTGAAGTTTAAGCAAAAACTTAGCTTCCCAAAGAATTTATATAAAATATTACTATAACTTGTATGTTGCATTTTCATTTATTTATGGGTCAAAAACTTTTTAGAACTGATTTTTGCTGTCACCCACTTTTGGGTGACATGGCAGTCAACGTGTTAACTAAGGTCGCCACATGTTTAACTAACTAACAAACTAAAACTGTCTAATAAAATCACTGGAATAATTTCTAATACGCGTTGTACCAAAAAAATATAAATTTCATTGGGTGAAGGGCAACATTACATGGGACAATTTATTTTACATTTAATATAATTTGATTTTATAGTTAAAAATAAACATGTATAATTGTAATAATGGGCTCTCTAGATATGCAAATCAAATATTTTCAGCCAAATTTAAATAGATTCTACTTTGCGAACAACCGAATAAAGTCTAATTAATTCAACTCATAAAATTTGCTTTATTCCAATCAGTACGGTTCATTCGAACCGGTAGCTGATATCATTATCTTGAGCGTCTCTTCACAGTCACTGATAATACCAGTCACGGGCAAATTGTTCTCTTCATTATGCAGTTAAAAACGAAAACCGCTATGCTAGCTACAGAACCGAACGTAAAATCGTGCCCGTTCAGTTGCCCGCCAGCGCTAGTTCAAAGAGGACGTACAAAAGCCATTTAATTCCACTACGAAATGTCAACATACAATCAAGATGAGTTGGTCGCTCCGTCCTGGCTGGACGATGTGTTTTTCCGTGATGTGATGCGTCAAGCAAATAACGATCCAACGATCGAACTAAGCGATCCTTGCGTTCTACGCCCTGGTACTAATAAGGGAGATCACTTTGCAAGTGTTATGTTCCGCACGACCGTTAAATACCGTTCGAAAAGAGTCGATGGCGAGCAATCAATTAACCTCATCATGAAAACTAAACCAGAGGCGGAAGGTCTCAAGAAAGACATGCTGGAAAACAACGAGTTGTTTGATATCGAGATCCGTATGTATAGCAAGGTGTTGCCTGAGGTTGCGCGATTGTTAAAGGAAATTGGCGAGGAGTACAAGTATCCAAAGTGCGTAGTGTAGTTTATGAGTTTTAGGAACGTTTACTATAGGAATGTGCATGTTTCTAACCCACTCTAGGTACATCTACGGTACGCTTACGCCTCACACCGTCTTCATCCTGGAGGATATCAGCAACCAGGGCTGGGTCATGGACGACTTTATCAAAACGTTTGATGACATGAAGCCGATCGTGAAGGATATTGCCATGCTACATGCGGCCTCCGTTATGATGGAGAGCAATGTGAGTTCAAAGACGTAATGTGAGTTCGAAGACTCTGTAGTTGTAATAAGTTTCGTTTACAATTTGTTTGACATAGGGTCAAAACGTGTCTGGTGAATTCAATGCAGTAATGGAGGATATGTACAAGAATTTTGATTCAATGGTCAAGAAAGGTTTCGGCGACCTACAACATCTAGCGCAGACTTGCCCGGAGTTTGCCCACTTTGCAAAACCATTAGAGAACTTTCAAAACAAACTACCCGAAACTTTGGGATCGTGCTACACGCCAAGTAAAACATTCCAGAACGTGTTGATCCATGGAGATTTCCATAGCAAGAATATGTTACACCAAATCGACTCGGATGGACGGCACACGGACACTATTCTCATTGACTACCAGGTCTGCAGCTGGACTTCACCGGCGATCGATTTGTACTATCTACTCGATATGATACCAACGCAGGACGTCAAGGATAGTCATCGAGATGAGCTGATCTATTTGTACTATCAGCAGTTCTCGGGACTGCTCAAACGGTTGGGTTTTCTCGGTAAAATACCAAGCCTGCTGGATTTGCAAATCGAACTCCTGAGACTTTCCGGACTGGGTAAATGTTAATAATTTTGTACTGAAAGTATTGTATCAAATAATTCTTTAACGAAAAATGTAATTTCAGAGTTGTTCCACTATGGCGTGTTTGCCTCGTTTCGTTATCTAGATCCTAGCAAACTGGACATTGAAGCTCTATTGCTCGGTAAACTCGACAATCCTGCCCTCAGTAACCCAGAATTCAAGCAGTTGATGCACACCGAGCTGTCGCGGTTCCTGTACCAGGGCACTTTATCTGTTAATTGATTTTGTCGGCGATCGTCTTACAATGAACTACAGACTGGAAGTATCAATAAAAACGAGATTGTCCCAAGAATCGCCAATGTCATGGTGTATTGTTGAACTCTGACGACTGATAACATTTTTCGCTATCTAAACTGGTGTGCTACAGACGTGAGGCCCCTAATGGCGATTATTATCAAGTTGTATTGTGTCGTGAGCCTGGTACGCGCGCCTCCCGTTTAGGCGTGTGCAACGGACGTTATTTATTCTGACTTTATGTTTTTTTAAAATCGCTACGGGTAGCTTGATTTTTAATCGCTTTTCGCGTGCCAGGCGTGCCGTTTCGACTAGGATGTGACGTGCTTGATAAGATAGCGATTCGGGGGAGCCAGAAGATATCTTTTGGACGCTCTCATCCATTTAACACTAGAACTACCGCGGGTTTTACGCTTGAAACTTTAGCTCAAATTATTTTCAATATTAAAAAGAAAATTTTATTTTTGAATACATAAAAATTAACATTCCATTCTATTTGTGAAAGTTATGCATTAACATTTGGTAGAATTGTTCAGCCTTAAGAAATAAATGTGATTGAAAAAGTACCTGACCAGTCAAAATGACAACCATTAATTGTATATTTAAATTGCCCGACAGAATGTGCATCGAACACGCGGATGCAAAAAAATACTTCAGTACATCTCACAGCCGTTGTAATCTTTGGCGCACATTCGTCTGTGCAGCACACTCGTGCAGTTTGCGGAAGCAAATGCAAGTGCAAAACAAATGCACTTCTACTACAGAGACACTTGTATCGATAGTCACGGCTCGACCCTTGTTGGAGGTAAAGACTTTCTAATGCCGAGAGTACAGTCTAGTGGAAGCGTTTGGCGCGGTTAGAAGCCAATACATTTACCTCCGTCCCACAGTGGAAATTTTGCTATCTCATAATAGCACGATTCAACATAATCCGGACGAACTAGTTGCACCATCCTGGTTGAACGATTAGATTTTGCGTGATGTGATGCATCTAGTGAACCACGATCCAACGATCGAACTGGTCAGTGAATGTGCACTATGACCGGGCAACAAATTGGGCGAGCATTACGCCAGCGGTATTTTTTTAACGAGCATAAAATATCGAAATCGAGAAGGAACTGTTGGAAGGATACTACCGGAGATTTCACGGTTACTTAATGACATTGGCGAGTATAAGTATAAGTATCCCAGGCAAAACCCTAATGTACTATTGAAGTGTTTAGGCAGTGTTTTTTTAGTTTTATCTCTTCAACAGGAAGTGATTAAACTTATGGAAGCCAAACTATCGCGCTTCTGGCATGAAGGAACATTGATCGAAACGTAAAGCGACAGGTAAAGTATATTATCAGTTCTCGTATATTTCAGTTAAGACTGTCTACAAGAATGAGATGTTCAGAAAAATCAAGTAGTTGTTTTTTTCTTGAAGCAATCGATTTGATTGAGTCTGTCCTACGTCTGTATTCGCAACCGTAAAAGAGGATGGAACAAACGTAACTAAACATTTATGCACCTTTTCGCAACACACAGAGGGCGCATGATGAAATGCGATTGTTTGCGGAAACTCTAAACTCAAGTCTACCATCCTGAAAAAGACCATGAGTCCCATGTCATTTTTTATAATCGATATAATTGCGAGTCAAGTGGCAATAAATAAAACCCCAGATTGGGTTTCTAAAGTGGCTGACCAACACATTCTTTCCACACTCCGTGGTACACATTGGCGCGCCGGCACATGCATGCTAATCAAACACATAGACAAATAAATGCATAATCAGTGGACATGCTGGAAGAAAAGTGATGTCTCATGGCTGCTTCGAACCGCGTGCGGTATTCTTAGCTATCTCAGTCAAGTTGAATCTGCGCGCACAATCAGTTACAAATTTGCAGTGCCTCGGTTCAGTTCTCTCTTAATCCCGCAATGGCGTACAATCAGGACGAGCTGGTGGCACCGGGCTGGCTGAACGATGAGTTCTTTCGTGATGTATTGCGTGAGGCAAATAACGATATGTCAATCGAATTGACCGGCAAATGCACACTTCGTCCTGGCACGAAAATGGGTGATCATTATGCCAGCGTTATGTTCCGTACGACCGTAACGTATCGGACGAAAAAATCTGATGCAGAACAATCGATCAATCTCATCATGAAAACCACACCGGAAGCCGACGGCATCAAAAAGGAGCTGTTGGAGGATGATACGTTTTTCAATACTGAAATTCGAATGTATAGTAAGATTCTACCGGAGATGGCACGGTTGCTGAAGGACATTGGTGAAAAGTACAAGTATCCTAGGTAATTTCAAACGTTGGTTATTGAAGTACGATGCGCGATGTGGATTGTGATTTGAACCTTATTACAGATATTTTTACGGCGCACTGAAGCCGCACGCCATCGTTATCTTGCAAGATATCAGCAACGAGGGATGGGTGATGAGTGGTTTTATTGAAACTGTCGACGATATTAAGCCAATCATAAAAGATATTGCCATGTTCCACGCAGCTTCCGTTGTGATGGAGAGTAAGGTACGTTAGTATCCTCCGTGCCCAGACACTTCGATTTCCTTTTCACTATCGTTTTCCATTCTGCCAGGATCCTAACTTTTCGACCGAGCACAAGCTTTCGATGGCAGACAAATTCTTGAGCTTCGAACAGATGATCAACAAAGGGTTCCGTGACCTGATGTACCTTACGAGAACCTATCCGGAGTTTGCACGATTCGCTAAGCCTCTGGAGAAATTTCAACATGACCTACGCGAGCTGTTAGAATCGATGTATACACCGAGTCGAACGTTCCAGAATGTGCTGACTCATGGAGATTTTCAGATCAAAAATATGCTCCACCAAATCGACGCGCACGGAAGGCACGTGGATACTATTTTGCTCGACTATCAGATATGTTCGTGGACTACGCCGGCGATAGACTTGTACGGGCTGTTGGACATGATAGCTTCGCAAGATTTGAAGAATAGCAGTCGGCATGAGATAATCTATCTCTACTACCAGGAGTACTCGGGCCTGCTAAAGCGGTTGGGATTTGGGGGCAGAATTCCAACGCTGTTGGATTTGCAAGCCGAGCTGCTAAGGACTGCAGGATTCGGTGAGTAGTGTTACAGTTTTATCAAGCCACTTCGGTACGCGACTATCATATGTGTGTTTTTATTTCCAGAGATGTTCCATTACGCCGTGTTCACGACCTTCCGATTCCTGTGTCAGGAGAACCTCGATATAGAAGCGTACATTAAGGGTGAAACCGAAAATCCAGCATTGGACAACCCAGAGTTCAAGAAATTAATGTTTGTGGAGCTATCGCGACTTTTGTACCAAGGAACAATATGTTAAGGTTAAATAAAGTGAACACGTGCTCATCGCTAATAATGGAATGTATACTGTCGTATAGCTAGAAATAGTAAAAAAGAAAAGTACAAATTAATTTATTTTTACTTTGTTTCAATTTTAAACATCTTTTAGTTCGAAATATTTCTCACATATCACCTTCGTAAGAAAACGAATGAAACTAATATTATGTGTTATAAAGTACGATTTGGCCATAAAAGTAAAAATATAATTCACTTATTATTTTTGTAGACAATAATCCCCATATTGGTTATTACATACCAGATCAGATCTGTAGACTCGATCAAAAAACAGTCGAAATATAATATAATTATCGCATATAATTTCTAATCATTTTTCTATGCCCTCCAAAGCCTCTTCAAGCAATCTTCACATATCATACCTAGGGTCAATTAAGCGTCGCGACCCTATCGTGGGTAATTGTGGGAGAATCGATCCCGTTCAATAGATGTAAGGCAAGGGGAGGTAATATACACCACCGAAGCGAAAAAAAGAGATTTTTTTCCGTATTTCCGTTCTCTATCATCTATTTTATTCTCAAATTGTTACTAACAAAGAACAAGAGACGAGTGCATAATTCAGCTAACTCTACATGACGGTGCATTTTACCCAGCCGGTGTTTCTTGCCCCAGTTTCTCCCAGTGATATGTTATATGACTCCTTTATGTAGATAGTCAATTGATAAATGGGTGTAATAAAATATATTTTCCAAAGTGCTTCTCCAGTTGACCCTCAGTTTAATGCATGCGGATGGTATGATATGCCAAATATGATTCTAGCATAATTATTGGTAATTTATTTTCTTTCATCTTTCACCCGAGTAACGGCGTACGCTAAAGAATAAGAAACCGTTTTAATTTAAATTATATACATAGTTTTCTTCATTAAATCGAACAAAAAACTTTCAAGAACTGTTATGGTGGGTCCAGCTAGTGTTTGGAAGCCGTCGACGGGTGCACAGTTCATTTAATTACGTTGATTTAGCGCTAGCATTGTAAGATGCATCTTTCCAGAAATGCATCACGGTTGACTCTGTTGTTGAAAAACGGTGTGTATGTGTGAGGTTGTCACAGAAAGCGGATAGAAACGGTAGCACATGTTTGCTCAGGGTGTTATCGGCGAGTGAAAGTAGAATGCAACTTAAAACTTTGATCAAAATCGTGTGGAGATTGTTTTTGAAATTTAATCATTTGTGTTTAGAAAATATTGTATTAAATTTGAAGGGAACAAATAGTGAAGTATTGAGATTTGAAATTCGACTCTTTTTCAAAATTATACTTTGTGAATTTATTTGATGAAATTAAACAAACCTAAGTCAGTGGGGACAACACTGTGCTTGTAACAAAAAATGCCAATTTCGATTGTGTATGTGTTTGGAGCTTTTCTCAGGGGAGGGTGGCAAACAACCATCGCATTTTGGACGGTGGTGTAGGTTTCACTTGACGCCCCGAGTCACTGTGTAGCTGTGTGTACGTAGCGGTTCCGGTCCGGCCGCGGACCATCTTCTGGCCACGCCAGTCGTTCAGCAACATCGCGTTTGATCGAACGCCGATTCGGAGGCCGCTAGCCGAGGTGTGGCCGATAATTTCCTTCATTTTTGTCGTGAGTTGCTATCAAACGGGCTGTTGTTTTTTGTGTTACCTTGTGCGTCTTACCTCGAGTCGATAAGAGACCAAAAAGATATGGCCGAACCGGTACCAGAACTGCCGTGGATTAGTACGGATTACTTCGTGCGCGTACTGGAAGCGTATCTGCACGCGGACGTAACCGTCCAGCGGTACGAACTGGCCGCCGGATGTGCCGGTGGGCAGAACTTTATGAGTGCGATCGTGCGGGCCACGGTGCACTACACACTCGGATCTGCGCCGGAAGCAACCCGGCCGGATTCGGTTTCCCTGATACTCAAAACCAAGCTATCCAATGCCGAGCTAGCGCAGGACGCGGACCTGCTGAATGTGTTCGGTATCGAGAAGTGCGTGTACGGGCCGGTACTGAAGGCCGTCCGGGAGCTGCTAACCAGCTTCGGCGACTGCACGCAGTTCGCACCCCGGCTGATCTATGAAGATGACCATGCGCTAGTACTGGAGGACCTAGCGGTGAAGGGATTTCGGCAACCGGATCGAACGGCGCGGCTAGATCTGGCCCATCTGCGGGTGATCGTGACAAAGTTAGCCAAGTTCCACGCCGCTACAGCGGTCCTAGAACGAAAGGTAGATTCCGGACGTAAATCTTCCGTGGGGTTGTTCCCCGACGAGTAGTAAAGAGTGGGAACAGTGATGAATTAATTGAGCTGAACTGCTTTAATTGCAGAATCGTGAGTTGTTCAGCATGCTCGCTAATAGCATGTTCACGAGTGAGGACAATCCGGTCCATCTGTTCTACGCCAACGCCATTCAGCATTGCATCGAGCAAACAGAGCGAGTCCCCCAGCTGGCTCAGTACTCCGGCTTCCTCCGGAACTTCCTCCAGTCGGCCATCGAGCGTGAGTCGAAGAGCTACGAGCGTACGGCGGGAGGGTTCAATGTGCTCAATCATGGTGATATGTGGTTAAACAATTTGCTGTGGAAGTATGATGCGGAAGGTTCCGTGGAAGACGTCATAATGGTTAGTGCCCAAAGGTCTATAAATCGCTACTAAACGTATTTCGGTGTTCTCTCTGATACACCTTCTTGCTGTCTTCTTTAGGTGGACTATCAGGAGAGCTTCTTCGGCTCGCCAGCGTTCGACTTGACGCACCTTCTGCACTCCTCGGCCAACACCGCAATTCAGCGTGCTGGTTTCGACGAACTCTTGCAGCTGTACACGGACGAGCTGCGGAACGCACTCCGGCAATTTAAGTACGATGGGCCACTGCCTGATCTCGCCCATATGCAGGCGGAAGTGACCGCCAAACGCGATCATGGTAAGCACGCCAAATGGCAGCACCGATTTGCATAACAAACCAGCCTCGAGCTGCCCTTAAATTGGTCGGTTAATCTACTCACAATATCTAACATTGCAGCGTTGATCGTGACGACATGCATTGTACCAGCGCTTATAACGACAGAGACCGAGTTGGCAACACCGGAGAACATGCTCGGCGATGACGAACAGGCCGTCCGGGCGAGACAACTTATTTTCAGCAATCCGGCATTTATCGAAGTCCTAGAGGTTTTGCTTCCCAGGCTCGCCATCGGGGACGGTGCGGCTAGTGGGTGATCGAGCGATCCTTAATCGGTCCACCATCATCGCCAAGCCGCCTACAGATGTGTTCGGAAGGGTATTAAATTGTACGCAGTATTTCCAATGGGTCATGTACCTCACCGGCCGTGTGGACTGCACTTTGCAGTTCCAGCAGCTCTAGCACAACCAAAGTAATGTAGGTCACGAGGTCGTAGGAGTTTAGTACAAATAAACAAACTTTACTTTCTTCCCGATCGATTGCACAAACACGAGGCACAAACAACGCGAGAGTTGGCTCATTTTGGGGGCGAAACCCGTCGAACGTTATCACTTTCAAACTGGGGGTTCTATTTCTGCTGATTCATCTAAGAGCGGTTTACCTCCGATAAGACGTAATGTGTTTGTGAAGCGAGATAACTGTGCAGTAATGGATGAAAAGTATTTCATAATTGTTTATTTGATTCAGTGGTCGATTAGTGACGACTTAGCTTGCAGTATTCTGTTGTGGATTAACAAATAAGTTCTAATACAGTGGATCTAGCAGACCCTTTCGGTCGAACTGTGGCAACAAACCTTGGATAATCTTCCGATACTTGTCATTGGACACGATCGTTCGCTTGTATATTTGCGCACGCTCGTCATCGCCCATGAGCGCGTCAAAGTCCGCATTTTCCGTCTTGTCGTTCATCTGCACCGGAAGTGCTATGAATGTTGAATAGACACCTGAAAGAATATGGAGAGATTTTTTTCAGTAACACAGTATCAGCATGGTCCCATAAAGCGTGCTTTCATACCGTAGAACATTTTGCGCATCGACTGCTGAAGAAACTGATATAGGGTTGGAAATGTTCCAAGGTACTTAAGATCCCTTACGCACGTTCTTAGAGCATAGTAGTAGTACTGCAACAGCTCATCGAGGCAATTCTGGCGTATTTCATTCCTGGCCGATGTGTAGTACAAGTAACAGAAATCGATCATCGGCGTCCCGTAGCAGCAGTACTGGAAGTCCAGCAATACCGCGTCGATCGGGTTCGCGTGTGTGTCATATTTGTACAGCAAGTTGTTCACCCACAGATCACCGTGCACGAACACGCACAGATCGTTCGCATCCGGTTCGTTGTCGAACACTCGTAGGCCATACTCTACAAAGTTCGGCCGTAGGATTTCCAGCTTCCGGCGATAGTAGTCCCACTCAGGTCCCCAGCGAGCGATCTCAGCAACCAGAGCGTCAAAGATCCGCACAAACATCGGATGAAATGCTTCCGTTTCACGCGTCATCATACCCGTTCGGTAGTGGTCGAAGATGGTCGGTTGCTGTTCGCGTAGCTTGAGCGATCCGGCATGCAGTTTGGCCATAAGCTTAAAGGCCATCTTCAAGTGAACCATGTCCAGTCCCTTCGTACGATCGGCCATTCTGTATCCATCCAGGGTGAGATCCTTGAACAAAATCACTTCACGCTTGCGATCGATGGCCAACGCCGATGGGTACAACTCGCTCCGCTCTCCGACACACTGCATCATGCGCTTCAACTCCGGCACGATGTACTGATACACGTCCATCTCTTTGCGCTGCACATCATACTGGCGCAATTTTTCGCCAGCCAATCCTTCGGTGATCATTCCTTTTACGATGAACGTCCTAGTTATTTCATACTGAGAAAATCAAACCATTATACAGACGCCCAAGCTTCAATTTTCGAAAGATAATTACCTCTTCCTTTGCATGGTACACCACCTGGATACGATAGATAATGCTGGCAAAGTTATCACCCTTCGGCACGGCGTATTTCAAAATCAGCTGCTTTAGTTTGATAGACTTTTCTTTCAATGCACAACGTAGCAGCTTTTCAACGTACTGCTCGTCCAGCCAGCTCGGAACATCGGTGACTTCATTCTGGCACGCTGGCACAGTGTTTTCTGGCATCTTCTGGCAAATAGTTAATTAGACACCACCTGGTTTGTGAACCAAAGGCAAACTGCTTCTGCTGTATGACCTATCATCCAGCCGTGCCGGTAGTTTTTATATCAACCGAGAACAACGTCCGTTGGGTAGCTTTAGTATCATAAATTGCGGTCACTTCCAACCGACTTCTATTTACTCCTATCCCTTGTCATCATTCATTGTGCACTCATTTGAATGTGCAATTGCATCAGGCATCGTTTGTTGGGCAAAGCTTACACGGAGATCAACAAACTACTTTTGGATTTACCTTCGAGCGAAATTCTACTATCTCTAGGGCTTTCACGATACATATCTTTCAAATATTAGTCAAGAAATGACAACTCTATTTGAGCAATGTTATTACATATTTTTTAGTCTATTACGGGAAGCCCAAAGACATTATTTATTCTACACGCGTGTCGATTTATATAACGATGTTGATATTTGCTTATCGTGACGACATCCATACAGAGAACCTCTACTGGCACGTGGCAAAAATCAGTGTCAATTGAATTATCTCGGTAAGACAAAGCTGTCCCGTTGGAATAATATTAGCACGCTGTCTGCTTATACTGGCCGGCAGAAGGACTCAACCGGAGGCCATTTAATCTAGGTAGCCGCCAAGATCAAACTCTCGTAACAGCTCGGGCAGCACACTGACGTAACGTGGATTGTCGAACAGCTCCCGTCTGCTGGCTTCACTGCGGTCACCGTCACCCAGCAGTAGGTCCATTTCGGCATCTTCCGAGTTTTCCATCATGGCAAACGGTAACTGTTGAAAGACGGCGTTGACGCCTGCAACGTAGAACGCAGAATTGCGAAAACGAGGATGACAACGAGGATTCTTATCAGAGTGTTCCAACAATGGTTAATACCACTTCCTCGCTGAATGGCTTGGAGACTGTGCCTGGACTGTGTACTTACGGTGGAAACCTTTACGAATAATCTCCACGTGGACGTCTGGAAGGTTCGGAACAGGGCCACGATACTGTAGCCGAGTCAGTGTACTGCTGAGTGTGCTATGGTAAAGCTTCAAAAGAAATAAAAGTTTTAAAAGTTGTTTGCGAACACTAAAATCATGCTTAGGTCGGTCCAACCTGAATTAATTCTGCTTCGTGCTTTTTCCGCACTTCCGGTCGTACGGAACCGTAGAGGAAAAAGTTTAAATCCACTCCCGGCGATCCGTAGAAGGACAGTTGATAGTCAAGCAGACGAAGATCTTCAACCCGGTTTGCCTCATCGTATCGGAACATCATATTGTTTATCCAGATATCGTTATGGTTGAGTACGCTGAAACATTCATCCGTACGCCGGTAGACGGCACATCCGTACGGAATGATCTTATCCTGCAAACGTTCTAGCTTTGCCAGCACCGTGTCCCACTGGCCATCCACATTCCACTGGGCAACCAAACGCATCACCTGCTGAACGCATCGTCGATAGTAAGGAAGAAAAGTTTGCTTGCTGGGATCGTCCGAAATGCAGCCTTCCAGCATAAGATCGAACAGCTGCGCGTTGGAATCGAACAGCAACCGGGAGCAGGCATGTAACTTGGCCAGCTTAATGATCACCAAACGGCTAGCATCGAGTTCTAGTCCCTGCCGTCTATCGGCCATTCGGAAACCGTCCTCGCGGGCATCTTCAAACAACAGCATCTCTTTCGGTGTGCTAGTGGTAGCCAAACAGATCGGAGAAATGATCGAGCTATCGCCGATCGAACGCAACAAATCATAGATCCTTGGCAAGATGTCCCGGTATATGACCGTTTCCCTTGGGTAGATACTGTTCTCTTTCATCACTTTCTGCTGAATTTCACCGGCCGGGATGACCTGGCAAAGGATCCAAAAGAAATGAATTCGGTAACAGTTGCAAAAGCAAACAACATATCGACCGTTACCTTTAATATATAATTCTTCTGAATTTGTTCATCTCCAGATGCACTTGCAAAATGCACCGTCAGGCGATACATTTCACTAGCATAATTGTCCCCCTTTTTGGTGGCAAAATTCACTTCGTACGAAACCATGTGCGTGAGATTCTGATGACCGGCAAGTAAGGTTTCCAGAAGCTCCCGAGTCATCCATTGCAGCTCGACCATTTTGAATGCTGTGCAGTTGGTATTTCACAATATTGAAGCACTGGTTTGAATGTTTCACAATATTATTGCCAAGTACCACCGTGAGCTAACGCTTCCAGTGCAATACAGCGTGCTGGGCACAAACGGTTCCTATCTGAAGACAAATTCGTTTCTCCCAACAATGATAACGTTATCCGACAATGTGTGACGAAAATGATTCCCCCCCAATAAACGAGCGGTAAATTAGCAACATCTATGAGCAGCCGACTGATGAGGTTTGTCTCAAAATGGTGAGCACGAAATGTTGGGAAAAGGATTTGTATACACAAAAATGTAGAACATGTTTTTCGGTATTGGAATTCATCATCAACTTTCGGGGTTCAAGGTCAACGAAACATGTTTCATTTATGATTAGACGCACACAACTACAAGCTTATGTATCGCGGAGATCGAATAACAAAACAGCGTTGAGGTAATGGTAAAAAAGAACCACTTAGGAACATTGAAGATAGGTGTTGTGATTGACGAACGCCGCATTATCGGACGAGCGCTGTTTATCTTTTCGTGAGGCTAAATAAATATAGCAACAACATAAAGCATTCCCCTGCCCAGTCGAGACCCTAGCTTCAGTGTGTTGTACGTGTTCAGTGTCATAAACGCGCCATGATGGACGCTCCTAGCTGGCGCACGGTGGAATTTTTTAGTGCCATAATCGAAGCCGAGTTCGCCAATCAAAACGATGGACCGATACACGTCAAAGGATTGCACATCGGTGAGGCCAACAGCGAAACGGCGGGCTATATGTCTCTCATCCACCGAGTAACGCTCGAAGTGGAAGTTGGACCATCCCGAGAGATCAAGACGCTGTCGTACATCGTGAAGGAAAAATCAGACCAAGCGTTTGGTGGTTCGCTGAGTGATCTTTTGTCCGTTTTCCCGAAAGAACGCGTATTCTACGAGCATCTGCTGCCGGAATTTGAACGTCTCTGGTTAAAAGCGGGTGGTGTACGCTTTGGGCCAAAGATGTTCAAAGCAACCGATGGCCATGAAACGGTGATCGTTATGGAGGATCTCAGCCGAAGCAACTTTCGGATGAGACCGAAAAGATACGGACTCCCAGTGGAAGATGTTAAAGCGATCCTTTCCAAGGTAGCAAAGTTTCACGCGACGTCTGTTGTGTACCTGGAAGCGGGAGGTAGTTTCTCCGAACACTTTACCCGGGGAGTCTATTCAGAAGGGACTATCGACGCCATAGAAGATTACTACGAAGTTCTCTACAGTGCTTTTGTGAAAAGTCTCGAGGCGCGAAAATTAGCAGAGGAATATCTTAACGCTTTGGTAAGATGTGGAAAGTTCTTGAGAGTTTAATCTCTTCTATTTTAATTCAACGGATTTTCGTTTTCAGAAACAAATCGATGGCCGCTTGCTAAAGGAATGTTGCCGAGTTTTGCGTGTCAACGCAGCGAATTTCAACGTTCTAAACCATGGTGACTTGTGGTCCAACAATGTGATGTTCGATAACGATAACTTACTTTTGGTAAGTGTGAGCCAAAACGATTAAACTTGCATCTTATTGCATTTTATTTCTTCTTTCCCAAAATAGCTGGACTTTCAAACAGCGTTCTATGGGTGTTTTGCTTCGGATATTCTCTACCTGCTAGTCACAACCGCCACTGAAATACTTTGCGATGAGCTGGAGGAACTGCTGCAGTATTACTACCGGCAGTTGGTGAATAGTTTTACCGCACTTGGCTACAATAAGCCGATACCGTCGTACGACGAGCTGTTCAGGCAGATACAAAAGTGTGGGGTACTCCTTCTACCGCCTTTATCGGAAGCCGTGGCGATCATGATGACCGGTCTCACGGAGGCCAGCGATATGGAAAACATAACTTCTGATCATCCGGCTGGAGCCGCCTTGCGGAACCAAGTGTATAGTAATCCGGCCTATGTTGCACTAATAAACAGGCTCCTACCAAAGTTGTTCAAGTTGGGACTATTTACAAACTTGACCGATAGACCTGAGTCTTGAGAATGGGTCCTGTCCTGACTTTTTCTGTTTTCAAATAAATATATTTCTCTTTTCCTAGGTCGTTTTCCGGGCAATTTAAAATTAAAAAATACCATGTTTATTTCAAAAAGTGTGACGTGTACATACTATCAATGTAGAAACTAAAATAAACATAAATGCTAGTTTTTTAAAATTATGTCATGTTTAACTGAAAATGTGTCGACCCCTGAAGCGGATGCTAATTATTGCCGTAAGAAAATTAAAGCTCCAGCGCTTAGGGGTTCTTGGCGCACAGGGAGCATCGGCGTATTCCAGCTCGCGTTTCAAGGTCGACCGACAAGTGGACACACACAGCTATAACTTCCAGAATTGAAGTTAGTAAGAGCCCCAACATGATGCGGGGTAATGTGTAGTTGTTGAATCATGATGGTTCCATTATCGACCGGGCATTGTTTATCTTTTCGTGACGCTAGATAAATAGAGTTACAACATAGGGCATTTCCCTGCCCAGTCGAGTTCCCTAGCTACACTGTGTCGTAGGTGTTCAGTGTCATAGGGTTCCACGATGGAAGCTGCTAGTTGGCGTTCTGTGGAGTTTTTTAGAGACATAATCGAAGCTGATTTGTCTCCGCAGAATGCCTGTCCTGCGGTTGTGAAAAAAATACGTATTGGCGAGGCAAACAGCGAAACGGTGGGCTATATGTCTCTCATCCACCGAGTAACGCTCGAAGTGGAAGTTGGACCATCTCGAGAGATTAAGACGCTGTCGTACATCGTGAAGGAAAAATCAGACCAAGCGTTTGGTGCTACAGTGGTAGATGTCTTGTCCGCTTTCCCGAAAGAACGTGAACTTTATGGACATGTGCTGCCGGAGTTTGAACGACTGTGGCTCGCAAAGGGCGGTGTGCAGTTTGGACCAAGGATGTTCAAGGCGACCGATGGCCACGAAACGGTGATCGTAATGGAGGATCTCAACCAAAGAAACTTTCACATGAGATCGAAACGATACGGACTCCCAGTAAAGGACGTTAAAGCGATCCTTTCTAAATTGGCAAAGTTCCACGCGACGTCTGTGGTGTACCTGGAAGCGGGAGGTTGTTTTTCCGCGCACTTTGCTGAGGGAATTTTTAGAGAAGATACAATTGGAGTCATAGGAAGACACTACGAAGTTCTCTACGGCGCCTTCGTACAAAGTCTACATGAACGAGGTCTACCAGAGGAATATGTTACGCCTTTGGTAAGCCAGGGAAAGTTAACTTTTTCTTGCAGTCACACAATGTTTTTTCGTTTTCAGAAACAAATCGATGGCCACTTGCTGAGTGAATGCTGCCGAGTGCTGCGTAAGGATTCCGCGAATTTTAACGTTTTAAATCATGATGATCTATGGCCATGCAATATCATGTTTGGGGAGGATGATGTTCTGTTCGTAAGTAAATTATTTGATCGCACATGTGTGGAACAAACAATCATAACTACTTATCACCTATGCTTGCAACAGCTTGACTTCCAAACCGCATTCTATGGGTGTTTTGCATCTGATATCTTGTACTTTTTGATCTCAACTGCCACGGAAATGCTTTGCGATGGACTGGTGGAGCTGCTGCAGTACTATTACCGTCAATTAGTGGATAGTTTTCAAGTGTTAGCTTATGGTAAGCCGATACCGTCGTACGACGAGCTGTTCAAGCAGGTACAAAAGCATGGAGTGCTTATTTTACCTACCCTGTCGGAGGCCGTTGCCATGACGATGGCCAATGTCGTGGAGATTGTCGATATGGAAAAGATAAGCACTGATCATCCGGATGGAGAAGCCTTGCTGAAACGCGTGTACAATAGTCCGGACTTTGTTCAGCTAGTAGACCGGCTCATACCAACGTTGTTCCACATGGGACTATTTTCCAACTTGACAGACCAAAACGAGGGATGAAAGAAAGCGAATTTAAAGAAAATTATTATAAACATTTTAATTTAGGAGGTTAATAATTTATTTAAACATTTAACTTGTACATTGAAAGAAATCCAACTGGACAATGCTAAAAGTATTATATAATTTCGAGAAATAGTTATTCACTTCAGTTGACAGAAGCGGCATCAGGTGTCAGTAGACCACGGTTCTTAAAGTACGGTAGCAGCATTTTCATCTGCTCCTTGTACCGGTCGTTGTCGAACAGTAGCTTCTGGAACTGGCGTCCTGCCTCCGTTTGTGCGACAGCAGCCTCCACCGACGCGTCCTCGCTGGGATCGGCCAAGACGTACGGTAGGTCGATCACGGTAGCTTTGATGGCCGCCAGAAGTCGATCGTTGAAGGCGATTTGCAACCCTTGCAACGTCGGCATCGGTTTGGTGTATCCAAGAAGACGCAAGTTTTGCACCAGTTCTTTCTGGTAGAATCGTACAAACGCTGCCTGCTCTGATAGCTTCAGGCTTTGACTAACTGAAGAGAACAACAGCTGGATCACATCGAAGACCGGTGAGCCCCAGGTCGGGAACTGATAGTCAACCAGGGCCACCTGCGCAACGGTGTCGCTAGCGTAAGAAAACAGTATGTTGTTCATCCAGACATCGCCATGGTTCAGCACGTTGAATCCATTGGAATCGACGGTCCACGTATCGACAAGAAGCCGATAAATGTGCCGTGAAACCCGCTCCAAATCTTCGGCATACTCTTCAGCAAAGTCCCACCCCTTCATATATTCGAACAGGCTGTCCAGTGAGGGCTCGAACAGCTTGTCGGTTTTTTCGGCCATCTGATAATCGCTGTATGACTCGGTAAGTATCGCCGGAAGCGGCGGACCACTCTCACCGTAGACGGCTGATGCCGCATGAAACTTTGCCAAATGCTCGAGTGCGGCCTCGGTGTGAGCTCTGTCCAAGCCTTCCTGCCGGTTCGCCAACCGGTATCCACTCACCGTGAGGTCCTCCATAACAATCACCTCCACCGGCAGCCCGTTGGGCGGCTTGTAATAATTTGCCGCTAGTTTTACCGTGCTTCCCTTAGCCCGGTACAATGCCTCAAAAGCTGGGATCAGCGTTTCGTAGAGATACCGTTCCCTCACGTACATATCCTTATCCAGCGAATAGGCAGCGGCATTTCCCTTCGGCGGAGCTTTTACGATGAGCGAAAGGGTCTCCTCTGTAGCTGTACTGGCTCGGAGCATATCCACCTTTACGGAGTACAGAGCGGCCGCATAATTGTCGCCCTTCTTCGCAGCGTTCTTCACGTACGCCCCTCGTACGGTGCGTTTCTCCACGGCGTCGTTGCCAAACTTCTGCTGCACCACGTGCTCGACGAATTCCCTGTCCAGCCACAGTGGCAGCTGCAATTGTGGGTCGCAATCGATCCCTGCCGCACGTTGCACTCCCAGCTCCAGGATGTCAAACGCACCCAAATTGTAGAAATGCTCCATAATCTGCGTCATTTGTCGCACATACTCCGGGTTGTTGTACAGCTTCAGTTTGAAGTTGGCACCGGCTTCTCCCATATCGAGCATCAGATCCATCGACGCATCGTCGGTTTTCTCCAGCAGCACCACCGGTAGGAGGGTCAAAGCTATCACGAAGCCAAACAATCCGTGACCGATGACGTCCGAGTGTAGCTCCTTTAGCGTAGGCCGCTTTTCGGTGTAATCCAGGAAGTTGAGGTTTTCCATCAGTTGTTCGTGGTAGTAGCGAATAAAATAATCCAACTGGGGAAGGCGAAGATCACTATTGACGGAGGTCATCAAGAAGTACAGCAAATCGATCGCCGGGGAAGACCAAAAGCTTATCTGATAGTCGATCTGGGTGAAAATCATGACGGGTGTGTCATTATCAGGAATTCATTTTTTGATTAATGACACACTTACCAGCACGATTTCATCAATCGCATTGTCGGTGGTGTAGTGAAACATGATGTTATTACACCACATATCACCGTGGTTTAGTACATTGAATTTTTGGGGATCAGCGCGCGAGACTTTAAGTGAAGCATCGAACATATCCATGCCCCAATGTTTCTGAAATGTGGAGAAAAATTAAATGGCTTTCATATAGCTATGAAACGTTAGAAGTACATGATCTCAAAAATTAACATACCATTAAGTTGGCAAAGAACTTGCCCTTCTCCGACCAGCCGCTTACCACCATGTACATAAACGCACTTTGCATCGCCTGAAGCTGTTCGTGCATTTTGCGTCCCTTCTCCGCAAACATGCCCTCGAGCAGCCTCTGCTCCGAAGGCCCTCGCTGGCCATAGTAAACCACCGACGCAGCATGGAACTGCGCCATGCATCTCAACACCGTTAGCGTATGGTCCATATCCATACCCTGGCGTCGATTCACCAGGCGGAAGTCGCGATCCCGCATGTCCTCCATTACGATCACGTCGGTCGGCTCAGTGCCGTGTTTCAGGCAGCGAGGTCCAAACATCACATCCGTTCGGCCACGCTGATGGTAAAGTTGTTCCAGGCTCGGTAGCACCTTCCCGTACATCGTCATCTCCTTCGGGAACAGGTTCATCTGCTGGATCAACTCGTCCGTCAGACCGAATTTGGGTAGGGCCTTCACGATTAGCGACACGGTTGTGTGGCCTTCGGAACCGTGCACCTGCACCGACACCGCCACACGGTACAACACCGACGCATAGTTGTCGCCAGCTTCCGTCGCAGGTCGCACGTCCAGATCGGCTATCGTAAAATCGGTCACCGGGAGCGTCAACTTCGCTGCAATCGCATCCACGAAAAACTCTTTCGTCATCCACTCCGGGACGGTGGCCTTGGGAGGTGTAGCCATCGTTATTTTTACTCAACAGATGGGGCGGGTCGGGTTAAGACTTTTTTTTATCCACCAAGCACACACTGTTCGAGGTGATCGCCGCAACCGCGGAAGAAAAACTGATGGGACCGCTTACTCTCCGGCCAAATATATTTGAAGATAAACACTTTACCTTTTTTACCATCGAGGCTGAATGTGTTGGGATCAGTAAAGAAAAGGATCGACGTTACATGGATCTTATTTGTAGGCAGTGCAGTGAACACTGGAGTGTTCAATGTTGGTAGCTTGGTGTCATATGAATTTCAATTTGTGCATTTGCAAAATGCAAATAAAAATTTAAAAATATTAGTGTTCTCGTAATACGTTAATAAGTTAGAGTTGTTTAAAAATATCAATTACGTAAATTGAAAAAGTATACAATATATCATTTTGAGAGTTCTTGCTTATAATACAAAAGATTAGCGAAAGTTGGCTATTAGTTCTGCCTTAAATATTTCTGAATTTTTAAAAATATTTATTTAAGAAATACATACTATCTCATACTGGTGGGATTGATTTTATGACGTGTTCGTTGTTATCTGCTGCATTATTATTGGATTCCCCACGCCATCCCGGTTAGCGTCATTGCTTGGAACTACCACATTCTTGCGCAACTTTGACCGATATTGAAGGCATGTCGCTCTTCGCTTATCGGCCCGGTCACGTACAAAAATCGCGTGATATATCCTTCTATGGTAAAGTTAAATCTATTTCTGTGATAATAACCACCGTAACGATAAGGTGCTCATGCCTTGTTTGTGTCTGACATAGCTATATAAGGAATTTTTTAACCTATCAACATGGTTCCTCTAACCGGGCGGCTCTAGGTCCGCATGGTAAATTATTTACGATTTTCAATCTTTTTTTTCGCGTTTCAATTCAAAACATAGCGCGCATCGACTCAATGGGACACATGAATGGCTGAAAACTGGACAGTCATGCTGACACATGTTAGATCGATGCGTAAATTCGACATTTGATAACGCGTGCCAAGTAGAGTTGTGTAATTCCGATTAAAATTCGAGATTCTGAAAGACTCTTTGCTTCGTTTTCGAGATTCAGGAATCTTTTAATGAAAGATTCACGAATCCCACAGATTCATTAATTTTGAAGAACAAAACAGAAAATCCCATAAAATGGGAAGAGAGACACCTTTTTTTCGAGGCATAATCCACACCAACTAATCATAAAGATTCGTGTAAGTTTAATGAAAGATTCATGAAGAATCATTGATGTTTTCAAGATTCAGCAATGTTTTAAGATTTGAATCTCAAAAAATTAATGAATTAATTTGAATCTCAGGCGAAAGATTTATATGAATGAATCTCGCCTAAAGATTCATAAGGCACAACACTACTCAGTAACATTGAAGCTAGGTTATTGTGACTGACGAACGCCGCATTATCGGACAAGTGCTGCTTATCTTTCCGTGAGGTTAAAAAAAGCAACAGCATAAAGCATACCCCTGCCCAGTCGAGACCCTAGCTTTAGTTTGTTGTATGTGTTCAGTGTCCTAAACGCGCCACGATGAACGCTTCTAGTTAGCACACGGTGGAATTTTTCAGTGCCTGTTAAAAAAACTGGGTCTTATTGGTACACTTAATAAGTTTCAACTACTTATTTGTAAGAACGGAAATTCTGAACACTGTGTCTTAACGTAGTGGTGTTAAAATTTATCTCGTTCTTCCTCGGCGGTGGCACAATCCAAAAAGAACGACTTTCTCGGCGGCATATAATATATATATAATAGATCATCGATCTGCCTCGTTCTCCATCCTCTCACGCTGGGACGTTGACACGACCATGCTTCTCGTGCCTCATCTACAATTGGAGTAATAGGAAGACACTACGAAGTTCTTTACAGCGCCTTCGTACAAAATCTACATGAACGAGGTCTGCCAGAGGAATATGTCACGCCTTTCGTAAGTGGTGGGAAGTTAACTTTTTCTTGCAGTCACACAATGTTTTTCGTTTTCAGAAACAAATCGATGGCCACTTGCTGAGTGAATGCTGCCGAGTGCTGCTTAAGGATTTCGCGAATTTTAACGTTTTAAGTCATGATGATCTATGGCCATGCCAAATCATGTTTCGGGAGGATGGTGTTCTGTTCGTTAGTGAACTACATTTGAGCGCACATATGGGGAACAAACAATCAAAACTATTAACTTATGTGCTCGTGTGCCTGTTGCTTGACTTCCAAACAGCATTCTATGGCTGTTTTGCTTCGGATATCTTGTACGTTTTGATCTCAACTGCCACGGAAATGTGATCATACGACGAGCTGTTCAAGCAGGTACAAAAGCATGGAGTGCTTATTTTACTTACCCTGTCGGAATCCGTTGCCATGACGATGACTTGACGTCAGGATGCCCGGCACCCCATATAGCTCAGCTAACTCGTGGTTTATCCTTCTCCTCCACATGCTTTGCGCACACGCACCACCAAAGATAGACTGGACCATTTGGATCTCAGGAGCTTGTGGAGCCCATAGTGGGCCTGATTCCCTTGAACAATGCGCCTCAGGATTTCGCAGCTTACGTTGTTGTCCGGAACTGCGACAGTGCCGAGGTAACAGAACTCCTCTACTACCTCAAGTTCTCGGCCGTCCACTGATACACTGCTCTCCAGCCTGGCTCTGTCACTATCCCAACCAAGGCCGTACCCTCCCCTGTACGAGAGTTTCAGTCGACTGTATGCCTCGCACACCGTACTAGTGTTCCGCCCGATGAGGTTGACGGCTTCCGCGAAAGCGGGTGTCTATGGTATCGAAGGCCGCCTTGAAGATCTGGAGGATCTGCCATAGAATAAAGATCTGGTCGATGGTGAATTTGCCTCCAACAAATCCAGCTTGGTAGCTTTCAACGAAATCTGTAGCAAGGGGCGCGCAGTCTGCAGAAGAGTATCTGGGATAGGATTTTGTAGGCACCATTGGCTCGAATATTGCGACTGTGGCGAAGATTGCAGTGATGGCTCGAAAGTTATCACAGTCCATTCTGTCACCCTTCTCGTACACTGGGTGGATAACATCCAGATTCCAGTCTTCCGGTGTCCTTTTCTGCTCCCAGATTTTCACAATTAGCTGGTGCATACTGACGGCAAGCTCTACCGAACCCATCTTTAATAATTCGGCCACCAGCCCATCGCTGCCAGCTGCTTTGTTCAGTTTCAGCTGCTTGATGGCACTAGTAACTTCGCCCAAGGATGGTGGGGGCACATCGTCATCTACCTCCTGGCTAATATGCTGCTCGCTTCTCCTTGCGTCGTTGCAGGACTCCCCTAATTCCGCTCCGTTTAGGTGTCCGTGAAGTAGCCCTTTCACCTTTCGATCACCTCTCGTTCGTCCGTAAGAATGCTACCGTCCTCGTTTGGACACATTGGGATGTTTGGCGTGAAGCCGCCTCGTGTCTTCTTCAACATCCTGTAGAATGGGAGAGTTTCCACTAATTGAGGAAGCTGCACCATCAGTTGTTCGTCCAACTGCTCGATGCGACGCTTCTTGCTCTTGAAGAGCAGGATTTGCTGTTTCCTCAGTCGTTTGTAGTGTTCGAACGTTGTTCCAGATGGGACTATTTTACAACCTGACTGACCATAACGAGGTATGAAAGGAAGCCAATTTGTGGAATACTACTAGACACATTTTAATTTATGAAGGTTAATAATTTATTTTAAAATTTAACTTGAGTATATGAAAGAAATCTAATTGGAACTATCAATGCTAGCAAAATGTTTTAAAATTTCGAAACATAATTATTCACTTCGAATGATAGAAGCGGCATCTGGTGTCAGTAGACCACGGTTCTTAAAGTACGGTAGCAGCATTTTCATCTGCTCCTTGTACCGGTCGTTGTCGTACAGTAGCTTCTGGAACTGGCGTCCAGCCTCCGTTTGTGCGACAGCAGCCTCCACCGACGCGTCCTCGCTGGGATCGGCCAAGACGTACGGTAGGTCGATCACGGTAGCTTTGATGGCCGCCAGAAGTCGATCGTTGAAGGCGATTTGCAACCCTTGCAACGTCGGCATCGGTTTGGTGTATCCAAGAAGACGCAAGCTTTGCACCAGTTCTTTCTGGTAGAATCGTACAAACGCTGCCTGCTCTGATAGCTTCAGGCTTTGACTAACTGAAGAGAACAACAGCTGGATCACATCGAAGACCGGTGAGCCCCAGGTCGGGAACTGATAGTCAACCAGGGCCACCTGTGCAACGGTGTCGCTATCATAGGAAAACAGTATGTTGTTCATCCAGGCATCGCCATGGTTCAGCACGTTGAATCCATTGGAATTGACGGTCCATGTATTGACAAGAAGCCGATAAATGTGCCGTGAAACCCGCTCCAAATCTTCGGCATACTCTTCAGCAAAGTCCCACCCGTTCATGTATTCGAAAAGGCTGTCTAGTGAGTGCTCGAACAACTTGTCAGTTTTTTCGGCCATCTGATAATCGCTGTACGACTCGGTAAGTATCGCCGGAAGTGGCGGACCACTCTCACAGTAGACGGCTGACGCCGCATGAAATTTTGCCAAATGCTCGAGTGCGGCCTCGGTGTGAGCTCTGTCCAAGCCTTCCTGCCGGTTCGCCAACCGGTATCCACTCACCGTGAGGTCCTCCATAACAATCACCTCCACCGGCAACCCGTTGGGCGGCTTGTAATAATTTGCCGCTAGTTTTACCGTGCTTCCCTTAGCCCGGTACAATGCCTCAAAAGCTGGGATCAGCGTTTCGTAGAGATACCGTTCCCTCACGTACATATCCTTATCCAGCGAATAGGCAGCGGCATTTCCCTTCGGCGGAGCTTTTACGATGAGCGAAAGGGTCTCCTCTGTAGCTGTACTGGCTCGGAGCATATCCACCTTTACGGAGTACAGAGCGGCCGCATAATTGTCGCCCTTCTTCGCAGCGTTCTTCACGTACGCCCCTCGTACGGTGCGTTTCTCCACGGCGTCGTTGCCAAACTTCTGCTGCACCACGTGCTCGACGAATTCCCTGTCCAGCCACAGTGGCAGCTGCAATTGTGGGTCGCAATCGATCCCTGCCGCACGTTGCACTCCCAGCTCCAGGATGTCAAACGCACCCAAATTGTAGAAATGCTCCATAATCTGCGTCATTTGTCGCACATACTCCGGGTTGTTGTACAGCTTCAGTTTGAAGTTGGCACCGGCTTCTCCCATATCGAGCATCAGATCCATCGACGCATCGTCGGTTTTCTCCAGCAGCACCACCGGTAGGAGGGTCAAAGCTATCACGAAGCCAAACAATCCGTGACCGATGACGTCCGAGTGTAGCTCCTTTAGCGTAGGCCGCTTTTCGGTGTAATCCAGGAAGTTGAGGTTTTCCATCAGTTGTTCGTGGTAGTAGCGAATAAAATAATCCAACTGGGGAAGGCGAAGATCACTATTGACGGAGGTCATCAAGAAGTACAGCAAATCGATCGCCGGGGAAGACCAAAAGCTTATCTGATAGTCGATCTGGGTGAAAATCATGACGGGTGCGTTGTTATCAGGAATTCATTTTTTGATTAATGACACACTTACCAACACGATTTGATCAACGCCATTGTCGGGGGTGTAGTGAAACATGATGTTATTACACCACATATCACCGTGGTTTAATACATTGAATTTTTGAGGATCGGCGCGCGTAACTTTAAGCATCGCATCGAACATATCCATGCCCCAATGTTTCTAAATCGTGGGGAAAAATTAAATATTGAAATATCTATATCCGATACTTTGGAAGTACAAACGCCCAAACATTAACATACCATTACGTCGGCAAAGAACTTGCCCTTCTCCGACCAGCCGCTTATCACCTTGTACAAAAAGGCAGTCTGCTGCGCCTGAAACTGCTCGTGCATCTTGCGTCCCTTCTCCGCAAACATGCCCTCTATTAGCCTTTGCTCCGAAGGCCCTCGCTGGCCATAGTAAACCACCGACGCAGCATGGAACTGCGCCATGCATCTCAACACCGTTAGCGTATGGTCCATATCCATACCCTGGCGCCGATTCGCCATGCGGAAGTCGCGATCCCGCATGTCTTCCATTACGATCACGTCGGTCGGTTCGGTGCCGTGTTTCAGGCAGCGAGGTCCAAACAGCACATCCGTTCGGCCACGTTGATGGTACAGTTGTTCCAGGCTCGGCAGCACCTTCCCGTACATCGTCATCTCCTTCGGGAACAGGTTCATCTGCTGGATCAACTCATCTGAGAGGCCGAGTTTAGGCAGGGCCTTCACGATTAGCGACACGGTGGTGTAGCCTTCGGAACCGTGCACCTGCACTGACACCGCAACGCGGTACAATACCGACGCATAGTTGTCGCCAGCTTCCGTCGCAGGTCGCACGTCCAGATCGGCTATCGTAAAATCGGTCACCGGGAGCGTCAACTTCGCTGCAATCGCATCCACGAAAAACTCTTTCGTCATCCACTCCGGGACGGTGGCCTTGGGAGGTGTAGCCATCGTTATGTTTACTCGATGAATGGGTCGGTTCGGGTTATGACTTTTTTTGGTGTCCACCAAGCGATAATTGAATGCGCGGTTTCGGAGTAGCAAAAACTCTTGTTCGATGTGATCACCGCAACCGCGGAACAAAAACTGATGGGACCGCGGACTCCCCGGCCAAATATATTTGAAGATAAACACTTTACCGTTCTTACCATGGAGACTGATTGTGTTGCGATCAGTCAAGAAAACGATCGACGTTAGATGGATCTTATTTGTAAACAGTGTAGTGAACACTGGAAATTCAATGTTGGCTGCTTGGTGTCATATGAATTTCAATTTGTGAATTTGATTTTTTAAATAAAAATTTAATCTGTTTTCTTTCTTGTCATATGTAAAAATTACAGTTGTTTAAATATATTAACTACTTAAAATGAAAACAAAAATATACATTATTTCATTTTGAGAACAATGATAAATGAGTTCTTGATTATGGTTTTGGTTTTAAATATTTATGGTTTTAAATATTTCTGAAATTTTGAAAAATATTTATTAAAGAAATGCAATCCATCTCACACTAGTGGAATTGATTTTATGACGTGATCTTTATTATCTGCTAGATTATTATAGGCTTCCTCACACCATCCCGGGTAGCTTCATTACTTGGAACTACCACAGTCTTAGACAATTTTGACCGATATTGAAACCACGCTCTTCGCTTATCGCCCCGACCACGTACAAGGATCGCGTGCCATGTCCTTCTATGGTCAAATTAAATCTCTTTCTGTGATAATAACCACCATAATGATAAGGTGCTTATGCTTTGCGTGTGCCTGCGATAGCTATATAAGGAATGTTTTAACCCATTAACATATTTCCTCAAACCGGGCGGCTGTAGGTCCGCATGGTAAATTATTTACGATTTTCAATCGTTTTTTCTTCGCGTCTCAACTCAAATCATAGAGCGAATTGACTCAATGGGGCACATGAATGGCTTAAAACTGGACAGTCATGCTGACGCGTGTTAGATCGATGCGTAAATTCGACGTTTGGGAACGTGTGCCAAGCAAATACTCGGTTGTTCGTAGCGTACGGTTGGTGTTTATTTGTGACTCTGTTGTTTATATGTCGTCATGTCGAGGAGGGAGGAACTCCTACCCCTCCTCAGGTACTCTTGTGGTGAAGAATGCCACGATTGCGGAAGAAGGGAAGCAGCATCTTTAGTTGCTCCCTCAAGTCATCGTTATCTAAAAGAAGCTTTTGAAATCGTTGCCCCGCTTCGGTGTTGCTGCCGATGTCCGTATCATGCGATGCATCAACCGCATCCGGAACTAATAGGAATGGTAGCCCGACCAACACTATCGTTAACCCGTACAGAAGAGCATCGTTGAAATCTACATGAAGCTGCTGCAACGTCGGTAAGGGGCGCCGGTAGCCGAGCAGCAAGAGATTGTCCACCAGCTTCTCCTGGTAGTAGCGCACGAAGTAGTTCAGCTTCGCCAGCCTCAGCTCCGGACACACGGAGGTGAATAGAAAGCTGTGCAGATCGATCACCGGTGAGGCCCAGCAGCACATCTGGAAATCGACCAGGGTGACGCCGGTCGCACGGTTTGCGTTCGAACCAGTGCCATAGCTGAACAACATGTTGTTGACCCACAGATCGCCATGGTTGAGCACACAGAACCGACCTTCCCGTGGACTGATGATCTTGACCAGCACACTGAATACATCTTTGGCTAGTGCCTGCAGATCGGCATGGTACTCCGCTGCCCAGTCCCATTCCGCCATGTAACCGATCAGGTTGTCCAGCATCGGCTGGAACAGTTCCTTGCCCATTCGGTCCATGTTTTCGATCACTTTCGGTGCGACGAACTCTTCCGACAGGGTGTTGCCCTGCTCCACATAAACCGCGGACGCGGCATGGTATTGCGCCAACAGCTCCAGTGCAAGCTCGGTATGGCTCTGGTCTAGTCCCGCGCGGCGATCCGCCATACGGCTACCGTCTTCGTAGGTCAGGTCGTCCAACACCAGCACATCGGCCGGGAGTTTTTCGCACACCTTAAAGCACCGCGGACCGAAGTGCACTTCAACTCCCCGTTCCCGGTAGAGCTGCTCGAACGCTGGCAGGTACAGCTTGTACATCTGAACCTCGCGCACCGAGTACTGAAGGTAGGACATATGCTGCGCCAACGCACCCTTCGGTGGTGCCTTGACGACGGTCGAGAAGTTTTCGATGACGCCCGTGCGACGGTTTTGCACCTCCACTCTGGCACGGTAAAGCACCGACGCATAATTGTCTCCCTTTTTCGTGGCCAGCTCCAACCGGACGCCGCGAATCGTACGCTCGTTGGCCGCACACGCTCCCAGTTTGGACTGCACGACGTCCTCGAAAAACCTTCGATCGAGCCACAGTGGCAGGTCCAGCTTGCCAACGCACTCGATCTCCGCCGGACGCTGCACCCCAAGGCCGGTAATATCGAACGCGCCCGTATCGTGGAAGTGCTCCATCAGTACTCCCATCTGCTCGACGAACGTCGGATTGTTGTACATTTTCTTCTTGAACGCCGTCCCGGCGTCGCCCTGATCGAGCATCAGATCGATGGACGCGTCCTCGGTTTTCTCCATCAGGCAGATGGGCAGTATGGAAAACGCCGTCGACAGCCCGTACAACTGCCGGTCGATGAAGTCCGAGTGGAGTTCCTGCAGCGTCGGGCGCACGCCGCCAAAGCCGAGCAGCGTCAGGCTGTCGCTCAGATGACGATGGTAGTAGCTAATCAAGTAGTCTAGCTCGCGCAGCTTCAAATCGGCGCGCACCGACGAGAATAGGAAATAGTTAAGGTCAATTACTGGCGAGCACCACATGCTCATCTGGAAGTCAACCTGAAATCGACAAATTACTTTATAGTTGCCCGTTGCTACGCCTTGACCTATTCGGTAATCTGTTGACCCAAACTAGCAGCAAGCTATTCGTAGCAACAGACGATACTTACGAGGGTGATTTCCCGGATCTTTTTATCGTCGGTGTACTGGAACATCATGTTATTGCACCACATGTCTCCATGGTTCAAGACATTGAATTTGTTAGGATCGGGTTTGGCGATACGTAGCAGTGCGTCGAACATGTCCATCCCCCAGTGTCTCTGTGGAGTGAGGAATACAAAATTAGTCATACATATTGGTATGACGATAAAAAGTAAGAAAAATAATTTAATTACACTGATAAGATAATAAACTAAACTATCTACTCGAATCGGTAATTTTTCTATTTTTTTGAGGATTTTTTTTAACAGCTTTTCTAGCAAAGATCTTAATGGCATCCATTCCTTATCCACCATGTGTATAGGGTAAAGATTTGAAAAGGTTACCATTTTCTTAATAAATTTTCTAGACTATTAAAGGATCAGTTACTTTTAAAAATTCATTATAAGGAATGGGGGTCCGCGACAGCCGAGCGGTAGCGCCAGTAGCGGTAGCGATAGAAAATCCGTCCATGAGCGCCGGGGTTCACCACCTTGACGGCGTGGGTTCGAATTCCATCCGAGATCGGACCCTCCCTTGTACGAGAGTACTGATTATCCACGTACACATAGTGTAAAAAGTCTCGTAAGCCCTTAACGAGGCAGGCATGACCAACAAGTTTGTTACGCCAAGAAGCAGTATAAGGAAAAGTGGATGCGCGTTAGATAATTGATGTGAATAAGGAAAACATGTTTTAACATTGAACTATAGTCTCACTTAAACTCACCATCAGTTCCGCATAAAACTTGCCCTTTCCTGGCCAATTGCACATCGTTTCGTACATGAACACATCGTGCATCTCTTGAAATTGTTCGAACATTTTGCGATTCTTCTCGGCGTACATTCCGTCCTTGAACTTGTCGTCGAACGGTCCATTCTTCTCGTGCAGCACCGCCGAAGCCGCATGGAACTGAGCTAACCGTCTCAGCAGGGTCTGGCAGTGCTCCAGGTCGAGCCCATCGCGCCGGTTGGCCATGCGAAAGTCGCGATCCTGCAGGTCTTCCATCACGATAATGTCCGTCGGGTCGGTGCAGTGCTTCAGACAGCGCGGACCGAAGGCAACCTCCACGCCACGCTCCCGGTACAGCCGCTCGAACGCCGGCAGCATCTCGGTGTACATGGCCGTCTCCTTGGGAAACACATTCATCGACATGATCATTTCCTCCGACAGTCCCATACTGGGAAGCGCTTTCACGATGAGCGACGCGGTACGGTGTTGCTTCGTCGGTTCCACTGTTGAAGTCAAACGGACGGTAACGCGAACCCGGTACATGACCGACACGAAATTGTCTCCGGATTCCGTCGCCGGACGTACGTCCAGCTCGTCGACGGTGAGCGCCGTTTCGGGCACGTCAAACTTTTTGGCCACAGCATCCCGAAAGAACTCGTTCGTCATCCACTCGGGAATGGTGACGGGCTTAGATGACGCCATGTCTACGTTTGAGAGATTAGATTTGCGTCGCGGACGAAATAGAAAATACAACGGGTTACAACCAAGACGAACCAACCGTCCCTCACGGATGCTTGCGTTAAACTAATTTGATGAGGCCCGGACGGCGGTCAGCTAATGTTGATTTGTTTCTCCTGGCAAGGGATGTTATCTATCTTTTCGAACGGAGTGCAAATGGAAATATCAGGCACTGTTCGCAAGCATGTCCCATTTTTTTGTTTTCATGGTCGAAACAATGACACAATTGTGTTTACTTAACGGGCGCTATGCGGGGGGGGATAGTATTTGATTTCTAAAAATACTATTCACTCTACATGCGGCGCTCTGCTAGGGGGATATGAAACGATCATTAATAAAAACCTTAGCGTAGTGATGAACCTTGAACCGAAATATACGCACAAAAAAAACAAGCGGCGCATCAAATTGATGAAATTGGCGCTTTTTGCTAGGCGTATGCTAGATACACTGTACTTAGACCGGACCATAACGAACAATCGTCGTGTGGCTTTTTCCTGTGTGTATATCAGGAGGCTCGCGCTGTACTTAGTCGATAAGATAGTAAACTGCCGCGTGGCTCTAACTATCAGTCAACCGGTAGATCATTTTCATCTTTAACGCGGCGTCATCGCCACACTCGCGGCACGCACCATGTTATCGATGAATGCCCAAAACGGGAGGATTTTGGCACGAGCCGGTATCGGTAGCGGAAAAAAAAATTTCAGTAGAGTAATGCGAGGCAAACACGCTGTGACTATCAGCAAAACAAACAAAATATTCGAAATATATTACCTCAACACTGATTGTAAACTTGTTGAGCTAAACAATAAAAAAAACCTAAAAGTTGTTTTTAATAAGTGGTCCATCAATCACGTCGCATTACAAGCTGGAAGAAGAAAAGATAAGAAAAGCTGGTTAAAAATGCTGCAACTAGCTTAAGGTTTAACTCCTTTGTGTATCTTTCGAACGTCGCAACGACGGCATAAAAGGTCCCAAGAAAAGTTGGTTAAAAATGCTGCAACTAGCTTAAGCTTTAGCACATTTGTGTATCTTTCGAACATTAAAGTATCTATTATTGACACAGCTGTCGTCATGTTCCTTATCCTTATTAGATATCAAAGGATGTTGTGGATAAAAATAGGCTTTTACCTGATCATGGGCCAGTCGCTACCATAATCTCGCCTGTCCTGAGAATTCTAAACTTTCAAAATACCACAATTGTACCCTCTCGAGTGGAGTAGTCTCAGTCACGATGATTTACATAGGTTTTATATATTGCCAAAACTTTACCCTCATTACCATTGGCTATTATCTGTAAGTTTATTATTTGTTCCATTTTACAACCACTGAACCACGTGTTGAATTTGGCTATATTCGAACCAAGGATATTTTTTAAGCGCGCGGTTTTCAAAATATCCTTTTTTCAATTTAGTAGTGGTGGGAAAATCAAATCTCTCAAGAGATTCACATCACACGATTCAAATATGATCGAAGATGCGGATCATCGAATCCGAGTCCCAATCCATCTAACAGTAATGTGTTGATGGTCGTATCCGATTTTTTCTGTTAACAAAATTGAATATTATAAACCTGAAATATCTAGAAAAAGTAATATAATTCATTTTAGTTTCCTCAAACTTTAAAAACTAACACCACGTCCAGACTACAGCGCGACGTCGCCTGACAGGCGCTGCACTCCATATAAAAAAAACCTTGCGCGAAATCGCGCGAATCGAGCTAGGTTTTTTTTTTGTATGGAGTGCAGCACTTGTCAGGCGATGTCACGCTGTAGTCTGGATGTCGCTCCATGGGACTTTAGAACACCTCATTCTAGACTACATCGTCGCGAAACGCGACGTTTCGTGACAGTCACTGAACTCTATACAAAGAAAAAATCTAGAGCGAATTATGACACAGTTTTTTTGTATGGAGTTCAGCACCTGTCACGAGACGCTGCCGTCTATAAACCGTGTCAGATAGTCGACTTCCTCCGATGCAAGTAAGCTGAAATCGATGTCCGTACTAGCACCGATTGTCTCTACATAGAATCATATCGTGACTAATTCAACTCACCTCGGGTTTGAATCGAGTCTCATCAAATTAAAATAGATTTGGATCACGTTTGAAAGAGTGCCAAATGAATAAAATCTAATTCAAATTCCAAACGAATCAAATCTATTTCGAATCCATCAAGTTGGATCCAATCTATTAGCCTCCGTTAAGGGAGCGAATCTTTGAATCTTCCGTATCATGATTTTGCCAACACTAGTAGCAGTGCTTGACAGCAGAAAACCGCTATGACAGCAATTGTCAAAGCCGCGATGCCTCTTGTTTGAGAGGAAAACTGCGATACCGTACAGTTGGTGATAGATTTCGTAAAAAGAAGCTTCATTTCACATCGTGTGTGTGTTTTATGACGGGAAACTTGTAAGGTAAACCGGACAAACAGTGGTGTAAACCGTTCTCGCCGGAAGCCGAGAGAAGTGTTTGGTTGTGGTTTTTCCGGCCACGAAATGTGTGATCCATGGCCAGCCGTGCTGAGTGCACCGTCGACTTCACATTCGCTACTGCCACCACCAACCGAGAATGATCATCTGTTCGAGGAGCTGGTGGAGAACATCGTCTATGTGGGCAACCTGCCGAAAGAAACGGTGCTGACTGATCTGATAGAACTGTTCAAGTACGCCGGACGCATTGAGCGCGTCGCCTGGTACGGGGAGCACCGTACCGATATCAACACGAAGGTTGCCTTCATCCGCTTTCGACACGCGCGCCACGCGAAGGAAGCCGCGAAATGGGATCGAGTGCGCTATCACGACTCCGTGCTGATCGTGATGCAGATATTAAAGGATCAGTTGTTCGACATGAGCGTATCGATAATAGTGCGAAACATCCGCGATGGTAGGTACTGCCTGGGACGCTAGCCAGTGTTGATCTTTTGAGCACACCCGATCGAAGCAGAAGCACCATGATTACATTCGCTTTCTATTGTTTCTACAGATACAACCGACTGGCAGCTGTACGAAGCGTTTCGTAGGTTCGGCAAAATATACGGCATTCTGATACCTACCCATGGTACTGCCTACGTCGGATTCTACTACGAGGAGGAAACGCAACGTGCCCTCGAGATGGACAACAACATGTTCAATGGCAACCGGATGCGGGTGGCAATGCTGCGACGGAATCTATCCCTGCAACAGATCGACATACACGACACGGCCAAAAACGAGGTACGGCTGTTGCGTGATATGCTGCTCGAGGTGGACGAAAAGCTCGAACAGTTCTACACCGCGTACGACGATGCGTTTAACTACTCGTCCAAAGAATACCGCAAATGGAAGCGGAAGCGGCGCCGCGTGACGCCCTTGCTGAGCGAATCGAGCTCCTCGTCGGAGAGCAGCTCGTCCTCTGTGTCGGTCATATCGAACCGGAGCGCCACCGAGGTGAAGCGCATCATGTGCGGCTCGAACGAGGAAAACCGCTGTCTGGGCATCTTCGGCATGAGCCCGGAAACGACGGAGAAAAAGCTGATGAAGCTGTTCTCGCGCTACGGTCAGGTGAAGGACATCAAGCTCATCTACGACGGTAAGACGAACGTGTCGCGTGGTTACTCGTTCATCTACTTCAAGCACGCGAGCGACGCCCGGCGGGCGCAGCGCAAACTCAATGGCACCATGCTTGATGGACGCAAGGTGCGCGTCGATTTCAGTCGCAGCAAGCCACACGAGGCCCGTGCCGATCGCCGCAAACGTTCCCCGCCTCCCGCTGCCTCGACCAGCGTCGACCACGAACGGTGCTGCCACCATGGCCGGGGAACGCACCACAAGAAGCGCAAGAAGCGACGCGTGTGCTACTCATCATCCGACTCCGAGTAGCAGTAGTAGGCCATGGGCTGGAGTGTCGTGCACGGATCAACAAACACACACACACCCACACACTCGAAACTAAGGTGTTTTCTTCGACTTTTTAACCTTTCATTTCATCAGGACACTATGATCGCCTACGAACGACAGTTTAAATTTGCTCACGGCGGCAGTTTCGTCAAGTTTTTTATTTACCTTTTTTCCCTTAATTTTAGGAACCATCTTGTTTAAACGTGGATTGCCTTCGCGAATGGCCTAACGCCTCCCGCAGCCGGGAGTGATTGTGCGCTATCAACTTTCGCATTGAATTCAACTTCCAAAAAAACCCCTTACCTGCGCGCACCAGTCGCAGCAGTCAATCCAACAACTCAATTAAAGCACCATCGAAAGTAAACGCAATCCAAAGCGACATGTTCTAATAAGGAAACAAACATCAATCAAAACTGGAAACAAAAACATAATGATACCGATTGAAGTTGTCCCGTAAATTTACATTTATCTTTATTCATCGTTTATTCGTTGTGCCGGACAGTTCGTTCGTGTTGGTTTTACTATCTCTTTTCCCGCGTTCGATACGTTTTACATCGTCTCAGCTGTATATAAACTTAAGAAGCTATGGAAAAATAGCTAAGGATAAAAATAAACCGAATTGCCGGAAAGGATTGAGGAGCTATACACACAGGAACGTATATTTTTTTTTTGTAATGAAACATGTAGCCAGGACAAAGTGACGTTGGTAGGATCTATATGTACACACACGCGCAGAAAGGCATGACAGTGGACGGCCAGTTTGAGCGCGAAAAAACTAATCCCGAAACGAGAGGAGTGTACAGTTTACCCCTTCGTCGGGAAAATTTTGCGTGCCGTACGCTTTAGGGAAAGTGTGTGCTGTAGAGGGCTGAACAAAAAAAGAAAATGAAAAAAAAAAACACAAACACACACACATACACACATGTGATGAAAGGTAGCATCGCCACGTCTCGTTGCAAATTGCACCTGAAGAGATTATTTTCTATTGGGTTGAAGGAGCCAGGATGCACGGCAAAGGACACAGACGGTAGGGCTAGGTAGAGAGGGGTTAACGATTGGATAGGTTTGGATACGCAACGATTTGTTATGTACATAAGATTGTTGAACGGCGACACCACCGTAACGGTTCGATATGCCAAACGATGTTAAAGGAAACTGTTTTACGGAAAGAAAGTGCACGGCAAAATGAGGAACTCTCGTGTGCGGAACTCAAACGCGAGCTTTAGTGAGGATGGGTGGGTTTTTTTTAGTAACAGGGCGCGCGCCAGTGAATGCGCTAACTTAAACGAGAAACAATAGACTCGAGTACAAGCAGGTACCAGATTCCCGTAACTCTCACAGGCGGGAAACAATAAGAAGACGCGTGTCGGTGTGTAACCGGAAGGATTTTTTTTTTTAATCTCTATAACCGTCAACTCGTGCGTTTTTGACGACACGGTAATGGGGGTGCGTTGGCGCAAATCCCCCTGCCTGCCTCCCGGAAGCCTCCACTCAACACCGGATCAACGCTTCAACGCTTCTTCAACCGAATCCATCAAACCTCCAGGTCAATCTTTCTCCTCTGGTCCGCTGGGCTCTTCCCTCAACCGGTATGGTGCTGCGGTACGGAGGCTGCCCCGTATGCCGCGATGTAGTCGCTACCATTGACGACACCGACGCCCGACGCGGCCACCGCAGCGACGGCGGCCGCAGCCGCAGCAGCCCGCTGTAGCGCCGGATGTTGGTGGTGATGGTGAAGGGGTTGCTGCTGCTGCTGCTGCTGTTGTTGCTGCTGCTGGTGCTGGGCGTTCATGTGGTGCGAGCTGTTCGTCGGACCGGTTGGCGTTGCCGTCGTGGCCGCCGCCGCCGATGACGACGACGACGATTGTGGGGCAGCGGTGCCCGCCGACCCGTGATGGCTGTGATGTGCCGGTTGGTGATGAAGTGGGCCATGGTGATGGTGCGGATGGTGTGGTGCCGCCACCGGCTGCTGCGGGTGACCACTGTGGTGCTGGGGGTGGGCATGGTGATGATGGTGGTGATGGTGCGCATGGTGCGGGTGCACCGTGGGGTAGAGCTCGGGCGAGCGGCCATCGTGCGTCGGTGTGCCGGCCAGCAGCTCCGACATGAAGCCGATGTACGTGATCGCGAGCCGCAGTGTTTCGATGCGCGAAAGCCGCTTCTCGTACGCGAATGTCGGCACCTTGCGGCGCAGCTTGTCGAACGCCTCGTTCAGGTTGAACATCCGGCGGCGCTCGCGGATGTTGGCGGCACGCCGCTGCGCCATCGATGCGACCCGGCGGCGCGTTTTCTTCTGCGCACTGGACGAGCCGCTCGACGGAGCGGGCTGGGCACCGCGGGGCGATAGCCGTTGGCTCACGAAGCTACCCACCTGCTGCCGGGGCCAGATAGCTAAGGGTAGGGAAATTTAGGGAAATTCAAAAGCGAGGAGCAAGGTGAAGTGGAAAGAAAATGAGAAGTACAAAAAGAGAAAGAAACACGTGGAAATCAATAATCAGCCGTCGTCAAAGGTTATCAAAATTATATCCGTCACTCGCCGGTAGCGCACACTCCAAATTCCCAATCAATATTCTCGCCGATTCGCACCGGGGTAATCAACTCAAATCCTTCCCTCAGTTTTCCAATTGCCATCTTCAAGCAACGCCCATCCACGAATGTGCGCTCGCGATCAGCGATCACTGCACGTATACAACCTTCAACAAACGGATACAAAAAAAAAATAGCTGGCCGCATAAGCAAACGCAAGCAACAACCACCCACAACCAATATGGCCGTATATGTATGTACAATGGAAATAAGAAAAAAAAAACGGAAGAAATGTATGCATGCCTGTAGATAAAATATAATCGTATAATCATATTAAACACGATATATCCCATGGAAAACGCATCTGTCCCGAAACGCGTTCCGACGCTGAGTTTGTGTTTTAATTTCCGGTGTATTTACGTTGCTCGGTGACTACGATCGTTCTGATCGTTCCGCCTGTGTGGCCGTTCGATCGCTTCGTGGTGTTTCGTGCCCTTCCATGACGCCATCAAACAAATTGGTTCTACAGGATCTTCCCGTCCTCCGCAAATCAACATGCACACTTTCCGTTTCGTCGCAGGGTCAACTCAATGTTCAAATCAACTACTGCAAGACCACTTTCTCGATCCACTGGACAGCCACCGTCAAACTCAAAACGACCGGGTTAAACACACACTATCCGAAATCAACCGACCCAACCCGCACAACCCGGTGGGAATCAAATGGAGTCAATTGCTCAACCTGCTCACCATGTTCCTTTCCGGTATGTTCACACAAAAAAACACAAATTGCCGCTTTCTGTTCACGATTTCTACCGTTTTGGATGCCATATTACCATTTCCTTTTATCGGAACACAGGTAGACCGATTATGCTGCTTTCTTTTAGTTTGAATGGTTTAATTCCAGATGCTTCCCATGCGATGGTAACCGAATCACGTTGGTTCGTGAGCGAAGGTAAGTGCTTGTTGAGAAATATCGTTGCAAAATCTAGTAACTTAACCGGAAGCTCAATTGTTTGAAGATGTTTAGTTTGCTCAAAGCACAACGCAACCCTGTTCCCTTCGGTGGGTTACCCAAGATAGAAATTAGTTATTGATCCCGGGATGATTTGATAATTTTAAAACAAATATATCCGGATCTACATGGCAAGCCATTTGAATAACAAAATAAGCTCCTAACTGTCCCGTCGTATTTTATAATATGGACTAAAACAAATAATTGTTAATAATGTTCTTGAATAAAACAGTCTGTGTACCGCTGAAGTCAAATGTTTTGCTAGAAGTCGACAGATTTTGATGTTTAAAGTTCTATATAGTTGAATTATTAGTCTTAAAGCTCTAACGTTCAACACTAACAGATGCTCCAACATAACCTAAACTTAAACAAAATAGTAATAGGTTCATAGTAATCTACAGTTTGAAAAACTAAGATCTTCTGCAGATTTTATACAAGTCAGTGCCATTCGATTTGTCCACGAAAATGTCAGCATTGCCTTACCGGCAGGAAAAATATTTTTCCAACAATTAGCCAAATTGAAAAGAAAACGGAAATTTTGCCATGCAGCTAAAACCGAGATTTTCCGAACCAACTTTAACTTTTAATACCTTCTACAGATATGTGTTAATTAATGTGTATATAATATTACTGTCGCAATCAAGTTGAGAAACACAAAAGTGACATTACTTTTAATCGCCTGACAAGTAGTGGCGGTACTAGGCAGCAAAGAATTGGTTTCTAAATCTTATAATTCGAAGATCCTCATTTTCATTTTCAAATAAATAGATGTACGTCAAAAACATATTTATTGTTTCTGATGATGTGGTTTGCTTCTGTGAAGAATCCTCTGATCCTCTGATTCTCTAATTTACAATTCCTGTAAAACTCTGATTTACAATTATAACGCAAGACGTAACTGTTATAAACAGGATTTAAAAACCGTTATAAACACTGAGCTGGTTGGTTGTCCGTAGCTAAAATATGATGCCAACGCGTGTGCATAAAGAAGATTTTTTAATTGAATGAAGAAGAATTTTAAATTAAACCAATTTATCAGTTATGAGGGAAAATCACCTGGAAAAAACACAGGAATTTTTCTACTAACAGATACAGTATATTCCTAATTGATTTTTAGCATTTAATTGTGCCCAAAAATTAGCGATTAATCGCTCTTATATTTTTGTAAATTCTCCAAATTGGTTTATATTGTTTTGCAATATTTCGTTCGTTAACAATTATATTTATTAATCAGCTTCAATCAACATTTTTTGTTAGGTGGTTTAAACCTTTTTTCCATCTAATAAACACTGTACAAAAATAATCTTTTTGTTGTTCAATACATTTCCATAAAAATGTAGTTAAACATATTTTGGTCGTAAAGAAAATGTTCAGAAAACCCTCCAAAATGAGAACTAAAAGTTGCACTTGATTTTTGTTAACTTTACTATGCATTTGAGTTGTTTCCATACTCCCCAATCGATTTTTTTTCGTTGGAAGTTATCCATACCTAAATCTGCACACGGAAAACCGGCCATCAACTCGGGATAGTGCACCATCGGCGACGGATTTTCCTGACCCCAAATGGGCGTAAATGGTGCCACATCCGGCGGGAACGGTGGCTCCATCACTTTCACTGATTTGCTTCGTTCGCTGTTTCGATACCGAGCACTTTTATCTCACATCGACCCGTCACAATGTGGTACAGATGATGTTTTAGCACCTTAAATTTCGCTAATTTAATCGTTTCCTTTAGTATCGTTGATTGATTCCTTTACACCTCTTCTCCGTAGGAACCTCCGGCACAAGTGGTCTCCATTTCGACACCTTTTGCAAGTGACCAACCAACACAATTTCACAGCCTCCGAAGAACTGTTCTGGACGAGCGTCGAGATCCGACTGCCGAGGATGTGACATCGGGACACCCCAGGGAGAACTCGACTCGAACAGCACCAACGGGAACCGAGCACCGGACGGGGAGGGTCTTCGTCGTCGGTGCCTGGTTGCATTATTTTTAATATCCTTGCATCTGTGCTCGGCTGTCGCATAGCGTTCCGGTTGCCCTCGAGTTTTCCCGGCATTCGTCCCTTCCCGGCTAGCAGTAGCAGCACAGTTCGACACGATTGGTGGTAGCAGCTTGCGCGAATGGCGCTTTCCCTCGGCCGGTTCCCAGCTCCCAGCCGTGACATTTTTTGGCCTTTCGTCTAATCGCGGGGATGAGATTTTCCAGCCAACCGAGTGTTTGCCATCGCCTACGATGGAAATGGATTCGGCGGGTAAGTGAAGGAGATAGAGACAAATTTTCATTTCCTTTTTTTCAAACAACGGAGAGACGTGAGGAACAGTTTAGTGCCGAAGATGATAACAAAGTGCTGAAGGAGGAAATTTTCTTCGGACGAAATTGTGATACACCATTCCAGTTGGGGGAGAAACGGTAAGTTTTAACCACACGCTAGTCAAAATATGCGATGGTACAACGTATGAAATTTCATAAATTAGATTTTCATGATTTCCATAAACACAGCGAAGACAGATAAAATTGAAAACTTGCTCTTCTAATACAGTGAGTATGATTTTTATTTTTATTGTATCATCTTAAGAAAAAACCAGTCATTTTAGGAAACGTTGTATTTTATACAAACGCATTATTTTAAGAAAACAAAATAAATGAGTCCCAACCGAAAAACATTGTTTTAAATCGTGCTAAGAAAGAACTGAATCTTTGCTCTTGGTTATTGGTAAGTAGAACTGTTGCAAAAAGAACTTAAAAGTGGTGTTGAATTCGATCACTTGTCTACCAACGAGATTCCTTAAAAACGTCGAGGAGCAAACAAGGTTTGTTTTAATGTTCTTTAAAATATCATATTACACTTTCCATGTTACGATATGACTGCATTTAAAGCAATTACCTTGGGTGCACAGGTTGCGTTGTGATTGATATCGGCTATGAAGGTGGTAAATTAAATCTTCACGAGCAAACATCGCACCAGCATCGCGGCCGCCATGTTGAATTTGCAGCTGGGCGGTTTTGGTGGCGTTTGGCGCGTGCCTTTTTCCTTCCTCGCCGGTTTCCATCGCAACAATCGCACCATCAGCATCTTCCTTGGCATCAGCTTGCGGTATCCATTGGATACCGATAGAAGAAATTCGTTCGCCAGCACGACGACGTCAGGCTGCGCCCAAAACACGGTAAAACCCGTGCAGCTGGCTCCGCCCATCGAAGGGTAACAGATTTCGGCGACCAATAGAAAAACATGTTGCCAGCGAAACCCGCACCCCTCACGCTCCTTCTCCGGATAGAGGCGGCAAGGATAACGCGCAACACGGAGCTCGCACCGAATGACGCACACCAAATGACGCTGTCCCCGCTGGTGTGTTGGTGCACCGCCAGTAGGACGCGACCGTCAGCAGGACAGTAACGGCTGCGTACTTTGCGCGCGCCACCACCGGTGTGTGTGGATGTGTGTGCCGGAAGGAAAAATCGATTTCCCAGCAGCCGCGTTCTGGTGGCGCACCGATGCTAAGATACCGAAAGTTGAATATCTTTAGGATTCAATTGGTCGGGACAGGGAAAATTGAAAGGAAAATTGTTGAAAATATATTTTAAAAATAAACACTTTAAATATCAAAAACAACATTTAAAGTAAATGGGAATATTTGGTGCACAAATAAGTTTAAAAAAATAAAGAAAACGATAATAGAACATTGCTGATAAACCATCATTGAAATATTCATGCTGTGTACTTTCTTGATAACTTAACATAGGGCAATGATTAAGAAATGAAACATTTTGTAAAGAAAGACAAACTCCTGACCATTTAAATATTTTCTGGTTGCAATTGAAGACGGTATTTATACTTTTTTGGGCTTTTCAAAACCAATATTTTATCACTCATGAACATGATATTAGACGTGTTCGACACTGTTTAAATTAAAAATGCTGTAATATTCTTCTGTCTCTGTTAAGAAATTAAAGCTTTGATTGCTAAAGTTAAGCTAGGATGGAAAATATCGAGTTCCGTTTAAATGCATACCGTAATGCTATTTTAATCTAAAGTATGATGTATTTGATGATTTTATTTAACTTTTTCATTAATATTTCTCGTCTTCAAGTTCAAATAATAAATTTTTACTCCACTTTTAAGCTATTTCAATGCGACTGTGGTATGCAGGAATAATTTAAAACCTTTTGGTTCAATCATTTGAATCAAAAGTCATTTAGAAAAATGAAACAAGAACCGATACAATTATTTTCATTTCGAAATATGAAACAAGAACCACCCAAATATATTGAGAAAAATAGAATACCTTCTCCGGACTGTAGTTCGGTGTCAAAAAAGAAAGTTACATTTAAATCACGAATAGCTGACACATATTCTCACAAGTTTTGTCCAACTTCGTCAATCTTAATAGATAATCAAACTGTATCAAATCTTATTTTATTTTATAGATTATGCCTTTCTTCAGTTGGTAATATTTTCAAATTGCATTTGAGGAAAAAGTATAAACAGCGATACTGTGATAGTATTAAACAAATAAACTTTAAATCAAATAACAAAAGCCATTAAGTAAGTTTCCCGTTGATGTGAGCTCGTTATCAATCCGTAAAGGAAATAAAACTCGTGAAGTGTGCAGAATTTAGAAACCAAATAAGCCGATTATAATAACCTATTTCACTTTTGCTTTCGACATGTTGTTTTGCGCTTTAAATGAGCCTTTAAACCCCTACCGCAATTCGTGATTAGCTACATTCCTACATTCTCGGTTTAAAGTCGCTTAATTTGAAGGCACTTAAACGCCATAATCAAAATTAACTTATCGATGTTCGATGTGGATCGTGGATTATGCCGTGATTTAAACTATCTTACCAACCACCCGGGGTGGTCCTAGTTTAAACTAGGCCAAATGAGGGACTTTAAAAGGCTGAGGGTTGGCTTCGATAGTTCAACGGGTTGAGCCACGTGTTTCGTTTTCCCTGTGTTTTTTTCCACAGATCCTACCCTATCCACCATGTCAGCGGCAAAGTATAGAGCCAGTTAGCGACAACAAATAGGAAAACATATTGTAAAGAAACAACAACAGGATAGCGCCGAATCAACCCTCCAACGAGTGCCACTAATAATTCGAGCCCTGTTCGGCGTCGAAAGTCAACATTGGGCGCGCGCGATGCTAAACGGTGGAAAACTGGGAAATCGTGTGCCCCTCTCCCGTTTTTTCCCCCGCCCCGGCGAGGTTGTTTTTACCGCAGCAATTAGACACAGATTTGTCATCGGAATGACACTTTATTAATTTTTCGACACCGACCCTAGCCGGCGGGCGGAAAAGTGTCCTTCCCTTGTTGGCGATGGAAAGAAAAAGCACAGCCAGGACGAACCCTCAAGCCGCAACAGCGAGGGTGCCGAGTGCCATGGAGTTTGTCCTAGCAAACAAACACAATCCTTGCAGCTTCCAACTCTAGAGAAAGTCACTCCGAACAAACGGCCAAAGTTAATCCCTCTTGGCCGACTAGTTGTTGTTCCGCACCTGACATTGATCCGTTCATATCCTGTACCGTGCGTCGAGTCGGATCGCCCACCCACTTCCCACCACCGCCACCTTTTCCGCCAGATGGTCTAAGTCCCGTGTCCTTAAATCACACCCTTCTCAATTTGTCCCCCGCTCCATCCGTTCCGGTTCGATGAGGCGTTGAAATTGAATCATAATTTAATAAAAAAAAGCCCACATCCTTACGAGGGGCGTCAGGGCGTAATAAGTCACATTTAATTTTCACTCTCCTTCCCCCGCTCTTCGGTTGGAGTTGGTTTGTCGTGGGTTTGTTTGGGCGCGACGGAATCGCCGATTTGATATGCTGATTTTACGGCTCGTTTTGCCTCGATTTGTTGCGCCCCTGGCGGAATGGTTGCATCAGATGTTACAGTTTCCTCGGGCAGGTGCCTTTTCTCACGTGCACAATGGGACGCACTACTGCAAGCCGCGTAGATTTGAGGTCACTTTCAAACGAGCGGAACTCGATGCGGTCGATGGAAAACAGGGGACGAATTCTCTGTCAGCCTAGATTTTGTTCAATTAGCAGGATTTTGTAACACTCGGAGCTCGCAGTGCCAATGGCAAGTGTCCTACAGACAACCGGGGGGGAGTCGAGACTGGATAAAGCGATGATCGGACATAATCTTACTGCCGACCATATGCTGCCAGGTGCTGAACAGCATCTGTCCGGTGTTCTGGAAAGCAAAGTTAATGCTCACTTTATTCTTGACCTTGTTTGTGAAGGTAAACTTTTGTTACTTTTACGGATCTTGATCACTTACCATTTATTCTATCGTTTAGTATCCTTATCAGTACGTACGAGTATAGAAGGATTGTGAACTTTTTATGTTGAGACCGGCTTGCAATTCTTATGCATGCAAACCAGAACGTACAATAGGTACAATAAAAAGAAGGATAATAAATAGGAATGTGTTTTGTGTGGAGAATCAAAACAATTGGCTAATTTGATCAATTGCAAATTTAAAATAACAATGTTTTCGTTCTAAAGCTATACATAGTATTGTTTCCTGTTAGGTATTATTTGTGATATTTTAATGGAATACAATAGACAACGAATAATTAGACCCAACACAATATTTGTTTTACTAAATGTTCAGTAATGTATAATTTTGGATGCAAAACAGATTTTTTCAAATTCATTAAATTTTTCAAACATGTTTAAAAATTATAAAATAGTGTACCAAAAAATTGTGAAATGTTGGAAATGGAAAACAATTGGAAATTTTAGTACAATGACAGCTAAAACAGAAGAAAGAACCGAGACACACAAAACATATTTTATGTGTTTAGTAGATTTTATTTATTATATAAATGTATTTAGTAGATAATTTTAAACTACACTTTTTTAGGATACGATCCATGGAAAACTTGCCAACAATTCATAGTGATAAGAGTAAATTCAAAACAGAAGCGAAATCATCCGTTGTGCAACAGGAGAGATAAAATCACTGCATTTAAATCAAAGTATTTATTTTTCTCGCACAACTTCGTCTGCCGACCATTTTAGCTTCGAAAAGAAGGATGATTTTATAAACAAGCATTAGATTTGCTGTTTTTTTACCGTACCAATTCATGAATTCCAATTAGTTGTAAATTATCATTTCGTACGGGATCTAAACATAGAACTGAAAGTAGGTTTTGTAAATTTGAAAATAATTATCGAGGTTTTAAGCTAAACCGGTAAAAACTTGCGCGTGGTTGTAATATAACTTTCGAAATAAAATGATCCGTTTTATGATTGATTTTACCATCCTCTCCGATGTTTCAAATATATTACCGATGGAAAATTACTTTATTTGTGAAGTATTACTTTTTCCCCATTCATCAAGCAATGGAAAGGATTTTACATTCATCAAGGGAATATCTTCTTCTTCTTCTTGGCGTAACGACCTTGTTGGTCATGCCTGCCCGTTAAGGGCTTACGAGACTTGTTTCCCTGTTGTACGTGGATAGTCAGTCCTCTTGTACAGGGGAGGGCCGGTCTCGGTTGGGATTCGAACCCACGCCGTCGAGGTGGTGAGCCCCGGCGCTCATGGGTCGATTTTCTAACCGGCGCTACCGCGGCGCTATCAAGGGAATATATTTCTTTCATTTTTCTTTTCTCAATATTACTGGTACTGACACGACACGGATTTTGTTTATTCTTTGTTAGGCTGCTTTTTACAAACCTGCATTTTTTTTTTATTCACTGTGTACGTTTAAGAAACTATACTCTCCCGTATTCTAACTGCTAGGCTCATAAATCTGTTACCTCTACATCACTACGCAACTGCCAACTATGATCTCAACCAACACACTGTTTTTGCACGCCATGCCAGCCCATTCTCCTGCACCAATCAAATGCAACACACGGAAATGGTGACACTTCTGTCACGCCTTTTTGTTTCCTGCCGTTGTTGTGGTTGTTGTTGCCTGGAAACTCTTCCACACCCCCCGACTACCTACAACTCCTCTTCCCAGACGACTATACACTAGAATTTAACGATATAAATTTACATGGCGTGGTAGTAGACTGCTCTCTCCACCACAAAGGTGTGTTTTTTTTTATTTGTTTTTGTTTTGGGTATGCTTATGTTGTGTTCCCTCGCTTGTGATGACATACGCCGTATTCGATCGCAGCAAAATGACGGTTAGCAGGCATTAACATTAAAAAGAAATGTACACACAATTTGCCCGCAGCATAGCTCACACACTCTTCTTTTTTACAACTGCAACTGGTTTGCATTCCCCTGGAAATTCCGCAACGTCGTTAGGGACAACTTGGGATTACCTGCTTAGAGGAGAGTTCGACTGCAAAAGGACCAAGGGGATTGAACCAACGGAAAAGGAGAAATGTTTGCCTGCCCGATTCCTTAGGAGTGCCGCCATCGTCCGTTTCAAGCCTAAGCCATCCATCATCTAGCTTCGGCGTAGGTCTGCCTTACTGCTACCTTTACATCATGCGGTGTTTGACACACGTTGTTTATATTACACGCCTTAGCGAAACGTATTGCTAATCTTGAAGAACCCGGCGATCTCTCTCTTTCGTCTTGCTTTCGCAGCGGGTAGAAATAATGTCTTAGCTAGTAACATAGAGCAAGAGTAAAAACTTCAACGATAATGAGGATCAGTATTAAACAAAATTGCGCTTCGTGTAGCTCGGGGGTTTGAGCATCCGTCACATAAATCTCCCCGACCGACAGGAAGCAGGTGCATCATAAAAGAACAAAAATTGTTTCATAACTGGTTGTTGCTTAGTGGGAATACGATAAAACTTGTGACATCTTCAAAAGCTCCCAGAAAGGTCCATCATAGCGGACGCTGTGTTCAGGACTGATGGCGAGATAAACGTTCAAGGGTGGGTGTAAAATCAAGTAAATGCCTTTTACAAGACCGCCAGAGTGGTCATCGATATAGGGTAACACCAATGAGAAACACCAATTGATGTACTTTACAAAGCATTCAACACGAGCGAAATTGTTGCCTGAAGCATTATTGTGTGATGTTACTAGTTTTCAGGTTCTGAACGTACGTAGTTTTGGTTTTTGTGTCCTCTATTTAGTTTGTTTCCTCAATGCGTCCCTCATGATTTTTACCGTCGATTTAAATTATTAAAATCTGATCGAAATGACACCAACGATCCGATCAGAATATTGGACAACGAAATTAAAGAACCAAATCCTATACCAACGAAAAATGTGTATTAAGAAATTTTCAATACCGATAAAAACCTTGACCGAACCATGCTTTCTAACTTTAATAGGAATTTTGAGCGAGTGAAAATATAATCTCACTTGTCTACATGAAATAGCATATTGTTTTAGATATTCTGCCGGCTATATTATCTCACTGTTTTACCAGTTTAAACGTTTTGTTAAAACTGTACACAGAGACCATAGAAAAAATCCCTTTTAAAATTCGTAAAAATATTTTTTTAACGCGCTTCCAAAATAATCCTATGAAGGGCTTGGTTTACAAACAAACGAGGGTAGAAGGACATGCTCTGGAAAGCGACAAACGGGTTGTTTTGTTAAGCTATAAACCACAAACTGGCCTTTGTTTCGTGTATATCCATATATTCTTACAACCGACTCGCCACTTGACGTTCCGCCTCAAACAAACGCTAAGAAAATCATGCACTGGAGAGCAACGTGTTTGTTACACGGTCACACATAGTTTTAGGTTATCCCTTCCCTCTCTTCCACTGCTGCCAAGACGGCGATGGTGAAGAATAGTAAAATATAATCTTAAATCAATCTTATGTGTGAAAACTTAAAACCTCCGCTAGAACGTGTGTGTTAACGTCGTTTGTTGTGCACCGTATTACCGCCGTGTCCGGTTACTACTAAAAACACTCGCGATACAAATGTGAAATTGCAGCAACAGAGGCCGGGTAGTGTGGAATTGTGGTAACGGTGTAAGGAGAAACCGTAAAATGATTCCCGAAAGTATGGCCACAACTGGGTAGGGGGGGGGGGTTTGGATTCATAATTATCCTTTTTCCGACACTTTAATTCTAAGCTTATGATAATTTGCTGTTTGCTGTTGCCATTTGCATCTTCCTGTTCTGTAAAATTGAATTCTTCAAAAACAACAACCCCACGGTAGTTGTGGTGAGGGTAACTTCCTTCTGGTTGGTTTTAAGAAAAAGAAAAAAAACTCACATAGTGAATAAGACCGATAAACTTACTTACGAAGCCGTGTACGTTCTAAAACCATAAGATAAAAATAGGCGGAAAAACTGGAACCACCGCCCCACACACACACGCGCGCTCGCTATTGTGTTTGGCTTGTGAACTAAACCACACCACCACCAACACCACCACCGGAACGGCCACCACCTCCACCGGCGGGACGATCGTGCCACTCGGGATCGTTCGGATCGTCCTCCTCGACGAACAGCGATTCGCCCGTGTCCGTTTCCTCGTCATCGATCACCTCCTCGTCCTCGTCGTCACCGAGGATTGGTTTCGCGGTCGGCGGTTCGATCTCGTACTGCTGCGACTCGCCCCGTCCCTTCAGCAACCGCTCCATGATCAGTTGGTTTTCGGTGCGCTTCGCGAGCATCAGATCCTCGTCGTCGAACTCCTCCAGGTCGGTCTCGGTCGCCGACAGTGTCGTCGAGGAGCACGAAGCGCTGGAGCTGAGCGGATTGCGAGCTCCACCGAGCCCCAGGCTGGCCGGGGCTAGGACAGCGCTCGACTTGAGCATCAGCAGCACGTTGTTGTTGCGATGCCGTGAACGGCGCAGCGGCAACCCGTCGCGACCGGTCAGCTTGCTAATGCAGTCCTCCACCATGGCGATGTGGTCGTTGGGCATCGAGCGCACCATGTCCTCGTAGATGTCATCCGGCAGTGGGAACTGAAGCGACTCGTAAGGAGACACAACCTAGCGGAAAACGGATAGGAGGATTTAAGCAATTGTAATATTTTCAAGCTCATATTTTTCATTAAATAAATTTTCAATTTTTCTAGTTGTTATGTTTAATGGGAATATGGTTTAGTGATTGTTAAACATGTTGTAATAAACTATCGATTAAACTATCCGTTCATAAATTCAATCGATAACATTTTATCGATATCCGAAAGATAGTTGATAATAAGTAATACATATTTAAGCTAAGTCAATTCAAAATGTTAGTGAACAACTTTTTTTCATTTTTCTGTTCTTCAATGCTTCTGTTATCTTCGAGTTCATTCTTACGACATCCATCAAAACTATTTATTTCGAACTGAAATGAAAGTGAAAAATGGTATGTTTACTCTCATACGAAGAAAAAGTTCTACCGTGTCGGACAAAAACAACGCGAAAACTCGAAGCCGTGCAAACAAAACCCTGTTTTTTAACAAAATGTTTGTAATTTCGGTTTGAAATGTTATTGCAATCAGTTTCACACAACTTTTCAGTTGATTTTTTTTACAAAAAAAAGCTGAACAAAAGCTAAAGTGGTTTTAGCGACTTCAAGGTAAAACCACTTTAGCTTTTGTTCCACAATTGAAGATATTGCAACAAGAACATAAAAAAGATATAAAAATGATTGGAATAACATTCCAAACTGTAAAAAAAACTAAAATTTCAGGAAATAATATAACTTGTATCACGCATCCTTGCCGGTTTGTGCCATTCTTGCTTCGAGAAGTGTATCATATTATATTATATGAAGAGGATACAAATAGTTGTAAGCATACAAAAGTTGTATAACCTTAATCGATGCTTAACAATTGATTGATATGCATCTCAAAATGCATTTTATGTCATTTTTCAAACATGCACTCCGGCGGTGTGCGGACCAATTCCTACTCAGAGCAGAAGCTAACCATGTTTTAAGCGACAATCGATTGATGATAGTCAAAGTTATTCGCTGAAGAAAAGTGTTCCAATTTACCTCGCGTGTATCTGGCGTCGTACTGCCTGCTCCGCCAACGGCAGCAGCTTGATTCTGTTGTTCGTCGCGCTTCGACGACACCGTCCTTCGGCGTTCTTTCTTCGTTAAACTTTTGTTCAGTGCTGCGGAAAAAACGGTTTAACCCGGTAGAATGGAAATGATGCATTAAGGGTCCGTTAAACTTAAATCATGCGCGGTAATCGTTGCGGAAATGTAACACCCACCATTGATCACATTCGCTTCGGACAGCTCCTGCCCATCGAGAGGTGTAAGAGGAGTTGACGGACAGGCCGGTGAAGACTGAAAGCGTTTGATATTGGGAAAGAGTTAGTTTAGACAAGAGCTTTTCTGTCGGTCATTCACACGCGCAGAGGACGTGGTGTGAATACCTACATCGTGTTCCACCATTGGCGTGGGTGGCGCGGGGGACGTGGGATCGGGCGTATTGCCACCGCTCGAACCGGCGCGACTTTCCGTGCGGCGATTGGCGCGCGGTCGACTCCAGGGGAACTTCATGTACGTGCGGAACTTCTTCCGTTCTTCCTGCAGGGCACGTTCGTGCTTCAGCATGATCGCCTCGTCGGAGATGTCCTCGTCGTCCAGCGCGGGCATCACGAACAGTTGCTGCTGGTGCTGGTGCACCAGATGATGATGCGGTTCCTCCAGTTCCTCCTTCCGCACGTACCCCATAGAGCCGGCAAGCTTCGACGCCTTCGTGCCGTTCGGCGGATTCGATGACTCGCGCGATCGCTTGAGTACGGGTTGGGGGGTAGGAGGCTGTTTGTCGTCGTCCACACGCTCGCTGGCGGACACTGTCGAGGAAGAGGTCGAACACTGGCTCGTATCCGTGGCGGGATCGAGCTTCATCGTGTCTCCGCCGTCGGCCGACAGGCCGGCAAAGGATTCATCAATATCATCCACAACACGCCATCTAAAATATGACACGAAATATGTGGGTGGTTAGAGCTTCGATCTTCCGCCTGTGTTCTGTGTTCTACGTACTTTGGTATTGCGATATCCTTGTACTGTGGAAGCGATACTCTCGTAGAAGCCGCCATACTATATGGTATAATAATGTTGTCGATGTCGTACGAGTTTCGTGGCCTCCTGGAAAAGATAAAATGGAAGCGGAAGCGAATAAGTTAAATAGTTTATAACAACATATAAATTGTAAAGCCGGATAATGTTTACATACAAATTAGCAACTTTCAAACATTGTCAATGATTTAACTAAATTTTTCATGCAAAAACGAAGAACACCATGGGAACTTTTGTGTTTGGCGGAACTATTGTGTTCAGAACAAATTTGATATCATTTAAATTGAACCCTTCGTGGCCTTAACAGTAAACCAAAACCCAAATGGAACAGCAGCTGGTCGTGATGGCCACATAAGAAAAACATGCTAACATAAATAGTTTTTACGCCTATGGGTAGAGTTCTAGCCAACTAACGTAAGAATGCCTGATTGGGTGTCGACATATTTTTTTTAAATACTAAACTGATGTAACTTTACAGTAATTTACATCATTAAATTATCTTGCGTGGTTTTTTTCCTATCCTCTTTTTATAGTTGTTCATTTTTTCTAACGCAAACTTTGTCAGTAGTACTGCTTTTTTAGTAGGACAGAGAACATCAATTATGTTGCTATAAGAGCTGGTAAAGCTACCACTAGTAAGAGTATCCTTAAATATTTTGGAAAATAAATGTTTTGAAAGAGCTTTACTATGCCCGAACATTAGGAACCATCAAGAGCTACGCTGTAAGCTCCAGAAAATGTGACCTCCCATTGCATACCTTTCGTTTCGCTGATAGTTTGGCGTCGGGGACGAGTTCTTGCTACGGCTAACGCCACCATCGTTTCCGTCGTAGTATTCGTAACAGTGTGACGACTTGCGCGACTTATTCTTGTGGTTGCGGCTGTGGCCGTTCGGTCCCGTCCGCGAACCGTCTGGTAGGTAGCCGGACTTGCGACTGTTCGCCAGTATCACATCCCGCCTCGATTTGGCTTTTTTAGATTCTGCAACGACAAATGGGAGCATCATGTTAGATTTGCATGCCGTCTCTGAATGACTCCTACGACGACGCCGTGTCTCCAATCTACTTACTATTTCCACTATCGGTGGTAATGGAGCGATCGTTGGTGTTCTTGTACTTGTTGTTGATGCTGCTACTATACTTCCGCTTGCCATCCGAGCCCGTGTAGCGCTTGCCGTGCGACGTCGGCGCCGTTTCGTCACCGGACGAGAAGAACGACGAGTTGGCGTCGCCTCGACCACCGATACGGCTTGATGCACCCGCTAGGCCGGAGGTCTTGTGCGATGTGGACGACGCCGGAATGGTGACCGGTGTGCTGCGGATCATCCGGTTTTGCCATTCCGGCAGCCGCATAATCGCCTCCAAATGCACACTGTGCGAAATGTCTGGAAATGGGGAAAGAGACATAAATGTTAGTTTTCAGTTCTCACACGGCCGTTATTCAATTCCGATCGGATGCTATATAATTTGTACCCCGCAAAAGAAATGTATCCTTATAAACATTACCAAGCATCTACTCATCATTTTATGCTCAGCATGGAAACTGCACCACACTGTGAGCCATCATTTTTCATCGATTTTCCCTTTGCCAAGCTAATTTTTTCAACCATTATAGCAATTAAACAAACACATATAAAAAGAAAGCATCTTTGGTGCAAGTGCAACATTGCAGTGTGGGGCAGAGTACAGTGGCACGGGCTCATTTGTCCGCCCTTCTGATGGGTCATTTGTCGCTCCCAAAAGTATCTAGCATTTCCCCGAAAACCCTTGGTTCGCTCGTTCGCACTCTCTTGCCACTTGAAGAGTGCACCAGACCCTTTGTGTTTGGGTGCGTGCGGAACGTTTTCATAATAAAACACCGCCAACTTTCCTCCCTTATTCCACCCCAGCCGTGGTCGACTTGGGTGCTGGTGGGGAAGAAAACGGTGATAAAGGGAGGGGGAGAGATGCTTTCGTTATTGCGATCGACTGTTTTCAATGTTTCGAGTTTTCCGCGCGCATGTGCACAGCGCCGGAATGCACATTTTCCATCCCCGGGGTTTCTCTCTCTGGGGGGAACCGAAAACCAAACAACACACACAAAAAAAGCAACAACGCAATACACCTATATCTATTCCCCGGCCCCTCTCTTCACTCGCCACACGGGGAGCAGCAACATTTTGCGCGGGAAAACGTCCGTCTCCGTCTCCGTGTGGTGGCGCGAGCGGTGCGCTGTCGTCGTCCGCTGATAATATGCTGCGCTATGCACCGCCGCCGCCGTCCGCCCGCTTGCCTGCCGTGTATTTATGCTGGCGCGCGCAATAGAAAGGGAAGAGGGGATGGGCGGGAGGGAGGAGGAAGGGCAATGGCACACGTGTTGGTACTTCCACGTACCAGCATCAGACACACGCACACATTTTGCGTGTAGGCGGCGGCGTGACGAACTCTCGGAGAATATGTGTTCCGGTGGTGCGGAACCATCGAAACACAAACCCACACACACACACACACAAGAGGAAGGCCGCCATCGCACAAAGGCGCTGATGTGTTCCCTCCTCCCGGGAGCATTAACACGAGCCCTGGACTGCCACCGTATTACCATACGCAATAGTACAGTTCTGGTGCTTTGATGGTGGTACGGAAGGGGAAAAAAGAAACATCCAGCATAAATGATCGCGATCTTATACTCCGCGTGATCTTGCGTTGATATCGCGCTTAGTGGGCTCTGTTTGGTGTTGTTTTATATGAATATACCGTGTATTGTACAGATTCTATCGAGGATCATGTTTTGTACTTTAATTGCAGTTGTAGCGGACAAATATTTTGGTTTACTTTTACGTTTATGAGTATCAAAAATCTACATTCGTATGTCATTCTCGAGTTTCACAAATCATGTTTCATTTTTTTAACCAGAAAAAATACTTTCTTTTGCACAACTTCCACGACACATTTTCATCTAGCAGATGTTAACTTGAAACTCAAACATTCTGCAGAAAGTACCTAGGTTCGGTGCTTCATTGAAATCGATAGAAATGAAGTCGAAGTAGTAGTATGAGAAAGTTCCTTTTATAACCGCATTACAGCCATTTCAAATACTCATATTCTAACATAAAACCTATTATATCGTTAGTTACTGATGTTAATCAGGTTAATCAATAAAAATATTCGTGCATGAGAATGTTGTTAATTAAGTTTTTCAGTTCCAACCGACGCATTTTCTATTTAATTTGTTTAACACCCATTAACGTAGCAATTGACGGAATTTTCAACGTGCTGTGAAATATGCTGAATTCCTGATGATGATTGTTATATAATTTAATCATAGTAAAAACGGGAAAGTAGATATGATTCCAATAGTTTTTTTAAGTAATGGGTTAATCCAGATTGATCCCAAAGTATATGGCATTAATTTAAATTTCCAAAAAAAGGAAAATATGTTACGATCGAGAATAAACCCTATATTCTGGAGCAGATGGTGGCAAGTTTTGCCTTCCGTACTTGTGAGACCCAAAGTGCGCTGTTTCAGTTCCTTTTGCGTTACAATTAAAAAAGAAAACGCACAACCAAACAAGAGATACTACGGCGGACCATCATCATCTTCCCATATGCTCGGCGGCCCTTGCTGTTGTTGTCCCATATGTAAGCCAACCCCAGTTACGCGCGCGTGTGTGTGTTTGTGAGTAAGTTGTAATTCGTTCGACCGTGTAGTAAAGTGGGAAGGAGAGGAGTGGAACCAAAAAAAACTGACTCACTTTTCCACCCCTAGAATCGAAACAGGCCCTTGTTAAACCATTCCACGGCGATACTGCTGCCGGAATAAAGGCAAACTTGTAACATAAACTGTTTTTAGGTAAGTTAAAGACCTTAGACATTTGAATTATGTCCAGGGTCCAGAGATCGGGGCTCTGACGAAATTGTAGCTTTACGGACATAAAAAAATGTTACAAAATGTTTTTTAAAGGTTTGCATTGTTGGTAATTATAATGCACATTGGACAGCTAAAAGACGCAATAGAAGCGTGAGGATCTGAACAGCAACAGCAGCACCTAGTTCCAACGCTAGCGCATATACCCCATATCCGTAGAACAACACTTGCCGACGTAGAGACTGACAACGTAATCAAACGCTGAGTAATGGTGGCATGACAGAGGCTGCGCGCTTTTATTTTGTAGCACACAGTCGATTAATACACAACGCATACACACACAGACTGACACACGTACGCTCGTATCGTACTTGAAAAATCTCTTCCCAACATAAGATGAAGGCGGGAAGGCAAATGAAAAATATTTAATAAAGCGCGACAAATGCCAAACATTCTTCCACGACAGTTTGCCACGATCTTATCTCGACGATTCATATTTGTGTCAATAAATTAATCCGCGTTCGGAACACCATTCGCTGCAGATGACCTTCTTTTTTCTTACCTTCCGGAAAACTTAACACCGAATGGAAGCAGGGATCGAGCAGGGCAACCCGTTCGGCGAATGGCATCGTATCTAGCGGGTCTCGGGGGGCCGTCGGATCCAGCCGACCCGTGCAGAGGGCACACGGATTCAACGGCCACTGGCAGCCACACTTGAAGTTACTGTTTTGAGTAAGAAGTGAAAAAAAGGGGTAAGTAAAACGAAAAACCATTACCAGCTGTCGGGATCGAGGGGAGAGCATTTTTTATGAAACATCGCGTACCTTGGCCGTGCGGCTCGCTTCGATATGACGTGCAGGTTGTTGGTCGGTAGTAGCTTACGCTTTCGGAACCGCAACCGGCAGTAGGGTTTCGCGCGAGAACAACTTGCCATAAGGTCGTCCTCATCGTCGGTCGCTGGGGCCACAGTGGTTGCCGCCGCTGGGTCAGAGGTGTCCAGGGGTTTACTACTGCTGCTGCCTCCTGGCAGCTGTCCTCGGTAACCATTAATCGACTGTGGAGGCTGCTGCTGCGGATCCTCCGGATTACTGCCAACGGCGGTGGAAGATGAACTAGCCGCCACCGGCGGTTCCTCCAATACAACCGGCCCTTTTTTGGCGCGGATCTTGTTCAGCACTTCACTGTGCTGACGAATCCGGTACTCCAGGTCGGCTATACGGGCCACCAGCCAGGTCCATCGGCTCGCAACCGCCGCCCGATCTTTCGACCATTTCCATGACGCTCGTTCGGTGCTGGAAAAGATGCGTAAGGGAAAGAATTATATTAATAATTGGCAGTCTGCTTAGAAGTTCCCTACATTTGAACACATGTTTTGTGAAGTGAAAGCATATCCTTATTTCTTTTGTTTTAATTACAAGATTGCACTACAAGTGCCTTGTATTTTGTTTCTAATGCCATACCATGCTTATCAATCTCTTCAAGCTTAACACATTCAAGAGCAAAACTAAAACACATCTCAAAGGTGAGACATTCCTTCTCATTGACGTAAGAAAGCTGAGAACTCATTTTAAAACCCAAAGCAATGTAATGCAAGGGAATGAAGGAAAATAAAGATCTTTCATTCATCTGCGGTATATTTAACTCTCCCTTTCAGCATTTCGCTCTTTGCTATTGGTATGTTGAGCGCAGGCACCCGCGCTTTGCTCCGGAATGAGGCACGAGTTTCGATTTCAAGGGCATCAAACCGCGAAATATTATGGCATACTATTACCGATTAGGAGGGTTAGGCCCTTTATCCAACGCTCGAGACGATAGCGGCCTTGACCCGGGAGCTGATAATGGGGGGCCCTTATCACCTTTTTTATGAACTGAAAATTGCATAATTGATTTATGCAACTAACGCCTCAAAAAAAAAAAAATGATAAAATACAACTTAAAATTGATAACTTTTAATCGAGCTGATTAGCACAGCTTTGCTGGACTCATGAAACTGCAGATTGTGCATCATTTTTACTAAACCGAAAACGAAGACGGCTACAATTTTACAAATAATAATCCGATCAAAGTGGTCGTCGGCGCCAGACGGTTGCTAGGAAACGATGATGGCAGCAGTATGATTCGATGATAAACCAAATAATTTACCAACTAGTACGCAACTTGCGCCGAGATGGCAGATGTATTGGAAAACAACAGGTTCCTGCTTTAAATATTGAAGGCTTCCATTTCGATCCAATGCAAGCCGAACGAGAAGATAGTGTTGAAGCAATTTTCGAAATGAGAAAAAAAATTATACCCTTATTATATGATAAATTCCAGCGATAAAGCATGTGCAATGGCAGATATTAATATGGAAAACACTTCCACATAGCGACCCGCTCACTTACATCGTTAGCGGTTCCTGCAGCTCGTTCACGTACGGCATCGATTCATCCGCCGAATCTCCACCGGAGCTGCTGAGCGTCGCGTCCGAATCGATGGTATTCTGAACGTGCCGCAACTCGGCGTGCAGCAACCCGGCCGTCTGCTCCAGCTCCTGGGTGGCCACCCGATCGAACAGAGGAATCGTGTTGGAAATGTTTGCGTAACCGCCTCCATCAGCTGCCGACGACGTGGACGCTGCTGGGTCCGCCAGGGATGGTGGCAAACCGGAGGAGACCGCCGCCGATTTCGGGCCGCAGCTGCTTACGCCGTGAAAATAGCGACTGTGGAGCACGCTTTTGCTCTCCATCGAGCAGATCGTGCTCGAGATTCCTTCCATCCGCTTGCTGAACGTCTTGAGCGCGTTTGCCGAGATCGGTTTCAGTTTTTCTGGCGGGGCGGGCGCGGCATCGGGCGGTGGCGCCTGAAATGGGATGATTTCAGGCCACTTTTCATTCGCCCCGGCCGAGGAGGAGGAAGCGGCTGTCGCGGACGCGTTCCCGGGACCTCCACCACTGTTGTTGTTGTGCATTTGCTTGGCGTGCTCTTTTTCGCGCTTTTTCCAGTAGCGCTGCGTGTGCTCGAACAGTCCGGCCACCTCTTCGCTCACGTGTTGGCCCATGTACCGCGCGATTACCTTGTGGAGTCGTCGGACTAGAAAGTCGTACTTGCGCTGCATCTGCACCTGACGCTTCACGATTTCAGCGTGCAGCTCGAGCCGCTCCCGGTCCTTGTTGGGGGAAGTCGAGGGTGTGGAGGAAGACGGAAGCGCGTGTACGTCCCGTCCATCGCCCGGCCCGACGTCGCACAGATTCGCCACATCGACGTCACTGAACAGCAGCAGACTGTTGTTCTCGAAGCTCTTCAACACCTGCAACAGGTCGATATCGCCGGTCGATATTTCGCGGATCATCTGGTCCATATCCGGTCCGGTCTCCTTCATCAGACCACCGAGCTCGGTACCACCGACACCACCCCCTGCCATGCCGCCCACTCCACTAAAGACTCCGAGCGAGGAAGTCGAAGATTGCGATAGGTCCTGTTGATTCTGCCCCATTTGGCCTATCAAGCCCTGCGGTGGCTGTTGGATCGGGACCTGCTGGTCCGGAAAGGTCACCGGTTGTTGCATGATGATTGGGGTATTATTGATGTCCATGAGCACAAAATCTGAATGCTGTGGTCCGGTGACTGGCGGCGGTTGCAATATGTTCGAGGGCATTGCGCCAACAGGTGCCGCAACCGTGCCTATGTCCATCCCAGCATCTGCTGCGTCCATGATAGCATCCATGGTGGTCGCACCCCCTCCGCTACCAACGAGGGCCGTCGTCTCGTGATGCATCTGTTCAAGCGCTATCTCCACCAGATCGCAGCTACTGTCCTGTTCCAACTGCTTCAGACCACCGCTGGCACTGTTGTTGTTCTGGATATCGTCCACCGTGGTGCTGCCTCCATCGCCAGACGTTACCGGCAGGGACATTCCCATCTCATCCAGAGTCGCTTCCGTCGTGAGGGGTACCGTAGGGGCGGCAACAACACCTTCGACTAACCCTTCCACCATCGGCGGTAGATCCTGCTGGACAACTACCTGTTGCTCGGCGTAGTTCTCCACCACTTCTTGCAACGACGACTGCTGCTGCTGCTGCTGCTGCTCATCCGCCGAGGGAAGCAGTGTCGTACCGCCGAGCGTGGCCGTCACCGTGGCGGTCGTCGTAGTGCTGCTGCTCGTTCTCGGCGATGCACCGGAAGCGGCCGAGGAGGACAGTTTGCTTTGGCTCAGTGGCTCCGTAAGAGCGGGGGCCATCTCTTCCACAGCATCGGATCGAAACGTCTTCGTAGACACCGACGTAGCAGCGACCGCTAGTCCCATTCACCGTTGCTCGCACGCGCGCAGGCAATTCGGTGCTGGCCGCTTGCTTTCCGCCGGTGTGAGAACGTGTATTCTACGCTTCAATATAGCACAACGTTTACGTTCACCACTGGTAACGGATTAGGTAAGTTTCGTCACTTTCGTCAAAGCAGGACCAGGTTGAACTAACACCGGTATCCCATTTGTTCTCACTTTGGACCCATTTTCACCGTGCACAGTCGGAGAGTGTTTTATCTGCAATTAAAGAGGAAAAATCAATAATTAGGATCTCATTTTTTTCATTCAACGAAGTAGCAAAGCGAGAGTTGTAATTATTCTAGCAATAACCACAACTTAACCAACTCGTGGAATGTAGTAAAGAGTAGAACCTTAGATGTACGGAACGCGTACCTTGCTATTCGTTCACAATTTTCGCATCTTTTTATGGAAAACACTTATTCGGAATGTATGTATGTCGTACGATTATTCAATGGTTTGAAATCATCTTATGGCTCTATTGCATCATTGCGTTAACATTGCGTCAGACAAACTATTCACTCTTCGCACGTGTGAGGAGTGTTTCTGATGCTTAGATAAAGCTTCAACCTAACGTAACGCTGATCAGTATTTGGTAATTTTTAAAGAAACCAAAAATCCACAGTTCAATAACGTTTAGGCACAGTTTTTTACACATTGAACCTGTTGATAAACCTGTTTTTCAAATGAGGCTTATAGCCCCACAATTCTTTTATAACTTGAACACATTTTTTGATAAAACCATCACGTCCGACGAAGGAAAGAATCGTGTGGCCATAAAAGCGACAGATGCTTCTTCTGAAGCGAGGCAAGAGACATTCATGCAAAAACATGTTATGTTTGTTCCCGGTGCTTGGCTCATGCTATCCTTCTCACACCTGCGTCAGCGCTTGCAAGGAGAGCACGGAAGAGCAGCCCATTCTTGCCCGGCAAAAATTGTCTGTCCTCTGTACGTCTTCTTGTGGAAACCGCGCGCGCATTCGTTCGCGAACCACCGGCATTCGGGACCGGCATTTTTTTCTTCATGTTGAGAGCGCTATTTTTCTTTTGGCTTCCACCAACGTACTGAGAATGCTTGATTTTTGGCATGGTTAGCGCTTCGTAGTCGTTTAGGATCAGTGATGATTTGAACAAATTTACCTTCAAAAGATAGCTTAATAAACATGTTAAACATTCTTGGAAATAAATTAAACCCCGCAGTTGATTTATGCAATATTAGTTTCAAGTTAACAGCAAGCATTTCCTATCAATTATTGGTGATGAGTTTTAGCCTACGGTTTGTTGTGCAAACTCCTACTGTGGCCATGACGTGAGAAGCGGTGAGCCCGTCCGTTTCCGTCATCGGTGGAGAGTGGGTTGTAAATACAGCTCGGTCGGCGACGGATAGAATTTTTGCGGACGTGGATACACTGCAGCAGACAAGCAGAACGAACCGAGCACTTTGCCAATCCACACCGAACCCCAAGTGCACCGCAGCAGCAGGAAAAGATGGTGTCATTCGCTTCGTTGTCGTGGTTACCGCGATATCATGGCTGGTGCGTTGGAAAACAGACCCGCGCACGATCGGCATTGGAAATGTGGTGCTTCGTCGAGGCATGCACCTTACATTCTGGACCCACGAAAAAATGTTCTTCTGGGTTACTCGCATCTTCTTTTCATGCACATTTTTTCTCCTCCATTTGTGAACGGTTTTCTGGTCCATTCAAGATAAATACACATTCATTTCACCACGAACGCGAGCATCCCGAGTTGGATTGCCTCCGCTTTGCCGCGTATCGCGTGTTCGTTACATAATGCAAACACATTTTTACAGCCACACACAACGTTGGTGTGAGCCCCCATGCAGGAGTGGTTTCGGAGATTTCCCGGGATCATTTCATACCGTTTGTAAATGCATATGGGTTTTCCGAAGGTATTCACAGTTCCATGGCATCAGACAGTAGCAGCGCGAAGGTGCTATGCTTGTTTCAAAACAATGGAATTGAACTCTTCATTATCAAAAACAAAGCGCCCGTGACTCACCGTCATCGTAATAAGCCGAGTTTAATCCTCACACCAATGCATTCGAAACCGGTAGGAGTTCAATTAAACAACAAATAAATCGTACTGTATCTTCATTATAATAAATCTATCTTTATACAATAGGTTTTTAAACAGAACAATTTTAACTTTCGGTAAATGGTTAAGTTAAGACACTTTAAAGATTTCCTATACTACCTACGATGATACGTTTTCAAAGCATTTTATTGTGGCTTTTCAATTTTATTTATTCCAAAAGTTAGTCCAGTTCTCGTAGATGGAATCTTTAGCTTGGTTGCTACAATTTCGTGCGCCTCATGAGATTAGGAAAATGAAAATAAAACCTAGGTTAATAATTTATTCCGAAAAATAGGCTAATATCCTAATTTTTTAAGCTTTTTCGACTGAATTTAGCTTATAAACCTTGCATTTGATAATTGAGCTTTTGCCACAAAAGAGAACAAAAACTATTTTACCAGATTGAAAACGGTTAGGAATTAATATTTAGGTTCGGCTATTTTCTTTTTACATTAAATAGAGATAACTAACTGCTCAAAGAAATGAAAATTCCAAATAAAATCAATATCTACCAAAGCTTATTTTCTTTTTGCAATGCCGGTCAGAACGAAGAACATCCCTCTTGATGTTCAGTTAGTTTATGCTATCTGTATAATGCGTTTCCTTACATTTACTGCGTAAATAATATTTTTAAACAATTTTGTCGGCGACACATGCGTTAGGTGTGTCAATACTGGGAACACTTACCCTGGAAGGGTGTCGAAAAGAACGAAGAGACGCGCGGTTGCGATGCAAATTATGCTGCCTCCTCGAAGAACAAAGCAAGCTGTACGACCGTAACACACTTTTCAACGAAATTCGGACAACTTCTTTTGCCTATGAAGAATTCATTACTTTGAACGCTTGAAAAAATGGCTTTCCTTTACCGGAACACAATTCTCATCACGCTTCCTTTTTTCCTTCCAGCCTCAAATCACTTCACACACCGATGGCACATTAAAATGGTGGTACCATGTATACTATGTACGCTCATAACAAATTCTGCGCTTGTAGTGATGTGCTCCCATGTAAAACCCGGTCCTCGCGGATTTCTTCCAACACACACAGTGACATGCATGTAGCTCATACACCACCACAGACACCAGCAATCGATTGCCGACGACTCCTCCACTTCCCTCTCACTTCTTCACACCATTCACATTCGGTCGCTGCTGGATCCTGCTCTTCTTCACCCGTTGTCAGCTTTTTCCGCCAAAGCGCCTTTGCGCTTCAAAAACTACTTTTGCCTCGAATAACACAATGCTTACAACCTTTTTACCATCCTATGCAAACTCTTCCACTGCTTTTGTGAAAAAAATGCTCTGTACGCACACGTTCTTCGCTCCCGCTCTAGCGCATATCGCCGTCGCACGCGACGAAAACTGAAAAAGATGGCTTCACTTTTTTCCCCACTGCGCTTCAGCTTCAACGGGTAACTATTTCCGATGGCTGACCGTATTTTCCTCTTCACAAATCACACTTTTCACAGTCTACGCCGTTCGAAGATTTCGGAAAGAAAATTTATCACTTCCACTGGGAGGTGTTGACCCGCCGGAAACGACACACTGCCGCAAAAACGCAAAACGCGGACATCGAAGACCACGACGAAAAATGCGCTGTGTCTGGTCTGTCGCAGTTCTAGAAGTACCGCCGCTTTACACTGCTGCTGCTGCTACTGCTACTGCTGCTGCTGCTGCTGGTAGATAAAGTGCTGGCTGATCAATCCTGCTGCTTTCAACTTGCTCGAATTGCGAATGGTTCAAATTTTCGACGGTTCAGCATCGGCTGGGAAACCTTCGCTTGGCTTGTTCCCTCGCACGCTTCTAACGTTGACAAACGAGAGAGAGAGATGACTGATGGAGGCAACTGCTCGAAAGGTATGTTTTCGGACATTAGTTACGACGCCTTTTCGAATGACGTGTTGTTTAAAGCGCGTTCATTATTGCATCTACGAAAACGGTTACGATAGTTTTGTTGATCGAATATTGCCATTTGTTCCGAGTACGTTATCTGTAATACATGTGAAAAAAAATATTATAATTTATGGAATTATATACAAATTTGATTTTACTTATTTTCACTGCCTATCACCGTTTGAAAGGTGCGGCAGATGTTAAACAAAATATCATGCAGTCCATGCATACTGCATGCAGTTCGTTGCAACGATTACACTGTTCGATCAAAATGTTTACAAACAAAAGTAAAGTGTGAAACCGATTCTGGTTCAAAACGAAAGGAAGGCGCAACGGGTTCGCATCTGACACATTACACCGTCCATCGCCTTTCAAAAGTGCGGTGTAATTCGTCTTCAAAATATAAACATTCATTAGCACCACATACGGCAGTAACAGCAAAAATGTTACGAATTTTGAATGGCAAGTTTCATTAGAAGCATAACATGCATTTTCTATGTCTGTATTACTTCAATACAGTCTTTGATCATAATTAGGTTCCATTTCTGGACTGATTTCGTACAGATTGTACTGAATCAATGGCAAATGCAGGCCAACCATCTGGTGCTTGCTGTCAAACGAGGTCAGGGTGCCGAATGTTGATCCCGTTTGTTTTTTTAGTTTTTATAGTTATATTAGCTTCCTATTGCTATAATAGGTGTGCGATAGACTTAAATGATGCACTACAGCAGTATCATTCAACAAAAACCACTTGGCGACAACTGTATCGCACATGATTAGCTACATTGTTGACAAACGATCTTGTAGCAATTTGGTTCCATTTAATGGGAAACCAATATCATTGCTTACACGACTCAAAACGTGTACGAAAGTATGAAATGAACCAATCTACTAAACATGTACATATAACAAAACTGATGACCTAGTGGGTCCTATATTTACCTAGCTTACCTTGACTGTTCCTTTACGGTACACGTAGCAGATCTTTACTCGTTAGTGCTACGAAATATACCTTCCCTGTTGCTAATGGATAGGATACAACCGATGTCCCAGTTATGGACCGTGTGAACTCCATCAGGACCGATTTCTGAACCTGGAACGAAATGTGTTATAAGGGTTCTTGAATACGGAAACAACTGCATAAATCGAAAACATTTCACAAACGAAGGCGACACACACGCACATTTTTCTTTATTTCCTTCAAAGAGAAATTATGCATCTTCTGTAAGGCGATGGGAAGGCACAGTTGTTCTATTTTATTGTAAACAGAAATCTCGATTTGTGTTGTTACCACGACGATCTTGCAGAGTTACAACAACATAATCTGGCTGGTACGGTGATTCCGATGCTGTCAAATTGATTATTTATCAGCGAGGGCAATATGCTTACCGAGATATTCTTGAGAAATCGTTCCGATTATCCTGGATGTCGTTTTTTACGAAACGGTGTTATCCTGTCGATAACAATAAGAACGATTTAGCGGGTTCTTCCTTTCCATTCATCCCGTTCGGAGAAATGGATCACTTTAGTGTTGGCAGAATCGGGACTCGGAAGATTCGAAGATTCGATCCCTAGACAGATTGTAAAGATTCGATCTCTAGACGGATTGTAAAGATTCGCAATCCCATTTGACGGATTCTAAAGATTTGGATCCCATTGGACGGATTCTAAAGATTTGGATCCCATTGGACGGATTCTAAAGATTTGAATCCCATTTGACGGATTCTAAGGTCTAAAATAGACGGGGCGCGTCCGACGCGTCCGCGTCCCGAATGTGATCTACAATCTGTCAAACTGTCAACCCGCCAACGTCGATTAGATACTATTGGAAGGTTCGACCTGGACGCGGACGCGTTGGACGCGCTACGTCTATTTTCGGGCTAAAGATTTTATTCGATTATTCGAATCAGATTTGATTTGTTTTGGACTTGATTTGATTCGATTCTGACGTGAATCGACTCACAATGATTTGAGTCAAATTAGTCACACAACGAGTCGATCTAGAGACAATTTATTTCAGTTTACTCAAATCGAATGCAAGGTAGAATGGATTATTGGATTGAGTTTTTAGCGCGATTTGCAAATTAGGCTTTAGAAAAATTCCTGGAAACTATTTTTTATAAAGAAATACAGTTGGCCCCCGCAGTGCGCGAATGTTTGGGACCGAACGCAATAGCGTATATCGAAGTTTCGCGTATCGCGGATTTCCTCTGCCATATCGTTTATATCTCATATTGAAGAGTTGACACTGAGCATATCTTCTATCAAAATCACTAATAAGTACTATTGTATCATTATATCTCTGTTCAAAGTGCATTTTAAAAACTTCATTCTACCAAAACTGTTGTGGAGACGCAGCTTCATCATCCACTGGAAGCTGCAACGTACGCAGCCATCCTTCCACTCGCCGCTATCGGTATCCGATAGCGGACGAGGTGAACAACAGGATGGCCGCTTCGCTTCCCGACCGTCCTAGCGAGAGGACGCGTATCGTCTCCCGGGAGCTGCCTCGTCCGTACCGTATTCGTCCGTACCGTATTTGTCCATCCTTCACGCGAAACCCGTTTTAAAGTGTAATTGTCTAATCGTTAATTTATAGATAATAAAATACTTTTTTAATGTAACATAAGACACAACAGTGGCGACGAGGATAAAGTTTTAATTTATATCGCGTGTCGTGCGTGTGAAAAGTGGTGGAATCCTATCTACAAAAATTCCGCCACCGAGTGCAAAACGACGCAGATTGAGCGGCATGGAAACGAACGCTTTGCCCGACGAGGAGCAGCGGAGGTCATCCTTCGGACAATCCGGCGTAGGAGGATTGCAACATCCGATGACCTCGAGTAACCCGCAGGCGCCCTGGCAAGCGCCCCGAAGCGAAGCACTGGCGCCATCGTTAAATTTCAACCCGGCGCCATCGACGACTCCAAGCGCGCAAAATGGAGTCCCAGCACCATCTTTCACGAGCCCGGAAAACGCATTCCTCTACCAGATGCTGCAAACGATGTCTCAGCAAATGCAGCAGCAGCAGCAGTTTATGATGCAAGCCCTAAAACAACACACACCGCCCCAGCAGCAGCCCGTGAGTAACCCAGAGTTAATCGTAGATTCCCTGGCGGGAAACATCAGCGAGTTCCGTTTCGACGTCGAAAATGGCATCACGTTCGAAGCGTGGTTTTCCCGCTACGACGATCTCTTCAGTCTTGATGCGTCCAGGTTGGACGATTCGGCAAAAGTGCGGTTACTGGTGCGCAAGCTGGGCACCGCCGAGCATGCTCGTTACGTGAGTTTTATTCTGCCACTTGCCCCACGGGAACTCACCTTCGAGCAGACGACGGCAAAGCTGAAAGCCCTGTTCGGGAAGGCGGAATCGACCCTCAGCAAGCGATATAGGTGCCTCCAGACGGAAAAAAGGCGAACAGAGGACCTAGTGGCTTACGCTTGCCGGGTCAACAGAGCGTGTGTTGATTTCGAGTTACCGGCAATGAGCGAAGAGCAGTTCAAATGCCTCATCCTCGTGTGCGGACTTAAGGACGAGAAAGACGCTGAGATCCGGACAAGGTTACTAGCGCGCATAGAGGATCACCCTGAAGTAACCTTGGACCAGCTCACCGCAGAGTGCCGACGCATAACCAACCTAAAAGGAGACAGTGCCCTCATTCAGGGACACGAACGGCAAGTACAAATGTTGCACGAAGCAAAGTATACTAAAAAATCGAAAAGCTTTCAGCATCACCGTTCTCCACTGCAAAGTGCTCAACCAAGCAGGCCATGTTGGTTATGCGGCGAACTACATTGGACGAGAGACTGCCCGTACAAAACACAAAAATGCCGATCATGCGGAAAGATCGGGCATCGGGAAGGTTTCTGTTCCCGCAAAAGCAGCGGCACCCGGCGAACAAAATATCGAGCAAACCGGCCAGCGACGAAAGCCGTAACTGTCAGCATATGTACCGTAGCCTCATGCCGTAAGTACGTTAATGTTATTATAAACGGAACCAACCTAAAGCTACAGCTGGACACGGGTTCAGACATAACATTAATTGGCCATAGCCTCTGGGAACGCGTCGGCAGCCCGCCTCTAACAAACGCCAGCGTAAAGGCAAAAACAGCATCCGGGTCGAGCCTAAAACTAACAGGCGAATTCGAAGCAACGGTTAGAATCGGTGAAAATACAAAAAAGGCTACAATTCGCGTTTCAGAAGCTGAACTGGAACTTTTCGGAGCCGATTTGATAGACGCATTCGAATTAGGTTCGATGCCTTTAGATGCGTTTTGTGGGCAGCTAGCCACGATTCCGCAAATCGTTGAAAATTTAGAGCACAAGTTTCCGGAGGTATTTCGCGGGCCAGGAAAGTGCACTAAAGCACGCATTGCGCTGCGCATTAAAGAAAACAGTCTACCTGTTTTCCGGCAAAAACGACCGGTGGCATACGCAATGCAAGAGGCAGTTGAGGGCGAATTAAAGCGGTTAGAGCAAATGAACGTCATTACACCGATCGATTTTTCGGAATGGGCAGCCCCCATAGTAGTTGTGCGAAAGGCAAACGGCAACATCCGCATTTGCGGAGATTATTCAACAGGGCTAAATTCGGCATTGATAGCACATGAGTACCCGTTGCCTTTGCCCGAGGATATTTTTGCGAAGCTAGCACGCTGTAGATGCTTCAGCACCATTGATCTATCGGACGCTTTCTCCCAAGTAGAGGTAGAGGAGCTAAGCAGATCGTATCTGGTGATCAATACTCACCGCGGATTATACACATATAACCGATTGCCACCGGGAATAAAGACGGCACCAGCAGCTTTCCAACAAATAGTCGACACGATGCTCGCTGGATTGAAAGGAGTGTGCGGATACATGGATGACGTGATTGTCGGGGGCGAGACAGAACACGACCATGATACAAACCTTTTCAATCTTTTCCAACGAATAGCGGCATACGGTTTCACGATACGCCCAGAGAAATGCTCTTTCAAGATGCGTGAAATCCGGTACCTGGGTCATATTGTGAATCACCGCGGACTGAGGCCAAATCCGGAGAAAATAGAAGTGATTCGTGATCTGCCAGCGCCTAAAGACATCAGCGGCGTACGATCCTTCTTAGGGGCCATAAATTTCTACGGCAAATTTGTCCCTAACATGCGAGGCCTTAGATACCCGCTTGATAACCTGTTGAAAGCAGAAGACAAGTTCGAATGGACGCAAGAGTGCGAGGAGGCTTTCAACCGTTTTAAGGAGATACTGTCGTCCGATCTCCTTCTTACGCACTACGATCCTAGAGCCAAAATTATCGTATCCGCAGACGCTTCATCGATCGGTCTCGGCGCGACCATAAGTCACCAATTTCCAGACGGTTCGATAAAAGTGGTCCAACACGCGTCTAGAGCACTGACAAAAGCCGAGACAAACTACAGTCAGATTGATAGAGAAGGTCTCGCCATCGTTTACGCCGTTACAAAATTTCATAAAATGATTTACGGCAGGCGGTTTTTGCTGCAAACCGATCACAAACCCCTGCTCCGTATATTTGGGTCAAAGAAAGGCATCCCGACGTATACAGCCAACAGATTACAACGATTCGCGTTAACCCTGCAACTATACGATTTTGAAATCGAGTATGTACCATCGGGTTCATTTGGAAATGCGGACGTACTATCCCGCCTGATAAAGGATCACGCTAAGCCAGAAGCAGAATATATCATAGCAAGCATCGACTTAGAAAACGATTTGAAGTCTGTAGCCGTAAATGCCGTCAGCTCATTTCCACTTGCTTTCAGTGATGTTGAGCGTAGCACCAAAAGTGATCCAGTACTACAACAAGTTTACTCGTACGTTCGAGATGGATGGCCTTCAAAAGTATCGTTTGGAGCAGAAATAAGACGATACAGTGACAGGAAGGACGCATTATCAACGGTGGAAGGTTGCCTTTTGTTCGGGGAGAGATTGGTCATCCCTGAAACCCTGCGCACGCGATGCTTGGAGCAACTTCATCATGGCCATCCCGGCATTCAACGCATGAAGGCGATCGCACGGAGCTTCCTTTACTGGCCATCTATAGACGACGACATCGTGGATTACGTTGCATCCTGTGAGCCATGCGCAGCGGCATCCAAGGCTCCTCCACGAGTGGACCCCATTCCATGGCCACAACCATCAGGTCCCTGGTCCAGAGTGCACGTGGACTATGCCGGTCCAATAGAAGGTTTTTGGTATCTGGTGGTAGTGGACGCGCTGTCCAAATGGCCGGAGATCATCAAAACCTCGAGCACGACGTCTTCAGCAACGATAGCAATACTGCGTAGTCTTTTCGCTCGTTTTGGGATGCCATCAACGTTGGTGAGTGATAACGGACCGCAATTCACCAGTGAATCGTTTCAGGAATTCTGCAGCCGAAACGGCATCCAGCAAGTCACATCGCCACCTTTCCATCCTCAGTCGAATGGTCAGGCTGAGCGATTCGTCGACACCTTCAAAAGGGCTTTGAAGAAGGGTCAAATGGATGGATCCTCATCAGACGAGGCGCTGGACAATTTTCTACAGACCTACAGAACGACTCCTCACCCGCTCCTGGACCAAAGGAAGGCGCCCGCCGAAGTTATGTTCGGTCGACAGCCGAGGGTTGCGCTCGATTTACTGCGGCCGCCGACGGCTCATCAGTCACAGCAGAGCGAGAGTCGTAGAAGTTTCCACGAAGGTGATAAGGTTCTGGCAAAATACTTCTCAGGAAACTTAACATGGATTCCGGGGACCATTATTCGAAGATGTGGACGTGTGCTGTACGAGGTAGCAACGGAAAATGGGCGTACAATTAGGCGGCACGTAAATCAGCTACGAAAGCGAAACCTTCGTAGCCCGTCGCACTTGGGTCAGCAAACAACGTCCCCTCATCTGCCCTACGACATAGTGATGGGCGACTGGGGAGCGCCTACGGAACAGATACCGAGCAGTTCCTTCATTGGCCCGGCGGCTCCTGACCCGGCGGATCCGATTCCGCCGCCTGCACCATCCACAGCTGTCTCGCAAGCGCCACTACGTCAGCCGTCATGCGGACCTACGGAAGCAGCTCCGAGTGTTTCGACTCAGCCGCTAACGGTGCCACGAAAGTCTTCTAGGCAAAGAAGACTTCCTCGTTGGCTTAACGATTATCGGAAATAAAAGGGGGAGATGTTGTGGAGACGCAGCTTCATCATCCACTGGAAGCTGCAACGTACGCAGCCATCCTTCCACTCGCCGCTATCGGTATCCGATAGCGGACGAGGTGAACAACAGGATGGCCGCTTCGCTTCCCGACCGTCCTAGCGAGAGGACGCGTATCGTCTCCCGGGAGCTGCCTCGTCCGTACCGTATTCGTCCGTACCGTATTTGTCCATCCTTCACGCGAAACCCGTTTTAAAGTGTAATTGTCTAATCGTTAATTTATAGATAATAAAATACTTTTTTAATGTAACATAAGACACAACAAAAACAAAGTAAAATTGACTAATCAGAACTCAGGCAACGCTGTGAGCTGTCAGTTGCAAAAACTCGCGTATTGTAAATTCGCGTATATCGAGTATAGCGTACCATTCGGCGCCAAGCAACGAACCGAGTGACAGTGACTTAGCAGTTTTTTTTTTACCTTTCCTACACGAACCTTTTTTCTTGATTTTTCTAAACGTTTAAAGTGGCAGTTTTTTAATACGTGAAAACACTTCAAAACGACCCATCCACCTACTATCAACATCCGAGTGAGCCCGGTATAAGGCTGATTCTAGACGTAAAAAGCTAGAAAAATCACAATCAACCGGACGGGCCGTTTCTATATCAAGGATCACAGAAGAAGATGGAGAAAGCCACCTTTATAATTAAATGTGATTTTAAAGGCATGCCGAGGCCACCCCCCGAGGAAGTACACGACTTTGTGGAGAAAACCCTAAAACTTAAGGAGGAGGAAGTTTTAACTCTTCACCTCCTAAGACAGGAACCATGGGCCATGATAACGGTTAACAAAATGGAGACCGCGATCGGCGCCGTTGCAATGGGGACCGACGCCACAATAATGGTGGGAGAAAAAACCTATCCGGAAGAAGTATCTTTAGCTGATGGATCCACAACACTAAAACTAGAAGACGTCTCGAGCGAAGTGACTGAAGAAAAAATTAAGGAAACCCTAAAAGGATACGGTAGGGTTCTCGAAATCACTAAACCAGCCAGGGGAAACCAAAAATATATATTCCGGACGGCAGAAACAGGAACCATTTTCGTTCGGATGATTATGACAAAACCGGTACCATCAACAATCGAGAAACTGGGGTACATGGGGACCAAAGCTTTTGTGGCTTATAAAGGGCAGACTGAATGTCGGTTCTGTGGCTTACCCATACACAGGTTCAAATCTTGTTCGCAGAACCGTATGGAGAACATGGAAAGCCTAAGTTATGCAAATGCCGCTAGGCTGAAACCACAACAGGCTACGAAACAAACAGTACCAACCAGCACCACTATCGTACAAAAACCAACCATTTTTACAGTACCAAAAACAACCTCAACAAAAAGCGTAAAGAAAAACACTAACACGGAAAACCTCACCACAACAAACCAAGAAACTATTACGCAAAATAACACAGCTAGCAGCCCACAGAAAATAGTATATTTCCCAACAGAATGTAGGGAAATTGAGGTGGTAACAACCGAACAAAACAGCAAAAGGCCCAGACGCGAACCCCAAACACCACAAAACACCAATAAAAAAAACGCATAAGCAACACAACCAAAGGGCCTCAGACCCTTTAATCAATTAAAGGACTCTAGAAGGCACGGGAAAGAGCGACGAACCTCGGTTTTCGGTTAGCTTCAGCGTTTTTGTACACAAAAACTCTGTAAGCAAAATACCGAAGCAACATGGGAAGGTTTACCATCCTCCAAAGTAATATAACCAGCCTGCCCAAAAACAAGGACGAGCTTCAACGCATCTTATCAGCACAGGACATATCAATCGCATGTATCATGGAGACATGGACAAGTGAAGAGAAAAGAAAACCATCGATACCAAATTATAACCTTGTTTACACACACCGCGAGGACGGATACGGAGGTACATGTATATGCGTTAAAAAGGGGATAAGGTTCGTCACAAAAACGGTCACCGATATTTGCCACGAAATACAGTATACAATCATTGAAACTATCAAACCGAAATTAAAAATATACTCAGTCTATGCGGCACCTTCAACAACAATACACAACTTCGAGAAATTACTAGACATAATAATGCAAGACAATCAGAGAAAGACAATAATAACAGCGGACCTCAACTGTCACCACACGGCGTGGGGAAACCCTTGGGATGATAGGAAAGGCAAAACCTTAATGGAAAAAATTAATGACACAAACTTCCATATCCTACATAACTACGAGGCCACACATATATCAACCGACATAGCAAGGAGAAACACAGCAATAGATTTAACCATCATCACCGAGGATCTCATATGGCAAAGCACGAGGAGGGTCAGCGACCACCACATGGGCTCATCGTGCCACAAAACCATTTTTACGGAGCTTAACGAACTACAAATTGCCCAGGAAAAAATACGTATTAACCAAAGCAAACTATATAAAGAAATTGGAAACTTCTCACCGCAACAAAACGCGACCGCTGGTTTAATTTTCAACAAACTAAACAATATTCTTAAACAATGCAAGTACAAAACGAAACACAAACCAAAGATCTGGTGGAATGTGCACACAGAAAAGGCCTGGAACGATAAGAACAAAGCAAGAAGAATTCTGAGCAACAATAAAACACTAGAAAACGAAATATCAGCAGAAAGAGCCGCAGCAAAATTCCAAATAGAGAAAAAGAAATATAAAACTTCCAAATATGAAGAAGCTATTGGCAAAATCGACGCAGACACAACGACCAAAAAGTTATGGAACATAATACGAAACCTGGAAGGAGTTACACTAAAAAAAACAGAGGATAACATAATCCACAACGACCCAGAAGCTGCCAAGACATTTCTAAATACGCACTTCAAAAAAAACCGCAAGGGGAACAAGCACCCATATCAAGGAATAATTGCAGAAAATATCCTCAACAAAAAAAAGTGGCTAACCATTTTAAACAGGAAGAAAAACACAGCACCAGGTGAAGATAAAATTACATATGGAATGTTGCGAAGCCTAAACAACAAAGCTCAAGAAATACTGATAAAAGAGGCAAACCACATGTGGAAAAGAGGTGTCCTTAAAAAGAAGCTAAAAAACATTAAAGTTGTAGCAATACCTAAACCTGGCAAAGACCCCAGTAACCCGACTAACTACAGACCAATATCGCTGATCCCGACAATTACCAAAGTGATTAACACAGCAGCTTTAGAAATGCTTAACAACACATGTGCACAAAACAACATTATACCAGAAACATCAATGGGGTTCCAAAAACACAAATCAATCAATCAAGCTGTGAACTACATTACAACAGAAATCGCGAAGAACAAATCACGCCGCAAACTAACGGGTATAATGTTTATCGATCTAACTAACGCATATAACAATGTATGTACTGACAAACTCATAGAGATCATGGAAGCCAACGGAATGGCAATGGAACTCACCAGATGGGTAGCTGCACTACTAAACAATAGAACCATAACTATAACGGTCTGCGAGAAAAAGATTAACAAACTAATATCCGACGGACTTCCTCAGGGAGACGTACTCTCCCCAGCACTTTTTAACATATATACAAAACAGCTACACAAAAAAATAAACAAAAACGGGAAAATAAACCTAATCCAATATGCCGACGATTTCTGCATCATCGAAACGGGAGACAACTTATCAGACCTACAAGGAAAACTACAACAAATAACAAACACCTTTATCGAGGAAATCGAACACCTGGAGCTGAGTATTAACGCTGAAAAAACTAAATATATGCTATTCGGACCAAAAAGCAAAAACCAAAGCCTAAACATAAACATACAAGACAAGCAAATCGAAAAAGTAACAGCCATAAAATACCTAGGAGCCTGGATTGACGGAAAGCTTAACTTTCAAAAACACGTACAAGAAATCACCAACAAAGCACAAAAAAGACTCCACGCCCTAAAACTGATAGCAAATAACAAAAATCATTTAAACCCAAAGAAAACCATAACAGTACATAAGGCAATAATCAGAGGGACCCTAGACCATGGGGCATCATATTACAACAATTGCACGAAAAAACAAAAAGAAATTATAACCCGAGTCATAAACCAGTCCCTCAGGAGAGTATCTGGCTGTACCAAATCTACGCCCATAAATACACTAATGGCCTTGACGGGCGAAACTCCAACAGAGATTAGAGCACATTTCAAAACCGCCAAAGAAATTTTTAAAAACATGATGCACTCCAAACTGATCGCAAAACAACTAAGGGACACTGATCTAAACACAAATCGGAAGACGCTATTCATAGGAAAAGTGTACAGAGAGCACATCAACATCATTAACAACCTAGCCGGGATCGTTTTAAATGATTTAGAAAAAAGCACACCCATTCGGAACGAAATAGAAGGATTAAAGAAAGGCGACCATTTACAACAAGAACTAATGAAAAGAATAATATTGGAAGAAACAACCAGCGCAGAAAAAATTCACACGACAATCTACACAGATGGTAGCAAGTCAACAGAAGGGAGCGGCATTGGAATCTTCATGAAAAGCCCAAATCGAACAAACCAACACTACGCTTTCAACATAGAAAACGAGGCCCCAATTTCAACAATCGAATTGATCGCAATAGAAAAATCGCTGGAGCTAGCAATAACACAAAACATCTGGAGACCAACCATATACACGGACAGCAAAACAGCATGCCAAATATTACTAAATGCCAAAGAGGAACTATACCTACAAGATAGATGCCACAGTATTCTAAAAAAATGTGAGCAGATTGAAGCGCAGATAAGATGGATCCCGAGCCATATAGGGATTGCCGGGAATGAAAAGGCAGACACACTAGCCAAAGAAGGAATAACAGCTCCTAACAAAATAACAAACAAGTACAGCTACGAGGATGCTACACATATCGCCAAAATACACATGATACAAAAAGCCAAAGACTGGTACAGAACAACCTGTGCAAACAAAGGGAAAAAATTCGAAAGATTTCAACCAGATTTCGACATCAAGCCATGGTACCACGGCCTACCACTTACAGCACACGAAATCAAAATATCAAACCGTATCTTGGCAGGACATGATACTTCAAATTACTGGCTAGCAAAAATGAACATCATACCTGAAGGGAATTGCGCCATCTGCCAAACCCCAGAAACAGCGGAACATCTGATTTTCTACTGCAAAAAATATGAATCAGAAAGAGCAAATAACAAATACTGCACATTCGATAGACTGGCAAGACACTGGAAGGATAAGTCCGGAGAAACGATAAAAGGAATAATCAACTTCATGGATAGAAATAACATAAAAATCTAATGCAGGATACATGAAACCTTTTTCGGAACACTACTCAAACAGAGCACAATTCAAACGGGCGAGCGCTGAATCTTTCCAATAGTTTGTATAAACATAGACAGACACAATATACACAACCAAGCGATATGACTCTACTGTCAAAGCTTTCAAAGAGCAAGTAAGCCTCTGAATGTGAAAGGGTGACCTGTCACAGGAGGATACAATCTAGCTCGCAAAACCGAAGAAGAAGAAGAAGTATAGCGTACTGCGGGGACCTACTGTACAGAAAAATGTCGATTATCCGAGTTGTTCTACCCAACCAAACCCATTTAGCGGAGCGATAATGATTCAGACCAGGACCTGATTTACATTTTTACCGGATTCTGAATAAAACTAGGGTAAAAGTAAGGTAAGGTGGGGCAGGACGCGCCCCTTAAGCGAAAAACATTATTTTTTTCTATTCCTTTCATTAAAAAGTCTCTAATTTTCATAGTTAGATAAATAATCATCTTGTTTATGTATGAAAAATATCAAACACTATATCAAACTAATCAATTTCGTATTAAATAAGATTTTCGAAGGGCCTTTCAATTTTTAGCTCCAGTGACAATAGTGGGGCAAGATGGCTCAGCCGGTGGGGCAGGACGCGCCACTACGTAAACATGGGGCAAGATGGCCTAAAACAGACAGGAGATGGACCAAGGTTGCTTGCCCAAGTGACAGAAAACACGATTTAGATAATTTTCGCCAGGCTTAGAAAGGGGCTGCATAGAAGATTAATAGCAGTCTTATTAAGCCAAAATTGCAAGTGTGTGCGTGAAAAATGAACCCACCGTGGGTGCACTGATCCGATCCTTACTATTATAAATTGAACCCTTCCATCCCAACTCCGGAACTGACAGCTCAAAGCCATCAAATCAAAACAAAATATAAATTCGAATTCAAACAGAGGATTTATTTTAACAATCTCAGCAGTTTTTCTCTAATAGTTTCTTCGCGTGTTCCAAAAACCGTCTAGTTGCAAAAAGGACAAAAAGGTAAATATAGAAAAGTACAAATATACAAAAAATTACCTGTTTACATTTACCTTGCTTGCAAACAGGATAATCTTCCCCGATGAACTCGAATGCAACAACATCGCAAACACTGCATTTATCGAGCTACCATGGAGTAAACCTGCTTCCTAGCTTGCTGCTCGTCCTGTATCATAGGGTTAGCTGCATCTTGCGGCGAACAGAACGTCTGCATCATCATTGCATAAAGTTCATCCCTCGTCGATACAGTCACTGGAAATATTGGCCTACTCTGGCTTTCCAGCATTATTTTGGCTTGTATGTCCTGTCTCGTTTCCGAAATCATAGCCTCTACAAGCAGCAAACGCTCCACCACGGTCAATACGAGCAATGCAGAAACCTTCCGGCCTTTGTTGTTGAAACCTGCTGGACGGTTGCAAATAACACTTCCCAAATAAAAATTATCGAGTGCTGAAGCGATAACGCAAATAAATCAATAAACTTACCATAATCGATAAACTGCCTAATCACAATCTTGCTTGGCCCTGGGTAAACGTGTTGTTGGCTTTCATACTGCTGATCCACTTGCTGTTTAATCCGCCTTCTGATCGAGAAAATTAGAGTCGCATCTCTGTTTATCTTCGAACCACAATGTTGTTTTTGGTACAGTGCAATCGGCTGAATCGAGAGAGATGTGGATATATGTTATTCGCAGACCGAGACGCAGGTGGGACATTTCAGTCCAGTAATTGCTGATGCTCTGCAGGAGTACCATGACAGTGCAGCGAAATCACTCCGTCGTGTAGCTTCATAGAACACTTTTTCCACTGGATCGTATGCCAGAGGGCAATTGGGCTACGTTCTATCGGTGCTGCAGGACAAGTAAGATCGATCAGTCCAGCCTGAATACCCATCTCGAGAATGCAAGCGCAAACTACGATGCGAGCATGGTTAAGCTAATGAAGTCTGACCTAGACACAGACTGCTCTTTACAAGGCACAAGAGGTTATCTGCGTCATTTTCTTCAGCGTACTTCACACCCGGCGACTCGACACTGTTTCCAGCGCTGCTATCCAACTTTTCACTACGCTTTGTGAAAGTAACATCTTTCATCACCGACCTACCCGATTATTGAGAGGAAACATTCTCTTCGCTGCTGCTGCTGAGCGACGAGTTTTTCTTACGACTTAGCGAACGTTAGCGAACCGATCGCGTCCTGTATGTCACCAAGTAGACGGAAGTGATCGAGGAGGTGATATTCTTCACCACCGCATCATACACCGTATTCTCCTGCTCCTTGATCACCATTGCCTCCTCAGACATGAACGATTTCGGTCCATGCTTACCGCCACCGTGTACGTGTACGCATCAGATCGTCGCCAGCACCATTGATCGCCGACGATTCACTTTCACGTTTGACCACCTCATCTATGTCGATCAAAATATTACCCTGCTTTTGCTCCCTCGCGCCTCCGTGGACGCGGTTTTCCATCCGCTTTTTGTTCAACAATCGAGCAATCGACTCCTGCCAGCCAATCTGTTTCGCGATCATCTGCGGAGCTTTCGGTTTGGTAAAAGTGTTGGTCATCAACCGTCGCGCATTTTCAAGCTTCAGTGACAGTTTGGCCAGATTGGTGTGATAAATCAAACAGAGTGCCCCGGCGTATCCCATCTCGGTGTCGGACCCAAGGACGAGATCCCGCAGACCCAAAATAACGTGCGGCTCCAGCTCGAACGGCAGCGTGAAGGAAAACAAGCCCGATTAAAGGTTGTGGTACTCAAGTGATGGATCGTAGAATCGTAGGACAGCATTTTTTTGCTCAAATTTCGCTTCGTGTTCAGCATATCGGTAATGAACTTGATCAGCTTCCTAGGCGCCAAAGTGTCATCAACCGTAGCCTCGTGCTTCGTTGTGGTGGTAAGGGTGAGCCCGAATGAAATCCAAAACGAGAAAAATAGGAAAATGAATAAGCTTGTCCCCTGAATCTTACGAACCTTTTCAATGTTAAACTCTTTTCGGATGTAACACTTCACGTTTGTCAACAGTGACTCCAGTACCATTTTGGTATCCTGCGGCGGAAGTGTCGTACCTATCGCGAAATTCTCCTGTACCACGTCCAACATCTACTGACGTGACGCCGACAATACTTTCGACCGTCCTTGATAATCGTACTGATGTATTGTATGTGCCCAGAATTTCACCCAGATATGGAAGATAAACACCCGATTCCGCAGCAGCTTATGCAGTAGCTTTATGTTACCCAGGGACATCTCGTTTTGAATCGCTTCGATCAGCAATTCGAAAGCTATTGGCATCTTTTCGTCGAATATCCGCCTGTTGCACTATTGCAGCAGCGAACTGACGATGGCGATCACATCGTTCATCAGCACATTCTCCTTGTTTGTTGCGAGTTTGTAGAGAATTCCCGAAGCCACCAAGTTCGTTGTGCGAAGTTCTACTTCTCAAAAAACCCTATATCGAATATGAAGTTCAAGAGATGGAACATTTTAAACAAAACTTCCTTCAACGGTTGTGATTTATTCACTCCCGCCGTGTCAACAAGTTTTGATACAAACCTCTGGTTTGTTGACGTTTTTTCATTCAACACCTACATTCGACCAACGTTGATGATGATGCTAAATATGTTTCCGGAAAAAGGCTTCTCTTACCTCTTTTCTTGTTATTCCGTGAAAACATGTGTGATTAATAAAGATTATCATCTTTTATTTACGCTGAACAAGTCCGCACGATGCACAGTCGCATTACCAAATGAAAACACCAATGACAGCTCAAAACTGGTGCACAGCCAGCTTAGAAAAATGTTCAAGAAGAAAACATTCATCAGTCCGTGTATGTACACGGCGATACGAAATTCCGCACCCATACATTCAAACATCGGTGGGATTTAGGGCAATTTCACTGCATTTTTCAAAAATAACCGTCAATTTTGTCACCTGGGTGGTTAGTCTATGCAGAGGCACTAGTAAACAGTCCGATACTGAGCCCATGTAACCCACATTGGACTGAATTTTGTGGTGTACCATTCAAAAGACAGTTTGGGTATAAATTCGTTGCTGAATTCCGAACAATTATTGAATATTTTCATGGATCTGTTTTTGACCTTTTATACTAACCGCCTTAGTACAACCTTTACAATTACATCAACCTTGCAGGTTCTTCTGACAGAGTCAAAATTCGACGTTTTGTAATCCAGATGATCTGTGGTTTGAAAACACAGGTGTACATCATAAAAAATTTACACAAATTTCATATGAAGAACTAAAAACTATTCGTTTCTATGAAACTCAGATGACATGTAAAATATAAGACTTATTTAAATCAACAATGCGTGGATAAAGGAGGCACCGTGCGACTGGCTCTTGTTTTAATGGCGCGTCCTGCCCCATTGTTTACATTTGGAATGCTAGGGCGTCTTACCCCACCTCGGCCGGTGCATCTTACTCCACTTTGAGGATCGTCCCTTTTATGTAATTTATTCAAAATTTTGAGAATTTTAAAACAGTTTCTCTTCGGTATTCGTTAAATACAAAGACAATTAACAGACAGGTCGGGTCAAAGCTGTTTTTTGCTCCGCCATTTTTGTGACAGTTGGTTAAAAAAGTGTTTACAAAAATTTCCAGCTTACTTGTGGGAGGTCTCCGCCAAAATCTTCGCGAAATAGGTAGTTGGTAATTCTAGATCACAGTATCCATGGTTTTGCGAATAGAAACTGCTCTTCTGTGTGAAATCATGGAATATGGATCCTTTTGCTCGCTGTGATTGCCGAAATTAAGTGTGTTGGTCTGCCTTATACGGAGCCTTCCTCCAGAACATATTTCGAACGCCTCAACTCTTTGTTCTGTTGATGAAACATACCAAATTTGCAGTTTTATCCCACTTTCTTCGCTGTTCGTGAGAAGTAAACAAAATTTTAACCAACTGTCAAAAATTTTCCCACGGTTTTCGGCTCGTTACATGGTATGCTGCGACCTGTCTGTTAATTGTCTTTGGTTAAATACCATTATCAGGTAGTAAAAGAAGGCCTCGATGTTTAAAAAATATAATATCAAAGCATGCCGTACCTTACATAAAAGTGACAAAATATTAGATCATTTAGAGCAGGGATGTCAAACATGCGGCCCGCGGGCCACATGCGGCCCGCAAGAACATTGGGTGCGGCCCGCGACCCCTTTGAAACAATACATCGAAAGTTTGGATCCTTGAGTATTGGCTTTCCTTTCAATAGCAAAATATTTAATGTAAATCGTTTCACGAACTGCGAATTGCAAGTGAACTGAACGATTGTCAATTTAAACAATTTCAATAAGAAAGTGATATGCAACTTTGATCCAAATCACGCCGACATATAGCGGTTGACAACAGCAAAGGTTTTACGCAGATTTTTCTAGACAAGTGGATAAATAGTGTTTATAGAAAACAAACGTGATGAACTACAAGACCATTCCAAACAAAATAACATATGTGGAGCAATAAGTTAGCTATTGTAATTATATACCTTTACTTTTCTAAAATCTTTACCGAAATACACAATAGTGTTGAACTGCAACATATATTTCAATAAACTTGTTTTGAATTCGTTAAAATTTGGAAAACGATTGAGCGACAAACCCTCTCTTTTACTCAAAATTAGTAGATTTTATAAGAAGTAATATAATATGAAAAAATGTGAAAATGTAAAACATGATTGTCTGTGAAGATAAAACCACATTGACAAGAACATATTTTTATCAATCCAATCAATTATATGGTCCGCGAGGAGAAACGAGTTTGACATCACTGATTTAGAGTCAATTTGGTTTTTTCTCGTTTTTTTTTTAAATGGTTATTTCGTGCAGTGAAATTTACATAGGCTGTAGTAGATACGTTGATGAACATATTCTATTACGTAAATTATTTTTAAATGGCTTAATTCTGCGTAAAACAGACCGGGGCATCTTGCCCCACAGGGGCGTCTTGCCCCACCTTCCCCTACCTATTTTGGCTTTAATGTACCTATACCCGCTTCAACGAACAGCGGGTTTGAGAATGTTATTTTTCAACGCTCCTTATGGGAAATTCAAAGTGTACAGTTTCGTTAAGTTAAATCGAAGTCGCAGTTTAAAAAATTCTATTGTTAGGGTAGCATCAATCAATCGAACCAAATAACAAGCAACATAATTTGCAAATGAAAATCCTTGATAAAGCAACAGAAAAAAATGAGTCCCCGACTGACAAGATTTCAGGATCTTGTCGGTAAGTTACTGAACTTCGTACTAATGCTTTCTTGACTTCTGTACCGCCCACGTCACGGAGCAACACTCGCGGATTAATGTTGGCTCGTGAAATTATTAACTCGATGCTGTACATGGTTCTGATTTTGTTGATGTGGAATAGGTAACGGATGGCCATTTGAGAGGCCATTTTAGAGTCAAAACGATGGTGGACCACAAGAACAGATTTCCTGTTAAAGCTGATTGGATGTTTAAACATGATGAATAACGTTGTTCTGCAGTTCGGCACAATGCATACTTTGAAAATGTATTGGTATGTAGAACTCACGTTTTATAAAAGTCTGATTAACTTTTTAGAACATTTGCTTATTGGTTGTAACATTGTTTAACATATTTTTGTTTTAATCAACATAGCAAGGATATGCTACTTGGAACTTTAATTTAATATTGTATTTGGATCCGACAGGGGAAACACATTTTACTTTTGGGATATTTATCATCCAGAATACTACTACTTTCCGAAGATGAAGGCCAATCGGACCAGATTTACGTTTACGTTCACTTTCGATCGATTTAGAATCGAGTTTCTACACTTCAAGGTCGTTTGGTTACCCTGTGCGGTCAAGTAACATCAAACACGAAGTTTCATAAAAATAGTTCCAAAGAATAAGTACTTAATACAAAGAATCAACTTGAACATGCTTTTAACCACCGGCTGTGCTGGGACGACCCGAGTGGTAATTAAAATAAAACAATCAAATGTCTTTGCCAATTTGTCGTGAAAACGAACCTAGGAAGAAAGGGGAGTTATTTTTGATCGCATCTTATTTCTATCGGCTTCCCGAAATAAACCTTCCCGATAGCCTTCAACCGTGAAACGTGGTCGGAAAACGGGAACTGAGAAAGTGCACCATGCATTTCCGTCCGCACGGAGAAGTGCGTATTTGGTGCAGAATAAGAACGTAGGTTCAGTCTTGCAGATGCACGCTGCATTGCCTGGTGTCGCGTGCCCGCAATTTGGAAAGATTACAGTATAATGTGATGGATAGAAAGTGCAAACATGTGTTTTATCAAAAAGTGGTGATTTTGACGCTGCAAAGATGTTGCTGCAAATAAGAAATGCGTTTTACAATAGCACAGCACAACTGACGGAAGGCTGTGTCCTTGTCGTCTTCTGAATATTGGATGTTTGCAAAAAAGGAGCAGTACGTCGCAGCAACAAAGCAGAAAAAACACTTCCGGTGACTTCTGACACAATAAATACCGATTACTAGGAACGGTGACCCAGTGCGGCTTACGGTGTGAACTTCGTCAAGGCCGAAGTATAAACCCCAAAGATAGCAAAATGTGATTGTATGTTATTTTTTTTTTGCACCATCCTCCCATTCGTGCGTTGGTTATCCTGTCTGGTGGCGAAGGTTAAGCCCAAGAGGAATGGCTTTCGCCATAACCCTGCTGCTACATGTTGTAAAGTCGCGTGCGGTAATGCATGCAATTTATATTCGTTCGACAAAAAGGTAAAAATGTGTGATTGAAAATGCACCAATGACAGATGTCAGCATAGTGACTGGCAAGTAATTTCGGTTGCTACGTTACAACGAGTGGTCAATTGCGAGCAATGGGTGAAGAGTTTATAAAAAAAGCTTCCTTAATGATTGTGACAATTAATAGCAGCATTTTATTTAAAATGCTGGTCTATCTACTACCCTGTCATTCACGCGTCAGAAAAGACAAAACCAAAATTAATCCTCATCCTTTTCCTTTCGCTCACCGCACCCAAACATTTTGTTACGAAGGATACGCACAAAATAAAATCACAATCCATTCCCACATCAGTTGAAATTCGCTGGCTAAAATAGGCAGCATGGCACGCACACGGCCACGCGGCCATGTCTGATGTATGGGATGGTTCCTTCGACAGGGTCAACCGTATCCGTCGTCCCATTATTCCACACCGCGGACACGCGTCATTCCCTCCCTCGCCGGAGCGTTGGAGTTAACAACGCAAAACACCCTTTTTAAACCCACAAACACTTACTACACGCACAAACACACATATTCCCGTCGTATTACTAAGCTTCCCCTTCCCGTTGCCCATGATGGATGCTGCGCAAGTGTCATTCGCGCACCCGCCTTGGCACCGTGTTCCTGCCGACGATCCTGCTGTTCCGGCGTTACGCGACGAAGGCAGAGTTGACTGTGGTTGGCGGACGTCACGACAAAAAACCTAAACGGCCACACTACTACATCCTCACGGTTGGTGGGGCCGCGGCGGATCCGGCATCGGTACGACCGTCGATGTTCGGCTCGGCTCAGTCAGTCGTCGTTCGAGCATTAGGCAACATTTAATTTTAATTTTAATACTTAAGTAGTTCTAAGTGTACATAACACTATCGAAACGGAGCAAAACGGAAGAGAAGGAAAAAAAGAATCAAAATAAGATAACAAATCATCGAACGAAACCAACCTCGAAGAGTTAGTAATCAACCGCAGACTTCACACAAAAGTATCCGCGGATCGTATGAAACGAAACGAATCTGTTGAAACAAACAAAAAAAAGATGATTAACAGCTGTGAATCATAGCGGACCGAATCGGAGGAAAGTAATATTCATCCGGAGAATCGCACAGGAAAGCAATTGGAAGAAAAAAAACCGAAGCTTCTACAACATCGTAATTTTCTATTTCGAAATTCAACTGCAAAGAAAACGACCCAACGAGTACACCTGTTTGGCAAACGGTTTTAAGTTAAGTGAAACGACGGAAAATAGTTAAGTTCCGATTTTTTAAAACTACCCTCTCGAAACACAAGCCCACGAAAGTGACGAGGTGTTTTGGTAATAATCCGTGGGAGGAGGTCCTTTTGAGACTAAGTGCGATTGCTCGAAAGCAGATCCGAAGGGTGAATTTTAATCACAAAAAAAAAACAAACAAATACGTAAATCCTGCAAAGTGAAACATACAAGGGCTGCAGAACAGTACGCAAAACCTCCCCAACCCGGGCAGAAAGGGTGTCGAAAAGTAAGACAACAAATTGAGGAAAAATTTGCGTGAATAAGTGCGTACGTGCGTGAGTGAACGACGGGTGGTGAAAAGTGATTCTCATCCGCGTCCGCGCGAAAGTGTGTGTTTGGTTGTAAAAATAATTGAAACCTGAACCGACCCGGCCCTAAATTGTGCCCAAGTGTGAAACGTATAGAAGCTGCCAGTGACCGATAGTAACGGCATTGCGAATAGGTATTTATGTTAGTACGTTTGACTTAGTCCGTATGCTCCACTAACCACCCGCGATCCTGAGCCTTTCCTTCGAGCATCTTTACTGGCCGGTGGCCAACGTATGACGGCTTGGGGATGATGAGATCTTTCTGGTGGTGGTGATTTACTTATTAATACCGGTGCGAATGGCATGGTGGTGACATTTCTAGTGGTAATTGTTTTGCGTGTGCCACCAAGTGAGGTTTTTTTTCATAAAAAAATTGACTCTACGCACTTATGAAGTATTTACATTTTTCTATCATAAGCATAAGCATTTTACTTTGGTATGGTGAAATTTGTACATCCAAATGAGTTGAAAATATTGTTTAGCTGAAACACATAAACCTCAAACTCAAACATCAAAGTATAAAAATGGTTTTTGTTATGACCTCCCAAAGTTAATGTAAAATACTAATTTTAAAATCTGATTAGCCATTTGAGTCAACTAGTGTGACTGTGTTCTTGCGAAAGCAAGCTACAAGGAAAATTGAAACTTAATGAAAGGAATAAATTCTTCTTTTTTTTAGATGTAGGGTGAGGTTCTCAATCAGTAAAGATTTTATGTACGTCTTCAAAATACTTTTCCATCGTTTGGATGGATCCCACACCTCATCTCGAAATATACACTTCACCCCATTCTGATTAGGTCAGAACGATCGCTAGAAATCGGTTTCCCTCCTTCTCCTGAGCATCTCTACCAGCTTCTTCGCGCGGATGAAAATCTGGATGACGGATTCCCTTTTCTGGTGGCGCCCCTTACACACGTTCGTCGACACGCGATTAAGATTTCGCTTTTGTGTTACAAGACGTACACCCACATGTTTTCACGCCTCCCTAAAAAAATACGCGCCCGGTGCTCTATTGGTGGAAAAAGGGGTGGACCACATGGAAACCCCCGCACACTGGGCGTACATTTCAAGATCGAACGTATTGACTCCGCTCGCTAAAGTGGTCACCGTCCGGTGGCGGTCCACAACGTTCTTGCATTGAGGACAGGGCACTCCATCTTGGTAGCGCACAGCGTAACACCGGCTGAACTTAACCATCTTCATCCTAACCCAACTTGCCATATGTGCAAGTGGTTCTGGCACATTGTGAACGAGCGGGACGCGATTGACAGCTCGATTCCGCTGCCGAACGCCGTCCGTTGCTACCGCCTCTATGTTTGGCGAAACCTCCGAAATGTAGAACATCATCGATTACGTCAGGCGTGTGCGATGAGTGCGACACCGAAAAGACACCGACCCATGGTACGAGCGGCTAATTCTCTGACACCACACCAGGTTCTATTCTCTCGATACCAACCTTAGCACTTGTTGCTGGTGTGAATGCGAAGATTCTAGGCCGTTTCTAGGGATTGCCGACGCGCGTTAGGGGATCTAAATTTGGAGGCGTTATCCATCAACCTGAAAGCATTGGTTGTTGGCGCCAGCTCGATGCACGGAACACCATTGGCAGTATTGGTTTGATTGATCAATAGTTTTGACGGTTGGTTTCGTATTTCTGATCCCTTTCTTTTGGGATCCGGCTGCGAATCATCGATCTTCCGGTTCTTGGATGGAGATCCCACGATTTGACCCGTGCTGCTGCTTGGTGTTCCGACGGTGTACAGTTTCCAGGGCCACGACAGGAGCGTGTCAGTTGTGTGGGATCACCATTCGTCATGGTAATCGACCAATTAATTTAAATTCCACAATAATGCACCGCGCTCAGCGCAATCGTGCGAGTTTCTGGGCTGAAGCAGAGGCCGGTTGTATCACACGATGGCGCGTTTTGTGCTTTCTGAGGTCAACAATGTGCAACTACTCGCGTTGGTTGCTACGACGAGTTGGTCCAATTGTCTGCGGGATGGTTATCTAGTAGCCGGGAGTGTCGTTCGGGTTTATAACACTCCTTAGACGGTTGGGAATTCTTCGTTTTGGTTTTTCGGTTGTTTGCGTGCCTTGGGTAACACGTTTTACACCCGGCGCTACTGGGAGTGGGTCATTAAAGTAGAGCAGAATTTCGGACAATCTGTTATGGCATCACATTAAAGTGTACGTCAAAAGGTGGTTCTAGAATGGAGGCATACAGTGAAGCTAATTAAAAGAAGCTACACAACACATTAGGCACGCATAGCTACAAAAGATAAAGCTTATAAATTTATTGAATCGCTTTTCGTTGAAGCACTACTAATAAATTGCAAGTGCACTGTCGAATTGTACGCGAGTAATGGTTTGCTTATACGACGCCATTCCGTGCGAGTTTTGTTTTTGAGTCTGCTGGTGCTGGTTTTTACGCTTCATAAAAAAAAAACTACACTGCGCAAATGGCTACTCCCACAGTCACACCGACCCTCGGCCGCGAATAATCCGCTACCGAATACTTCATCATCGCGGAAAAATTGCACCAACAACCTCTGGCCCGGACGATGATGACGTTCCATGCAAACAATCCAAAAATATCGGCCACATACTGCGCGGGGAGGAAATTAAAAAATCCAAAACATAGCAACCGTTGACGTGCGAGTTTTAGCCAATTGGAAGTTGAATGAAAATAAAGTGGAAGAAAACCATCAGAATCGTCGGAAAACTTGAAAATCATTTTTATATTCTACAGGGTGAGCTGGGGTGTTTTCTTGCGCATCGCATTGAGAAAACTGAACACAGAATCCCACACAACGGAGTCATAGTGTCGCAATCCTCTCGAATGGAATCCGCTATCGTCTTATCGTGTATCTCTTTATCATAGAGTAACAATGTGTGCTTTTAAATGCGCGTCTCTAGTACTCTAAACGATACTGTTTAATCAAAGTCTTCGGTAGGGGCGTAAACAGTGGCCGATCGGACAAAACTCGAATGCAAACTTCAACCACCAGTAATAAAAAAGGTCTTTTATCTGCCGACACCTTATCAGGTACAATTTAGGGAGAAATAGTCTTGAATTTATTAAATATTTGCTCTAGGAAATCTGTGTTGAAAATTTATTTTCTCATGCTCTACTACTATTCAGTAGACTTAACCTAAGCTTCACTCGAAACCATCAGTGGTACAACTTGTTACTTTTTGTTCAATTAGCCATATGCCATAGGAAGAAAATAAATTATTGAAACTAAAGTTGCTCTTTTTCTCTAGAAAAGAGACCAACTTTTTACCGACTTTGTGCGTATGGAGATAGTCAGTACGGACTCGACTTATCGGCTCATAACCGACTCCAAAGGTTATACACTCCCGGCCGATAGTGTGCGCGTACCGATGGGAAAGTTTAATCAGTTTTATTTCATTTTAGTTAAACCGGGGTGGCAACCGGGATTCCAACGAAATCAAACGGATAAACGATGGGGCAGATGCTACGGCAGAAAACGGAACACACTCTCTCCCGTACACTGCGCGGGCTATAAATATCGACGGGCCGTCTGCGAGTCGCGGCGGCAATTTTCGAGCTCAGTGTCATGCCGCCGCCGACGATGACGATGACGATGGCGTTGTCGTGTGTGTGGTCAATCCTCCGCCCTGCCGACTTGCCTTTGTTGCTCCCCAGTCTCTTGGCCGCAACATTTCATTCGCATCTGTCTCGAGCGCACGTACGGCAATTCTAGTCCGACGGCTTATCTCCGCGTGGTACGCACGAGCTCGCGGGATCTGGCCATGGGTGCCGCGTAAACAAGCCGCTTGTTCTTGGGCGGGAAGGGGGGACAGAGCAAAGGGGTTTTGCGCTTCTTCCGTGCACCGGGTTTGGGCGGAAGTTTGCCGCGCCTGCCGCGTGCTGATTCCGTTTGTTTTTGAGGTGCAACGGTGCGTCGTTGTTGGTGCGAGAAGATTAGTTTGAAAACACTTCACGGCGAAAGTAGCCGATCGAGGGCAGCGGACGTGGGTAAAGGAGTGTTTCCGATGCTTCCTAGGAAGTGTGGACTAATCGTCTAAACACTCGATTTATCATTGACACCGATGGATCCATTTCTCGGATGGATGCATTGGGCACGTATAGAATATGAATTCGAGACAAGAAGTTCTTCAAAAAGAGGTTGGAATACGGCTCTCATATTTCAAACGATACTTTGATTCGTGCCGATGTAATCCCTTGAATAATAATGCCCTGAAACGCGTGTTTTTCCAGAGGATAAACATTAATAACTCATAGGCAGGTTATTGGTATCAGGCTGCGCCATGTCCGATTTGATTTTATACTCTTTTTTAAGAATCCTGTCCAACACACAAACAATTTCTTGCATAGTTTTTACCCAAAAGAACTTTCTTTAAAACAAACCTTTTAATAAACCCTTTTTGTCGGTCAAGTATCCAACGGTGTTGCCGATTAATAACAACCTTCGCACAAGGATAGTTTCTTTTTTTCCCAATCCACGGCAAATTACCTCGCCCCAGTTGACATCATGCAAATGGTTCCAATAAAGTCTAGCCATCCTTTCGGTGCCGGGTGGGAAGCAGTTTAGGAAAACCGCACCCTAGTTACTTCAACCCCGAACGATTCGGTGTTTCATGTCGCAAATGACATCATGTTTAAAATTTATCACACTACGTCGTTTACCGGTAGGAATTGGACCGCACTGGGAAAATGGTAAAAGGAAATCTGACACCGTGTTTATGTTATGTTCGGAAAAGTTAGTTTTCAAGTTCGTGTCAGTGAATAATTAGTTCACTATGACGAATCCTCTGAATAGTTGTAATAATATTAGCCACTTGTAACGGATAGGAAACGAAATCTCGGCTCGTTCTTTAGATCGTCGAGGTGCTGGAAAATTGACTTAAAATACTGAAAAATGCAACTCAAAGATAAAAAAAAGAAGAGAAAAATAGATAACTTCAATGAGAAATATGGTTTAGAAAATATTTTGAAACGAAATGTTATCAATCTTTCTAATGGTTAAATGTGTTTGAAAGAGGAGGTAAAATATTTCGACTGATATTGATGGCCTAAAGAAACCTAATCTTATGTTGCTATCTTGGTTAATTGACTTTCTCCATCAAAAAGTTCTCGTTAATCATCCTCAACACCTCAGCTTGGTTTTGTTTGCTCGCTTTACTAATTGGGCTAATGACTTTATGGTTCAAACTGGGCGCGAAACATCCGGCCGGGGAGTTGCACGAGGCAGTTTATTCCCATTCGATGTTCTAAACTCTTCAACACGTGGCTCAGCAAAGTCGGCAAGTCGCATATCGTGCCGTGACTGTCGTTCGCCACAAGCTTCTGCTACACTGGGTCAATCAACCGCCTATGTAATCCGTGTAATCCCTTCCTTTTTCGACCCCGTTTTTTGCCTCCTCGATGTGGTATTGTCTCACGTCGCGAATGATGATGATGATGGTGTACTTATTTTTGTTTACATTCTATCGTTCCGTTTTCCCCGCAGCGTCACACACGTGGAGTGCCACACCTTGTGCCCGACGAACCCAAACGAGGGTACACTCCCGCAGGCCGTGGTACGAAAAATTGGATCGATCTATAGCGGCCCGACACGCTGGGGACGCACCTCGGCCACACGAGCTGAAGTAAATTCAACCGATTAGTCTTCCACGCGCCCACGATCCAGCACAAACACCCGAACGAACAAACAAACGAGCGTTCTAGTTCAGTTTTTCGGGGACGAACAAAACATCAGGCGAAAAAAGGACACGCCATCGTCCGTTACAGTAAACCGGAAGACGGATATCCTCACTAAGACACACCGGTTGAGTGGAGGCGATTGCAGGTGCCCGGACTGAAAGGCCCACCTAGTGTTGGGTGAGATTGTTAAAATTAAAATTTAAATGTTTAGCCTAAACGAAGAGCATCACACGCGTACGCATCAGCGAAAGCCACAAAAGCAGTAAAGAGAAAGCCTGACACAGGAAAGGAACAAGGGAACGAACGAAAGAATTTGCCACGATGTCAGCGAATATCGGTGAAAAGTCCTGCGAGACACCGGGCGCGATGAAGTCGGTCCTTAAGAAGGGATCGAAGCAGGAATACGAAGAACTTGCACCACCAAAGGATACGAACGGCAGTCTGAAGCGCAAGAAGGTGTCGGAAAAAGCGGGTGTAACAGTAGCAGGACCAGCTTCCGGGTTTGACCAGCCAGCCGATCCGATGTCGGAGTCGTACGCATCGGTGGTGAAGCAGGCCGAGAAGGAAGTTGAACATGCATCTCCAGTGGTGCAGCCTGTGCCTTCTTCGGCCGCACTAGGAAATCACTCGAAAGCGAACGGCAAGAGGTTAAAGCTGGACATTAAGAATCACGCTGCGGACCAGATGCACGGTGAACAACCGGTTGGACTGCTGCACGGCGAAAAGGTGACAGTTGTCCGCAGTAAACCACCGATTCCACCGAAACCGGACGTTCGTACGCAACCACAGCGCGTATCGAGTGGAGGCAGTGCTGGCGCACCTAACCCCAACGGAGCAACGAAGGGAAAGAAGCAGCAAGTAACCGAGGCGCAGGCGGCACACACCGTCCAGAAGCTGCTGGCTCAGAACGAACAGATGCGACTGGAGCTGAGCGAGCTCCGAAGCAATTTGGCTGCGGAGCGGAATGCAGTGCGAGTGTTGCGGTAAGAAGGGGGTTGCTTAGCGGCATGCAATGTTTGTGCACCGAATTTGTGTTCACTCCCCTTTTCTTCCAGGGCCCAAAACGAGTCCGACCTGCGAAAGACGAAAGCCGAGTGCAAGAAACTGCAGGAAGCGCTCCAGCACCAGAAGCGGAATGCCGCGGTCCAGTGTCAGGGGGTCCCGGCGGGTGGCGTCCCACCGGCCAAGCGGGCCAACCGGGGTTCAGGAGAACCGGAGATCGTGGCTCCGGTGTCCCCCGGTGGACCGGGCACTCCGCAACATCAGTGCAGCCTGGAAGTTCTGAAGCTGAATCAGGAGATTTCCGCCTTGCGGGAAACGAACAAGTTCTTAGAGGAAAAATATCTGGTAAGTGCGTTGAAACATTGAATACATTGCACCGTTACAAAGGGTTTCCCGGGGAAAGCAACACGGTCCAAAGCCAACAGCAAAAGGCCAAATATTCTACGTTGATCGGCAGATTGAATGCAACAGTTTTTCCGTTGCTGGATAATCGTACGCAGCACTTGCATGCAAGATGGATGCGTTGTTTGGCTGCGTACAGCATTCAACGTTTATTTAAGCAGAATTCAAATTTATGTTTGTTTTCTAATCGTTTAACGGATCAATGGTTGTGTTTAAATACTTATTTGTGGGATTCTTTTCTGGGAAATAATTCTAATCTTCACTTAAAACCATCACTGTACAAAGGAGCAAAAAATGTTGTTGTTACATTAAAATGATCGGATAAACAACTTTGGACAGCTGTTCACATGTTGAAACATGCAAGAAACGGTTTTGCGCATCGGTTGAATTTTAATCGAGACAAACGGAACCTGAAACTACTAACAAAATGGTATTATAAAAAGCCAATAGTTTAGGTAAGGAATAGTAATTGTAAGTTTGGATGCGAACGTTAAGGACTAAGAGATTCGAATAGAATTTGACCTACTCTCATGAATTAAAATTAGTCTACAGGAGGATTTGCGATTTTTAAAAAATTTGAATTAAAAAACGATATATTCGACAAAATTTTAATTTAATGATTACACACCTCAATATTCCAGCACTACATCATTAAGATGGTTGCATCTTGTGATTCAATTAAACACTACCGATTGGAATGTCACCAATCCTTGTAATACTCATAGCTATCCCCATTATATGATATTTCAAAGGATTAGTTCACTACACCACTCTTCGCAAGCAAGACTTTGGGTCAAGGTTGTTTGAAATCAAGACTTTTATGGATAAATGGGTAAAAAAACCTACGGTGGACCTTTCAATGTCGCGACCAAAGGGATATATTTAATTTTATTACACACCAACAACATTGTGTACCTGTGTCCAATTACTGCTGATAAATTGATTTCCGTAGAATAAATTAAGCAACACCCAGCCTTCCGTAGTTGTCCGGCACGTCCATCAGTTCTACACCAAAAACCGCGTGCTTCGAGGGATCGCCGGTATTCTGCGTCTTTCGTGTGCGCCTTGATTGAACTGCCAATGCCAGCATAACTATGCGTTCGAGCGCCACCTTTCCGGTGGCCGGTGAGCGGTAGCTACCAATCAATCGAACCCGCGCGACAATGAGCGTTGCTTTTTTAGTGGAAAATAAACCGCACAAATTGCGCATACACGTATCCGCAAAGGATTAAACGATCGATGGTTGGTTGTGCGGGACGGGTGGGGGAACGGTGGGGTTGACAGTCGCGCAAAACAGATAGCAATCAACTACGGGTGCGCGATATCTTCATCATCTGCGGTCCAATCTCCAATCCGTGTCCGAGTATGCAAAATTGGTGCGAAGAATTACGAAACTCCTTGAAACGAACCCGGCTCGGGACGGAGACTGTTGGCATGCGGTGTACGGTTCGGGTCGGGCGCACGTCCAAGTAAGCCACGTCCAGAAAAGGAAATAAAATGATTTGATTATTTTATGCAACTTTAGTTGCCCGACCCGGCGCGCAAGGGGAGGCAGTTTTCATGGGCACTCGAGGTGACAGAAGGCTGTTTTTGTCCGTTTGTTTGTTCGTGGCTCGTTTCATCTTCCTCGCTTCTTGCACAATGTGTATAACTCATCCTTAAAAAGGCATCACCTTCACCGGAATCATACGGATCGGCATGGGAGGGGAGCGGTTGGCGGGACCGGGTCGCTGCATTGCGGTAGAAAGTTCGATTTCCCTTTCGATTCCCTCCCCCTCCCTCCTCCGTCCACCTACCCGTTCCCACCCGGGAGGTCATGCCTTTATTTATCACTTTTCATAAATAATTTCGATTTATGGAAGGCCTTCCTGGCTCGCCGGGCCCATGGTGTAACTTCGCATTAATCACATATACATATGCTCACCGGCCCCATCGCACCGAACCCTTCTTCCCTCTCCTCCCACGTGCACGCGACATGCAAATGTTGGGAGCGATTAATTGCGATTCGGCAACGACCTTCAACCGAGCGCCGCAGACCTCGACGAAATACTGTCGTGTCTTGCGCCGTTTCGCACATCGTCTGTCGTACCGGGCTGTCAGAATTACTTAATGATCCGCGAACAATTATTACCGCAGCACAGCTGAGAAGTGCGTCGGGGACAAAGCTGCTCATGTTGTGCAACACGTATGCGAAGGATTCACGCCAATTGGCGGTGGTTGATCGAGCTGGACGTCGGAACGGGGGTGATGTCCTTCGTGGGTTGCATCCTGACAGCGCCCGAGTGTCTGGCACGCGTTCCAAAAGGCACCCGTCTTGGGGAAATCCCCCCTGCTGTTGGGAGACATTCGAAGCGGCAGCACCTTGACCAGCTCGGTGTTGTGTACAATATGCTTTCGAAATGGATGGAGCTTTTGTCCGTGTGATACGCGCGGAGTGTTGGGGGGATTCTGCCTGCGTGTCGAGATGACTTTGAATCTGTCCCCCCGAAAGGATACGCTTGCTAATTGTACTCGCGCTGGTTGCACGCGAGACAGGCCGAAGGATTTGATGACATTTTAATTGAAATAAAATGATTTTGAATACGTTGATTTCATTTTTCGCAACGATCGACGGCATTAACCGTGATATCTTCGCCAACACTGGGTGTCAGTTTAATGACACTGGAAGGTCAAGTGGTGCATGTCCGTTTAATTGTTTGCAAAAAGAATGTTGCAATAATGTGAGGTGATAATATGAGGACACTTTTACAACTTTATGGCGTCCTGTCATCCATTTTAATGTGGGATCATCAAAGCGAACTCGTCGTTCTTTAGGATGTTCAACCTTTAGAGTGAACCTTATAAATCAAGCTCTCCCGTTTTTAGTTGTTTTATCGTCTACTGTTTAAAAACATGCGACGTCAAGGAATCTCTATTAGGTACAGAACTTGTAGCTTCAATAAAAATTATGTGTTCAAATCATTGGTTGTTGAGGATAGGAAATCTGGCATTTGTTTCGGGGGCAAACATATTAATAATAGTTTTTCTCAAACATAATTAATAATAGATTAATTAATTCGTATTTCTGCATATTTGAGGGATTTCGTAAACGTTTCACGGTTGAGCTGTTTTAAAGCAAAAGTTCATTTTGAATAAAACTTTTTGACAAGTTTATTTCGACAGCGCTAGTAAATGTCTAATAAAATGCTGATCTTGTGCATCGTCATACCTTTATATTGTAACACCCGTTTCCTGCTTTGTAGTTCTTTTTATCATAGGTGTTTTTTCGGTTAAAACGTTTAGAGGCGGTAGTGTCGATGCATAAATGTTTCGTTGTGAGGATATAGTCATACATTAATTCTGTGTCAAATAAATATAGTTTGTTTTGTTTTTGGACCGTGCTAAGCCAGCAAGTTTATTATACAAAAAGCGATAGATATGATTTAGGTATTCGCCTCTGAATTTAATATAACCAACAGTGTGTATAAATATTCTGCAAAAGTAAATGCACACCACAGCAAGGCTAACTCCAATGAAAAATCCCCTAGCGTCATTCATCGATCTAGTCCGTCGTTAATTCATGGAAGTTTTCATGAATAAAAAAGCGAAAGGATCCGTACCCGTCCGTAGAACAACGCATCTATACCGATCATCTGTAGTCGGTGTGCTCGTGGATAGAGGGCTCCTTTCACTTGCAGGCCCGGCTCATACACTATGCAGCACGTAGAATAAATCACCGCCATAATTAGTCAGTCGGAATCGGTAGTCCAAGATCTGTACGCTACCGAGAAGCTACCGTCCAGTGGAACGAACTGTTCCACGGAGCTCCACAGAGCTGAACGTACGGACTGACAAACAGACTGACCGGCTGACTTATGGAGCGATTGTGCTTCAGTCGGGTGAGGGAAAGAATGCACTCGAAGAATTTGTCTAGGTGCACGTGGGTGTACTTGGTGTGGGACTTCCTAGTTTCATTGGTGTTGCTCTGGTGAAACTGAGAGTAACGTCGTTTCTCAGGAGTCTAGGGACGCCTTCTCAAAAGGCCACCAGGCCACCGTTGGCAAAAGAATGGATCGGAAATCACACAATCGGATCGCTAGCGCAGGAAATCGTTAGGGCCCGCGGTTCGTTTCCTCGTTATGCAAATTCCCCCGGCTAAAACATACATGTTGCAGAACATATCGCTTTCGCCTGCGGTATGAATTGCACGCCAGTCGGTGCATTGTTGCATTGTTTTCACTTTCGATTTGAATCGATCGGCTCAGCTACCGGGGGAACGTTTCATCTTCATTCACCTCCAAGAGAGCTCCTCTTTCTGCCGGTTGTAATCATCCCTGTTTATCGTACATTCTTCATCTCACCAGCGCACATCCTAACATTTTAACGGGCGGTCGTCGTCTAATCTTCTACTCTTTTCTATTTCTTCACCACTTCACAGATTTCCTCCGAGGCTGAACGACGGAAAGCTTCTGATATTCGCGTACAGCGTGATCTGCATGAACTACGATTGACTCAACTTTCCAAGTCTGCCAAAAACGAAATTCAGCGACTGGTGAGTTTTGGGTGGCATTTCGATGAAGCTTCTTGCTGGCAACAGCTATGATAAGTCGCCATCGGATGGAAGGGTTCCGACATTCCTTCGTGCGGTGTGGTCCGGTTGAAGATGGAAATTTTAAAACCACATTCGATTACTTACGATTCCCTGTCTTTCCCTGACAGTTTTATGAGACGTTTTTTGGTACCGCAATCCTAATAAATTTTCAATTGCATTGTTCATGGCAATGTATCGTACCAAATATTTTTAAATTGTAATATTGATTTCCATAAAAAAATTAGCCTTTGATTTTTTTCCAATTTTTTTTTTAATGGTTTTACTGATGAGACGAATCCGTCTCACAACAATGTGCTACATACATTAGTATTTAATAGGGAACCGTGAAGATTGTATCAACAAGATTTAGGCATTCATTCCATTTAATTCACCAAGGATCCAACAACCTCGAACATCCAAGAAAGTTTTCATAATATTAAATTTTATAGAATGTTAAGAAAATATATCGAATATGTTTTTGAAAACACACAAAACCTTGACAGCATATGACGAGATTATGATATTTTTAACCACGCAAAGGGGTTTTTTCAACGTTATGCCCATTTTTATGACGAATGCATTTCTTGAATTTAAATTATGTGGACTTTATGGGTGATGGTTTCTTGGATTCCTTAAAGCAACCTTCCCAGCAAATGTCCAAGTGTTACGAAATACACTTCAAGTTAATCTTAGAACGCCACAAAAACTCTCATTTGGATCTCTTGGCAATGGCCATCCGGGAGGTATCTATTGTTCATGTTACCTTTAGCAAGATGATCTATAGCGAAGGCGCGGGGATATAAATCCGGGTGGACTTCATCTTATTATTTGCATACTAAAAAGCCGTCTATCGATTCTTGACATTTTTGCAACTCCCGGGAAGGGGGAAAAAGTTTCGAAAAACCTTTCAAGATCGCGACCGCCGCCGAGCTGGTTCCTCGAAATCGCTCCCTCGCCTTGAACTAAACCCCCCCCCGAAACCACACACCAGGCGTCCCAGCGGGTGGCTTATGCTTGCGACCCTTTTTCCTCCCCATTTGTTTTCGGTCAGGCGTCACGTCTGGGTCAGCGCCAAGCAAGGAGTGAGTCATGGAAGATAAAAAAAAACCAACGAAACACCGAAATGAAGATGCTATCTTAAGCCACCGATCGTAAAACGTTTGTTTCGCTCATCGTTTTTGTCAGGTCGGATCGCGAGCATGATCGCGCCCCCTTTTTCATCACGCCGCCTAGCTCCGGTTTTTTTTTGGCGGATGCAGCGTCAACGGTACGCGGGGGGGAATTTCCATCCCGGAGCTAACACCGCCGTCGTTCATATTCTGCAATCCGCTTTGGGGGCTCTTGAGAAGCTTTTCGATGCCGGTGTCATTTAGGAAACCACCAATCGAAGCAGGAAGGAAAAGTATGGACCCAAGACGATGGTCTTCTTGAATAATCTTGCTGGATGCGGGTTTTGTGAGCCCGGACAGAACTTTTCTGCCGAGTCCGGTACGGTATGCGGATGTGGCGTGGTCCGTGAGAATGGACCGCGCAAGGACTCGATGGGCCCGCCGATGCGCGGTTTATCCTTCTCGGAGGGTTTATGGTCGTGCGAAGGGCAATTACCGTTTCGGGGAGGCAATTTACAGCCGAGCCCGAAGGCTTACAACAATTTAGTGGCTGCTGTTTTTTTTTCCCCTCAATCAAATTATGCTCCATTCAGGTATCAGGCGAAATTATGCGCGCCGGTGTGGGAAGTGTGTGCGGCAATAGCTTAAGTGTTTGCGCACCCGATTGCAGTAAACCCTGATTCAGACTGCATACCTTTCAACTGCGTGTGCAGACGTTCGTTGGCGGGCACGGATATCGTTCCGATTCCGAGGGCAATTTTCATTCAGTGTTGGAAGGAAGCTTCTCAGCGTAGAGCCCCCCGGGAAGGAAACAGATAATGGTTCTGGAGCAGAAATCGTTCCATGTGTGACGGCAAGCCATCGGGACCATTCAGAAATTGCAATTCGTCTGGTACGGTACACGGCCCAACGGCCCAAACGGATGCTGGCAACAAGTCGTGCCCAGAGCACATTAAGCATCAACTTGCTGTGCGAAGCGAGACTCCACGGCGTACCGGCGTTCGAAGGCTTTTGCACACCGTTTTTTGAATGATTCACCGAATCCGAAGATGCTGCCCATCATTCGCTGGAGCCCCTGGGCAATAGGAGGGTGTGGTTGGAGGACAGCACTTAAGACGGAAAAATGATCCTTCGGGGCGTTCCCATGGGATTTCGGGGCAGAGCTTAGCGCTCGCGGCATTCCACGGGGTTCTGGATTCTATCCTTCAGCCGATGGTTTCCGATGCATAATGAAACGGATTCGGTCGATGAATCATGAGGAGCAAATTGTGGGTTCCCGTCATCCCGTTTTTTTCGGTGGTCATTAAATTTTCGTCTTTGTACGATTTTTTGTGTCTTACGCGAGGATGAAGAATATGTTTTTGAATGTAGGAAAATAAAATCTCTTACTTGATGATCAATTTCTACAGTGATTTGAGATACAGAACTGCATAAATGTTTATGTCGACTATATTTGAAAAGTTCATAAAACCTAAAATAAAATTGCATGGCCCGGTGAGTTTGATAAATTATGCAATTCAATGGATAGCAGTTATGCAACAAAAAGACTGAAGTAATACTGACCGATATCATGGAACAAAGATAAATTGTTTTTGTGCCAATTTGTGAATTTTCTAACGCAGAGAGTTTTTTTTGCCAGTCGTCTCTATTAATTAGATTTCACTCCAATTAGTTTGCTTACCACGGCAATCGCCGGTGTTGATACCTGGGAAAGGGTCTTAATTAGATATTTTGCAGCAAATGGTTTTACAATCTTTCCGCGCTCGGCTTCCCCAAGCGGTTTGCAGTTCTGGGAAGAACCGTTTCTAGGGGTTTTATTTATGGTTTCGTCGCGCTTGAAACTGCTGACCTACTTCGATGCGTTCTCATTGCTCATTTGGTTTTTTCTTGCTTGATTTTTCCGCTTTCCACACCACCACAACGTTTTCCGAATCTCCGATGGATCGGCACGCGCGTGAAGCTGGAGGAGCTAAAGTCGAAGGAGCGCAGCATAGCGCAGCTCAAGAAGGAGCTACAGGCCGCCCAAACATCCGGCGGACCCGGTGGCGGATGTCGCAAGGAGAGAGGCAAGGCTGCTAAAAATTCCGCTCAGCAATCGCACGAGGTGAGTGACTTTTGGTGACCGTTTTTATTCCCTCTCCCCCCCCCAACTCTGCATGTTTTTCCGTCGAGGTAGTGTTTTAGTGTTTTTCGGCAACCTTGCTGACGGTTTGGGAGGAAGGCGGACGACGACGACTACGACGTCGGCAACGCCACGGCAGACATAATGCCCACTGATAGCGACATGCAGATCACGAAATGTTGAGCGAAATCATTCCGAATCCGGGTGGATCTTCCCTTCCAACTCCCTTCCAACTCCGTTTACCGATATCTCCGAGTCCGAGGGTAATGTTGATGTCACGATTTCTACCGAACGGTAAATCATTTCGCCGGTAGTTGAATGGCCGGCCAACTGGGATGCATTAATCAGCGGGCGCATTTGCGACCTCCTACGTAAAAGCGGTGCGGTGGAGCTGCCTACCTGACGCCAGTAATTGCGATTACGTTTGGGCAGGAGAAGGGTGTACGCACTGGATTGCGTTTTTCTGTCGCACGGTCGGATCTCGGGAGCTGCATACCAGGTAGTCGGGACCGGGACAATCTGTCGTGTTCCGTAATTCCTGAATGCTCGTCGGGCGAAGCGGCATGAGATGATGACTTTATGCGATGTGGAGTCGCAGAACCTTCTCAGGCTCCGGGTTTCGCGGAACATGTCTAATGCTTCCCGGAGAGTTTGGTATGTCACTTGGACATAATGGCTCATTCTGATACATCCGGCTATTAAGTGTAATCATCCGGGCTATAGGTAGACCGAACGAGAACCCAGAACCTATAGAGTAAAACGTTGTACACTACTATACACATTTGGTGGCATACGGAAAATGATAAATTTCTTTTAGCTGTAGTTAAATCGTTCGAACAGTGCTTAACTAAAGATCCTTTGCAGTCTCAACTCGTCAGTTATATTTATTCGAATAAAGTCCCAGATCATGAAGGAGGAGCAGGAGCAAGTTCTTTTGTATTATGTGCATATATTTAAAAAAAAATCAAGTATTCCTATTTCTATTTTATTGTTTCAAGTAGAAAGGATTAGAGCATAGAACAATTTATCCTCAAATATGTGCTACAAATTACTAGAAAAGCACTGAAAGTGTGACAAACAAAATCACTTTCAAAAAGTATTGTGAAAGTTAAAAAAAATAACGAATCAATATCGCTCGATCGTCTTTTACTGATTAGCATTCTTATATACTTTTAACGATTTTTTTGTGGCTTTTTAGTTACCCTTCGATATATTTTTAACATTTGCTTCTGGATTGCTTCTCTTTTTAAAATCTTTCCATCATATGAATATCCAAATCTTAATTTGAAGTTTTAAATAAGAGATATTGAGAGAGATGGCAGGATTTAATGAAAAGCATTACTATTAATAGATAAAAGTGAAAATATCGGATTTTCCCATAAAAAACAAAACAATACTCTATATGCAATAATTAAATGATATTTCAAACCTGTTTCCGACGTTACGCAAAAGATCATAAATAAAAGCGATAGAAAACGTCACCTAACCAAATTTGGGTTTCCACCTAGCCGATTGTACCTCGTTTTTGGATCCATAATTATACATTCATTTGATTAGTTTATGGCTGAACATTTCCACCCCTCAGAGCATTTGCCTACACGGTCGGAAGTCGGTCCAATATTTGCTGCTTCAAACGTATCATTTTTCCCGTGCGAGGGAAAACTTCCTCCCTTCGGAAGTACCCGGAGCTCGCTGTGTGGGCTTAACGCTTTCCCTTCGTTTGCTGACAGTCGCCCCAACCCGCCCTGCCCCTCAACGGTGCGCAAATTAGTAACTACCCTGGGAAAACCACTGTCGCGTTCCCACCCTTTTCCACGGCCTTCGTTTCCTGTCCCTTCGGGATGCGGTGGAAACTAATCGGCAATCGATAGAGGGCTAAAAGACGCCCGATGAGCGCCCGGGCGCGATACCCGATCATTTTCCGATTGGTCACACGTTGGGCCGCTAATTGAGTGGTCCGGGCCAAAGTGAAGTGTACACGTCGATGCAACTTCCTTCCGCTTGACTCGCACTGCAGCCCTTTAGCGGGGAGGCTCCAACAAAAAAAGGGGTGGAAAGTGGAGGCCCTATTGCGACGATTATGATTGCGTTTAATCTCCGGTGAAATATGAGATGGCAATCAAGACGGAAAAAATGAAAACAACACACCGAGGGTGACCATTCGGAATGGGGGATGAAATGCCAACTGATTACCAGCCTTTCGGACAATTGACTTTCGGGGGGAATTTTTTGTTTCTCTTGTCACTCCCCAAGTCGGGTGTGTAAAATCGGTCTTTCGTAGAGAGCGCTTTCGTGATGGTTGATTATCGGGGATCTTTCGCAACACTTTTTCCAGCCCCGATCGATCGCTTGTGTACCATACATATTTTCTCCATCGCACTCTGGGACCGTGCTGTTGCCGAACGCTGGGGGGAGTGTCCGTTAAACACGCCAAAGCACCTCTTCTCGACGGCCAAAAAGGGCCCTCCCTTAAGGGAAAGTGAAACCGGGAGTTCTTTTGCTTCAACTTCAGGCCACGAATGATGATAATTTCTTGTGATACTTTTTCGACTCTCGAGCGGGAGAGATCGGCAAACGGACGGGGTTTCACTTTCGTTTCCGGTCGGTTTCCGGTGTTTCGGAGGTGCGACAGGTGCGATCCAATGCAGCATCGCTGGCATACGTACTGGTTTTGGGTGTACACAGTTCCGTTGCACGAAACAAACAAACTGCAGGTTTTGGGGCAACGGCATGTTAAGCACAAGGTTCACGCAAACGTGTCTGATTTTGGTGGCATGCAACTATCGACCGAATAATGAAAAGCTCATCTATTGATAAGAATCAGTGACCGGGCCCGTAATGTACTTTCACCTCAAAGTTTGAATTGGAATCGGAGGCTGACTGCCTGCAATCCCGCGTTGGGAGCTTGAGTCAAGACTACAATCCAGTGGCCTGGCAATGTAAGAGATCCAAACCTGCGTTCCAACTGGAAATAGCCACTGTTTTATTGTCAACTTCATTAGTTCCACCAGAGATGCCTGTTCGGTCTACTGAAATGCTATCGTTTGATCATTTCAGATCTTGGAAGTCATCAATGGGAATGGGCTGTCTGTTGCTTGAACTATCACCGGTGGCGTTCGTCGCCTTCCGTGTCGCCCTTACACCAAGTCACCTCGGAAAACAAGCGCCGTTGGGAAGATGGACAATTATCTATCGCTTCCCTTTGGCACCGTTTACGGCGTTGCGCCCCTCAAAAAAGGGACAAATGACAATGTCAATCAAAATGACACATTTCAATCGCACCTCTTGACCGCAATGATGATGATTTCATTGAAATGAAAGGGTTCATCTATTCGAGAAACAAAACTACAGTCATTTGGTTATAAACTCGCATCAGTGTGAAAGTTGTTTTGTGTTCACTGTCTCTCACGCTTGAAACGGTATCGATCACATTCGGCGATCGGTGACGGTTTGTTTTTTAAAGGAATCCGCAATTCCGTTCAGTGTGTGAACTAATTAGCGAAGATCATCGATCAGCAGGCAGAGGTTAGGGATCTGCTGGAGGATTTAAAATGATTCAAACCCGACAAGCGACCACTGGTGATGGTGAACTTTCTTTCGGGACGCGAGCATGCCATGATATATTTTACCGGCGTGATTGGCGAAAACGAAGAGAGCTAGACGCCACATCGCAATCGGTAATGCCATTGACGGTTGCCAAGTTCAGACATGGGCAGACGGATGATGCGCAAATTAATCTGGTTTTGCTGCACGGTGGAAAATATACCGTACCAATTCCGTCATAAATGTAATTTTTCATCAGAACAGAACAGATCTCTATCCAATCGTTAATACGAGGGATTATAATTTTTATAATAATCTGACCTTTTTTTATTTTTACATTTAATTTAAATTTTAACTAAAATTTTGTCCATTTATTATATTTCCATATTTTAGTATTTTCCGTTTATCTTAGAATGACAATTTGAAGTTTGAGGAAAACAAATTATAAGAAAATGTTGCAAAATAGTTGTTTGTTTTTTATTTTTTTCATGACATATAGTTTTTGAAGTTCTAATGTTGACAATTTTAAACACATGGTTGATTAGTAAAATTAGATGGTTGATTGTTAAAACTATCATTCGGTTTCCCTTGCTGGTTTTAAAAGAAAAATTTTATATTACAGAATATTGTTTTTTTCTTTTGCAACATAAAAGTGGAAATATTAACATTTCATGTACGCGCATTCTAGCATTCTAATAAAATTCGTTTAACTAGTGAAAATGAATTTAAAACCAGAAGCTTTTTTTCAAGGTATTTAATAATAAAACTTGAATGAAAATCCATTTAAATTTTCTGGATAGCTTATACTTTATGGTGCAGTTTATTTTAGCCTCGGATTATCCCTCCCTTCAGACGAGTGTTGTTGGTGTTGGGAGTTATGCATGCAAAAGACTGCTCTTCGGTTCGGTTGCTGCCATTGGTCATGAAAATTAACTATGCGAAGCCTATCATGCGGACGTGCCGCCCGGATCGTTCCGTCCTAGCGAAGGGTGCCCGACAATGCGCCCGTCAGTGGGCGTAAGAAAGTACCATCGATCAAAGCAACCGACTGGTTGGAACACATTGCCAAACGTCTTCCCGGGGGACACCGTTCAATTAATCACCGATGCGCTATGCTCAAAGGGATGGCTGTTAGGGTGTATTGCCCCCGAAACGAAATCGAAATCGGAATTTGAGATGATATAATTTATCACCGATGAGCACGACGACGCCGATGGGGAGCTTTCGACGGGATCATCGTTCGACCGGCCGGAGGATCTTGGAGTTCGAAGTCCAGTACTCTCTTTGCGCGGTTTTGCGGCGCACATCTTCGGCTGACTTTTCCCCCTGCTGCGTGCTTGTGACTGCGGTCCGATCAAACTATTCGTGACCAGCAAGCAAGCCCGACTGCGATCGCGCATTTCTTCTCCACCGGGAGATTCCTCGCTCGCGCCGTTGGCCACTTGCAACGGTGCCATCCATCCTCGCCGGTTGTTGGCAGACGCATTCCACTTCGCTAATCCGCGGCCAGTTCTTGGTTTCCACCGAGCCGGGATTCGATGACAGCACGGGCACCTATAACGACACCTTTCCTCCCGGTCCGGTTTCGTCATCCGTCGGTACCGCGCCAGGTTTTATGGTGCCCGATTAAATAATATTCTGGCTCTCGCTCTCGGTTACCACGGCGTCGAAGGCTCGTCGCGAGGAAAGTCGAACAAAACCACCCAACCGGCGGCGAGATTGCTTCGGTTGACGCGAGATCACGCTGGGAAATGGGATAGCGTCTGGGATGTGGTTTTTGTTTTTCCTTCGTCGGCCGCCTTTATTTTCCTCCCGCGGCTGATTGAAAGACAAAAGATGGTGTCATAAAATGTGGGGGATACAAAAAAAAACCAGAGCTGAAAACTATGTCTATCGAAAAGCCATTTTTTCTACCCTCTTCCTCACCTCCCGGGGGGGTGGGATGCATTTTTTGCTGCTTTTATTGTGTGTGTGGGTTATGCCATAGATTAAATCGCTCGCTTGCTGCCTACCGTGCTCCGGATTGCACCGGGTGGGGAAGGAAGTGTGTGTGTTTGTCCGTTCGGAGCAACCCTTACGGTCCCATCTGAGCCTCTATCGAGCCGAACCTAAGGAGCACACGGTAAGGCGAGCGTTAATTTGCATCGATTCAATCACATACATAGACACACGGTGGTTGCAAGGGTGATGAAAAGAAAAACAAATGCATTCGCCTGCAGTCGACATCGGGCACACTTTTCAAACGCGGGAGGCTGAGGTGGAAGGTGCAGTTATGTTTGTGTCGATGTATGTGGGGATATGTGTGTCCCTCTGTCGGTATCTCGCCGTGCGCGATGATGCAGGGCTGCTGGGAACGTGTACGCACCGCGCCGAGATGGCGTAATCGGGCACGATTGTGATTTAATCGCGAACCAATAGAATCAGCTCCACACTGAGGAGGTGGTGAGTAGCGGGCCCTTTCGGTAACGTTCGACCGGTGTGTGTTTGTTTCTGTTTGCACTGACACCTGTCAAATGCCAGCAGATGTGCGGCGATGTGCGTTTTTTTTCTCACGCGATTCTTGCGGAGAAAGCTTCTCGAAGAAGCGTCACATAATAGATTAATTACCGTCGTGGAGACGTAATATGTTTTTCAAATATTTGATAAGCCATTTGCTTCCTCGATAAGCAAGCTTAACGAGGGATTAAATAAGAATAGCCCATGCACCGGTTATGTTGGTTAGACATCGTGTAGATTTAAACGTTTTATACAGAATCCATTGCATAATTGTTTATTTTATTTCGTTCAGACGTCTTTTTTAGACAAACAAATGCTATTGTGACATAAAAGTATAGGATGGAAAAAAAAATTATTAATTGTTTTTTTTTTATTTTAATTAATTAAAATGGATATTCCCTGCTTTTCAGATGAGATACTTACATCACCAAATAACATCATAAAATTAATTTATTAATTTTTAACAACAGAAAATATTGTTTTTTACACTGTTTCCAAGACATTACTTAAAAATTTCGGGAAATTTCGGAAAAAAAACACTTTCATAAAATCAAACACTTGTTTTATTTTCTTCTGCTAATATTTCTTTTAAAAAATTTTCTTTTATGTAATTTTAAAAGTATAAAGTGAGGTTATGAATTCGTAACATGTTCTAAGACTACAATCTACAATTTCCTTTCCACTGCAATCCAACGCGGGAAACATCTCGTCTTGATATCTGGCCTGATATTGATGGACATTTAAACACCCAACCCATATATGCCGGCGCTTTGATCACGCAAAACGTCCACCAGATGGAAATGACGCAACTTGGCAAACTAAATTATACGCTTTCGCACAGAACCGACCGTTTTGGAGAGGGCGTTGCGGGCGTATGTTATGCGCAAAACGTCGTTTTCTTCCGGTGAAAATGTGGTTTCCGTTTTTCCCCCCCTAACGCCCACTAACGCCCACCGGGTGGTCAGGGGCAGTGGTTGGGCTACTTCCGTCCTTTTTCGGACGGCGGACGGGGCATGATTAGGTTGTTTCGAATGCGACCGTTGATGGAGTGAGCTGAATGTTGTCATACTTTCCCGCACCTGCCCCGGTGCGTGCGATCAGCTAATCGTAACCGCGACAATCATGACGGACGGATGTTAATGATGAAGGTAATGTTGTTGTTGTTGTTGATTGCGCTTGCGGGAAGGAAAATGCATCCCATTTCCTTGGCTTTTAATGTCCATGTTAGGATTCAGCCGGTCGAAAAGATGTAGGTGGACTCGGTATTAGATGCATGCACACACATGTGCTCCTGGTGGTTCGAATGGTAATTAATTATTTTCTCATTAGTTAACCTCTCTCTCTCTCTCTCTTTCGCTCGCGTTTTGCTGATTTTTCGCATCGTTGACGTCAATCATTGCCGATTACGACATCCCGCGACGACGGGATAAGGGAATGTAAAATTAGAGAAATGGAATAGGAAAACGGGGGGAGGGGTGTGCTGGAAAATTGGCGTAGGATTTGCAACATTAGTTACGGGATAATGTTTAATGTATCGAGCGGTAAGGTTCACCCGCGTTCGATGCTGGCAGAGTTAATCAGTAAAAGCTCTTGTCTTGCAGCGCGAATCACTCTTCGAACGAAGCTGTAAAGGGAATGTGAGGATCTTTAAATCTTTACAAGCCTCGTTTGATGTTTCACACTTTTTAAAACGGACGGCCAGGGTGGGTAACAGGTGGTTGATATATACCGACGCACATAATTTAATTCGGTTGCGTTTGAGAGCAATTATGTCGCGCCGAGCAATTTTGCATAGCGGTCTTATCCGAATGGGCGATTGCGCGTTGGCTATGGTTCAGCTCGAAACCAGTTATTTGTTACTGCAACAGACTGTGGTTGGTTTCTTTTCCTTTCGTAAGCTGTGGGGGAAAATTTTCTTCGCGTTGTGGAAAACCTACCAAACAGAATCGAACCGTTTGGTGCATCGGGCCATTCAGAACGTGAATGAGAAAAAGCTCTAGGGAAATTGTGCTGAAATGTTTATTGCACGGTTAAGGCCAGGATAGGTTTCGGTAATCATAAAATAATAATATTCTGCAGGTTTTGTAATGAGATAATTCATAACAACTCAAACTCCGGCATCTCAAGCAGAAGTAACAGTAGGAGGTATTTTTCTGACGAACTTGTTTTTAAATCGTTGCACCAAGAATTTTTCGGCATAACCGCATTGCACATAAAAAGACACTTCTAATTCCCATGCATACCAAAGCATATCACCTCATTGCGGTTTTACTTAACTACTTTGTATTCTTCTGCGCCGTCAGCGTGCGGCTCGCGAATACTTATGAGTTTGGATAAATTGTTCTTCCATCTCTGCATGTGCAACATATTCTTGTGGGCAATTTAGGTTCACCATAAAGGGTTCTCCTCTCTTTGAGGACTCTTTTCTCGGGCATGTAAGAATTTTTATTATTAGAATTTATCGTGTCAACAGTTTTGCATGTTTTCTTTTTAAATTTTGTAATCAATTTCGGTGCAACACCCGGCGTGGCATGGGTGGTGAGTAAGCTGTCTCAAAAAACATCATCACTCCGCGAGCCGTTTGGAGCGGCTCATTGACGATTGCGTGAGCTTTCCACCAGGCGTTCACTATGGTGAACGAAAATGCCGCTCATTTCGCGCTCTCGTGGTGCGAGTTTTTTCTCATCCACCCTTCGGCTGCTCATACGGCGTCGTCGATCGCGTCACTGGGGAGACGCCATGCTGCGGTGGCTGCAACGTTCGCCGCCGAAGCGCCGAGATCGACCAGCTCTCAGCTTCTCGTCGCGAGAAAAACGGGTTAGTTCGAATCGGTTCGCGATCGCGCACGGACGTGAGCTCTTGGACGCCCGGTGTTAGACGGGTTACGTATCAACAGGTTTCAGTTTTTGGTTTGTTTGTCAAAAAAGCAGCCCTCGCCTGTTTTGCATGCTTCCCGACGAGATTGTATGCAAACAAAAAAGTAGCGGAAAAGTGATTCAGTGCAACTAAAATGAGCCTTAACGGGCCACATGAGCCGCAGTGAAGCGGGAGGTTGAAAACCACCAATTGACAGGATGGAAGATTGTTTAGTAACGGCGTTTCGGGTGCAGTTGAGTAAAGTGCAACGTTTGTGACAGTTAGAAGAAAACCATCTTCAAAATAAATAAAACAAATTAAAAAAGGAAAACAAACACGCAACCGTACGGAAGTATTTGCAGTGTTCCGCGGGCGAAGTTTTTGTGGCCACACGACGCACACACATCAATAATACATACGGATAGTCAGTGAAGCTTGACCAGCAATGGAGGCGGTGCGCAGTGAAAAGCATTTCCCCACCGTTACGAAGTGAAAAATTCAGCCCATTTGCAGCTGTAATTTCAAAATTTAAAAAGTCCTTTTTCGGAAAAAATAAAACGGTTATTCGAGCAGTTCCGCTGCCAGTGGTGTGCGGTGTGCTGTGCTTGTGTTCTCCTCTCGAGAGAAAGGAGAAAAAAAAATAATCTCAAAGGAAAGCAAAAACAAAACCAAAAAAAAAGGTTGTACCTTGAAGCAAGTGTTTCGTGGAAATTCATAACCCTTGGCTCAAGCGCATCCTCCGCCGCTTGCCAGGTGCATTCGGCGTTCTTCGTGCAAGGTGCCATTAGTCGACTGCACTTCGTTTTTTTTTTGTATTCGGTTCGCTGTTCCTGTGGTTGTGGTTGTTTTGTTGTTACTCCCAGATCATAAACTCCCATTCAAGGGCTCACACACCCGGCTTCGCTGCGCACAGTTCCCCGAAGAGGTAAAAGGGCAAAGCAAAAGAATCGTGGTTCCCAGCCACACTCCGCATCTGCCAGCGCCTTGGTGTAACATGCAAAACGGGGGCCTTCTTACTCTGCCAGCAGCGTAATAACCAACATAACGCAAAAAACACACAACAAGGAAGGCAAAGTGTGAATAAAAACCAACTAACAGTAGTGAAGGTGGCAAGGGAAGCTAAAAGGGAAAGAAAAAAGAGAAAAGCCGGGACCGTCTACGGTCGTGCCTTGCCCATTAGAAGGTGTATACGCGTCTAATTAATTGGATTAATGATCAATTCGTGGCTCGGTGCGCAGCGTTCGAGAGGGGGAGAGGGTCATCGGGGCAGCATGGATGCCGTGTTGGTCGGCTGAAGGTGTGCAAGGTGTGGATACCGCTTTGGGGCTGGCCTGCAGGCTATCATCACCGTGGGCATTGAGCATAGGATAACAAAAAAAAACAAAGATCAAAAGTACAATAAAAAAAAGAAGTAAATAAACAAAGAAAGGCAAAGGGAAGCGAAGGAAAAAGAAACGAAACATTTCCCGCCGTGAAGCGAAAAAGAAGGTAACGTCCATATTATGTTTAGTGTGTGAATGTGAGACGAAGGGAAACACTAGGAAAAATGAAGAAAGCAACAACAAACACCCACGCGCATGTACGACGAAACGGTGGTGTTTGTGCGAGTGTGTGCCTGTGTGTACGTGTGTTTGGTGATGGTTACATTTTATGACAAGTCCACCTTCAAATTCCCTCCCCGAGGGAAGCTGTAAGGAAAAATTAAGTTTCATGTTCGGTACACGACCGACGCCAGACGATACAGCTTTATGCCACTCATTTCCCTCAGGTCGCGTTTGGGAAATGCGAGACTAGCCTCCGGGAAAAAGGGGAACGAACGTTGGAACGCAAAGTAAAATTTGTTTGGCCCCCAACCGAGACCAAACGCTCGAACGCTAAACGTGTTGGAAAAGTATCGCAAGCAGCAAGTGTTGCCAAAAGGCTCGAGCAAGGGGTTGCCTCCGGCATGGCAGATGCATTTCTCCGAACGCATCGCTGCACATGCATCCATGTCGAGGCACGGTGGTGGGCACTTTGCGATGGGCGGTGCGCTGAAGACGAGCCGGGGACGAACCCAACACCACGTTGGCCAACGTGCAAGACACGCGATCCGTCCACCCGTGTGGCCATGACGGGCCACCGTTTGGTGGCGTACCTTTCGTCGCTTCTAATGCTCACACACAGACAAACGCATACACACACACACGTGCGCGAATTTGCACTTTCAAAGTCAGTTTTCTTCAGGCGCACTTGTTTTTGTTCGGCTCGATACGGAAAGCACTCGATGCACTTGAAGGCGAAGTACATTTCCGACAAGGTTTTTCAATCGCGCCGATCGACGAGTGTTCGATGCGTTGAACAGTGTTCGTTTTTGGGCTGCGCAAAGTATGCTTTCGAGTGTTGCGATATGTGCTTTAACTGCTTTTGGATCGATTTCTAAAAAAAGCGTTTTAGCCGTGGCATCAGGTATCGCTTTAATGCACCACAAACGACGATTAATAGCGAGAGGATCATTTCAAATTCAAGTCTGAAGCATAGCAGTTTGTTGTTTTTCGGAGGCCTTTTTATTTCGTTTAAACATGTGTACATTTTTTCAGACATTCATAAGGCACTCTTTTCTTCGATGCCAAGAAGGATGTGTTTAATTACTGGCACGCGCTGTATTTTCTTCAGGTTGTTTTCATTGTTTCTACAATAATTAAATCATTCTTCATCTTCAAATGGGTCTTTCGATAAGTTTATTATGATTTTTATTAAAAGCACCCCCACAATGGCACAAACATCGTGGTAATATCTTTAAAAATGGGTAATAAGTGTTTATAGATACCCATTAGCGTGTTGGTTTCCTTCTTTACTTCTTCTCCGACCCACCCCGCACTTGTGTGCATTTATCTTCCCGGTTTTTTTTTCTTGTTGCCGATAGTTTTCATTGAGCCTGGTTTTTTTCGTATGGATTTTTGAAAGTGCGTTTTTTAATCGTACGTTACGTCTTGCCAAACGCTGCCTGTTGGGTGCGGTCAGTGTTGGGTAAGACCGTCCGATATGGCGTTATCCTCCGATGGTCAACTTAATGCGTACGGCGGAAAAACCGCATCCTAACGTCGCATTTCCGCACGGCCGGGTGGGTGTGTTCGCACAGCATAATCCTGCCGCTGCAACAACAACAACAACAAAACCGCTCCATAAACGGGCAGGTCATCATGCGACCTGATGCTTCCATCAGCTCCCATCGGTACAAACCTTGCTCAATCGGAAGGGTGGCTTGGGGACTGGTTTCGAACACTCCACTCCACCCATCGATCCCCCCCCCCCCCCTCCCCAGGTCTGCTTTTGCGGACGTCCTTTTCGGTTCGGAATTCTTTCGAGCGTGTCAAAAATATGTATTCGCAAATCGGGCGAGCGCCGGAGCCCCGCCGCAGAAACCTGCCGCCGGGAGAAAGTTTCTCTTTTCATTTGTGCGAAACGGCAATGGCACGATGGCCACCGGCTCTACAGCAACAACTGACTGTTTCCCCCTCGCTTTCGCTGCTCCCAGCGCTGCTGACTCGACGAGCCGACGACTAGGATAAGGAAGCAATGCAAGAGAAAGAGGAGAAAAAAGGCCTACACACACACACACACACACGGACGCCGATGCAAGAAAACCACCACTTCCGCTCTGCTGTCCCACGCTCGCCTACACCGGGGGAGGCTCCCCGTGACTTGGGCGAGTCGGCACACATCGCCTTTCCTCCTTGTTGTCCGCCCTGCCCGGCGGGGGTTGTGGTGAATTTCTTCCTCTTATGGCAAACGTTGCCGAAGCGTTAGTAACTAACAGCCAACGCCGAAGCGATGCCGAAACGGGACAACGGGGCAACAAAGCGCATTACTTAGTCCAAAAACGAGTCTTGCAAACGACACACAGCCCCCGATGGGTGAAACAAAACAAAGCAAAGAAATTACCACCGAACGGACACAATGCCAAAAAGGAACACTCATATTGAAAACAAAACAAAAAGGAATAACAAAACTTAAACAACAAAACGTGCAAAAACGAATGAGCTTCACTTTTCACTCAAAGGATTTCATACATTTTAATTGACTTTTGCCTTGTACGGACATCGGTGGGGTTGTGTATTTGTTTGCTTTTTTTTCGGGGTCCATGATGATCAAAAGCATGATGATGCTGCAGTAAACTAGTCGAAGGGGAAAAGTGTAACCTGCTTCATTCGGTGCATTCGACAGTGCACGAAACGGTCCGCCATCTTACGGCGGTCAGCGCGACGCTGCAGCTAGCGAGCAAGCGGAACAAAAGACTTCAATTTATGGCACAAGCGACGAACCTCGCTTATTATTGATGAACGCATTTTTTTTCATCAATATGTTTGCACACTTTTCGAAGCTTTTGTACGCAAATAAATCGTTACTTCGGCATCAAAGTTTTCGTTTTCTGTAAAGGTGACCGGGACCGTGAAAATATTTCATCCCTTCCATTCCTCCCTCCCCCGGTCGGTTTTTTTAACGATCCTCCCATAACAGGGCAGGGAAGAAAGTAAACGGAAATAATGATTGCGCTGGGCAAATCCGCATCGAAAATCAATTGCTGCGGGCGCTCCTAGAACATATTATTAGATTCGCAGGCGGGTCAAGGGTTTAAAGGCGGTCCGGAATGGTTCGCCGCTTCGGAACGTTTCTTCATTCTGTGTGTGTGTGTGTGTTTTTTTTATTTAGTTTTTCTGTTCCGAGACGGAGCCCCGACACCATAAATCATTAACCCTGAAATTTCACCGTCCGAATCGTTTGCGAACAGGTTCAACGTTGGACGTGGACCTCACTCTCAAGCGTTTCTCTCCCCCCCCACCTTTCCGCCCGTTCCGCGCACCCGGCAGCATCCTCTTTCGATGGCATTATCCATCGCTCACATCATCTCCGCACGATTATGGCCACGGCTTGGCGCACGGGTTGATGCTTTTTGTGCTGTGTGTGTGTGTATGTGCGCGCCCGTTTTTTTCGTTTGGTCGGTTAATGTTGCTCGAGGACCGATGCTGCCTCCGGTCGGATCCATGTTCGTGTCGGCGGTAGATGCAGAACTGCAGTCGATTCAGAACCGGTTTTCTGCGGCCCGCGTTCGTTCAGTTCACGTTCAGCTCGGTTAGTCGTGGTGTATGGTTGCCGGTGCGTGTGTGTGTGTGTGTGCCGATATGTTTCGTCGACCGGGGTGGTTGGAGTTTTCGAATCGAATCGAAAGCGAAAATTTTCCAAAAGCACCCCTCAGCACCATCGACCCCCCGTTTCGTTCGCCGCTTACACTAGGCCTTCGGTTTCGTCGGGCTGCGTTGGTTTGGTGATCGTTTTTCTTTTCCGCACATCAATCACAGCCCCTCGGCGGAGGCCTAGGAGAGGCTCCCAACAATGGCCCCCGAAGAAAAAGTAATCGAACGAACGAACGAAGCTGTGGCGAGCTGAAAAGCTTCTCCTCGAAAAAAGCCTGATTCGACGTTGCCAGTGGAATGCTCTCCACACACCCCGGTACCTTGCGGTGCACTTGAATCGGACGCGCACGTGAGCGCATGTGCACACGGGCGTTGCATTAACGCGACGACTGCTCGCGACGCGTTTCACGGTGATCAACGTTCGTTGGTCGTGTGCGATTTGGACTTTTGCGGGAACGGGCACTGGCTTGTCCGCCCGACAACGGGCTGACCAAGCGGCGCGACGTCGTTCGGGTTGAACTTGCGTTTCGAGCAACGTACGCCACGTGGCCCATTGGCAGGCGGGTTTTCCTCGACTTCTCGGCCCTACGAACGTTCGGTACGGTGCCGTGGTTGCTTGACCATAAGATCTGCAATCTGAGCTCGGCAAGCGATACTATCGCATGCGCCCTGGGTGCGTGTTTGTGTGTGGAGGCACGAGAGCCATTTTAATTGCAACTGACGGTCAGATACGAGAGATACAGTTATTCGCCAAAATATTTGCCGTTTTACGTTTCACTAGACAGATGTTTTTAATCGGGTGAAAAATATCGTCAAATTATCTTTGTTGATACTTTATTTTAGATTTATTAGAAAGTAAACAAGGCAAAATAAAAGTTCATTAACAGGATTGTTCTAACAACACCACCGAATTGGCAAATGAAGGACGTTTTGGTTTCGTTCGTTGTTATTAATGTGTAAATAATGTTACGTACGTTGGAAATTTTAATGTTACATAAACTGACATTCTTTTATAACATAATAGTAAAACATTACTTAACTCTTATTAATAAAGTATTCGAATATGTTGTTTTCGTATATAATTTCGAAATTGTTTTTAAATTTAGTCACTTTTTAAAACGTTTTAGCTTTCCTGTCCCACCTAGTTTTACTTTGGAGGTCATTTTATGCTACTTTTTTTGCTCCCCTTCAGTGCCACCGAAGTTGAAATAATTCTACCCGATTTAGGCGGTCCCTACAGACTCTTTCCTTCCACCCTCCCCCTCGCCTATATAACCTTCCCTTCGTTTGAGTTAAGTCACAGAAGGAAACTGGACAAATCAAGCGAAATGACTTTGAGCCGGCGAAACAAAATCACCGGTTTGTTGTAGAATGACTGTTTGTACAGAAAGGGAAAAAAGAAACGTAACGAAATCTTTAGCATTTTCCGCCCCCGGGGGCAACCGAAGGTTGGTTCCGCGCAGGTAAATTCGAACGAAATTTCCTTCCACGGCGGAGCGGCGACGGCGGCGTACCTAATCATTAGATCGGATTGCTCTGCATCCGCGATCATCCCGATCGATTCGTGGAGGCTTGGAAGCGAGGGTGAAGGTTTCCTCCGCCAATGTGGGCAAATGGTCAAGGGTTCTGGTTCTAGACTCGGGTTCATTAAAATTCGCTGATGAGTTTCGGAGCTGACGAGGGCGGATCGAAATAGCGGCGTTGCGTTGGCGTCATTTTTGGTATTTTTTTAGGTTTTCCATTCTGTATCGATTGGGTTGCTTTTTGTACATAAGCATGCATTCAGCAGTTTTCAATTATAGGGGAAAAAGTATCAATTTACGTCTACCTTAACAGTTCTTTTTGGTTTAGTTATGGACTTACTTCCTTCGGTGGATGAAATCGTCGAATCGTTATATTTAATGTAGTTGGTGAACTAATGTAATCAATTTTATACCGAGCGCACATTCATAATAGCCATAAATCACACGTTTTACTATTGTGCAGCATCAAAGCTGATTCATGATTTTCTTTTTTTTTCTCCCCCGTTACAGGTACGTGAAGAAACGTCGTCCGATAACACCGAAGCGTGAGTACAGATGCCACGAATTTCCCAGTTTCGGCGTGACATAAGTTATGCCCCATTGAATAACACGCACTCGCGAAGAGTCGCCGAAACCCTCCGCTCGCGTTCTCACCGCATCCATCCCCAAAAAACAATCGATCGAATCTCGCCCCCATTTAGGCCCGACGATAGCTTAATTAAATTGTCGTCTTTCATAATCCGTCATTTCCCGTCCGCGCGCGCCACTTTCCCGTGTGTCCCGTGACTTTCTCGCGAAAAACAAAAAACCCCCTTCAAACAGACGGATAAAGGTTTGGGCCGTGCCGTTAAAAATGATCGTGATCGATGAAGATTTTTAAACGCGTTTTCATATGCACCGGCGTCGTACGGTAGCTTTATGGTTTCCCATTAGTCGACGCCGGTATGCGACAACAGGTGGGAAGTGGCCCATCATATGGATGCGATATGGTATTATTGGCGTTTGCGTTTTATGTCCGCTTTCCGAACGGCAGTGTGGGAATAATTTGAATTTTTGGCAATGATCGTAAACGTTTACAGCGCGCTCTACGGCGTGCTTGATCGCTATCAACGTCTGGCGTTACGGCGGTGTTACGTGCGTTACGCCAGGTTTATGGGACGCCACCGGTGGTGTGGCGTACACTTTACATGACATCATTTGGGACAACCTGGTGGCGCACAGCGGGAGGAGGAGGTGATTCATGCTTTGCAAATTCCATCATCCCCCTCCTCCTCCGACGAAGCGACGATTGACCGATTGTTTTCGGGCCAGGTTTCCATTGGGAGGGTGTGGCACGCCTCCCAACTCTCCTGGAGTCTCGCGTTTACAGTCAAAAATCTCCAACGGGAAGAAAGAGATCGAGTGGTTGCTTCACGCGACTGCAAAATTTTATAGATGACAGTCCGCTTTGAGCGTGAACCATTCCAAAGCATTGTTACCTGGGCTTTGTTGCTGCTATTTGGACGAAATTCACCCAAAACCGGGATCTTCTAAAATACGTTTAAGTTTTTTTCTCCACCAAAATAAATGGCAGTTATTGTTGTTTCTGTTTGCATCATCGTCCAGGGGAAGCGGGAGAAGTGTTTGCAACCATTTGTTTCGCTCAAGTCATCGGTGTTATCCTAACGGGACAGAAGCACGCTTTGTCAACCTGCTCGTTCTTTTCCCACCGAACAGTATCGAAAGTCATGTTGAACATCAACAGGTTTTCGCTAGGGCACATCATCACGCGTTTGAAAAAGCGATAAAACCGTTGTCGTTTGACACATTGCGTCATCGCCATCGGATCCGATGGGAGAACCGTGACTGGCAGATTATGTTCTTGGACGTCTTTACTCTAAGCCCAGCTAAACCTTCGCACACGCCGTGTCGCAGAATGCGTTCCGTACCGTTTGGACCGGATTAGCATTATTCAAATTCTAACATTAAAAACGTTGCTGGAAACCGGGAGGAAAATCTTCGTCTTTTTGAAATGTGCTTGGTTGTTTATTCTCACTTCGTTTATTCCCTATCGACACGAGGATTAGATAACGTTTTATTTTCCTTCTCAAGACCTTTCTCAATGAATCTTAACTACACCGTGACAGCGAGCGCGTTCACAACGAGTCGCTAAAATAACGAAACAACGATCTGCTAAATGTCACTTCGCCATTGACTTGCCTGTGCGCCCGGAAGCTTTTTTCTTCCGACGCTCGATAGCAGCCGCTAGAAACACATCTTTTCTTTTGGCACTTAGTCACAGATTCGGTGGTTTGCCTTTCCCAAGCCTTGGGAAGCTTGTTAACTCGCCATGTGTTTGTTTATTTCCCCCCCCCCCCCCCCCCCCCCCTCTGGATGTTCCCTATAATACATTGTATACGTTTTCCTCGCATCGGTAAGTTCAAGTGTGAAAACATATCGAAAACAATTACACCGGACGCAACCCGAGTCCGTCGGAAGAGGAACCAAATGGAACTCTGCTTGGTGCGTCTTCACGTTTTAAAGTTTTCGGTTGCTTTAGGAAACCTTTTCGCCGGGATAATTAATTGGTTCCGTATCGATTGCATGGGAAGCTTCTCTCGGCATTACGAAGAGGGATTTGATAAGCTAGTGATTGCAGCTAGACGTTCCGATTGGTTCCGATTGGTCAGTTTTATGAGCTGCTGGCATTGGGTTTGAAAGAGAAAGCCTCATTTGATGGGCGTGCTGGATAATGTTGGGTTAGTTTTATGAAAAATCAATTCCCTGAGTGAAGAAAGAAAGTAAACGTTTTGAAACAATGTTTTTCTTTTCTATTTGTAATTCAATTTAAAGGTTAGTGTAGAGAACAATTACAACACTTTCTCACAAATCATCCAGTACTACGATTCATCAGGTCTGTTTGTATTTCAATCGGCCCCGAATTCGGTGCTGGGAGAAACACAATCTGTGAAAAGCGCTGTTGAAACGTTCTTCCAGTTCGCACTTCACCTTCGCTTTCCCATGATTAGGCCGCTTCCTGTCGATAGCGTAACCCGATCCGCTCGATTGCATCCGGCTGCGTTCTCCGCCGGTGCTTCAAAACCGGTTGCAATCGAACACTTTACTGTTCTGTACCCTCTTTTCTCAGCCTTCCTTCTCATCCCGGAGCTCCAGAGTGTGGGATACCGCGTATCATATTCTCGCACAACCAGGCCGGCCGAGGTATCCTTTCGGGCATTGCGTTTCGCAGCTCTCGATCCCACGGGAAGTTGTCACAGGAAGTGCAGCAGAATTTATGCACACAGCTGAAGCGGAACACGGTCTCGCCGTCTGGCGTGAAGCCGTACGGTCTCGAGTGGCGTAAAGTGTTGCAGCCGTGGGCTCCAATGATTAGACACGATAAATAACCGTGATCGAATGCACTCGCGTTGACATCCGGAAATTGACGAGCCCGTTCTTCGATGCGTCTCGGCGCCGATCGAGATCGTGCTTAGATTTTCTTGCTTTCCCCACTCGTTTATCACTCGCCGCCCGTATCCGTTTTGCTTTCCCGCGATAATGAACTTGAACCCCCGGAGGAACTCCTTTCCCGTTTGGTGCAAAACTGTTTGTTTTTCTTCGCTCCACCTTATTGCTTTAGGAGAACTGCTGCTCTCCTCCTGTCCGCGGCAACGCGATAACTGTTGTGCTGCGGTTAATTAGCGCACGTGGTCCCTTTTTAGCGCGTCTTGTGCCGAGCGTGTGCCTCCCGGTGCGAATCCACCATCCCGATGTCATAATTGATGACATCCTTCCGATCCGATCTGCACCGGCCCCGTCGCATCGGGTGCATTGTCATTAGCGGAGGGGAGGGCCCGGACGTTACGTTTGTGGCACGGCTCGCGCCGGTGACAGGGAGACGCCTCTCTTCGAGCATCCCAGTGTGCGTGATCGTTAAATGATTGGCAAGAAATAAAGAAGGAAAACGGCAAATAGGGGCAGCTGGCAAGGAATGGGTCCGTCGGTTTTTGCTTCCCTGCCATCTCTTTGGATAGTTTATGTTACGGATGTCCCCCCGGTCGGTTTCTTCTCCCTCGTGGACGTGCGTGGTGTGTCATTATCGGTGGTGACCAAGGGGTCTCCGTTCGGTCGAGGCGTTTTGATAAAAAATGCTAAACAGTAATTGTGACGTTCTTCCGAGGCAGCTGCAGTGAGCTCAAGTGGATTGATAGCTTGCCGCTGAGTGGCACGTTCTGTGCATTTATCTGCTGCAAAAATAGAAGAAAAAAAAACAGTTGAAAAAGAAGTATGCACTTCCTCTTCCGATACATGAATAATGGATTAACAAATGTATGATGCTTCTACCTGTTCTTGGTTAAAATTAAACTTTCGTCTTGTTTTAAACTCACTTGGGGGTTTCAGAGCATTGTAATAGCTTGCCTTCTTTTTACCAACTCGTGTACAATTTTTTCCTTTTTTGTTCAACCTGTGAATGTGCTTCACCACCAAAATACACATTAGATGACTTACTTAATATATTTTACGCTCCAGAATCAAATAAAATTATTCCAAAAAACGTTTTTGGATAGTTTCTTTCTTTTCTTATCCTTATGGGTTAATTTTTTGGGGGTGCCCATGGCGCAGCGGTAGCGCGAGGAAACACCACACCACAGGTGTGGGATCGAATCTTGAGTCTGGCACCCTCCGGTATTACGAACGGCTGACCACCGATCTATAATATACCGTCTTTCGATCACACAAACTCTCTTCGGAGAGAGGCCTTGTCCCACTGGGGGATGTCGTGCCACATAAAAAAAAAAAAATGGGTTAATTTACTACAGAAAATAAATGACAGAAGCAACAAATTTAAGATAGGTACAATCCGCATGAAGTTTTCAATATGTCTTTTTTCTCATGATCCATGATGAGGGTATTTAAAATATCATAAAAAATTACATTGTGTGCAAATGGTTATAAAATGACGAACCGTTTTTGGAAAATTTCTTTGAATTGGATCGAACAATTGGACTTGAGATTGTGGAGAAAAAACTATCAGAATTAAGGAAGTATTTTTAATACATAAATTGAGGTCTATAAGGCGCTAACATTTATTGACAATAACCATTTTAACAATCTAAATAGTTTGATGTTTATTAAAAAAGAAAAGGTTTGGCAATGCAATTGTTTGTTCTAAACAGTGTTTAAAAGTAACAGAGAGATAAAAACTATGAATTTTTAGGTTTTTATGACCCACGTCCATCATTTGAGTCATTCTGTTGAAATTAATGTAAGATTGAAATTAATGCTAGATAAATCTAGCATATTTACCTCGTTATGATACCGATCGTTGTACAAATTATGCTTTGAAACTAGAAGAAATAAAATCTTCCTTCACTGCGCTTCCGCTGAGTCGGTAATTTTCCACGGAACCCGAACCATGGAAAGTGTTTAGATTTTCGTTTTCTCCATCCTAACTTCCCTCGCTGCCGTGGTGCAAGCGAGGGGTAGACGGGCGAGTGTGAGGTGCCTCGAGATAGCCCCGGAGACCAAGTGGCCAAGTGGGTGACAATATGCGAAAGTGACACCGGAGCGCTGCGAGCCATGGCGGCTAACGAACCCGTCCGCACCCGAGAGGAAGAAAAGACGACTCCGGGCGGGCGGAAAGAGAAGCGAGTGCACTTGAACATGCTGACCATGGGTAGTGTTTTGTTTTTCCCTCTTTTTTTCCATCGCGCCAGGTTTCGGGGTCGTGCTCCGGTCGCCGCTTCTGCTGCCGTTGGATGCTGTTTATTTATGCATTCCATTAGATACGGCCATCCACTTTGATGTCACGCTGGTGGCGGAAGAGTTTTCCCTGCGCCTCGAAGATCGGTGCTGCGGCGGTGTGGAAAAACTTTCTTCCGTTCCCGTGAGAGTGAAAATGCGCCCGGGACGAAGCGCGCACCGGGGCCAAGGTGAATTCGGTACGTCGAATCCGGTAGTCGCGGCCGGGAGAAACCGTTTTGCGCGAACGTTTTTTTTGTGAACTTTGCGTCGAATGGGCGTTTTCCGTGTGGTTGTGAAGACACGTTCCATTCCACGCGCTGGAATGTGCGGTCAGCTGTGCATATACACACATGCCGGTGGAAAACATGCGCCCGCTGTTCGTTGCCTTTTCCACGCCGCGGAATGCCGCGGCCTCGTGTTTCGTCGATACATCCAGCGGGAAACGGCATTCGAAGCCCGGTTTCGAGCGCCGTTTGCAGCTGTTTTCGGGTGACAGTTGTTTTCCCTTTTAACAAACCGTGTCCTGCGTGGCGGGAAACGCGGGACGTTGTTGGTTCTTTTGTATGCTGTTTCTCGCTGGTGGAAAAATAAACAAAACTCTCGAAAGGGGCACGTTGCGGAAGAACCTGCCGCCAGTGGATAGAATAGGTATGCTGTCCGCTTCCGAGTGTCGGATGTGTCTTGAGGTGCATTGGGTATGTTTTCCTGTTTTCATTGTCACCACGTCTGAAGCGTTGTTTGATGTGCTATCGAGGGGAAGCCATTCGGCGAGAACTCTTCCTGGAGGAACGGATGTGGAGCAGAAATACCCAGAACAGGGTGTTTTTGTAAGCTGTTTTGTTTGATGTTTTCGTTTTTCGTTGTTGAGACACAGAAAATTAAACAAATAAGCACTTCAAGTCGGCTGTTTGAATTGAGACCACAATTGTAACCGACAAAAGGACGGTAGGAATTGAATTTAAAATTTGAATTCGGAGTGAAACACACGGTGCAGTTTATATTCCAGTTCAAATTGTAATAGGGTAACAGTACCAATAGTGGTGCACTTAGTAATGAAACTTACAATATGATGTGCTTTATAAGTGTTAAGAACACAATATTTTATATATTTGTACCAATTATGATCGAAACACAACTTTTCCTTCTGAAAAACATCTATTTTCACCGTAAAACATTAAAAATACATGAAAAGAAGCGTATATTTCTTCCAAGTTGGTTGCTCCTATAATGGTGGTATGGTTCCTATAGTTGTGGTATCGTGTTCCTATAGTGGTGCTAGTACTTGGAAATGACTGAATATAATTTGGCTGTGACTTATTTTTGAAACATATTTCAAACAGAATGGTCAAAATACTCATATGCCAATGCATTGTCTTTGGTCGACCGAAGAGGTCAAAGTCTCTAAAATTTAAAAAAAATAATTGTCTTTGGTCATAGCACTGGCCTCATAGACCTCTCACAAATCAATGCATTTTGCCGCGATTTATAGCCTTAAGGAAATCATGGCATACCTGATAAATTCTTCAGAAATCTAGCATATTAGTATAACCTGTTCGGAAAATATTAATTTTGGTGCCTTAATTTATTACGGAATGAAGGTTTATCGTTTAAACACTTAAAAGAAGATTTCATAGAAGAACAAATATCTCCATTGTGTTTATTTCGGCGTACAGCCAGGATTTTATTCCACTACATATTGATACTAGCACCACTATAAGAGCGCTTGATTTATAAGTGAGCCTACACTAAGCACCGAATATAGCTTAACAAAACGACTAATATAATGAGCAAAACTCACTCATTTAATAATACTTTTTGGAGATATTTGCGTAATTAATCTTCCTAAAGCGAGATGCTCTCGAGATGCTATCCGATCATTTGTTTCGCTTCCCTTGCAGGGGAAATTAAATTTATCACCTTTCCACTCCGGCGAAGATCTTCCCGCAGCCGCAGCCCATTAGCGGCCAGTGTCAACTCCATTAAGTCGGCGTCGCACGGGGGCCGGAAGTAAACATTGGAAGAAAGTGGACCACGATGGAGAGAAAAAAAGGAACGAAATGGATCAAGTGTCATCCACCACCACCACCATGCGCCATCAAATCGAAGGAAATCTTTCACCCAGTCACCCAGTTCTGCTGGAGTTTTGGGCTTGTTGTTTTGTTTTGCGCACGGGAGACGCTCCGAACGATTAATCCGGCGAGGTCGGCGGGAATGGAGAGTTTTATCATCAATCATGGACCTAAGCGGACTTCCTTTCGATGGCTCGGCGTCGATCGATCGGCGATCGATGGCAGGTTGATTGGAAAGTGTTTGTGGCCGCGCGCACGCAGCCGGCGGCTGATTGATCGGTGAAATGTGATCACGTTCGCCCATTCATACACGCCGTCACATGGGCCGGCCACGTCCCCATCGACGGTCGGGAGCTGGACCCGTGGTCCATTTTTCCAGCCCGCTCCGGTTCGGTTCGGTTCGGTGAAAAATGGAAGATGATGGGCGAAAGATTAAAAGGCACGATGGTGGCGTGTTTTGTTGCCAAGTGTGGTGAAGGCGTGTGTATGTGTTTAGTCTGAGAGCTCGGGGATGAGAACTGGGACAGGCGTATTGTCCATTTCCTAGCCGAGCTGGATCCGATCTAGACGGTTCACTTTTTCCGCGGGGGTTTCGCCATTCCGGATAGATGGAACAAACATGTGGTTGTGTTAGGTTTGGCTGAGCCATAAATCTTGCCCCGTGTATGTTCAAACAATGGTGCAACCACCAACCGAATGATGCTGCACTGGTCGTTTCACTTGGATGTGACGAAGTTCAAATTGTGACTTCACTTAGGAAAAAGGTTAGACGCAAGCGGAACGGGTGTGCAATTCTCGGTGCGATAAAAACGGTTGTTCACGGCGTCGTGTCTTACGAGAAGTGTGAAACACAGGACCACTAAAAGAGGGAAGGGTAGAGGGGAGGGTTGCGAGAGATTGCTAGTAAGGTTGATTCATTCCTGGAAAACACCTTCTCAGAGCCGAACGGTACAGTGGGAATGTGGCACCGGAAATACCCGACCGGGGTGTAATTTATGCTAGTCCTTTTGACCTTCTCGTAGCCGCCGTACCTTGCCGGGCTCTAAACCCTCTACGGGCGAAGACCTAGGCGCAATCAACCGAAGGAAGATGCACTTCACCGTTTGGGAGGTGCAAGTGAATTAATGCAGAAGAAGAAACCCTTCGCATCGTCTCCTTCGTACTTGAGAAAAGGGCTCCGAGGGAGTTTGAGCATCAGAGGTGGTGCACATAATTTGTGACACCAATCAACCTACGCGGGGCTCGCGCGAAGAGTGAGAGTGCCCATTTCCGAGCAAAAGTTGTCCTCCTCGGTCTCCGTCCTCATCATCATCATCAGCCGGGTCGTCGTCGTCGTTGTCTACGTGAATATGCTCTCCCGGAGGTATCCAGCACGGGCTACGGCTAGAAAGGCGGCCCCGAAACGTCGGTCCACGGGAATATCTCCGTGCAGCCTGCGGCGCATAGGTCAACGGCAATCAGCAGTGTGCAGCAGAAGAACCACCTGGTAAAACATTTGTCGACTTTGCTCGCCTGTCGGTCTTTCTGGTCGTGAATCATGTTGAATCGCGCGGGAACCCTTGACATTGACTGGAGGGAAAAATCGTTTCTGGGAATGGTGAAAGAGTTTATGCTAAGGTGCCCCACTGGCTGGCGATGGGTGTGGCTGCAGTAATGGCGTTTGGTGGTACTTAGAAAATAGCTCCACCTGTGCCTTTCGGTTCGTTTTCAAAAATGATAATTAATTTGAAGATGCAAAGGAAACGGCACAGTGGCGTTGTGGCCCCCTTTTCCCGGGGACAAAGCTGCCTATTTGTGAGGACCTAAGGCGACACGATCGCGAGGTGCGCTTATCTTTTCTTCTTGGTGGACAAATATTTAGACAAAGTTTTCATACCGTTTCGGGGGCCTTTCGGCGTTGTGACGCACTTTTATTGGTGATGATGTGAGCGTTTGGTCCGTTACGATGTCACGATCGTCGTTTCGGGACGTTTTCGAGTCAACGACGGCTTGTGTGAGGGCTGCAGCAGAAAAGATCATCGAACTGTGTCGGACGCCAAGCCGAGTTGGATGGATGCATGTTTTGAAAGCGGGTACGGCACATAAAACGGTTACCTTTTTGTTTTCGGCCTCGGGGAGGCAGGGAGGAGTGAGGCGCCCGTAGACAACTCGAATCGTCCATTGTTTATTGTGGGGCGATTTATGAGTGTTCCAATAAAATGGTTGTACATTCCGCGTCGTCAGGAAAGATGTTCCCGCAATCGGGCTGTTGCCAGGTTTCGTCAGCGGAATGAATCACATTCATCCGAGGGTACGCTTCATTGCATCGACACCGTGGTTCACGAAGGCGACGCGGAAAAGATCGTCCATCGGGATGGCGATAAAATGATCTAACGATAAGATGATCCACGCACGGCACGCTTAGTGCAATGGCGCAAAGAGTATCGATTGCATTGCTTCGTGTAACGTTTACGGTGCACTTTGTTCGATTCCGATCGGTTTATACTCCCGACAATCTAGCGATCGCCATTAGCGGGAGTGATAATGAACGACGATCGTGCAATGTTGAAATCACACTCGATCACACACGGCGTCAATGGCCATCTATTTCCCGTTGCAAGCGCTCGGATTGGTCCATCGATGGATGAATGAATCGAACGAAACGTTCAGGATTTCTATTGGCCTTTTACGGACTGGATGTAACTGGGAACCGGGAACAGATACTTGGACACACACACACACTTTCGCGACAGGTTGCAGAAAAAGAAAAGTGGACGAGTGTCCTTTTAGGGCATCGGTGTATGAAACAGGTTGAAGATTTCTGCGTTTCATTCATATCGCTCGAAGGGATGGTTTAATTAATGGTCGTACGTGAGTTCACGAAAGATGTCCAGATGGGTGTGGAAATAACCTTGCTACAGTTCCGTTTCAATAAAGAAAATGCTGTATTCGGTGGGTGAAGAGAGCACTGTGAATAGTGAAAGTATATGTGAAGCTTTGCAAAAGTTAACGAAACATTTTAAATTGAGAATTTAAATCAGATCATGGACTGCCAATGAAAACTAGAATTAAATCCTTAATAATTTAATAATTATTTATCCTATTAGAGAGGGTCTGCTAGCGTCGTTAGTTGGATCAGTTTATGCGAATGAACAGAAAACTGTTTCTACATTGGTAACAAAGTTCTCAAATATAATGTAGCGACGTTATAAGAGAACATAAAGACTTGTGAAATTGAAACAAATTCCTTTAAACATTTAACCCTCTCAAAATGGATTCAATTGTCGTATGAAAGGTTTTATTGGCAAAGAAAAAGTATGTAGAAAAAGTAAATGTAATGTTGTTTGAAAACAAAATTGACAAACTATACTTCAGTACATGTGAATGACATATGAAATATAAAGGGTACGGGAAGCGAAGCGTAATCGCTAGAATAATCGTGTAATTACGCTGCTCAATCTGTCAAAAATAATTTTGGCCCTTACCCTACAATCGCATGAGTAATCTTGTCAGAACGTAAACAAACGAATCAATAGTTCATTCGATCGCGAAAATTGATATTTAGCGTTGTTTTTATATTTTCAATAATTATAATAATAAAGTAATAATTGTAGCTTCAAGAAATGTTGCAACTTTTATCAAATTGCAAATCATAAATAAGTCACAGATGACGCTTGGCCCGAATATCGACGATACACGAGAGACCAGCGATTACGCTTCGTTTACCGTGCCCTTAATTATAATTATTTCCAAATACTGCTTCGCATGAAGGCAACGTTAGGTTGTTGAGCAGGAACAATGACCTCCCCGGTTTAGGTTTCCAATTTTGTGACAAAATAAACTCCCACAGCTCAGTCCCACAGGAGTTTTGACCGAGCAGGAAGCTGCACCTGGATGCGTCACGATCGCCGATGGCCGCCGGCAATCGGCCTCACTTTCCGGGCTGATTATTTATAACTTTAACCTAGTTCCCGACGTTCATGGCCTTCCGAGTAGTCCGAAGCGCTCGTGGTCGTCCCCAAAGAACAGAGTCGTGCGCGCATTCCTCAACCTCAACTCGAACGTTCCTTCCGGGCATTTGACCATCGGATCCGAGTCGGCATCGAATTGCAGGAGGAAGTCTGGAGAGCTCATAGTCAAAATGGCCATGACTTTCGCCTCGGGAACCTACCGAACGGCGCAGCCCTGCGGATAAAGGGTCCCATGGTTAAAAGTTGCACTTTCATCGTCCCTGATGAGCGCACGTCCCGGAGCGTTCCGGGTTCCGGGGAAACTACCCGGAGCGATCCCGGCGACATCGTCTCGGATTGTGCCGCCGGGGAAAGGGCCATGATTGATATTGCAGACGCCCGCGTTTTGGACCCGGCGCCGTGTGACCCATTTCGGGGGACGTCATTCAGAAACGTCATTCAGCGAGCATATGCGAGTACTTTACAGCTGCCGAATAAAATAACTACATTAGAGCATAGACACATAAACCCAGTGATCTTCTGTTTGGCACGAAAAGCGAAACGATTTCCACGCCGAAAAACGGGGGAGAAAAAAATACGCCATCGGCCTTTTTAATTCCTAATTAGATGAAATTAATCGACAGCACTATCATTAGCGGAACTTGCATGATCGGAAAACAAGTCTTTAGGTGTTGTTTTTTGTCTCGGTGCACCCTATCCCCTCGCTGCCTTCCCTCCGGCGACTCGTACTCACCCTAATTGATCCCAAATCGGAGTCGTTCAATCAAAACCGAACACAAATGCGTTCACGCTGCGCTCACGCCAACCTAAACGCCGGATAACATTGGTTATGCTCATTGGTTACGTGCGGTTATGCGCAGTTATGCGTTGGCCCGAGAGTTTTTTTTCTTTCGTTCAGCACCGTCAGGACGCTGTTAACAGGGTGTTTTTTTCCCACCCCGTTATCGACGGGGTGAAGTGATCTTTTTTTCTTCCGCCGGGAGGTGACGACGCTCGACAAAAATCGACAATTTCTCTTTTCCGGGGCCGCGCAGTTTAATCGATTCGATCGTTTGATTGATGAAGTCGTCGCAGGTTTGGCGGTGGCGGTTTTTTTGTGCGTGTGTTGTCTGTGTTTGTGCAGCTGCCGTTGTTTGTGGCGCACGATCGGCGTGTGTAATTTTGGTTTTTCGGTGAGGATTGTTGGTGTTTTTTTGTTCCCTTTTTTGTGTTTGTTTCAAGCACCAATTGAGTTGAGTGTCGAAAGGGGGTAAAAAATCTGTTCACCGAAAATATTATAAATTGTAGGTGATCGGCAGGAGAAAAGTAACCTTTCGCTCGCTTCGGGCATATATTCCCGATCGAGAGGTTTCGTGGGGCGCACAATTAATCCAAAGGTGAAGAAAGAAGGAAGTTATGCAATACGATTAGGCCGTTCAATGTTAATCCTTCTGTTTTTTTTATGCGAATCAAAACGAATCGTTAGCTTCAAAAGTCTTCCCTGTAGGGAACACGTTAAATTGGCGCTCCAGTCATCAAGATATGAGGAACAAATAGCAGTAAAAACATATGAACAAGAAGTAAATCTACTCAGTGGTCCCATATTTACAGCGCTTGGGTGGGGTGGCGTTTTCCGTTTATCACCGAAGCAAATTTGTTTGCGCCGCAAACGAAGGAACAAATACGCGCATCCCGTCACGTTATGCATGATTTATTTTCCGGCAAATGTTGCTTTGATGCCGATTGCTGCCAATGCTTATGGTAATGGAATATGATGGCGGGCAAAGCACGCTGTGTGCTATTTTCGATGCCCGATGCAAAGGGCGCCCCGGCAGCAGAAGTCAGTGATCCGTGCAGTAATGTCACAGCCGGAGCACTCGAAACCAAGGTCAGTACCTACCCGATCTTTATTTGGTACGGTTAGTTTGTGGTTTTGCCTTCGATCGACGACGACGACGACGACGGATTGGTGCATCGTGCCGGGACGTGCAGACGATGTTGGCGATGAGTTGCGTATCCCGGTTAGGTTCGTGCTTGTTTTTAGTTGAGTTATTATTTATTGAAGCGTATGGTTTGTTTGGTTTTGCTACGATTCGGGACAATATTTTCTGTTTATGTTGAAAGGCATTCGTTTTGTTTATTGTGTTTGTTTCTGTGAAAAATACCTTTGTTGTAAACAGCAATTTGTGATTTGTTTCTGAAGACTCTTTTCTGTTATGATATAATTCAATACTTACTATGAAATGTGATAATATAGTTGATTGTGATGAAATAATACTATGGTTGTTTATCTCACCAAAGTCACAAACAATGAATACAAAATAGTTTTGTTTAATAAATTGTTCACCCATTAACTACCTATCTATTGCCGTAAAAAACGAATGTCTTAAAACGTTGTAGCTGTTTTTTTTCACAGCTGTTTTTTTAAGTCAGCAGATGTAACTTCTAGCTGGTAATTGCAAAACTTAATAATTTCGATTGTTCACTCTTTGCTTAGCTTTCGAAAATCGTCGATTTAATTTATAAACAAATTCCATCAAACCTGATAGTACTACATAAATTTACGTAAAAAACACTTGGCAGTCTGAGCGTTATACAAATGTGATAAAAATACCGTATGATGCGCTGAAAAATTACTCAATCTATGCCTCTTACATAAGAAACAAACAAATAAACAAAAACTAGCTTTTTTTAGTTTAAAATTGTGTATCCATAAACTACCCATCGATGGTTGTAAACGTCTTGAACAAATGTGAAAAAGCAGGATGTGATGAAACTCTGCACTGCATTAAAAAAAATTGGCTAATTTTGTTTATGTTTACTACAATCCACCGGTGGTCGTAAATGTCAAGTTGAAGTGAACATATTTGGAAAACATTGTATGCTGTAGCACTGCAAACAATGTGAAAAATGATTGCAGGAAACTCGCGGGAGCGTGCCAGAGTTTTATTGATTGCCATCCCATTTTATTGACACGCGTTGGAACGTTTAAGTTTTCATTCTTCATCCTAATATAAGTGCTTGATTTTTTGCTGCCATCAACACCGGGTTGCGAAGCGTGTCCCGTTTGCAAAACAGCACACAAAACTCCCCCGATTGTACAAAGCGTGCAGACGGCTCATGCGGTTCAAAATGCGGTACCTGGCTCGCGCAATGGCGCTCGCTCGAACCGCCCGATAAGGACCGGCGATGACCCTCTTTGGGGTTCGTTCCCAAACGAAGAGCGATGCTGATAGTGCAACGTTGGTGGTTTTCGAAAAACAACACTTGCAACATAGCTTAGCGCACGCGTGTTGTTGATGGATACAGGAGGGCCTCAGCCTGCCCGGAATTCTCCGCAGCCGGCCTTCGCTTGTTCACGGCTGGCGTTGTCCAAAAAGGGGTTGTGACCGCAATGTCGCCCGCTCGCAAACAATAGCAACCCACCCCCGCCGTACGCATTGGCCTGGGACCTATTGAAAAACATTAAACACTTGCAGCCCCCCGTCTCCCGAGTTCGGTTTCGGGGATGCATGCTAGGTGTTGGTCGTCGAAACTGGCGCACAATGGTTCTACGAAGTGGCGGCCATTTTGTGGGCGGCAAGAAAGAAGTAACGTTGGGCGAGGGGTATCATAATTGGAAGCTGCTTTCAATTTGCGGCACCCGGGCTGTGTTTTAAGTCCGTGAAATGGCCCACTTGTCCCCCACGCGTTCCCGAGCCAAGGTGAACCAACCAAGCAAGGGTGTTTAAGGGTCGACACCTTCGCCAGAGCTGTTGTTGCCGGTGCTGGAAAGGTTCATTGGCTCCAAGGGCTTTAGCTGGTGGACTGGTCCGGGGTCCGAAGAAAGGCCTCTTCTTGTGAAACAATGCGAACAACAAGAACAACGCCACAGTACAAAACCAAAACGCGGTTTGCCCGAAAAGTGCGTGCGTCAAAAACAATCATTTCTCGGTGGTGGACGTGCGTTGTACTGCTTCTTGCACATGTCTTCGGTTTTGACTGTTGGCTGTGGAAGTGGAAAATAAACCTAAACGCTCTTGTACTTCGCGCGAAGGTTGAAGCTAGTGAAACTTACAAAAATCATCCTAATTACAAAATTACCAACAATTGCAGCGCGATTTTGTAGCCATTAGCCGCTTCTCCTCTCGGAGCGTGTCGGACTGCCGCGGCGCCCGAAAGCCTCGATCGTGTTCGGGCGGGGTAGGAACAAGCGCCAAGATTCCATACCGATCCGATGGGTTGGGGTGGGCTCCTATGGTGTTTGATATTATAGCGATTTAAATGGCTCCAAACATATTTCGACGCGAGCAGCAAACGAACGAACAACGGCACGGTGTGTTACAATCGTGGCTGGCAAACCGCACGAAACCGTACGGCCATAACTAGATGTAATTGTAATTGGTTTATTAATAACATTCCCCGTCGACACCCGGTCGAGACTCGGGGCTAAGGGCTGCGTGCTACCGGTTGGATGTTTTTTAGCGTGGTTTTATATGGATCTTTGCTCTTTTAGCTGCAACTGTTTTGCTTCCCGGGCCGGTTCCGTTAGTCCGACCGGTGGCGTATCGTTAGCGGGAGATTATCGATGATTAGATCAACGAAAAAACATAATAAATCGATGGAACTTCGGCTGGAGCGTGATACGTAGCACATGGCTGGCCAATAATTTGAGATTTTTCGGAGTGGAAAATTGATAGGAAATATGAAGAACAGTATATTTACCCATGAGCTAGAGCTTCTGCACAACAAACGATTGTATATTACTCGTAGATGAAACCCGAAACCTGGATCAGACTAGGTATTCAACTTTCAAACTGTAAATGTTACATTAAGCAAAAGAATAACTAATTTTATTTTAAATCAACAGACGAACCTAACTTGTAATCACACATTTCTTTTCCCTCTTTCAGGTAAGACACTTGATGCTGGAACAATTGTGAGTCTCCATTCCTCACCACTTCTCATGTGAAGTGTCTTTTCGAGTCTGTGAGTTGGTTGGTGATATAATATGTTTCAAACATTATTTCTAACCTTTCGCTTTTTGTTTGTACAACCCGCTACATTTCGGTTGTTAATCCCCACAATGGCGCCGTTGGCGATATGGAATTTCATAGCTCAACGGGAAAACGGTGGGTGGTGGAAAAGAAATGTGCAGCACTTCGAAAGCCTTGTTCGTCGGAAGCATATGTATATGCTGGAGGCAGCACATTTCGGGACCCCAAAGCTTCCGTGCACCCACGACAGAGACGACGCGAAGTGAAAGTGTTTGCCCTAGCGGCGGAAGCCGCTTCAATGCAATCCTTTTTCGGCTGGATGGTGTTAGTATAACGGCTTGGTGTCCGTTGGGGCGGGTGGGAGTAGTTTATTGCAACAGTTTTATGCGTCGCCGGCGGCATACACGCGAACCGCGCACTGGCATGAAATGGGCAGGAAACTAATCTGCCGGCGATTTGAAGAAAACGGACGGATTTCATGGAAATTTATCCTATGCCATGTGTTGCATATAAAAAATATACGTCTTAAAATATACCGTACCGTGCCTTTGTATGACATCACAGCAGAATGTTTGTCCAGATTTACTTAAGTAAAACATGCTTTGTGTTACAAATCTTCATTTTATGAGATTTTTTTTAGTAGCGAAAAATTTTCCAAAAGCAATTGTTTATTTACAAAATGTTTTCGATGTAGAAAATTTGTAAAATAAGATGATTGCTATTATTTGCACAATCCATACATTTGCTACTGCTTTGGTTGTTCTACTATTTTAGTTGTTCAGAGAGTTTGATTTTACTTTTATTTTTTATTATTGTAAATTCATTTAATTCCGTTTTGTCCCATTTCAAACCTCGTCAATGATTGATTTGACAATTACAGTTTTTAAATAATGTACTGACTTCGTCCATTCACTTATCGATGAATAAAAATGACTGTAAAACTCAATCAGCCGAAATTACTACCGGTAGATTTAGGAACGGAAATGTTGAATGGAAAAGATGGTAGAAAAGAATCAAGGTTGTAGCAACCGTTCTACTCACTACGCAAAAGGTATAAGTTGCTGAGTCTTTTAATCTTCTTTTGAGTATAAATGTTGGTCCACTTGCGCAATCCATGGTTTGATTAAAACATTGATTTGATTATGAATTAGCTTGTGTCAACATCTGAAAATTAATTTGAAAACCATGCGATCGGTGAACGATCCCATCAGCAGCAGAGTGGTTATAGCTCAAGACACTCCCCTTGAAAGTCATCGAATGGATCACACTCACCACGCGAAGGCTGCCACTGCAAGGCAATGGGAATTGTGTCGAACGTCGTTTGAGAATGCCCTAAAATGATGCGGCGGAAAAATCGGCCCGATCCATAATGCGCAAATTGAGGCGCGCGAACGTTTATGTCACTCCCATTCCGAGGCTCTGTGTCATTGTTTTACGAGTTTTTGATTAGGCGATTGCCGAAAAAAAAAACCGTCCATGGGAAGAGTGCAAGCGCGCGCGTGTGTGTGTATGATGTCGATCGACGTGAACTGAAACAATTTGTCGCGCGAACGGATGACATAACCTGGCCTAATGAATGGTGTTCTGCTCCGCGTTGGATGGCCTAATGTGCCATTTTGGCGCCCGCCAAGATAAAATTAGGGTTTCCGTTCAGTGTTTCGACGATCATTGATGAGGTTTGTCATATTTATCAACGGTGCGCGATGTCTTTTAGCAACGCCACAATCACGGCCCATTATCTCAGCCTTGGATCAGGCTGGTAGAATTAATTAAGGGTATTGAATACTCGACGTTATGTCTTCGACTTTGCAAAGGTTAATAAATCATGCCGAAACGAGACGTTTTGTAAATACTGTTCGGAATGTGAGTTTGGTTGAACATTCAATTAGCTGCTCATGTTCGCAGCTGCCGAGCGGTGGCGATGCCTAATGATATTCGGATAATCCGCGGATGTAGGTTGCCGAGTGGCCACCGTGACATTCCACTGCCAGCGGCCGAAGTGGGCAATAATATTTCGTTCACTTTCTACGTTTGTCTTAGGACACTTGAGTCGCCATGGCCATTGACTCCCAGCATAGCCGGGTAATTGGGAGGAAAAAATACACTACAACCCATTTTAGTGGACATGGCATTCTGTTTTCCGCGTTGCTTCGTTTCGAAGCGTTTTTCCATCGTAAACGTTTTCTAAACGGACTCTCATCAACCCGGTGCGCGAAACGGAGGGCTTCGGATTTTGGGCCAACCGTGAGGCTTCGCTTCTCTTCTGCGATGGCCAAACTTTGCATAATGAGGTGAAAGTAAAAGGATTTAATTGGGAACGCGTGATGGCGCGTTAGGGGTGGACACAATGCGACGTACGTGACGCACATTAGGGAGCTTTTCTTACGTCAAGCGAGAACATCGTGTTTGCTCGCCGGGGTCGAGAGATGATTATTAGAAATTGTTTTGCCCATTTCACCTTCCCTTGTTTTCTTTCCCATTCACACCCGGACGGTAATGAGTCGAACAAACGCGTTTGTCTTAGGGGATGATTTCAGAGACCTTGTTTTTATTTGTCACCAAGTGTACGGCGCAACATTTGCTCGTTTGCTTTCTCAGCCTGGTGGCTGTTTTGACAGGCTCCGGGGATGGATGGATGGGTTGAGGATGAGGTTAAACAACTATGTCTAGTAGTGCTTGTAGCTGCCGTGTCCGTGTCCGTACGGCACGGCGACGGGTGCGTAGTGCGCTGGTGGGGGGTGGGCGACGTAGTGCACCTCCTGCACGACATGGTTGGCGGACTTTCCGTGCAGATGCGACGACAGGACATGGTGGCCGGTCTTGAGGAGGGCCTTCTTCACCAGGTGCTTGGTGACGAGCAGCGGGGAGGCCGAGGCGAGCGAGAACAGGGCCAGAGCAAGAACGAACACGATGGTCAGCTGGAGGTTTCCAATGGGAAGAAGGGAAGAAAAATTAGCACTTTGCACAGAAAAGCGTTACAATTCTTGACCGAAAGCCTACCTTCATGTTGAATAGGGGTTTTTTGGTGGTGGTTGCGATGTAGCTAGAAGACTTGGATGCGTTGGTTGCAATGCTGCTTGTTGCACTGATGGTTGACGCTTGAATGATGCTCTTCCACTGACCGCTGACCTATTTTATATCGTCGCACGTGCTTCGGCAAACTGCATTTCTGCAGCGGGAAAACTGGATATGGGAAAATGTCTGCAAATTTTCGGGAAGGGTGTGGAATGTTATCGCCCCGGACGGGAAAGGTCGGGGAATAGGAAACCTTGCCCCGGGGAGTTTCGGGCGGCGGATGAAACCGGTTCGTGGAATGTCTTGTAAATTCGAGTTTTGTGTGCAAAAATGCATTCAACAGTAACAAGGTGAACTTTTAAAATTTTAAAAATATTTGTCACAAGTAATATCTTAGGGAGCGTCAGAAAATTTAATTAGAAAGAAAATTTACCACATGTAAGGAATATATAAACAGAAGTAACAACACTTAAATTGATATTATATTGCATTATTGCATTTATCATCGATCAATTTTGAGCTAAAATAGGAATGTACTAACTTGACGCCCCTATGATGCTCCCGCGATACTCGGTGAAAAGGGGGCTGAGAAAATATTTATGGATTTTACTCTTTACTTAAGAGTTTAGTAGAGTTGTTTTAATTTAATAGCTACAATAACGGCATATTTAAAATGGTTGATATTTCATCGATTTCCCTGTTTGGTATAAACCTTGCTGTAACTTTTGATGAATATTCATTGACATATGTCGTTGTCTTTGGATTACAGTGATCAGCAATGCAAACATACGCTGGTTGATGGTTATTTTTTGTTATCTATGTATGTGTCTAAATTTGGGTTAATATTAATGAAAACCCCTAAATTGCTACGATTATTATTTTACCTAAAAGCTACAGAAAGTTGTAGACAATCTTTGGTTTGTGCAGCACAAATAACAAATATTTTTACGATGTGCTGTTCTTTTCAAGAAGTAATACATGCTTGTTTTGTTTATGTTAGTAAAACTAAGTTTCAAATAAAGTATCAAAATTATGTATCAAAAAATAGTGATCAAACAAATCTTTAACAGCATCTGCAGTGCTTAAACTTAATGTGTGGAATGTTTCAGAATCAACGGTTCAGTATTGGTCGAGTGGTATTTTTAGTGTACCCAAAACTCCACTCAAAAAATGCTAAAATGTATAATAGATTGAAGATTGAACTATTTTCCATTTTCAAAGTTCGTCAATGGCAGAACGAAGGACATACAGTTTCACCAAATGGCATGGCAATATTTGCATTGAGGAAAGAAATGTGTCTGATGAAGAGATTAACGCTGACAAACTTGCATTTGACCTTGATTGGTGCAATGTTGGGCTGAAATTGTGCCTTTTTGAACAGACTGTACATGTTTGTCCCTTCTGCGCTCCCATAAATACAGCAAACAGTGTCTTTCTCAGCCTAATGATGATGGCCGAGCGAGGTCACGCGGCGTCGGTGAACCGCCGTTTTGCAGCCGCGCACGCCGGAAACAGCGCACAACAAAACAATAAACTTTCTTCACCTACAAACCTATAATTTTGGCTGAGCAATTCCGTAACCTGGCATTTCCGTGGGCAGGCTCACAAAATCAAAACACATTTTTCCGTCCCAAACGGAGTGTGGAGGTTTCGCCCGGGGGTTTGGTGTTTGTTTTGCTGGGTTTCATTTCGTTTTCTTCCCCGCACGTCGCTGGGGGGGTCTTCAGCTTCAGCTCTTCAGGCTGGTTTGCCCTCCTCGGGTGGGACATTTTCCCGCGGCGTTCATGATCTTGACAATGGCCGCGCAGCTTCGCGCGAGTGTTTCAGTGGATAATTTGCAACCGCTTAAGCCGTGGCGCTCCTGCTGTGCAGCCCGGCGCAAAGAGTCGACGGCACTTGGCGAACGATATCCCATTAGCGCGTTGTTGCTATTATTCAAATTGTGCATTTCTTCCGTTTTTATTTTTACTTTTTTGTGCCGGTAGCCAACCGTTCGCCAAAACAATCCGTAGCACATTAGCTGCGGTGGGGTTTTTGTTTTGGCCCGGTGTCGAGTCGAGCGTCGGGATTTGGGAAGCGAAAGATTTAGTTCAGCGACAGACGATGAACCGCTTTACCCGCTGGAAGAGCGGAATATTATTAGGTCGCGTCGCCGGGAGGGAAAGCGTCAAACTATGAATTACCCCAACGATTAGGCGGAACGGAGTGGTGCCAATAATTTATTGTGCTTTTGTTTACCCACTTGTCGGGTTAGTTTTCGTGCCGCCAGGAAAAGTAACAGTAAAGTTACGTTCATTTAACTGTCCGTTTGCTGGCATTCCAGGAGTTCTAAAAGGATGGCGTCTGGAGGTTTTTCCCTGGTTGGTGTACGTCGTTGCCAGGAAGTGACATTTTCCACTCACATTCGTTTCATGTGCAGTGCGAGATGGTGCCAACGATAGGTGGCAATAAATTATGCAAAAACGTGGGCCGTTTGGCGCTCACCCCGGTCGGGGTGAATCGCTTTTCCCCGCTTCCCGGCTTAGGGGTTTTCCTTTTGTCGCTGGTGACAATTTGCAGCTTGCAGCGAAAAGCAGTTGCGCCGATGCGCCACCCGTTCTCACGAATATCTCATTAGACTAATTGCCGGGCAACCTCGCCGAGATCAAAGGCTGGCAGTTCGCCCCAGCCCCCAAAACACAGCATTTTCCAGTTGCCGCCCTAAACAGTGTCTACCTCCGGTTGGTGTTATGTGATTTCTGCGCTCGACAATCTTCAGTTTCAGCACCGGCTTTTCCTCGGCCGTTCGACTGCACTCACGTTTCTCGCGTGCAGTAATAATGCACCCGGCCGAACCCGGGGTGGGTGTGTAAGTGGAAGGTTCGATCACGGTTTTGCCGAAATGAAGTTGTCATTAGAGGGGTTCACCACCTACCACAGGGGGAGTTCATTGCTGGGCGGATAAGTGCAGAAGGCACGTGCAGCAGAGGGTCGCCAGACGCAATGCTGGTGGTGAATTATGGTGAGCTGCCGACCGAATAGCAGAACCGGAAAAACGGGACTGCGGGATGCACGGCGTTACGAAAGCGGCTTCTGGTAATCGGCATGCTGCTTTGCCCGAGGCACGATTTGCGTTTTTGTGGACGGGATAATGACACCCGATATGGGTGTCTTTTCTCACCATTCGCTTTCGAGTGATTCCCGTTTTGACATTTGTTTTCGAAATGTTTGATTTGAAAATTATGCAAGGTGGTTTCTTTTTATTAAACACACACACACGCGCGCGCAAAGTCATGTTACAAAATGCCTCTGTTTGATTAATTTGATTTATTAATTTTTTTTAAATTAATAAGGCCAACAGTGTGGGCCTTTCAGTTTTTCACCACAGATGTAGAGCATGAAAAATGTCGTAAAGCATTTGACCGTTGCATTTCAAATTTCTCTCAAATTCCATTCCAAATTCCGCCAGTAAGCTCAAATTTTGTGATTTATTTGTGGCCCGAATGAATGAAATTAGTCTTGTTGGTTCGCGCGAGGCAAACACTGCCAATCCCTGGCGGAGCAAATTTGCACTTTCTCGACGAACCCAATTCCGGTGCGAAGAGTGCGTGAAGCGTCAGCTCGAAGTGAACGGATATGGTTCATGACGTCGTCGATCAGATGCTGGGCCGGGGCGGCGAAAAGGGGGTCGCCCGGGTCGTCCGATATGTGCGGGAAAGGTGTCGAAAAGGTGATCCATTTCCCTCGCCGACGTAAACCTTGGTGGAAATTCGTTTGGCACACATTTTCCAGGTGACCCCGAAAGCATTCTGCACGAGCCATGCTCTGTTTTGTTTTCGTGTCTCGGTGCATTTCATTCATCACGGATTCATCCCGCCCATGCGAAGGCGCCAAATGTGCCGAAAACGTAAAAGGGTAAAGCGCCACAAAAAAAAGGTCATTAGGATTTTTTAATTACCGATGGGTGGGTCGGGTTTTTTTTTTTTGCGGTCCAGCTGGAAGACGTTACCGATATCGCACGGTTCGCGTTACGCCGAGAAACGTAACACCAGAAAGGCGGGCATTATATTTATCAGTGTCAGCAAACGGGAGTTTTTCGAAGGGGAAGAGAAATTTTCTCACGTACACCCGCGTGCTCTACCACGTGGTTGCCGTGCCTTCTTTCAATGGTAACAGACGGGCGGGGCCAATTTTCGCCGGATAATGCGCATTACGTAAGCAATGTGGATAAGCAAATCGATAATTGAGTGAAACCAATTCAAATTTGGTTCATTAGCGAGAGGGTTTGGCTGAACCGCGCGCTGCAGAATGGTGTGCCGCATTGTGGCAGAATGAATCAAACAGTTAAAATAGGTTATATAAAGAATCATATATATTTTAATTTTATTTATGAAATATGAGGAATATTTTGAAAGTTTCACTCTAAACAAATATATTTGAAGTAATTTTCCAGTTACATTCTAGATGGGACTTTGGGGTAACAAATGCATTGTAAAATTAAAGACAGAGTGTGTATAAATTAAATACTAGCCATACAGGTGCATTTTTTAAAAACAAAGTGTTACTTTAACTTCTGCACAGGTTCAAAATCGGTCAAACTAGTAAAAGTATAATTTTTGTTTTTTCTTTAATGCCCATTTAAAACATTTCGTACATGATTTTTGTAATTTAAAATCTTGAAAACTATTAATAATATTTTTTTGCATAATTCATTTGACCCATAGTAAGCGAGAGCCAATTCTAGCCTTGTCACGAAACTAATGTAGTATTGCAATAATATAGAAGTAGGCTATAGTAACTGCAAAAATGTATGATTTTGGAAGCTTAGTCTGCTTGTTACTTGTTAATAAGCCTTAGTATTTATTTTACAAACGAATTTCATCAAATACGATTGTATATAATAAATGTTCTAAAAACACTTGACAGTCAATGTGTAAAGGAACTGTAACTGGAAGTAGCTTCCATTATGCAGTACTATTCATGTATAAAGACCTGCAGTTGAATTTTAAGATTCCTTACAAATTTAATGTAAAAATGGTACGTACAAAATAATAAATCATACCGAAAAAAGAAGGGATACCCACTAACTCTCCGTTTTACCGGTCTAAAACATCGTACGTCTTGCTTTGACTGTAGAGATTGTTGATTAAAACATCAGACTAGCGAGCAAACATGCTGTTGTACTTGGTTGGAATTCGCTTTGTAGCAACATTCCGTCTTATTCACAGCAGGACGTCCCCTGCGAACATGACCAGTGGCGAGTGCGTGAGGACTATTAGTACGATTTATGACAAAATTAATACGTTCAAGGTTGAGGCACGTGTTCGAAATCCCAAAATCCGTGCGCTTAAATCCCCTCCCGCCTTCCGAACGGCCGCTGCCTTTCGCCGCTGGCCATTCTGACAGCCATCAATTCTGTCGGCATTCGTTCATTCGTTAAGTGTCTCGCGAAACGTGAACCGTTTCAACTACAGTTAGTTTACAGTTGGCAACGATCGCGGTTGCGCACGATCTCCTGTCGGGTGGGTTACGTTCATTCAGAAGATGTGGCAGAAGAAAAAAACAACGAAACCACCGGCCCCAAAACAAAACAATCATCGTTACACAATCCCCATAATCACCCTTGTCGGTGTGGCCCTGTGGGGTTGGATTTTTTTATTTCATTTTTCCTGCGTGTAACACTTCGTTAGCCGATCGATCGATCAACCAGACGGGACGTCCTGCGCGGACCGTTGTGTGTGTGTTTTAGGGCGAAGGATATGATTTCCGCTGAAGTGTGCAAATGTTCCGACCCAAAGATGGCCGAAGGGAAGGCCACAGAGGGAAGGGAAAAATGATAGAATAAAAACATAACATCTCCGATCGACATCTCGTATAATAATCAAACAAGTAGGTCACCATGTGACGGCCAAGCCTTTGGCGTACAACTGCCGCACATGAGCTTCGTTCGTGTGCAAAAGTTTTTGTTTTATTTGTACTTTAGGCTCCTCATTTCCCACCGAGCCGCAGCTTCCCTGGAAGCTCCTTCGACCGGAGTGTGGCGTTGTTCTTCTTGCCCATCTTCCTGATGCCTTCGAATAACTCCGCGCTTCCAACGGATCCACATTCGGCCCGAACGATCGACGTTTGCTAATGCTCGATAATTTATGGCTTATGACAGGCACTTATGCTGCGCGCCTTTTGCATGTATGCTTTGCCCCGCTGCTGTGCCCCTTTCCGCCCCTCGCGTTCTTTCGCCCGTTTTATGCTCCTTGCGGTACTTTATCTCGCACCGCCGTGATTATCTCGCGGGCGAAAGGCGGACGAAATTCGAGGAACGTTTGTCGATTCGTTAGGCGTTGGCGTGGAGCTTTCGGGTAGCAGTTCTCGGGGCGGGCAGTGTAAGCAAAAAGGGAACAACTCCCATCCGTGTCTTCTTCTTCTGCACTCGAAGGTACGGTAGGTCGACGAGGCGAGAATTATGGCTGCGCGTGTGCGTTACTAAAACCCTGTTAATTAACCTTAATTGCGGTAACATTTGCGCCTCCGGGAGTTGAAAAAGACGCAATGCTCCGGTGCGGTGGCGTCTGTCGGTTCGGTTTGCGCCGTGTCATTCCCGGGAGGCTTAATAGCGGTCTCCCCCCTGCTGTAGTGTGCCATTCGTACCGGGAAATGAATGAGAATTTCCACTAGCTTGATTTGTTTGTATGCGGGCACCTGCCTCGATTGCGTCGAGGATTGTGCTCACCCTTTTTCGCCGGTCGGGGAAACCGGGAAAATGGTTTACGTTTGGAAATGAAATTAGGTGCATAGCAGCAAAACGCCAGCATCAGCTTAATTAAAGGGAAATTTATTTTAAATATGTTTAATTTATTTTCTTACAAAACAGTACTGGACTATCATTCTAATAACTATCATCCTTATAGTTTAAATCATCCTTCGGATTTGTGCTCTTTACTTCCATTAACAATATTAGGAAATCAGATTTCGTTGCATAAAACTACTTCATTTTTTCTAGCTCTTTTATGAGAAAACCATCAGACAATCATCGTAAATTCGTTAACTATTCTCTTGTCTCTTTGTGTTTCCCTTTGAAATGTTTAATCCCACTACAGGGGCACTCTCTTGTTTATCTTTTTAGTGTTTTTTTACCTGACCGTAAAAGTAATCTTCCTGGAGCACAACATTTTCACTAGGGAGGTTTTTAATACTGTTCCATTGAACTTCACCTCCTCTATCGCAAAAGGTGGCTTAAAACAGATAAAAATAGCTTACTAACAAACAAATATTCGAAAGCAAAACAAAGAAAGAGAATATAACCGTACGGCTACTACGAGAGCAAGATTAAAGCCCGCACGAAACAGGTTCATTTCGTGCACGATGAAAAGCGAAACCGAGAGTGTCAAAAAGATTGCTTGCCGCTTTCGTTTTCATTTTTGCGGATTGCGAACCGCCTGACCGTTTGGCATGCATAAGCCGGGTGTGGCGGAATGCCATCCGGTCTCGGAGAAATCTCCTCCCGGACCAGAGAACGCCATCGCCCAACGGTGGAGCCCGATCGGGCTTGGCTACATCGAAAGCGAAAATCGAATCGTCCACTTTTGTTATCAGCCTTTCCCCGCGCGTTGTTCGACGTCACGTCATCGCGCGATCTCGTTCGCGTATTCGTATCATGCGGCAATTTTTCATTGATGAACTGGAATGAAAATGAGCGGCGGAGGAAAGGTTGAACTCCCATTGAGCTGAAGGAACTTTCCATTTGTCTTTCTTGTTGTGTTTGATGACAATTTTAGGTTTGAAAGTTTCTCTTATTTAAATAGAATCTGCTAGTTTTTTCTTTTGCCATTAAGCGATTGGCAAATAAAATGAAACGAAAAGAAAACCTCATTCAAATAGGGCAACTTTCCGCAAGTTAAATTTAAATTATGTGATGTAACGAAATTATGTGAAATAACACTTTGACTCCTTTGAAACCGATGGTAAGTTACTGCCTTGAATGGTATCATTTGAAAAGCTACACTTTAAGAGCAGTTTCCCGAGTGCACACATCATAAATGGAAACATAACCTCGTGTTTAAAGACAACGTCAAGATCGCTGCACGAATACTGCGGCGCAGGCCCACGATAGGAAAAGCCCTCCGCGAGCGATAAGGGCACCGCTGGTGATTGAGTTTTCATTTTTAAGCCCATCTTTAGATTTCTAAGCCGCCGCCATGTCTCAATGCGACTGCTCTCGATAGCAGGCTTTTTTGTCGTGGCATTGCGGTGGCTGTTGATGGTTGGTGGCGTCGGGTGGGGACGATGCTCGGTTAAGCTACAAATTTATGACTCTGATCAAAAGCCACTAGTGCCGCACGGTCGTCACTGTCATCGAAGTCGGTGTCAGCCGGCGGCTTCCATTGCATCTATAAAAGCCGCCCCAGCCTCGTCCTCGATTGCATTTGCTGACCCTGGCCGTGTCGTGTCGTGCCGTGGCTGACCGAGGATGGACCGTTTTTCCGACCGTTTCCCATAAATAACCCTCGCGTTCCTTTCCTGTCCTCCTCCTTTTGCGGCAGAGTTGAAGTATTAGGGACAAGCGGATTCCTCCAGCGGATGAAATGGAAATGAGACGATGAATCATCCATTTTGCTCGATCGCCGGGAACGATCTACGAGGTAAAAGCACTCCTGGCGCCTGCTCCGCTTCGGCACGGATCTGTGGGAAATTATCCTTCTGGTCTTGTCTGTTGCTCTTGAGCTTTGTTTCGTTATCTTTTTTCTGTTAGTGCGGTTCTGGCCCTTTCCGGCCGTACGGCACGATGTCTTGTGCACCGATGAACAAATTGTTACGACCTATTTACATATCCGACCCGGACCCGACCGCCCCGTCGGTGAAAGCCCACTGACCTATTGACAACGGGGAGTGGTTTGTGTGCGCGGCGTTTCGCTGTGACCAAGTGCGGCCGCCGTTATTAGCCCGGGCATTAGGCGCAACGGGGCCTGATTGACTTGTTGTGTGCGGTGCCGCCAACTGACAGGACCCCTGGTGTGTGGCCATGTATCTCTGTGTGTATGTGTGTGTGTCTGTGGTACGCAGCGAAAGGCGTAATTGCACTGCGAGCTTAGTGTCCACAAGGTGGCTGGCGACCCGAGACAGACCTGCTGGCGTGAAGTGTTGGATGCTGGCCGTGGGAAGGATACTTTCCATATTTCGCAAATTTTGACACCGCCCAGCCCAATTGGTGGGGTGTCCCATTGATGTGAAACACTGGAGCGTTTCTTTGACAGGCGTTGATCGTGTACCCCCGAACCATTTGGTGAGTTGGCGGAACGTCGTAGGATTGCGTTGGCATAACGCCGAAACGACACCTGCCTGTTTTATATCCTAATATTTTCAATTGGTTTACACCAGGCACAAGAAAGAAATAAACGGCTATAAACAAATTAACCTTGGCATCAACTCAGAGTTGGTTAAAAACGAATATAATTACACGTTGTCATTTCAATATTAGGTTCTCTGATTACTTAAAATAGAGCGTTCTAAATGTAGGGACGAATACAAATAACATAAATTGCTGAAAATAAAAATACATTTTCCTCGATCCTTCTTCTACAAAAGCATTAGAAAGATATCTGTTCTTTTCCATTTCATTGTTTTGTGTTTCAAGAAGGTCAATGAACAACAATAATGCAAGATTCTGTTGGATTTTAGTGCTGTTTTTATGTTTTGAGTTTTAATTCAAAGTCATTATTTCCAGCACAAAGCACAATTTATATTTAAAAAATTGTATTATTATTCAATCATAAACATAATGTGGAATCTACTATAGATCGGTTGTTTTTACCTTTGCAATGTTATATTCTGTTATTTGTTAACATTTTTTTCCCAATTTCAATGAAGAAGTTAAGCTGTATTATTCTCGTGATTCATCGAAAACTTACACTGCATTCTTCAATGATTGTTGTCTATCGTCATTTAAGCTTGGAAAAGTTTTGTAGAATCCGGACGTCCAAAATAAGAAGAACAAACCTGCTAAAGCTAAGCGTCGCTAATGTTTCTGATTTTTGACATTTTTCATTTGTTCGTTGATATGCATTTAAGGTTCAAACTGTTTGAAATAGGTTTACCCTTCAGAAAAACTACTTAAAACGTGTTTTATCTAGTCATTACCCACTTGAGACAACGTTATGCTAATGGGTACATGATCTTTCGTTAAGTTCAGGCTGGTGATTTCGATCATATCCACAATGGTGCTCCATTAAGAGGAAGAACAATCAGTGGATCTCCGCTCGCCTCTACTCTTGATTCTTAGTTCCTCTTCGTGGAGCTACAAGTTAAAACGCTTTTCGTGTACTTCTTTAAGAGTGCATGTAACCAGCTAAGTATTGTATTTAAATTAGAGACGCTCGGAAGAGGGTAGCGATCGTTTGCAAAACCGTCGCCTGCGGCCGCGAGATAGGGTTAGTACCTGCTGCCATAGAATTAGTACCGACACACACGAGCATA